>NC_081423.1:18760199-19360199 GCF_949786415.1 Peromyscus eremicus
TAAGAAGATGAGATGTGGAAAAAAAAAAAAATTAAAATTAAAAAAAAAAAGAAGAAGAAGACATGTGGGCCTGGGCCTATCCATGACCCTGAAGAGGCCTGGGCCCAACAAGAAGAGATATGGGCCTGGGCCTACCCCTGACCCTGAAGAGGCCTGGGCCCTGACAATAAGAGATGTGGGCCTGGGCCTATCCCTGACCCTGAAGAGGCCTGGGCCCAATAAGAAGAGATGTGGGCCTGGGCCTACTCCTGATCCTGAAGAGGCCTGGGTCCAACAAGAAGAGATGTGGGCCTGGGCCTATCCCTGACCTGAAGTGGCCTGGCCCCAAGAAGAGATGTGGGCCTGGGCCTATCCCTGACCCAGAAGAGGCCTGGGCCCAACAAGAAGAGACGATGGCCAGGGCCTACCCCTGACCCTGAAGAGGCCTGGGATTAAGAAGATGAGATGTGGAAAAAAAAAAAAATTAAAATTAAAAAAAAAAAGAAGAAGAAGACATGTGGGCCTGGGCCTATCCCTGACCCTGAAGAGGCCTGGTCCCAACAAGAAGAGATGTGGGCCTGGGCCTATCCATGACCCTGAAGAGGCCTGGGCCCAACAAGAAGAGATATGGGCCTGGGCCTATCCATGACCCTGAAGAGGCCTGGACCAAAGAAGAAGAGACGATGGCCTGGGCCTACCCCTGACCCTGAAGAGGCCTGGGCCCTGACAAAAAGAGATGTGGGCCTGGGCCTATCCCTGACCCTGAAGAGGCCTGGGCCCAACAAGAAGAGATGTGGGCCTGGGCCTAAGCCTGACCCTGAAGAGGCCTGGGCCCAATAAGAAGAGATGTGGGCCTGGGCCTATTCCTGATCCTGAAGAGGCCTGGCCCCAACAAGAAGAGATGTGGGCCTGGGCCTATCCCTGACCTGAAGTGGCCTGGCCCCAACAAGAAGAGATGTGGGCCTGGGCCTACCTCTGACCCTGAAGAGGTCTGGGTCAAAGAAGAAGAGATGTGGGCCTGGGCCTACCCCTGACCCTGTAGAGGCCTGGGCCCAACAAGAAGAGACGATGGCCTGGGCCTACCCCTGACCCAGAAGAGGCCTGGGCCCTACAAGAAGAGATGTGGGCCTGGGCCTATCCCTGTTCCTGAAGAGGCCTGGGCCCAACAAGAAGAGACGATGGCCTGGGCCTACCCCTGACCCTGAAGAGGCCTGGGCCCTACAAGAAGAGATGTGGGCCTGGGCCTATTCCTGACCCTGAAGAGGCCTGGGCCCAACTAGAAGAGATGTGGGCCTGGGCCTACCCATGACCCTGAAGAGGCCTGGGCCCAACAAGAAGAGATGTGGGCCTGGGCCTATCCCTGACCCTGAAGAGGCCTGGCCCCAACTAGAAGAGATGTGGGCCTGGGCCTACCCCTGACCCTGAAGAGTCCTGGGATCAAGAAGAGGAGATGTGGAAAAAAAAAAAAAAATTAAAATTAAAAAAAAAAAAAAAAAAAAAGAAGAAGAGATGTGGGCCTGGGCCTATCCCTGACCCTGATGAGGCCTGGGCCCAACAAGAAGAGATGTGGGCCTGGGCCTATCCATGACCCTGAAGAGGCCTGGGCCAAAGAAGAAGAGACGATGGCCTGGGCCTACCCCTGACCCTGAAGAGGCCTGGGCCCTGACAATAAGAGATGTGGGCCTGGGCCTATCCCTGACCCTGAAGAGGCCTGGGCCCAACAAGAAGAGATGTGGGCCTGGGCCTAAGCCTGACCCTGAAGTGGCCTGGGCCCAATAAGAAGAGATGTGGGCCTGGGCCTACTCCTGATCCTGAAGAGGCCTGGGTCCAACAAGAAGAGATGTGGGCCTGGGCCTTTCCCTGACCTGAAGTGGCCTGGCCCCAACAAGAAGAGATGTGGGCCTGGGCCTACCTCTGACCCTGAAGAGGTCTGGGTCAAAGAAGAAGAGATGTGGGGCTGGGCCTATCCCTGACCCTGAAGAGGCCTGGGCCCAACAAGAAGAGACGATGGCCAGGGCCTACCCCTGACCCTGAAGAGGCCTGGGCCCTACAAGAAGAGATGTGGGCCTGGGCCTATCCCTGACCCTGAAGAGGCCTGGGCCCAACAAGAAGAGATGTGGGCCTGGGCCTAAGCCTGACCCTGAAGTGGCCTGGGCCCAATAAGAAGAGATGTGGGCCTGGGCCTACCCCTGACCCTGAAGAGGCCTGGGCCCTACAAGAAGAGATTAGGGCCTGGGCCTACCCCTGACCCTGAAGAGGCCTGGGCCCAACAAGAAGAGATGTGGGCCTGAGCCTACCCCTGACCCTGAAGAGGCCTGGGATCAAGAAGAGGAGATGTGGAAAAAAAAAAAAAAATTAAAATTAAAAAAAAAAAAAAAAAGAAGAAGAGACGATGGCCTGGGCCTATCCCTGACCTGAAGAGGCCTGGGCCCTACAAGAAGAGATGTGGGCCTGGGCCTACCCATGATACTGAAGAGGCCTGGGCCCAACAGAAAAATGTGGGGCTGGGCCTATCCCTGACCCTGAAGAGGCCTGGCCCCAACTAGAAGAGATGTGTGCCTGGGCCTACCCCTGACCCTGAAGAGGCCTGGCCCCAACTAGAAGAGATGTGGGCCTGGGCCTATCCCTGTTCCTGAAGAGGCCTGGGCCCAACAAAAAGAGATGTGGGCCTGGGCCTACCCCTGACCCTGAAGAGGCCTGGGCCCAACAAGAAGAGATGTGGGACTGGGCCTATCCCTGACCCTGAAGAGGCCTGGGCCCTGACAAGAAGAGATGTGGGCCTTGGCCTATCCCTGACCCTGAAGAGGCCTGGGCCCAACAAGAAGAGATGTGGGCCTGGGCCTATCCATTACCCTGAAGAGGCCTGGGCCAAAGAAGAAGAGACGATGGCCTGGGCCTACCCCTGACCCTGAAGAGGCCTGGGCCCTGACAATAAGAGATGTGGGCCTGGGCCTAAGCCTGACCCTGAAGTGGCCTGGGCCCAATAAGTAGAGATGTGGGCCTGGGCCTACTCCTGATCCTGAAGAGGCCTGGGTCCAACAAGAAGAGATGTGGGCCTGGGCCTATCCCTGACCTGAAGTGGCCTGGCCCCAAGAAGAGATGTGGGCCTGGGCCTACCCCTGACCCTGAAGAGGCCTGAACCCAACAAGAAGAGACGATGGCCAGGGCCTACCCCTGACCCTGAAGAGGCCTGGGCCCAACAAGAAGAGATGTGGGCCTGGGCCTACCCCTGACCCTGAAGAGGCCTGGGATCAAGAAGAGGAGATGTGGAAAAAAAAAAAAAATTAAAATTAAAAAAAAAAAAAAAGAAGAAGAAGAAGACATGTGGGCCTGGGCCTATCCCTGACCCTGATGAGGCCTGGTCCCAACAAGAAGAGATGTGGGCCTGGGCCTACCCCTGACCCTGAAGAGGCCTGGGCCCTGACAATAAGAGATGTGGGCCTGGGCCTATCCCTGACCCTGAAGAGGCCTGGGCCCAACAAGAAGAGATGTGGGCCTGGGCCTAAGCCTGACCCTGAAGTGGCCTGGGCCCAATAAGAAGAGATGTGGGCCTGGGCCTACTCCTGATCCTGAAGAGGCCTGGGTCCAACAAGAAGAGATGTGGGCCTGGGCCTACCTCTGACCCTGAAGAGGTCTGGGTCAAAGAAGAAGAGATGTGGGCCTGGGCCTACCCCTGACCCTGAAGAGGCCTGGGCCCAACAAGAAGAGACGATGGCCTGGGCCTACCCCTGACCCTGAAGAGGCCTGGGCCCTACAAGAAGAGATGTGGGCCTGGGCCTACCCCTGACCCTGAAGAGGCCTGGGATCAAGAAGAGGAGATGTGGAAAAAAAAAAAAAATTAAAATTTAAAAAAAAAAAAAAAAAAAAAGAAGAAGAGATGTGGGCCTGGGCCTACCCTTGACCCTGAAGAGGCCTGGGCCCAACAAAAAGAGATGTGGGCCTGGGCCTATCCCTGACCCTGATGAGGCC
Source organism: Peromyscus eremicus (assembly GCF_949786415.1). Lineage (NCBI taxonomy): Eukaryota > Metazoa > Chordata > Mammalia > Rodentia > Cricetidae > Peromyscus > Peromyscus eremicus. The sequence goes on from NC_081423.1 coordinate 18,764,148, forward strand.
TGGGCCCAACAAGAAGAGATGTGGGCCTGGGCCTATCCCTGACCCTGAAGAGGCCTGGGCCAAACCAGAAGGGATGTGGGCCTGGGCCTACCCCTGACCCTGAATAGGCCTGGGCCCAACAAGAACAGATGTGGGCATGGGCCTACCCCTGACCCTGAAAAGGCCTGGGATCAAGAAGAGGAGATGTGGGCCTGGGCCTACCCCTGACCCTGAAGAGGCCTGGGCCAAAGAAGAAGAGACTATGGCCTGGGCCTATCCATGACGCTGATGAGGCCTGGGCCCAACAAGAAGAGACGATGGTCTGTGCCTATTCCTGACCTGAAGAGGCCTGGGCCCAACAAAAAGAGATGTGGGCCTGTGCCTACCCATGACCCTGAAGAAGCCTGGGACCTACAAGAAGAGATGTGGGCCTGGGCCTACCCCTGACCCTGAAGAGGCCTGGGCCCAACAGAAAAATGTGGGGCTGGGCCTATCCCTGACCCTGAAGAGGCCTGGCCCCAACTAGAAGAGATGTGGGCCTGGGCCTACCCCTGACCCTGAAGAGGCCTGGGCCAAAGAAGAGACGATGGCCTGGGCCTATTCCTGACATGAAGAGGCCTGGGCCCAACAAGAAGAGATGTGGGCCTGGGCCTATCCCTGACCCTGAAGAGGCATGGCCCCAACTAGAAGAGATGTGGGCCTGGGCCTACCCATGACCCTGAAGAGGCCTGGGCCCAACAAGAAGTGACGATGGCCAGGGCCTACCCCTGACCCTGAAGAGGCCTGGGCCCTACAAGAAGAGATTAGGGCCTGGGCCTATCCCTGACCCTGAAGAGGCCTGGGCCCAACAAGAAGAGATGTGGGCCTGGGCCTACCCATGACCCTGAAGAGGCCTGGCCCCAACTAGAAGAGATGTGGGCCTGGGCCTATCCCTGACCCTGAAGAGGCCTGGGCCCAACAAGAAGAGATGTGGGCCTGGGCCTACCCTGACCCTGAAGAGGCCTGGGATCAAGAAGAGGAGATGTGGAAAAAAAAAAAAAAATTAAAATTAAAAAAAAAAAAAAAAAAAAAAGAAGAGATGTGGGCCTGGGCCTACCCTTGACCCTGAAGAGGCCTGGGCCCAACAAAAAGAGATGTGGGCCTGGGCCTACCCATGACCCTGAAGAGGCCTGGGACCTACAAGAAGAGATGTGGGCCTGGGCCTACCCCTGACCCTGAAGAGGCCTGGGCCCAACAAGAAGAGATGTGGGCCTGGGCCTACCCATGACCCTGAAGAGGCCTGGGACCTACAAGAAGAGATGTGGGCCTGGGCCTACCCCTGACCCTGAAGAGGCCTGGGCCCAACAAGAACAGATGTGGGCCTGGGCCTACCCCTGACCCTGAAGAGGCCTGGGCCCAACAAGAACAGATGTGGGCCTGGGCCTACCCCTGACCCTGAAGAGGCCTGGGCCCAACAGAAAAATGTGGGGCTGGGCCTATCCCTAACCCTGAAGAGGCCTGGCCCCAACTAGAAGAGATGTGGGCCTGGGCCTATCCCTGTTCCTGAAGAGGCCTGGGCCCAACAAGAAGAGATGTGGGCCTGGGCCTACCCCTGACCCTGAAGAGGCCTGGGATCAAGAAGATGAGATGTGGAAAAAAAAAAAAAATTAAAATGAAAAAAAAAAAAAAAAAAAAGAAGAAGAAGACATGTGGGCCTGGGCCTATCCCTGACCCTGATGAGGCCTGGGCCCAACAAGAAGAGATGTGGGCCTGGGCCTACCCCTGACCCTGAAGAGGCCTGGGATCAAGAAGATGAGATGTGGAAAAAAAAAAAAAATTAAAATGAAAAAAAAAAAAAAAAAAAAAGAAGAAGAAGACATGTGGGCCTGGGCCTATCCCTGACCCTGATGAGGCCTGGGCCCAACAAGAAGAGATGTGGGCCTGGGCCTATCCCTGACCCTGAAGAGGCCTGGGCCCTGACAAGAAGAGATGTGGGCCTTGGCCTATCCATTACCCTGAAGAGGCCTGGGCCAAAGAAGAAGAGACGATGGCCTGGGCCTACCCCTGACCCTGAAGAGGCCTGGGCCCTGACAATAAGAGATGTGGGCCTGGGCCTAAGCCTGACCCTGAAGTGGCCTGGGCCCAATAAGAAGAGATGTGGGCCTGGGCCTACTCCTGATCCTGAAGAGGCCTGGGTCCAACAAGAAGAGATGTGGGCCTGGGCCTATCCCTGACCTGAAGTGGCCTGGCCCCAAGAAGAGATGTGGGCCTGGGCCTACCCCTGACCCTGAAGAGGCCTGGCCCCAACTAGAAGAGATGTGGGCCTGGGCCTACCCCTGACCCTGAAGAGGCCTGGGATCAAGAAGAGGAGATGTGGAAAAAAAAAAAAAATTAAAATTAAAAAAAAAAAAAAAGAAGAAGAAGAAGACATGTGGGCCTGGGCCTATCCCTGACCCTGATGAGGCCTGGTCCCAACAAGAAGAGATGTGGGCCTGGGCCTACCCCTGACCCTGAAGAGGCCTGGGCCCTGACAATAAGAGATGTGGGCCTGGGCCTATCCCTGACCCTGAAGAGGCCTGGGCCCAACAAGAAGAGATGTGGGCCTGGGCCTAAGCCTGACCCTGAAGTGGCCTGGGCCCAATAAGAAGAGATGTGGGCCTGGGCCTACTCCTGATCCTGAAGAGGCCTGGGTCCAACAAGAAGAGATGTGGGCCTGGGCCTACCTCTGACCCTGAAGAGGTCTGGGTCAAAGAAGAAGAGATGTGGGCCTGGGCCTACCCCTGACCCTGAAGAGGCCTGGGCCCAACAAGAAGAGACGATGGCCTGGGCCTACCCCTGACCCTGAAGAGGCCTGGGCCCTACAAGAAGAGATTAGGGCCTGGGCCTATCCCTGACCCTGAAGAGGCCTGGGCCCAACAAGAAGAGATGTGGGCCTGGGCCTACCCATGACCCTGAAGAGGCCTGGCCCCAACTAGAAGAGATGTGGGCCTGGGCCTACCCCTGACCCTGAAGAGGCCTGGGCCCAACAAGAAGAGATGTGGGCCTGGGCCTACCCTGACCCTGAAGAGGCCTGGGATCAAGAAGAGGAGATGTGGAAAAAAAAAAAAAATTAAAATTAAAAAAAAAAAAAAAAAAAAAAGAAGAGATGTGGGCCTGGGCCTACCCCTGACCCTGAAGAGGCCTGGGCCCAAGAGAAAAATGTGGGGCTAGGCCTATCCCTGACCCTGAAGAGGCCTGACCCAACTAGAAGAGCTGTGGGCCTGGGCCTACCCCTGACCCTGAAGAGGCCTGGGCCAAAGAAGAGACGATGGCCTGGGCCTAGTCCTGACCTGAAGAGGCCTGGGCCCAACAAGAAGAGATGTGGGCCTGGGCCTACCCATGACCCTGAAGAGGCCTGGGACCTACAAGAAGAGATGTGGGCCTGGGCCTACCCCTGACCCTGAAGAGGCCTGGGCCCAACAAGAACAGATGTGGGCCTGGGCCTACCCCTGACCCTGAAGAGGCCTGGGCCCAACAAGAACAGATGTGGGCCTGGGCCTACCCCTGACCCTGAAGAGGCCTGGGCCCAACAGAAAAATGTGGGGCTGGGCCTATCCCTAACCCTGAAGAGGCCTGGGCCCAACAAGAACAGATGTGGGCCTGGGCCTACCCCTGACCCTGAAGAGGCCTGGGCCCAACAGAAAAATGTGGGCCTGGGCCTACCCCTGACCCTGAAGAGGCCTGGGATCAAGAAGAGGAGATGTGGAAAAAAAAAAAAAAATTAAAATAAAAAAAAAAAAAAAAAGAAGAGACGATGGCCTGGGCCTATTCCTGACCCTGAAGAGGCCTGGGCCCTACAAGAAGAGATGTGGGCCTGGGCCTACCCCTGACCCTGAAGAGGCCTGGGCCCAACAAGTAGAGATGTGGGCCTGGGCCTAAGCCTGACCCTGAAGTGGCCTGGGCCCAATAAGAAGAGATGTGGGCCTGGGCCTACTCCTGATCCTGAAGAGGCCTGGGTCCAACAAGAAGAGATGTGGGCCTGGGCCTATCCCTGACCTGAAGTGGCCTGGCCCCAAGAAGAGATGTGGGCCTGGGCCTACCCCTGACCCTGAAGAGGCCTGGGCCCAACAAGAAGAGACGATGGCCAGGGCCTACCCCTGACCCTGAAGAGGCCTGGGCCCTACAAGAAGAGATGTGGGCCTGGGCCTACCCCTGACCCTGAAGAGGCCTGGGCCCAACAAGAAGAGATGTGGGCCTGGGCCTACCCCTGACCCTGAAGAGGCCTGGGATCAAGAAGAGGAGATGTGGAAAAAAAAAAAAAATTAAAATAAAAAAAAAAAAAAAGAAGAAGAGACGATGGCCTGGGCCTATTCCTGACCCTGAAGAGGCCTGGGCCCTACAAGAAGAGATGTGGGCCTGGGCCTACCCCTGACCGTGAAGAGGCCTGGCCCCAACTAGAAGAGATGTGGGCCTGGGCCTACCCCTGACCCTGAAGAGGCCTGGGCCCAACAAGAAGAGATGTGAGCCTGGGCCTACCCCTGACCCTGAAGAGGCCTGGGCCCAACAAGAAGAGATGTGAGCCTGGGCCTATCCCTGACCCTGAAGAGGCCTGGCCCCAACTAGAAGAGATGTGGGCCTGGGCCTATCCCTGACCCTGATGAGGCCTGGGCCCAAAAAGAAGAGATGTGGGCCTGGGCCTATCCATGACCCTGAAGAGGCCTGGGCCCAAAAAGAAGAGATGTGGGCCTGGGCCTATCCCTGACCCTGAAGAGGCCTGGGCCCTACAAGAAGAGATGTGGGCCTGGGCCTATCCCTGACCCTGATGAGGCCTGGGCCCAACAAGAAGAGATGTGGGCCTGGGCCTATCCATGACCCTGAAGAGGCCTGGGCCAAAGAAGAAGAGACGATGGCCTGGGCCTACCCCTGACCCTGAAGAGGCCTGGGCCCTGACAATAAGAGATGTGGGCCTGGGCCTATCCCTGACCCTGAAGAGGCCTGGGCCCAACAAGAAGAGATGTGGGCCTGGGCCTAAGCCTGACCCTGAAGTGGCCTGGGCCCAATAAGAAGAGATGTGGGCCTGGGCCTACTCCTGATCCTGAAGAGGCCTGGGCCCAACAAGAAGAGATGTGGGCCTGGGCCTACCTCTGACCCTGAAGAGGTCTGGGTCAAAGAAGAAGAGATGTGGGCCTGGGCCTATCCATGACCCTGAAGAGGCCTGGGATCAAGAAGATGAGATGCGGAAAAAAAAAAAAAAAAAAAAATGAAAAAAAAAAAAAAAAAAAAAAAGAAGAAGAGATGTGGGCCTGGGCCTATCCCTGACCCTGATGAGGCCTGGCCCCAACTAGAAGAGATGTGGGCCTGGGCCTACCCCTGACCCTGAAGAGGCCTGGGCCAAAGAAGAGACGATGGCCTGGGCCTACCCCTGACCCTGAAGAGGCCTGGGCCAAAGAAGAGACGATGGCCTGGGCCTATTCCTGACATGAAGAGGCCTGGGCCCAACAAGAAGAGATGTGGGCCTGGGCCTATCCCTGACCCTGAAGAGGCATGGCCCCAACTAGAAGAGATGTGGGCCTGGGCCTACCCATGACCCTGAAGAGGCCTGGGCCCAACAAGAAGTGACGATGGCCAGGGCCTACCCCTGACCCTGAAGAGGCCTGGGCCCAACAAGAAGAGATGTGGGCCTGGGCCTACTCCTGACCCTGAAGAGGCCTGGGATCAAGAAGAGGAGATGTGGAAAAAAAAAAAAAACATTAAAATAAAATAAAAAAAAAGAAAAAAAGAAGAAGAGACGATGGCCTGGGCCTATCCCTGACCCTGAAGAGTCCTGGGCCAAAGAAGAAGAGACGATGGCCTGGGCCTAACTATGACCCTGATGAGGCCTGGGCCCAAAAAGAAGAGATGTGGGCCTGGGCCTATCCCTGACCCTGAAGAGGCTGGGCCCAACAAGAAGAGATGTGGGCCTGGGCCTATCCCTGACCCTGATGAGGCCTGGGCCCAACAAGAAGACATGTGGGCCTGGGCCTATCCCTGACCCTGAAGAGGCCTAGGATTAAGAAGATGAGATGTGGAAAAAAAAAAAAATTAAAATTAAAAAAAAAAAGAAGAAGAAGACATGTGGGCCTGGGCCTATCCATGACCCTGAAGAGGCCTGGGCCCAACAAGAAGAGATATGGGCCTGGGCCTATCCCTGACGCTGAAGAGGCCTGGGCCCTGACAATAAGAGATGTGGGCCTGGGCCTATCCCTGACCCTGAAGAGGCCTGGGCCCAATAAGAAGAGATGTGGGCCTGGGCCTACTCCTGATCCTGAAGAGGCCTGGTCCCAACAAGAAGAGATGTGGGCCTGGGCCTATCCATGACCCTGAAGAGGCCTGGGCCCAACAAGAAGAGATATGGGCCTGGGCCTATCCATGACCCTGAAGAGGCCTGGGCCAAAGAAGAAGAGACGATGGCCTGGGCCTACCCCTGACCCTGAAGAGGCCTGGGCCCTGACAAAAAGAGATGTGGGCCTGGGCCTATCCCTGACCCTGAAGAGGCCTGGGATCAAGAAGAGGAGATGTGGAAAAAAAAAAAAAAATTAAAATTAAAAAAAAAAAAAAAAAAGAAGAAGAGACGATGGCCTGGGCCTATCCCTGACCCTGAAGAGGCCTGGGCCCTACAAGAAGACATGTGGGCCTGGGCCTACCCATGATACTGAAGAGGCCTGGGCCCAACAGAAAAATGTGGGGCTGGGCCTATCCCTGACCCTGAAGAGGCCTGGCCCCAACTAGAAGAGATGTGTGCCTGGGCCTACCCCTGACCCTGAAGAGGCCTGGCCCCAACTAGAAGAGATGTGGGCCTGGGCCTATCCCTGTTCCTGAAGAGGCCTGGGCCCAACAAAAAGAGATGTGGGCCTGGGCCTACCCCTGACCCTGAAGAGGCCTGGGCCCAACAAGAAGAGATGTGGGCCTTGGCCTATCCATTACCCTGAAGAGGCCTGGGCCAAAGAAGAAGAGACGATGGCCTGGGCCTACCCCTGACCCTGAAGAGGCCTGGGCCCTGACAATAAGAGATGTGGGCCTGGGCCTAAGCCTGACCCTGAAGTGGCCTGGGCCCAATAAGAAGAGATGTGGGCCTGGGCCTACTCCTGATCCTGAAGAGGCCTGGGTCCAACAAGAAGAGATGTGGGCCTGGGCCTATCCCTGACCTGAAGTGGCCTGGCCCCAAGAAGAGATGTGGGCCTGGGCCTACCCCTGACCCTGAAGAGGCCTGAACCCAACAAGAAGAGACGATGGCCAGGGCCTACCCCTGACCCTGAAGAGGCCTGGGCCCAACAAGAAGAGATGTGGGCCTGGGCCTACCCCTGACCCTGAAGAGGCCTGGGATCAAGAAGAGGAGATGTGGAAAAAAAAAAAAAATTAAAATTAAAAAAAAAAAAAAAGAAGAAGAAGAAGACATGTGGGCCTGGGCCTATCCCTGACCCTGATGAGGCCTGGTCCCAACAAGAAGAGATGTGGGCCTGGGCCTACCCCTGACCCTGAAGAGGCCTGGGCCCTGACAATAAGAGATGTGGGCCTGGGCCTATCCCTGACCCTGAAGAGGCCTGGGCCCAACAAGAAGAGATGTGGGCCTGGGCCTAAGCCTGACCCTGAAGTGGCCTGGGCCCAATAAGAAGAGATGTGGGCCTGGGCCTACTCCTGATCCTGAAGAGGCCTGGGTCCAACAAGAAGAGATGTGGGCCTGGGCCTACCTCTGACCCTGAAGAGGTCTGGGTCAAAGAAGAAGAGATGTGGGCCTGGGCCTACCCCTGACCCTGAAGAGGCCTGGGCCCAACAAGAAGAGACGATGGCCTGGGCCTACCCCTGACCCTGAAGAGGCCTGGGCCCTACAAGAAGAGATGTGGGCCTGGGCCTATCCCTGTTCCTGAAGAGGCCTGGGCCCAACAAGAAGAGATGTGGGCCTGGGCCTACCCTGACCCTGAAGAGGCCTGGGATCAAGAAGAGGAGATGTGGAAAAAAAAAAAAAAAATTAAAATTTAAAAAAAAAAAAAAAAAGAAGAAGAAGAGATGTGGGCCTGGGCCTACCCTTGACCCTGAAGAGGCCTGGGCCCAACAAAAAGAGATGTGGGCCTGGGCCTATCCCTGACCCTGATGAGGCCTGGGCCCAACAAGAAGAGATGTGGGCCTGGGCCTACCCCTGACCCTGAATAGGCCTGGGCCCAACAAGAACAGATGTGGGCATGGGCCTACCCCTGACCCTGAAAAGGCCTGGGATCAAGAAGAGGAGATGTGGGCCTGGGCCTACCCCTGACCCTGAAGAGGCCTGGGCCAAAGAAGAAGAGACTATGGCCTGGGCCTATCCATGACGCTGATGAGGCCTGGGCCCAACAAGAAGAGACGATGGTCTGTGCCTATTCCTGACCTGAAGAGGCCTGGGCCCAACAAAAAGAGATGTGGGCCTGTGCCTACCCATGACCCTGAAGAAGCCTGGGACCTACAAGAAGAGATGTGGGCCTGGGCCTACCCCTGACCCTGAAGAGGCCTGGCCCCAACTAGAAGAGATGTGGGCCTGGGCCTACCCCTGACCCTGAAGAGGCCTGGGCCAAAGAAGAGACGATGGCCTGGGCCTATTCCTGACATGAAGAGGCCTGGGCCCAACAAGAAGAGATGTGGGCCTGGGCCTATCCCTGACCCTGAAGAGGCATGGCCCCAACTAGAAGAGATGTGGGCCTGGGCCTACCCCTGACCCTGAAGAGGCCTGGGCCAAAGAAGAGACGATGGCCTGGGCCTATTCCTGACATGAAGAGGCCTGGGCCCAACAAGAAGAGATGTGGGCCTGGGCCTATCCCTGACCCTGAAGAGGCATGGCCCCAACTAGAAGAGATGTGGGCCTGGGCCTACCCATGACCCTGAAGAGGCCTGGGCCCAACAAGAAGTGACGATGGCCAGGGCCTACCCCTGACCCTGAAGAGGCCTGGGCCCTACAAGAAGAGATTAGGGCCTGGGCCTAAGCCTGACCCTGATGTGGCCTGGGCCCAACAAGAAGAGATGTGGGCCTGGGCCTACTCCTGACCCTGAAGAGGCCTGGGATCAAGAAGAGGAGATGTGGAAAAAAAAAAAAAACATTAAAATAAAATAAAAAAAAAGAAAAAAAGAAGAAGAGACGATGGCCTGGGCCTATCCCTGACCCTGAAGAGGCCTGGGCCAAAGAAGAAGAGACGATGGCCTGGGCCTAACTATGACCCTGATGAGGCCTGGGCCCAAAAAGAAGAGATGTGGGCCTGGGCCTATCCCTGACCCTGAAGAGGCTGGGCCCAACAAGAAGAGATGTGGGCCTGGGCCTATCCCTGACCCTGATGAGGCCTGGGCCCAACAAGAAGACATGTGGGCCTGGGCCTATCCCTGACCCTGAAGAGGCCTAGGATTAAGAAGATGAGATGTGGAAAAAAAAAAAAATTAAAATTAAAAAAAAAAAGAAGAAGAAGACATGTGGGCCTGGGCCTATCCATGACCCTGAAGAGGCCTGGGCCCAACAAGAAGAGATATGGGCCTGGGCCTATCCCTGACGCTGAAGAGGCCTGGGCCCTGACAATAAGAGATGTGGGCCTGGGCCTATCCCTGACCCTGAAGAGGCCTGGGCCCAATAAGAAGAGATGTGGGCCTGGGCCTACTCCTGATCCTGAAGAGGCCTGGGTCCAACAAGAAGAGATGTGGGCCTGGGCCTATCCCTGACCTGAAGTGGCCTGGCCCCAAGAAGAGATGTGGGGCTGGGCCTATCCCTGACCCTGAAGAGGCCTGGGCCCAACAAGAAGAGACGATGGCCAGGGCCTACCCCTGACCCTGAAGAGGCCTGGGATTAAGAAGATGAGATGTGGAAAAAAAAAAAAATTAAAATTAAAAAAAAAAAGAAGAAGAAGACATGTGGGCCTGGGCCTATCCCTGACCCTGAAGAGGCCTGGTCCCAACAAGAAGAGATGTGGGCCTGGGCCTATCCATGACCCTGAAGAGGCCTGGGCCCAACAAGAAGAGATATGGGCCTGGGCCTATCCATGACCCTGAAGAGGCCTGGGCCAAAGAAGAAGAGACGATGGCCTGGGCCTACCCCTGACCCTGAAGAGGCCTGGGCCCTGACAAAAAGAGATGTGGGCCTGGGCCTATCCCTGACCCTGAAGAGGCCTGGGCCCAACAAGAAGAGATGTGGGCCTGGGCCTAAGCCTGACCCTGAAGAGGCCTGGGCCCAATAAGAAGAGATGTGGGCCTGGGCCTATTCCTGATCCTGAAGAGGCCTGGCCCCAACAAGAAGAGATGTGGGCCTGGGCCTATCCCTGACCTGAAGTGGCCTGGCCCCAACAAGAAGAGATGTGGGCCTGGGCCTACCTCTGACCCTGAAGAGGTCTGGGTCAAAGAAGAAGAGATGTGGGCCTGGGCCTACCCCTGACCCTGTAGAGGCCTGGGCCCAACAAGAAGAGACGATGGCCTGGGCCTACCCCTGACCCAGAAGAGGCCTGGGCCCTACAAGAAGAGATGTGGGCCTGGGCCTATCCCTGTTCCTGAAGAGGCCTGGGCCCAACAAGAAGAGACGATGGCCTGGGCCTACCCCTGACCCTGAAGAGGCCTGGGCCCTACAAGAAGAGATGTGGGCCTGGGCCTATTCCTGACCTGAAGAGGCCTGGGCCCAACAAGAAGAGATGTGGGCCTGGGCCTACCCATGACCCTGAAGAGGCCTGGGCCCAACAAGAAGAGATGTGGGCCTGGGCCTATCCCTGACCCTGAAGAGGCCTGGCCCCAACTAGAAGAGATGTGGGCCTGGGCCTACCCCTGACCCTGAAGAGTCCTGGGATCAAGAAGAGGAGATGTGGAAAAAAAAAAAAAAATTAAAATTAAAAAAAAAAAAAAAAAAAAAGAAGAAGAGATGTGGGCCTGGGCCTATCCATGACCCTGAAGAGGCCTGGGCCCAACAAGAAGAGATGTGGGCCTGGGCCTATCCATGACCCTGAAGAGGCCTGGGCGAAAGAAGAAGAGACGATGGCCTGGGCCTACCCCTGACCCTGAAGAGGCCTGGGCCCTGACAATAAGAGATGTGGGCCTGGGCCTATCCCTGACCCTGAAGAGGCCTGGGCCCAACAAGAAGAGATGTGGGCCTGGGCCTAAGCCTGACCCTGAAGTGGCCTGGGCCCAATAAGAAGAGATGTGGGCCTGGGCCTACTCCTGATCCTGAAGAGGCCTGGGTCCAACAAGAAGAGATGTGGGCCTGGGCCTTTCCCTGACCTGAAGTGGCCTGGCCCCAACAAGAAGAGATGTGGGCCTGGGCCTACCTCTGACCCTGAAGAGGTCTGGGTCAAAGAAGAAGAGATGTGGGGCTGGGCCTATCCCTGACCCTGAAGAGGCCTGGGCCCAACAAGAAGAGACGATGGCCAGGGCCTACCCCTGACCCTGAAGAGGCCTGGGCCCTACAAGAAGAGATGTGGGCCTGGGCCTATCCCTGACCCTGAAGAGGCCTGGGCCCAACAAGAAGAGATGTGGGCCTGGGCCTAAGCCTGACCCTGAAGTGGCCTGGGCCCAATAAGAAGAGATGTGGGCCTGGGCCTACCCCTGACCCTGAAGAGGCCTGGGCCCTACAAGAAGAGATTAGGGCCTGGGCCTACCCCTGACCCTGAAGAGGCCTGGGCCCAACAAGAAGAGATGTGGGCCTGGGCCTACCCCTGACCCTGAAGAGGCCTGGGATCAAGAAGAGGAGATGTGGAAAAAAAAAAAAAAATTAAAATTAAAAAAAAAAAAAAAAAAGAAGAAGAGACGATGGCCTGGGCCTATCCCTGACCCTGAAGAGGCCTGGGCCCTACAAGAAGAGATGTGGGCCTGGGCCTACCCATGATACTGAAGAGGCCTGGGCCCAACAGAAAAATGTGGGGCTGGGCCTATCCCTGACCCTGAAGAGGCCTGGCCCCAACTAGAAGAGATGTGTGCCTGGGCCTACCCCTGACCCTGAAGAGGCCTGGCCCCAACTAGAAGAGATGTGGGCCTGGGCCTATCCCTGTTCCTGAAGAGGCCTGGGCCCAACAAAAAGAGATGTGGGCCTGGGCCTACCCCTGACCCTGAAGAGGCCTGGCCCCAACTAGAAGAGATGTGGGACTGGGCCTATCCCTGACCCTGAAGAGGCCTGGGCCCTGACAAGAAGAGATGTGGGCCTTGGCCTATCCCTGACCCTGAAGAGGCCTGGGCCCAACAAGAAGAGATGTGGGCCTGGGCCTATCCATTACCCTGAAGAGGCCTGGGCCAAAGAAGAAGAGACGATGGCCTGGGCCTACCCCTGACCCTGAAAAGGCCTGGGCCCTGACAATAAGAGATGTGGGCCTGGGCCTAAGCCTGACCCTGAAGTGGCCTGGGTCCAACAAGAAGAGATGTGGGCCTGGGCCTATCCCTGACCTGAAGTGGCCTGGCCCCAAGAAGAGATGTGGGCCTGGGCCTACCCCTGACCCTGAAGAGGCCTGAACCCAACAAGAAGAGACGATGGCCAGGGCCTACCCCTGACCCTGAAGAGGCCTGGTCCCAACAAGAAGAGATGTGGGCCTGGGCCTACCCCTGACCCTGAAGAGGCCTGGGCCCTGACAATAAGAGATGTGGGCCTGGGCCTATCCCTGACCCTGAAGAGGCCTGGGCCCAACAAGAAGAGATGTGGGCCTGGGCCTAAGCCTGACCCTGAAGTGGCCTGGGCCCAATAAGAAGAGATGTGGGCCTGGGCCTACTCCTGATCCTGAAGAGGCCTGGGTCCAACAAGAAGAGATGTGGGCCTGGGCCTACCTCTGACCCTGAAGAGGTCTGGGTCAAAGAAGAAGAGATGTGGGCCTGGGCCTACCCCTGACCCTGAAGAGGCCTGGGCCCAACAAGAAGAGACGATGGCCTGGGCCTACCCCTGACCCTGAAGAGGCCTGGGCCCTACAAGAAGAGATGTGGGCCTGGGCCTATCCCTGACCCTGAAGAGGCCTGGGATCAAGAAGAGGAGATGTGGAAAAAAAAAAAAAAAATTAAAATTTAAAAAAAAAAAAAAAAAAAAGAAGAAGAGATGTGGGCCTGGGCCTACCCTTGACCCTGAAGAGGCCTGGGCCCAACAAAAAGAGATGTGGGCCTGGGCCTATCCCTGACCCTGATGAGGCCTGGGCCCAACAAGAAGAGATGTGGGCCTGGGCCTATCCCTGACCCTGAAGAGGCCTGGGCCAAACCAGAAGGGATGTGGGCCTGGGCCTACCCCTGACCCTGAATAGGCCTGGGCCCAACAAGAACAGATGTGGGCATGGGCCTACCCCTGACCCTGAAAAGGCCTGGGATCAAGAAGAGGAGATGTGGGCCTGGGCCTACCCCTGACCCTGAAGAGGCCTGGGCCAAAGAAGAAGAGACTATGGCCTGGGCCTATCCATGACGCTGATGAGGCCTGGGCCCAACAAGAAGAGACGATGGTCTGTGCCTATTCCTGACCTGAAGAGGCCTGGGCCCAACAAAAAGAGATGTGGGCCTGTGCCTACCCATGACCCTGAAGAAGCCTGGGACCTACAAGAAGAGATGTGGGCCTGGGCCTACCCCTGACCCTGAAGAGGCCTGGGCCCAACAGAAAAATGTGGGGCTGGGCCTATCCCTGACCCTGAAGAGGCCTGGCCCCAACTAGAAGAGATGTGGGCCTGGGCCTACCCCTGACCCTGAAGAGGCCTGGGCCAAAGAAGAGACGATGGCCTGGGCCTATTCCTGACATGAAGAGGCCTGGGCCCAACAAGAAGAGATGTGGGCCTGGGCCTATCCCTGACCCTGAAGAGGCATGGCCCCAACTAGAAGAGATGTGGGCCTGGGCCTACCCATGACCCTGAAGAGGCCTGGGCCCAACAAGAAGTGACGATGGCCAGGGCCTACCCCTGACCCTGAAGAGGCCTGGGCCCTACAAGAAGAGATTAGGGCCTGGGCCTATCCCTGACCCTGAAGAGGCCTGGGCCCAACAAGAAGAGATGTGGGCCTGGGCCTACCCATGACCCTGAAGAGGCCTGGCCCCAACTAGAAGAGATGTGGGCCTGGGCCTATCCCTGACCCTGAAGAGGCCTGGGCCCAACAAGAAGAGATGTGGGCCTGGGCCTACCCTGACCCTGAAGAGGCCTGGGATCAAGAAGAGGAGATGTGGAAAAAAAAAAAAAAAATTAAAATTAAAAAAAAAAAAAAAAAAAAAAGAAGAGATGTGGGCCTGGGCCTACCCTTGACCCTGAAGAGGCCTGGGCCCAACAAAAAGAGATGTGGGCCTGGGCCTACCCATGACCCTGAAGAGGCCTGGGACCTACAAGAAGAGATGTGGGCCTGGGCCTACCCCTGACCCTGAAGAGGCCTGGGCCCAACAAGAAGAGATGTGGGCCTGGGCCTACCCATGACCCTGAAGAGGCCTGGGACCTACAAGAAGAGATGTGGGCCTGGGCCTACCCCTGACCCTGAAGAGGCCTGGGCCCAACAAGAACAGATGTGGGCCTGGGCCTACCCCTGACCCTGAAGAGGCCTGGGCCCAACAAGAACAGATGTGGGCCTGGGCCTACCCCTGACCCTGAAGAGGCCTGGGCCCAACAAGAACAGATGTGGGCCTGGTCCTACCCCTGACCCTGAAGAGGCCTGGGCCCAACAGAAAAATGTGGGGCTGGGCCTATCCCTAACCCTGAAGAGGCCTGGCCCCAACTAGAAGAGATGTGGGCCTGGGCCTATCCCTGTTCCTGAAGAGGCCTGGGCCCAACAAGAAGAGATGTGGGCCTGGGCCTACCCCTGACCCTGAAGAGGCCTGGGCCCAACAAGAAGAGATGTGGGCCTGGGCCTACCCCTGACCCTGAAGAGGCCTGGGATCAAGAAGATGAGATGTGGAAAAAAAAAAAAAATTAAAATGAAAAAAAAAAAAAAAAAAAAAGAAGAAGAAGACATGTGGGCCTGGGCCTATCCCTGACCCTGATGAGGCCTGGGCCCAACAAGAAGAGATGTGGGCCTGGGCCTATCCCTGACCCTGAAGAGGCCTGGGCCCTGACAAGAAGAGATGTGGGCCTTGGCCTATCCATTACCCTGAAGAGGCCTGGGCCAAAGAAGAAGAGACGATGGCCTGGGCCTACCCCTGACCCTGAAGAGGCCTGGGCCCTGACAATAAGAGATGTGGGCCTGGGCCTAAGCCTGACCCTGAAGTGGCCTGGGCCCAATAAGAAGAGTTGTGGGCCTGGGCCTACTCCTGATCCTGAAGAGGCCTGGGTCCAACAAGAAGAGATGTGGGCCTGGGCCTATCCCTGACCTGAAGTGGCCTGGCCCCAAGAAGAGATGTGGGCCTGGGCCTACCCCTGACCCTGAAGAGGCCTGGGCCCAACAAGAAGAGACGATGGCCAGGGCCTACCCCTGACCCTGAAGAGGCCTGGGCCCTACAAGAAGAGATGTGGGCCTGGGCCTACCCCTGACCCTGAAGAGGCCTGGCCCCAACTAGAAGAGATGTGGGCCTGGGCCTACCCCTGACCCTGAAGAGGCCTGGGATCAAGAAGAGGAGATGTGGAAAAAAAAAAAAATTAAAATTAAAAAAAAAAAAAAAGAAGAATAAGAAGACATGTGGGCCTGGGCCTATCCCTGACCCTGATGAGGCCTGGTCCCAACAAGAAGAGATGTGGGCCTGGGCCTACCCCTGACCCTGAAGAGGCCTGGGCCCTGACAATAAGAGATGTGGGCCTGGGCCTATCCCTGACCCTGAAGAGGCCTGGGCCCAACAAGAAGAGATGTGGGCCTGGGCCTAAGCCTGACCCTGAAGTGGCCTGGGCCCAATAAGAAGAGATGTGGGCCTGGGCCTACTCCTGATCCTGAAGAGGCCTGGGTCCAACAAGAAGAGATGTGGGCCTGGGCCTACCTCTGACCCTGAAGAGGTCTGGGTCAAAGAAGAAGAGATGTGGGCCTGGGCCTACCCCTGACCCTGAAGAGGCCTGGGCCCAACAAGAAGAGACGATGGCCTGGGCCTACCCCTGACCCTGAAGAGGCCTGGGCCCTACAAGAAGAGATTAGGGCCTGGGCCTATCCCTGACCCTGAAGAGGCCTGGGCCCAACAAGAAGAGATGTGGGCCTGGGCCTACCCATGACCCTGAAGAGGCCTGGCCCCAACTAGAAGAGATGTGGGCCTGGGCCTACCCCTGACCCTGAAGAGGCCTGGGCCCAACAAGAAGAGATGTGGGCCTGGGCCTACCCTGACCCTGAAGAGGCCTGGGATCAAGAAGAGGAGATGTGGAAAAAAAAAAAAAAATTAAAATTAAAAAAAAAAAAAAAAAAAAAAGAAGAGATGTGGGCCTGGGACTACCCTTGACCCTGAAGAGGCCTGGGCCCAACAAAAAGAGATGTGGGCCTGGGCCTATTCCTGACCTGAAGAGGCCTGGGCCCAACAAAAAGAGATGTGGGCCTGGGCCTACCCCTGACCCTGAAGAGGCCTGGGCCCAAGAGAAAAATGTGGGGCTGGGCCTATCCCTGACCCTGAAGAGGCCTGACCCAACTAGAAGAGCTGTGGGCCTGGGCCTACCCCTGACCCTGAAGAGGCCTGGGCCAAAGAAGAGACGATGGCCTGGGCCTAGTCCTGACCTGAAGAGGCCTGGGCCCAACAAGAAGAGATGTGGGCCTGGGCCTACCCCTGACCCTGAAGAGGCCTGGGACCTACAAGAAGAGATGTGGGCCTGGGCCTACCCCTGACCCTGAAGAGGCCTGGGCCCAACAAGAACAGATGTGGGCCTGGGCCTACCCCTGACCCTGAAGAGGCCTGGGCCCAACAAGAAGAGATGTGAGCCTGGGCCTACCCCTGACCCTGAAGAGGCCTGGGCCCAACAGAAAAATGTGGGGCTGGGCCTATCCCTAACCCTGAAGAGGCCTGGGCCCAACAAGAACAGATGTGGGCCTGGGCCTACCCCTGACCCTGAAGAGGCCTGGGCCCAACAAGTAGAGATGTGGGCCTGGGCCTAAGCCTGACCCTGAAGTGGCCTGGGCCCAATAAGAAGAGATGTGGGCCTGGGCCTACTCCTGATCCTGAAGAGGCCTGGGTCCAACAAGAAGAGATGTGGGCCTGGGCCTATCCCTGACCTGAAGTGGCCTGGCCCCAAGAAGAGATGTGGGCCTGGGCCTACCCCTGACCCTGAAGAGGCCTGGGCCCAACAAGAAGAGACGATGGCCAGGGCCTACCCCTGACCCTGAAGAGGCCTGGGCCCAACAAGAAGAGATGTGGGCCTGGGCCTACCCCTGACCCTGAAGAGGCCTGGGCCCTACAAGAAGAGATGTGGGCCTGGGCCTACCCCTGACCCTGAAGAGGCCTGGGCCCTACAAGAAGAGATGTGGGCCTGGGCCTACCCCTGACCCTGAAGAGGCCTGGGCCCAACAAGAAGAGATGTGGGCCTGGGCCTACCCCTGACCCTGAAGAGGCCTGGGATCAAGAAGAGGAGATGTGGAAAAAAAAAAAAAATTAAAATAAAAAAAAAAAAAAAAAGAAGAAGAGACGATGGCCTGGGCCTATTCCTGACCCTGAAGAGGCCTGGGCCCTACAAGAAGAGATGTGGGCCTGGGCCTACCCCTGACCGTGAAGAGGCCTGGCCCCAACTAGAAGAGATGTGGGCCTGGGCCTACCCCTGACCCTGAAGAGGCCTGGGCCCAACAAGAAGAGATGTGAGCCTGGGCCTACCCCTGACCCTGAAGAGGCCTGGGCCCAACAAGAAGAGATGTGAGCCTGGGCCTATCCCTGACCCTGAAGAGGCCTGGCCCCAACTAGAAGAGATGTGGGCCTGGGCCTATCCCTGACCCTGATGAGGCCTGGGCCCAAAAAGAAGAGATGTGGGCCTGGGCCTATCCATGACCCTGAAGAGGCCTGGGCCCAAAAAGAAGAGATGTGGGCCTGGGCCTATCCCTGACCCTGAAGAGGCCTGGGCCCTACAAGAAGAGATGTGGGCCTGGGCCTATCCCTGACCCTGATGAGGCCTGGGCCCAACAAGAAGAGATGTGGGCCTGGGCCTATCCATGACCCTGAAGAGGCCTGGGCCAAAGAAGAAGAGACGATGGCCTGGGCCTACCCCTGACCCTGAAGAGGCCTGGGCCCTGACAATAAGAGATGTGGGCCTGGGCCTATCCCTGACCCTGAAGAGGCCTGGGCCCAACAAGAAGAGATGTGGGCCTGGGCCTAAGCCTGACCCTGAAGTGGCCTGGGCCCAATAAGAAGAGATGTGGGCCTGGGCCTACTCCTGATCCTGAAGAGGCCTGGGCCCAACAAGAAGAGATGTGGGCCTGGGCCTACCTCTGACCCTGAAGAGGTCTGGGTCAAAAAAGAAGAGATGTGGGCCTGGGCCTCTACCCCTGACCCTGAAGAGGCCTGGGATCAAGAAGATGAGATGCGGAAAAAAAAAAAAAAAAAAAAATGAAAAAAAAAAAAAAAAAAAAAAAGAAGAAGAGATGTGGGCCTGGGCCTATCCCTGACCCTGAAGAGGCCTGGGCCCTACAAGAAGAGATGTGGGCCTGGGCCTATCCCTGACCCTGATGAGGCCTGGCCCCAACTAGAAGAGATGTGGGCCTGGGCCTACCCCTGACCCTGAAGAGGCCTGGGCCAAAGAAGAGACGATGGCCTGGGCCTACCCCTGACCCTGAAGAGGCCTGGGCCAAAGAAGAGACGATGGCCTGGGCCTACTCCTGACCCTGATGAGGCCTGGGCCCAAAAAGAAGAGATGTGGGCCTGGGCCTACCCCTGACCCTGAAGAGGCCTGGGCCCAACAAGAAGAGATGCGGGCCTGGGCCTACCCCTGACCCTGAAGAGGCCTAGGCCCAACAAGAAGAGATGTGGGCCTGGGCCTATCCCTGACCCTGAAGAGGCTGGGCCCAACAAGAAGAGATGTGGGCCTGGGCCTAAGCCTGACCCTGATGTGGCCTGGGCCCAACAAGAAGAGATGTGGGCCTGGGCCTACCCCTGACCCTGAAGAGGCCTGGGATCAAGAAGAGGAGATGTGGAAAAAAAAAAAAAACATTAAAATAAAATAAAAAAAAAGAAAAAAAGAAGAAGAGACGATGGCCTGGGCCTATCCCTGACCCTGAAGAGGCCTGGGCCAAAGAAGAAGAGACGATGGCCTGGGCCTAACTATGACCCTGATGAGGCCTGGGCCCAAAAAGAAGAGATGTGGGCCTGGGCCTATCCCTGACCCTGAAGAGGCTGGGCCCAACAAGAAGAGATGTGGGCCTGGGCCTATCCCTGACCCTGATGAGGCCTGGGCCCAACAAGAAGACATGTGGGCCTGGGCCTATCCCTGACCCTGAAGAGGCCTAGGATTAAGAAGATGAGATGTGGAAAAAAAAAAAAATTAAAATTAAAAAAAAAAAGAAGAAGAAGACATGTGGGCCTGGGCCTATCCATGACCCTGAAGAGGCCTGGGCCCAACAAGAAGAGATATGGGCCTGGGCCTATCCCTGACGCTGAAGAGGCCTGGGCCCTGACAATAAGAGATGTGGGCCTGGGCCTATCCCTGACCCTGAAGAGGCCTGGGCCCAATAAGAAGAGATGTGGGCCTGGGCCTACTCCTGATCCTGAAGAGGCCTGGGTCCAACAAGAAGAGATGTGGGCCTGGGCCTATCCCTGACCTGAAGTGGCCTGGCCCCAAGAAGAGATGTGGGCCTGGGCCTATCCCTGACCCTGAAGAGGCCTGGGCCCAACAAGAAGAGACGATGGCCAGGGCCTACCCCTGACCCTGAAGAGGCCTGGGATTAAGAAGATGAGATGTGGAAAAAAAAAAAATTAAAATTAAAAAAAAAAAGAAGAAGAAGACATGTGGGCCTGGGCCTATCCCTGACCCTGAAGAGGCCTGGTCCCAACAAGAAGAGAAGTGGGCCTGGGCCTATCCATGACCCTGAAGAGGCCTGGGCCCAACAAGAAGAGATATGGGCCTGGGCCTATCCATGACCCTGAAGAGGCCTGGGCCAAAGAAGAAGAGACGATGGCCTGGGCCTACCCCTGACCCTGAAGAGGCCTGGGCCCTGACAAAAAGAGATGTGGGCCTGGGCCTATCCCTGACCCTGAAGAGGCCTGGGCCCAACAAGAAGAGATGTGGGCCTGGGCCTAAGCCTGACCCTGAAGAGGCCTGGGCCCAATAAGAAGAGATGTGGGCCTGGGCCTACTCCTGATCCTGAAGAGGCCTGGCCCCAACAAGAAGAGATGTGGGCCTGGGCCTACCTCTGACCCTGAAGAGGTCTGGGTCAAAGAAGAAGAGATGTGGGCCTGGGCCTACCCCTGACCCTGTAGAGGCCTGGGCCCAACAAGAAGAGACGATGGCCTGGGCCTACCCCTGACCCAGAAGAGGCCTGGGCCCTACAAGAAGAGATGTGGGCCTGGGCCTATCCCTGTTCCTGAAGAGGCCTGGGCCCAACAAGAAGAGACGATGGCCTGGGCCTACCCCTGACCCTGAAGAGGCCTGGGCCCTACAAGAAGAGATGTGGGCCTGGGCCTATTCCTGACCTGAAGAGGCCTGGGCCCAACAAGAAGAGATGTGGGCCTGGGCCTACCCATGACCCTGAAGAGGCCTGGGCCCAACAAGAAGAGATGTGGGCCTGGGCCTATCCCTGACCCTGAAGAGGCCTGGCCCCAACTAGAAGAGATGTGGGCCTGGGCCTACCCCTGACCCTGATGAGGCCTGGGCCCAACAAGAAGAGATGTGGGCCTGGGCCTATCCATGACCCTGAAGAGGCCTGGGCCAAAGAAGAAGAGACGATGGCCTGGGCCTACCCCTGACCCTGAAGAGGCCTGGGCCCTGACAATAAGAGATGTGGGCCTGGGCCTATCCCTGACCCTGAAGAGGCCTGGGCCCAACAAGAAGAGATGTGGGCCTGGGCCTAAGCCTGACCCTGAAGTGGCCTGGGCCCAATAAGAAGAGATGTGGGCCTGGGCCTACTCCTGATCCTGAAGAGGCCTGGGTCCAACAAGAAGAGATGTGGGCCTGGGCCTTTCCCTGACCTGAAGTGGCCTGGCCCCAACAAGAAGAGATGTGGGCCTGGGCCTACCTCTGACCCTGAAGAGGTCTGGGTCAAAGAAGAAGAGATGTGGGGCTGGGCCTATCCCTGACCCTGAAGAGGCCTGGGCCCAACAAGAAGAGACGATGGCCAGGGCCTACCCCTGACCCTGAAGAGGCCTGGGCCCTACAAGAAGAGATGTGGGCCTGGGCCTACTCCTGATCCTGAAGAGGCCTGGGTCCTACAAGAAGAGATGTGGGCCTGGGCCTAAGCCTGACCCTGAAGTGGCCTGGGCCCAATAAGAAGAGATGTGGGCCTGGGCCTACTCCTGATCCTGAAGAGGCCTGGGTCCAACAAGAAGAGATGTGGGCCTGGGCCTATCCATGACCCTGAAGAGGCCTGGGCCAAAGAAGAAGAGACGATGGCCTGGGCCTATCCCTGACCCTGAAGAGGCCTGGGCCCTACAAGAAGAGATTAGGGCCTGGGCCTACCCCTGACCCTGAAGAGGCCTGGGCCCAACAAGAAGAGATGTGGGCCTGGGCCTACCCCTGACCCTGAAGAGGCCTGGGATCAAGAAGAGGAGATGTGGAAAAAAAAAAAAAAATTAAAATTAAAAAAAAAAAAAAAAAAGAAGAAGAGACGATGGCCTGGGCCTATCCATGACCCTGAAGAGGCCTGGGCCAAAGAAGAAGAGACGATGGCCTGGGCCTATCCCTGACCCTGAAGAGGCCTGGGTCCAACAAGAAGAGATGTGGGCCTGGGCCTATCCCTGACCCTGAAGAGGCCTGGGCCCTACAAGAAGAGATGTGGGCCTGGGCCTACCCATGATACTGAAGAGGCCTGGGCCCAACAGAAAAATGTGGGGCTGGGCCTATCCCTGACCCTGAAGAGGCCTGGCCCCAACTAGAAGAGATGTGTGCCTGGGCCTACCCCTGACCCTGAAGAGGCCTGGCCCCAACTAGAAGAGATGTGGGCCTGGGCCTATCCCTGTTCCTGAAGAGGCCTGGGCCCAACAAAAAGAGATGTGGGCCTGGGCCTACCCCTGACCCTGAAGAGGCCTGGGCCCAACAAGAAGAGATTTGGGACTGGGCCTATCCCTGACCCTGAAGAGGCCTGGGCCCTGACAAGAAGAGATGTGGGCCTTGGCCTATCCATTACCCTGAAGAGGCCTGGGCCAAAGAAGAAGAGACGATGGCCTGGGCCTACCCCTGACCCTGAAGAGGCCTGGGCCCTGACAATAAGAGATGTGGGCCTGGGCCTAAGCCTGACCCTGAAGTGGCCTGGGCCCAATAAGAAGAGATGTGGGCCTGGGCCTACTCCTGATCCTGAAGAGGCCTGGGTCCAACAAGAAGAGATGTGGGCCTGGGCCTATCCCTGACCTGAAGTGGCCTGGCCCCAAGAAGAGATGTGGGCCTGGGCCTACCCCTGACCCTGAAGAGGCCTGAACCCAACAAGAAGAGACGATGGCCAGGGCCTACCCCTGACCCTGAAGAGGCCTGGGCCCAACAAGAAGAGATGTGGGCCTGGGCCTACCCCTGACCCTGAAGAGGCCTGGGCCCAACAAGAAGAGATGTGGGCCTGGGCCTACCCCTGACCCTGAAGAGGCCTGGCCCCAACTAGAAGAGATGTGGGCCTGGGCCTACCCCTGACCCTGAAGAGGCCTGGGATCAAGAAGAGGAGATGTGGAAAAAAAAAAAAAAATTAAAATTAAAAAAAAAAAAAAAGAAGAAGAAGAAGACATGTGGGCCTGGGCCTATCCCTGACCCTGATGAGGCCTGGTCCCAACAAGAAGAGATGTGGGCCTGGGCCTACCCCTGACCCTGAAGAGGCCTGGGCCCTGACAATAAGAGATGTGGGCCTGGGCCTATCCCTGACCCTGAAGAGGCCTGGGCCCAACAATAAGAGAAGTGGGCCTGGGCCTACTCCTGATCCTGAAGAGGCCTGGGTCCAACAAGAAGAGATGTGGGCCTGGGCCTACCTCTGACCCTGAAGAGGTCTGGGTCAAAGAAGAAGAGATGTGGGCCTGGGCCTACCCCTGACCCTGAAGAGGCCTGGGCCCAACAAGAAGAGACGATGGCCTGGGCCTAAGCCTGACCCTGAAGAGGCCTGGGTCCAACAAGAAGAGACGATGGCCTGGGCCTAAGCCTGACCCTGAAGTGGCCTGGGCCCAATAAGAAGAGATGTGGGCCTGGGCCTACTCCTGATCCTGAAGAGGCCTGGGCCCAACAATAAGAGATGTGGGCCTGGGCCTACCCCTGACCCTGAAGAGGCCTGGGCCCTACAAGAAGAGATGTGGGCCTGGGCCTATCCCTGTTCCTGAAGAGGCCTGGGCCCAACAAGAAGAGATGTGGGCCTGGGCCTATCCCTGACCCTGAAGAGGCCTGGGATCAAGAAGAGGAGATGTGGAAAAAAAAAAAAAAAATTAAAATTTAAAAAAAAAAAAAAAAAAAGAAGAAGAGATGTGGGCCTGGGCCTACCCCTGACCCTGAAGAGGCCTGGGCCCAACAAGAAGAGATGTGGGCCTGGGCCTACCCTTGACCCTGAAGAGGCCTGGGCCCAACAAAAAGAGATGTGGGCCTGGGCCTATCCCTGACCCTGATGAGGCCTGGGCCCAACAAGAAGAGATGTGGGCCTGGGCCTATCCCTGACCCTGAAGAGGCCTGGGCCAAACCAGAAGGGATGTGGGCCTGGGCCTACCCCTGACCCTGAATAGGCCTGGGCCCAACAAGAACAGATGTGGGCATGGGCCTACCCCTGACCCTGAAAAGGCCTGGGATCAAGAAGAGGAGATGTGGGCCTGGGCCTACCCCTGACCCTGAAGAGGCCTGGGCCAAAGAAGAAGAGACTATGGCCTGGGCCTATCCATGACGCTGATGAGGCCTGGGCCCAACAAGAAGAGACGATGGTCTGTGCCTATTCCTGACCTGAAGAGGCCTGGGCCCAACAAAAAGAGATGTGGGCCTGTGCCTACCCATGACCCTGAAGAAGCCTGGGACCTACAAGAAGAGATGTGGGCCTGGGCCTACCCCTGACCCTGAAGAGGCCTGGGCCCAACAGAAAAATGTGGGGCTGGGCCTATCCCTGACCCTGAAGAGGCCTGGCCCCAACTAGAAGAGATGTGGGCCTGGGCCTATCCCTGACCCTGAAGAGGCCTGGGCCAAAGAAGAGACGATGGCCTGGGCCTATTCCTGACATGAAGAGGCCTGGGCCCAACAAGAAGAGATGTGGGCCTGGGCCTATCCCTGACCCTGAAGAGGCATGGCCCCAACTAGAAGAGATGTGGGCCTGGGCCTACCCATGACCCTGAAGAGGCCTGGGCCCAACAAGAAGTGACGATGGCCAGGGCCTACCCCTGACCCTGAAGAGGCCTGGGCCCTACAAGAAGAGATTAGGGCCTGGGCCTATCCCTGACCCTGAAGAGGCCTGGGCCCAACAAGAAGAGATGTGGGCCTGGGCCTACCCATGACCCTGAAGAGGCCTGGCCCCAACTAGAAGAGATGTGGGCCTGGGCCTATCCCTGACCCTGAAGAGGCCTGGCCCCACTAGAAGAGATGTGGGCCTGGGCCTACCCCTGACCCTGAAGAGGCTGGGCCCAACAAGAAGAGATGTGGGCCTGGGCCTAAGCCTGACCCTGATGTGGCCTGGGCCCAACAAGAAGACATGTGGGCCTGGGCCTATCCCTGACCCTGAAGAGGCCTAGGATTAAGAAGATGAGATGTGGAAAAAAAAAAAAATTAAAATTAAAAAAAAAAAGAAGAAGAAGACATGTGGGCCTGGGCCTATCCATGACCCTGAAGAGGCCTGGGCCCAACAAGAAGAGATATGGGCCTGGGCCTATCCCTGACGCTGAAGAGGCCTGGGCCCTGACAATAAGAGATGTGGGCCTGGGCCTATCCCTGACCCTGAAGAGGCCTGGGCCCAATAAGAAGAGATGTGGGCCTGGGCCTACTCCTGATCCTGAAGAGGCCTGGGTCCAACAAGAAGAGATGTGGGCCTGGGCCTATCCCTGACCTGAAGTGGCCTGGCCCCAAGAAGAGATGTGGGCCTGGGCCTACCCCTGACCCTGAAGAGGCCTGGGATTAAGAAGATGAGATGTGGAAAAAAAAAAAAATTAAAATTAAAAAAAAAAAGAAGAAGAAGACATGTGGGCCTGGGCCTATCCCTGACCCTGAAGAGGCCTGGTCCCAACAAGAAGAGATGTGGGCCTGGGCCTATCCATGACCCTGAAGAGGCCTGGGCCCAACAAGAAGAGATATGGGCCTGGGCCTATCCATGACCCTGAAGAGGCCTGGGCCAAAGAAGAAGAGACGATGGCCTGGGCCTACCCCTGACCCTGAAGAGGCCTGGGCCCTGACAAAAAGAGATGTGGGCCTGGGCCTATCCCTGACCCTGAAGAGGCCTGGGCCCAACAAGAAGAGATGTGGGCCTGGGCCTAAGCCTGACCCTGAAGAGGCCTGGGCCCAATAAGAAGAGATGTGGGCCTGGGCCTACTCCTGATCCTGAAGAGGCCTGGCCCCAACAAGAAGAGATGTGGGCCTGGGCCTACTCCTGATCCTGAAGTGGCCTGGCCCCAACAAGAAGAGATGTGGGCCTGGGCCTACCTCTGACCCTGAAGAGGTCTGGGTCAAAGAAGAAGAGATGTGGGCCTGGGCCTACCCCTGACCCTGTAGAGGCCTGGGCCCAACAAGAAGAGACGATGGCCTGGGCCTACCCCTGACCCAGAAGAGGCCTGGGCCCTACAAGAAGAGATGTGGGCCTGGGCCTATCCCTGTTCCTGAAGAGGCCTGGGCCCAACAAGAAGAGACGATGGCCTGGGCCTACCCCTGACCCTGAAGAGGCCTGGGCCCTACAAGAAGAGATGTGGGCCTGGGCCTACTCCTGATCCTGAAGAGGCCTGGGTCCTACAAGAAGAGATGTGGGCCTGGGCCTAAGCCTGACCCTGAAGTGGCCTGGGCCCAATAAGAAGAGATGTGGGCCTGGGCCTACTCCTGATCCTGAAGAGGCCTGGGTCCAACAAGAAGAGATGTGGGCCTGGGCCTATCCCTGACCCTGAAGAGGCCTGGGCCCAACAAGAAGAGATGTGGGCCTGGGCCTAAGCCTGACCCTGAAGTGGCCTGGGCCCAATAAGAAGAGATGTGGGCCTGGGCCTACCCCTGACCCTTAAGAGGCCTGGGCCCTACAAGAAGAGATTAGGGCCTGGGCCTACCCCTGACCCTGAAGAGGCCTGGGCCCAACAAGAAGAGACGATGGCCAGGGCCTACCCCTGACCCTGAAGAGGCCTGGGCCCTACAAGAAGAGATTAGGGCCTGGGCCTACCCCTGACCCTGAAGAGGCCTGGGCCCAACAAGAAGAGATGTGGGCCTGGGCCTACCCCTGACCCTGAAGAGGCCTGGGATCAAGAAGAGGAGATGTGGAAAAAAAAAAAAAATTAAAATTAAAAAAAAAAAAAAAAAAAAGAAGAAGAGACGATAGCCTGGGCCTACCCCTGACCCTGAAGAGGCCTGGGCCCTACAAGAAGAGATGTGGGCCTGGGCCTATCCCTGACCCTGAAGAGGCCTGGGCCCAACAAGAAGAGATGTGGGCCTGGCCTACCCCTGACCCTGAAGAGGCCTGGGCCAAAGAAGAGACGATGGCCTGGGCCTACCCTTGACCCTGAGAAGGCCTTGGCCAAAGAAGAAGAGACGATGGCTTGGGCCTATCTATGACCCTGATGAGGCCTGGGCCCAAAAAGAAGAGATGTGGGCCTGGGCCTACCCCTGACCCTGAAGAGGCCTGGGCCCAACAAGAAGAGATGTGGGCCTGGGCCTACCCCTGACCCTGAAGAGGCCTTGGATCAAGAAGAGGTGATGTGGGCCTGGGCCTACCCCTGACCCTGAAGAGGCCTGGGCCAAAGAAGAAGAGACGATGGCCTGGGCCTATCCATGACGCTGATGAGGCCTGGGCCCAACAAGAAGAGACGATGGCCTGTGCCTATTCCTGACCTGAAGAGGCCTGGGCCCAACAAAAAGAGATGTGGGCCTGGGCCTACCCATGACCCTGAAGAAGCCTGGGACCTACAAGAAGAGATGTGGGCCTGGGCCTATCCCTGACCCTGAAGAGGCCTGGGCCCAAGAGAAAAATGTGGGGCTGGGCCTATCCCTGACCCTGAAGAGGCCTGGCCCCAACTAGAAGAGATGTGGGCCTGGGCCTACCCCTGACCCTGAAGAGGCCTGGGCCAAAGAAGAGACGATGGCCTGGGCCTATCCATGACGCTGATGAGGCCTGGGCCCAACAAGAAGAGATGATGGCCTGGGCCTATTCCTGACCTGAAGAGGCCTGGGCCCAACAAGAAGAGATGTGGGCCTGGGCCTACCCCTGACCCTGAAGAGGCCTGGGATCAAGAAGAGGAGATGTGAAAAAAAAAAAAAATTAAAATAAAATAAAAAAAAAAAAAAAAAGAAGAAGAGACGATGGCCTGGGCCTATCCATGACCCTGAAGAGGCCTGGGCCAAAGAAGAAGAGACGATGGCCTGGGCCTACCCCTGACCCTGAAGAGGCCTGGGCCCTGACAAAAAGAGATGTGGGCCTGGGCCTATCCCTGACCCTGAAGAGGCCTGGGCCCAACAAGAAGAGATGTGGGCCTGGGCCTAAGCCTGACCCTGAAGAGGCCTGGGCCCAATAAGAAGAGATGTGGGCCTGGGCCTACTCCTGATCCTGAAGAGGCCTGGCGCCAACAAGAAAAGATGTGGGCCTGGGCCTATCCCTGACCTGAAGTGGCCTGGCCCCAACAAGAAGAGATGTGGGCCTGGGCCTACCTCTGACCCTGAAGAGGTCTGGGTCAAAGAAGAAGAGATGTGGGCCTGGGCCTACCCCTGACCCTGTAGAGGCCTGGGCCCAACAAGAAGAGACGATGGCCTGGGCCTACCCCTGACCCAGAAGAGGCCTGGGCCCTACAAGAAGAGATGTGGGCCTGGGCCTATCCCTGTTCCTGAAGAGGCCTGGGCCCAACAAGAAGAGACGATGGCCTGGGCCTACCCCTGACCCTGAAGAGGCCTGGGCCCTACAAGAAGAGATGTGGGCCTGGGCCTATTCCTGACCTGAAGAGGCCTGGGCCCAACAAGAAGAGATGTGGGCCTGGGCCTACCCATGACCCTGAAGAGGCCTGGGCCCAACAAGAAGAGATGTGGGCCTGGGCCTATCCCTGACCCTGAAGAGGCCTGGCCCCAACTAGAAGAGATGTGGGCCTGGGCCTACCCCTGACCCTGAAGAGTCCTGGGATCAAGAAGAGGAGATGTGGAAAAAAAAAAAAAAAATTAAAATTAAAAAAAAAAAAAAAAAAAAAGAAGAAGAGATGTGGGCCTGGGCCTACCCTTGACCCTGAAGAGGCCTGGGCCCAACAAGAAGAGATGTGGGCCTGGGCCTATCCCTGACCCTGATGAGGCCTGGGCCCAACAAGAAGAGATGTGGGCCTGGGCCTATCCATGACCCTGAAGAGGCCTGGGCCAAAGAAGAAGAGACGATGGCCTGGGCCTACCCCTGACCCTGAAGAGGCCTGGGCCCTGACAATAAGAGATGTGGGCCTGGGCCTACCCCTGACCCTGAAGAGGCCTGGGCCCAACAAGAAGAGATGTGGGCCTGGGCCTAAGCCTGACCCTGAAGTGGCCTGGGCCCAATAAGAAGAGATGTGGGCCTGGGCCTACTCCTGATCCTGAAGAGGCCTGGGTCCAACAAGAAGAGATGTGGGCCTGGGCCTTTCCCTGACCTGAAGTGGCCTGGCCCCAACAAGAAGAGATGTGGGCCTGGGCCTACCTATGACCCTGAAGAGGTCTGGGTCAAAGAAGAAGAGATGTGGGGCTGGGCCTATCCCTGACCCTGAAGAGGCCTGGGCCCAACAAGAAGAGACGATGGCCAGGGCCTACCCCTGACCCTGAAGAGGCCTGGGCCCTACAAGAAGAGATGTGGGCCTGGGCCTACTCCTGATCCTGAAGAGGCCTGGGTCCTACAAGAAGAGATGTGGGCCTGGGCCTAAGCCTGACCCTGAAGTGGCCTGGGCCCAATAAGAAGAGATGTGGGCCTGGGCCTACTCCTGATCCTGAAGAGGCCTGGGTCCAACAAGAAGAGATGTGGGCCTGGGCCTATCCATGACCCTGAAGAGGCCTGGGCCAAAGAAGAAGAGACGATGGGCTGGGCCTATCCCTGACCCTGAAGAGGCCTGGGTCCAACAAGAAGAGATGTGGGCCTGGGCCTATCCCTGACCCTGAAGAGGCCTGGGCCCAACAAGAAGAGATGTGGGCCTGGGCCTTATCCTGACCCTGAAGTGGCCTGGGCCCAATAAGAAGAGATGTGGGCCTGGGCCTACCCCTGACCCTGAAGAGGCCTGGGCCCTACAAGAAGAGATTAGGGCCTGGGCCTACCCCTGACCCTGAAGAGGCCTGGGCCCAACAAGAAGAGATGTGGGCCTGGGCCTACCCCTGACCCTGAAGAGGCCTGGGATCAAGAAGAGGAGATGTGGAAAAAAAAAAAAAAATTAAAATTAAAAAAAAAAAAAAAAAAAGAAGAAGAGACGATGGCCTGGGCCTATCCCTGACCCTGAAGAGGCCTGGGCCCTACAAGAAGAGATGTGGGCCTGGGCCTACCCATGATACTGAAGAGGCCTGGGCCCAACAGAAAAATGTGGGGCTGGGCCTATCCCTGACCCTGAAGAGGCCTGGCCCCAACTAGAAGAGATGTGTGCCTGGGCCTACCCCTGACCCTGAAGAGGCCTGGCCCCAACTAGAAGAGATGTGGGCCTGGGCCTATCCCTGTTCCTGAAGAGGCCTGGGCCCAACAAAAAGAGATGTGGGCCTGGGCCTACCCCTGACCCTGAAGAGGCCTGGGCCCAACAAGAAGAGATGTGGGACTGGGCCTATCCCTGACACTGAAGAGGCCTGGGCCCTGACAAGAAGAGATGTGGGCCTTGGCCTATCCATTACCCTGAAGAGGCCTGGGCCAAAGAAGAAGAGACGATGGCCTGGGCCTATCCATGACGCTGATGAGGCCTGGGCCCAACAAGAAGAGACGATGGCCTGTGCCTATTCCTGACCTGAAGAGGCCTGGGCCCAACAAAAAGAGATGTGGGCCTGGGCCTACCCATGACCCTGAAGAGGCCTGGGACCTACAAGAAGAGATGTGGGCCTGGGCCTATCCCTGACCCTGAAGAGGCATGGCCCCAACTAGAAGAGATGTGGGCCTGGGCCTACCCTTGACCCTGAGAAGGCCTGGGCAAAGAAGAAGAGATGTGGGCCTGGGCCTACCCCTGACCCTGAAGAGGCCTGGGATCAAGAAGAGGAGATGTGGAAAAAAAAAAGAAAAAAATTAAAATAAAAAAAAAAAAAAAGAAGAGACGATGGCCTGGGCCTACCCCTGACCCTGAAGAGGCCTGGGCCTAACAAGAAGAGATGTGGGCCTGGGCCTACCCCTGACCCTGAAGAGGCCTGGGCCCAACAAGAAGAGACGATGGCCTGGGCCTATCCCTGAACCTGAAGAGGCCTGGGCCCAACAAGAAGAGATGTGGGCCCGGGCCTACCCCTGACCCTGAAGAGGCCTGGGCCCAACAAGAAGAGATGTGGGCCTGGGCCTACCCCTGACCCTGAAGAGGCCTGGGCCCAACAAGAAGAGACGATGGCCTGGGCCTATCCCTGACCCTGAAGAGGCCTGGGCCCAACAAGAAGAGATGTGGGCCCGGGCCTACCCCTGACCCTGAAGAGGCCTGGGCCCAACAAGAAGAGATGTGGGCCTGGGCCTACCCCTGACCCTGAAGAGGCCTGGGCCCAACAAGAAGAGACGATGGCCTGGGCCTATTCCTGACCCTGAAGAGGCCTGGGCCCTACAAGAAGAGATGTGGGCCTGGGCCTACCCCTGACCCTGAAGAGGCCTGGGCCAAAGAAGAAGAGACGATGGCCTGGGCCTATCCATGACGCTGATGAGGCCTGGGCCCAACAAGAAGAGACGATGGCCTGGGCCAATTCCTGACCTGAAGAGGCCTGGGCCCAACAAGAAGAGATGTGGGCCTGGGCCTACCCATGACCCTGAAGAAGCCTGGGACCTACAAGAAGAGATGAGGGCCTGGGCCTACCCCTGACCCTGAAGAGGCCTGGGCCCAACAGAAAAATGTGGGGCTGGGCCTATCCCTGACCCTGAAGAGGCCTGGGCCCAACAAGAAGAGACGATGGCCTGGGCCTATCCATGACCCTGAAGAGGCCTGGGCCCTGACAATAAGAGATGTGGGCCTGGGCCTATCCCTGACCCTGAAGAGGCCTGGGCCCTGACAATAAGAGATGTGGGCCTGGGCCTATCCCTGACCCTGAAGAGGCCTGGGCCCTGACAATAAGAGATGTGGGCCTGGGCCTACCCCTGACCCTGAAGAGACCTGGGATCAAGAAGAGGAGATGTGGAAAAAAAAAAAAAAAATTAAAATAAAAAAATAAAAAAAAAAAAAGAAGAAGAGACGATGGCCTGGGCCTACCCCTGACCCTGAAGAGGCCTGGGCCCTAACAACAGGAGATGTGGGCCTGGGCCTATCCCTGTTCCTGAAGAGGCCTGGGCCCTACAAGAAGAGATGTGGGCCTGGGCCGATCCCTGACCCTGAAGAGGCCTGGGCCCAAACAACAGGAGATGTGGGCCTGGGCTTACCCCTGTTCCTGAAGAGGCCTGGGCCAAAGAAGAAGAGGCGATGGCCTGGTCTTACTCCTGACCCTGAAGAGGCCTGGGCCCTGACAAGAAGAGATGTGGGCCTGGGCCTATCCCTGACCCTGAAGAGGCCTGGGCCCAACAAGAAGAAATGTGGGCCTGGGCCTATCCCTGTTCCTGAAGAGGCCTGGGCCAAAACAAAAGAGATGTGGGCCTGGGCCTATCCCTGACCCTGAAGAGGCCTGGGCCCAACAAGAAGAGATGTGGGCCTGGGCCTATCCATGACCCTGAAGAGGCCTGGGCCCAACAGAAAAATGTTGGGCTGGGCCTATCCCTGACCCTGAAGAGGCCTGGGCCAAACCAGAAGAGATGTGGGCCTGGGCCTGCCTACCCCTGACCCTGAAGAGGCCTGGGCCAAAGAAGAGACAATGGCCTGGGCCTACCCTTGACCCTGAAAAGGCCTGGGCCCAACCAGAAGAGAGGTGGGCCTGGACCTATCCCTGACTCTGAAGAGGCCTGGGCCCAACAAGAAGAGATGTGGGCCTGGGCCTATCCCTGACCCTGATGAGGCCTGGGCCCAACAAGAAGAGATGTGGGCCTGGGCCTATCCTTGATTCTGAAGAGGCCTGGGCCCAAGAAGAAGATTTGTGGGCCTGGGCCTAAGCCTGACCCTGAAGTGGCCTGGGCCCAACAAGAAGAGATGTGGGCCTGGGCCTATCCCTGACCTGAAAAGGCCTGGGCCCAACAAGAAGAGAGGTGGGCCTGGGCCTATCCCTGACCCTGAAGAGGCCTGGGCCCAACAAGAAGAGAGGTGGGCCTGGACCTATCCATGACCCTGAAGAGGCCTGGGCCAAACCAGAAGAGATGTGGGCCTGGGCCTATCCCTGTCCCTGAAGAGGCCTGGGCCTACCCCTGACCCTGAAGAGTCCTGGGCCCTGACAAGAAGAGATGTGGGCCTGTGTTTACCCCTGACCCTGAAGAGGCCTGGGCCAAAGAAGAAGAGACGATGGCCTGGGCCTACCCCTGACCCTGAAGAGGCCTGGGCCCTGACAATAAGAGATGTGGGCCTGGGCCTATCCCTGACCCTGAAGTGGCCTGGGCCCAACAAGAAGAGATGTGGGCCTGGGCCTACTCCTGATCCTGAAGTGGCCTGGCCCCAACAAGAAGAGATGTGGGCCTGGGCCTATCCATGAGGCTGAAGAGGCCTGGGCCCAACAAGAAGAGATGTGGGCCTGGGCCTATCCCTGACCCTGAAGAGGCCTGGGCCCAAACAACAGGAGATGTGGGCCTGGGCCTATCCCTGACCTGAAGAGGCCTGGGCCCAACAAGAGATGTGGGCCTGGGCTTATCCATGAGGCTGAAGAGGCCTGGGCCCAAACAACAGGAGATGTGGGCCTGGGCCTATCCCTGACCTGAAGAGGCCTGGGCCCTACAAGAAGAGATGTGGGCCTGGGCCTATCCCTGACCCTGAAGAGGCCTGGGCCTACCCCTGACCCTGAAGAGGCCTGGGCCAAAGAAGAAGAGACGATGGCCTGGGCCTACCCCTGACGCTGAAGAGGCCTGGCCCCAAACAAAAGGAGATGTGGGCCTGGGCCTATCCCTGACCCTGAAGAGGCCTGGGCCCAACAAGAAGAGATGTGGGCCTGGGCCTATCCCTGACCCTAAAGAGCAGCAACAGTAACATCAGCAACAACAGAATCAGCAACCAATCAGCAGCAACAGCAATAGCAGCAGCCGCAGCAACCAACAGCAACAACAGAAGGAACTGCACCAATAGCCACAGCAACAACAACAGTATCTACAACAGCACCCGCAGTAACAGCTCTTTTACCACAGATCTAAAAGCCCTTAGTCCTCAGTTTTATTGCACGTCTTTCCCTAAGATTGTGTTTATAGGTTTCAATAAATATAAGGTTATCTACAACCATGGTTGATCCTGAAATGTTTATTTTGGTTAACACAAAGGCTCCTCCTGCCAGAGTAACCAGTAGGCTGATGGCAGGCCCACCTCTCTACTTCTGATTCTCAGATCCCATTCGGCCAAGTCTCATGCCCACCTAAGTCTACTATAGTTTGTGATCTCCCTTTCCTCTCTCATGCCATTCCCAACAGATCACAAAGCTCTCCTCCAACCTTCCCACAACTAAACTGAGTATCTCAGCTTCCAACACTAGCAAGCATAACCTGGAAACACATCAGTTGAGCAGGAAAAGGAAACCAGGCCACAGAAAATTTCCTAACATACAGCACACAGCCACCACACAGATCAGGGAGGATCAGAAACCAAGGAACAAACCCCTCACCCCACAGAGACACAACCAGATATCATCACACAGACCTGTAATCTTCCCAATCCCATATGCCTGGACATTGGCATAAAAACACAGTCACTAACAGCCAGGACAATGTCTCCACTGGAACCCAATCACTGTTACACAGTAGGCCCTGAATATTCCAACCTACCAGAAGCACAAGGAAAAGACTTTAATACAACAGGTATGAAGATCATAGAAGCACTTAAAAAAGAAATGAGAAAAATCTCATTAAGTATTCAAGGAAGGGACTGGAGAGAAGGCTCAGCGGTTAAGAACACTGGCTGCTCTTTCAGATGTTCTGAGTTCAATTCGCAGCAACCACATGGTGGCTCACAGCCATCTCTAGGGAGATCTGACACCCTCTTCTGGCATAAATGCATACGTGCAGTTAGAGCACTCATCCATAAAATAAATAAAGGTAAGAAGGAAAAAAAAAAAGAAATCAAGGAAAATGCACACACCATGTAAAGATATGAATAAATTCCTTTAAAAAATCCAAGAAAACACAAAGAGTGTAAGGAAATGTATAAAACTGTTCAAGAACTGATAATGAAAGTAGAATCGATAAAATCCAAACGGGCAATTCAGAAAATAAAAAATTTGAATATTTGAACAGGAACTACAAAGGCAACCATCACCAAGAGACTCAGTACTGGTGGCTTCCACATTATTCTTTCACTCCTCCAAGAGACCTTTCCTGCCCAAACCTCTTAGAGCAACCCCTGACTCAGTGTCTACTTTATTGTATTTATCATTAGCTACTAATTAATTTACATTTTGCTATCTTCTCTTCTTTACTCTAGAACCTAAAAGCTCCAAGACTGGGAAACATGCCTGGCATTTAACTACTTGTGGGATGCATGTCTGATGACTTACAGATCTAAGTACACAAACTTAGTAAAGCCTGCATTATTGCTGATCATCTCAGGTTGTAGGACTGATGGCCCTCTGAATGACACAGTGCAGTCCACTGGCCTATTATATTTTAAGTTTAGGATGTGCTAAAGGCCAGCTTTGCTTGGCCAAAGCCTCCAGAACGAAGCTCACCATTTCTTCTTTGATGCGCTCTGTGATCTTTTCAGTAGCCTCCTCATGCGCATGGAACAAGCTGAT
The DNA here is from genome assembly GCF_949786415.1 of Peromyscus eremicus. Classification (NCBI taxonomy): domain Eukaryota; kingdom Metazoa; phylum Chordata; class Mammalia; order Rodentia; family Cricetidae; genus Peromyscus; species Peromyscus eremicus. Next base: position 18,799,115 of record NC_081423.1, read on the forward strand.
GATGCTGGTGTTATCAGGGTCCAGTATGTTTCCATCTTCATCTCCGACAATCGGATTGAGCTCAAGGATTCTGTAAGGCAAGAACCGGAGGTGACACTCACTGTAGAGGCTTTTAGGGTGTCTTCTGCAGCAAAGGGTTGATTAAAAGCTAAAACCTCTAGGAAAAGGGAAATGGCTAAGTAAACTGATCAGTAATGGAAAACTAGGGAGTGGAGTTTAAAAATGTATCGTTTGGGGGCTGGTGAGATGGCTCAGTCAGGAAAATGCTCTTTCCAAGCAAGGGGACCTGAGTTAGATTCTCTGAAGCCACAGAACAAAAGCAGGTATGGTGGCAGATGCTTGTAATCCCAGCGCTGGAGAAACAAGCAGATCCCTAGAGCTCACTGGCTGGCCAGCCCAGTCAACTTGGTGAGTTCTCGGCCAGTGAAAGACCCTGTGTAACACAAATAAATGAGAACCAGTGGATGGAGCCTGAAGAAGGACAGTTCAGGTTGTCCTCTTGCCTCTGTCTGCATCTGCACACACATGTGCATCTGTGTACATGAAAACATGCACACACAAAGATAGTATGTAGTTTTGGCATGTCTAGTAAAATATCTCCATGAATAAAATAAAAAGTGGAAATTATTTATGTGAAATAAATCAAGCCACAGAGTCAGATGTGTTTTCTGGTTGTATGTATAAGAACAGTCGTGAATAGTGATCTATATACAAAAAAGGACCAGATCACACACAGACATGAGTCACCCAGGAGAAAAGCAGAGGGCCTGGGGCTGGGAGCCATGGAGTAATCAAAGGAGGCATGTGCAGTGTCTCAGTTTGTTTAATGTTTCAGCACACACACACACACACGCACACGCACACGCACACGCGCACACGCACACAAATACATGGAGGAGGTATTCCTATATCATTCAAAAATATGTAAAAATGGTTGTTGGGGTCAAACAATCTGAGATACAGTGATTGCTACCCACTGCCTGCTCTTCAGCTGCTTGGCTTCAGGCCACAGGCTTTCACTTCTTTGACATTGATCTGTGTCAACAGCACCTGTCACTCTGCCTGTCATCGGAGATACCAACAGCACTGACAGGAAACTCACGAGCATCAACTATCTTCAGCTGTGGCACACTCACCACCCCCCACAACCCTGAAAAGCAGGTTCTGTTAGTAGTCCCATTTTCCAGATTTAAAAGAGACTAAGAAGAGGGAGCTGGTTAGTTTTCTCGAAATCACAGTGTTGATACAAACTAACCCAGCTCCCTGCCTGCTCTCTGACCCTCTGCTGTAAACTTCTCTGCTCCTAGGAGCAGTGTATGGATTGGCTGGGAGGAGGAGCCGGCTGGCAGGTTGTAACTTGAAGCTCCTCTTGCACTTGACACTGGTTAGAGAGTGTCAATCATCCATGCTCAGAAGAAAGGTCAGAAGAGCTGGAGGTTCAGAGAAGGCCAACAGTCATCTTGCTAGGTCCCATCACAACATACCAGACTTCAGAAGGACATCAAGGGCAAACGAAGGAGATTACGTCTTCACTCTTATTTAAGCACCAGAATTGGAGGCACACCTTACATCTCATCCAAATACAAACAGGAGAGAGCCAAGGATCACCCATTTGGACATTCATTAGGAAATTAACTCCCAGCTAGATATGACTCATAACATTGCATGGCCATGCTGCCCAGGGAGCGATGCCAAGGGGGATAAATGCACTCAGCTAATGCTGAGCAGAGGCTCGTGTAACTCAGAAAAGATGGAGCAGAGCCGATACATAATTTAGCCTCCAGATCTCTCTAGCTCTTCCCCTCAAAATTGATCAAAATGGATTCGGTTCTGAAGAGAATGAATAAAACATCCTCCCAGGTCCAGCTGTCTTGGGACTTTAAGAAGTCATTTGAGGTTTTCCCGTTGCTTGGATATGGAAGAACTTGTTCACTGTCATTCTCTCTTAGAACCTGGGAGCAGCGGAGGCTGTCTTTCAAGTGGACACTACTATGCTGAATCAGCATTTACTCATTTTGGGGAACAGGATGTTTTGATGTGGTCTCCTCAGGAGGGAGCCCCACTGCTCTCTTCTGTTCAAGAAAGTAATACCACAAATTTGTGGAGGGGTATGAAAGGAAACCCTCTCCCACTCCACAAATATTTTTAAAAGAAAGAGACTAAAGGAAACATAAACTAGATTTTGCCAAGCTCACTATCACACTTTCCATTTCAGTTAGCTCAATCTGAAGAGTCAGCACCTCCGAAGACATGCTATTGAGCATGCGCTGCTCAGACATTAACCAGAGCTCTTCCAATTTGTGAGCGAGAACTTCCTCTTGGTGATCCAGCTTCTGCTTCAGCTGCTTTTCACTTAACCTTGCTTCATTCTGTTCTTTCAGTTTCTCTAACTAAATCAGGAAAAGAGAAAGAGTTACAACCTTTGAACTCAGAGTTCCTTGAGCTTCCTTTGACTTTCCATCCTGAAAACTGTATTTAGAGTCTATACCTGATTTTCTAGATGCTACTCTACAGAAACTTGCTGGATCTCAGTGACATGAGCAAAGCAACTTTCCCTTCCCACTGCAGTGCTGGGAACCGAACACAGGGTCTTGGGTTTGCAACTTAAACATCTCTCACCAAGTTACATCCCCAACTAAAAGCATCTTTTAAACAGTGACCTACATTGTTCTAGAAATTCAGGAATAACCCACACTAGTCACCCAAGTAGACCTGATTTGTTTAGAGGCAACTGAAGGTGGTATAACCAACCACCAGGCAGCTGTAAAGAACGGGAAGCAGTCCTCATCCCCAGCCCTTAAGAAGAAGAGACATGGGTAACAACGACACAAGCAGGTAACCTGATTAGAAGACCACAGTAGTGTGATGATGGTCTGGACTACAGGGACAGGAGCTACCGAGAGATCTTATAGGTCAACTCCTTGGAATTCAATGACAGATTCAATGTGAGAAATAAGACAAAGATAATGAGTAAACCTTGAGATTTTAAAACAAATGGTTTGAGAATAATGGCAACACCATTTTTTAATATTTACTCTTTCTTCAATAAAAAGGCCATCTTTATAATTATCTTTGCTTTACCTAGTCCTAAATATTTCTTCTCTCATATCTGCTTAGGTAATTAGGGCGACTGCTAAATCCATGTAGGAATGAAATACAAGAATACATCATTTCCAGTTACCCATGTCTCTAATCAGATTAGCTGCAAACAGGATTACTACCTGTCAGTGCTACAGGCAAGATGATTCTGATTTCACCGATACCATTATTCAAAATGGAAAAATATGTTGTAGTTTAATGAAAAATTATAGGTGGAAATAGACATGGAAAAATATTAAAAGACACTATAAAAATACTAAAAATTGAAAAACAGACTTCTGAGAAAATAGGGCATTAAAGAAATCTTATCAAGTTTTCATAGAGTAGGATCTGAAAAAAACAGGGTACAAACTCCACATGAAGAGAAGGATAAGCACAGCCTAGATTTCTTCGAGGAAACTGGAGGTCCAGGGCAGTTGGGGGTTCTGAGAGTGAAGGGACGCTCACTGAACAGCTGCCCACTGTTTACAATGGAGCCAGTACACGAGGAATCAGCAGACCACGGCACAAGCTCAGTACCGGGACTTACTGTCCGACAGCCTCAGTTCAAACAGCAGCTGACAGTTCTAGCTCAGATTTTGTTCAGTGTCCTCAGTCTGCCTAGCCAGTAGCATCCTGTTCTGTCACAATGGAGATAAGATGACATCCTTCACAAACTTTGTTCGGAAACTGGATCTTCCCTCATTTTTTCTTCCATAAACACTTGTTTCACCTCTAAAGCACATTAACTCACAAGACAGTACTGGTTTGTATGTGGAGTAGCAGCACATTACTAACTGCAGGAACTGCTACAGGACTAGTTAGTTCTCTTGCAAGGTGAACCACACCACACGCTATAAGGAGGCCATACCAATATTACATATATTCCAAAAACAAATATTCAGATACCCAATTTAAATAATTAAATAAATAATTTCACATCATTAGAAGGCTAGTATGTACACAAATTCCTTTCATAGCTTATTTCTCTCTGTTTCCACTCAAAGCATGAAGACAGAGGAAACTGATAATTGGCCTTTTTGCACAGCTAGTCCTTAAGCAACCCCCCCGCCCCCGATGCTCACAGGCATCTAAACAACACAGGCTGTTTGGCTGACACAGATCCAAACCTTGTTTTTCAGGCCGTTCACTTCCTGCCTGTGGCTTCTGTTTAGCTGCATTTCCAGCTGCTCCAGCTGCATTTTCTGTTGCTGTTTCACAGTTTCACATTCACAGCTCAAACTGTCCAACACCCGACTCTTGAGCTCAACTTCTCTTTGTAGGGCATACTTCTCTTGGTTATAATTCTGAAAACACACTTCATTGCATTAAAAAACTTAAATCATTAGGTATTAGTTAGCATCTTAAACTGGCTCATACCTGTTTCATTTGCTACTATCCAAGTAACAACCACCTGTCAAATTGGGAATAATGCAGTTATCAGTTTTTTACTTTTCTGGGGTGTGGGCAGGGTTAAACGCATGTTCACGTGGGCAAGCACACATGTACATGTGTGTTAGTATAGGCCAGACAACAGCCTCAGGTGTTGTTCCTCAGGCAATACCATCTTATTTTGGGGACAGAGTCTCTCACTGACCTACAACTTGCCTACCAAGTAGACTAGGTGGGACTGCCAGTGAACTGAACCCCAGGAACCCACCTATTTCTGCCTCTCCTGCACTAGAATTGATAAGCATGTACCAACATGTCAGTTTTTTAAGTATGGGTTCTGGGAACTATACTCAGGTAAGCATTTTACCAAATGAGCTATGAGCCCAACCCTGCTAATCAGTCCCAATGAACCCCAAAACGTGGAGATTGCAGTGGCCTCAAAACAGTCAAGCTGAAGATAGAAAGGCGCTGGTCCCAGGAAATTACTGACTTCTGCTTCCCAATCTGTGGTCTCTGGTGCCCTGACAGCCAGCAGTGGAAATGGTGATGGAGGAAGCATTCTCTGAATTCCAAATTCAATGAACCCCCATACTGATGCGTGATAAGGCTTTCCTGAAAAATTCTTGCCCTTGGCTAAATATCAACAATCATGGTAGCAGCCAAGTCTTATCTCAAGCTCATCAAAAACTAAGAATTTGACTGATTATTAGGAAAATTACCTTTTACTTAATACAGTACAACAACAGAATCTTTCCACAATTAAAATCCACTTGAGAGACAACAAGAAAAAGCAAATGGGGCCTTTGGTAGCACAAGACCAGAATCACTGTACCCACCTTACAAAGACAGTCAGCCGTCTTCCCAACAACTGTCCATTCCATTCCATGCTCACTTAAACAGCCAGCAAATGTGCCAGGTAACAAACCCAGAGATAGACAAAACATGGTGCCTAACCTCAAGGTCAGTCTAGAACAGACACACACTTAAAAACTGTCAGTACAGGTACTGAGGACAAGGGCGGGCTAAGAGGAGGCTTTTTTTAGAACTAGATCCTGCAAACACTATATGGAGGACCAAGGAGAAATTTAACTCTACTTAATATTATGCAAAGAATCCCAAGGAATTATGAAGTGATTAAAAGAAAACCTCTCATGTTTATGCCTTCAAGGAATATGCATATGCCACATTCTTAAGTCAAAGTGCCCAATACAGAGACTCCAAGACAGCTAAGAATTCTTTTCAAGTATACACCATAATTCTGACTAATATAATCCTTATTATTTCAACAACTGAGTAGACTTACCACTATGGCATTATCCATCGGATGGAATGTTTTATGAGAGCCTATATCACCATGACTAAGAGATAAGAGACAGTGCATAATGTCAGATGGCAAAGGATGTTACATAGTAGAACATGGGAGAACTTGGAAGAGGAGGCTTTCTAAGGGAACAGATGTATGACCAGGTTTTCAACGTAGAGGTAGGAAATGCTCATGGATGCCAGATGCTGTGATGCACAGAATAGAGGGGAAGCATGTTCAACAATCACATTGTGACAGGCATCCAAACTCCAGCACAGTAGCAGATGTCATTTGCATCTTATCTGCAGGAGTTATGTTCCAGAACCCCAGCCTGATGCCTGGATCCTCAAACAGTACCAAACAAATACCATGCACTCCTCCTCCATATACAGTATTTATCCTGACAAAATTTAATTTTAAATTTGACACGGTAAGAAATTAAAGATATAACCAATAATGTAAAGAGTAGATTAAAAAGTTATGTGCCATTTTTCTCTCAAAATCTTACTGTTCTTATGATGCGAGATAGTATAATACCCATGTGACAGTGATGAGGTGTGGCCAGTGTAAGACACGATGACACAGTTACATGACTAATGACCTGACAAGAAATTGTCGAGAGGAGCACCATCTGCTTCAGGTATCCTGGACAGTGATTCCTGTCCTAGGCAGGATGCAACCACTTCAGCTTTATAAATTCTACGATATGGAATTTCCATGTATTATTTACGGACAACTGTACTGTAAAGTCCAACTGCAGATGGGGGAGTATGTTAATGTCCATGCTGGAGGCATGGCAATTGCTTCAGTTCACTATCAAGGAAGGATAAAAACCCACAGCATGACGGTCTATCAATCCCTATTGAAAGAAAAACAAAACAAGGATGCTTTACTAGCACTCAGATGTTCCTAGTAAGCATTACTGTTTGAAATGAAATGCTCTTCCTTATTTAATGCCTTTGGAAAAAAAAAAGTAGAATGGGTAAAAAGGAAAAATACTGAATTAACCTTTACTTTCAGAGTGTTGTTACCTAAAAACCATTTACAAACTAAACACAGAATGAAAACATGCTAAGGTTAAAAAAAGGTAATTCCTTTTAAATGTGTTTTTTTTAAAATATAAGATAAATATCTTGTCATCATAGAGCCTTCATCCAGTAACTGATGGAAGCAGATGCAGAGATTCACAGCCAAGCACCAGGCCGAGCTCCAGGAGTCCAGTCTAAGAGAGGGAAGAGGGAATTCTATGAACAAGGAGCATCAAGATCATGATGGGGAAACCTACAGAGACAACTGAACCAAGCTAGTGGAACATACAGACTTTAGACCAACAGCTGTCGAGCCTCCATGGGACTGGACCAGGCCCTCTGCATAAGCAAGACAGTTGTGTAGCTTGGTCTGCTTAAGGGGCCCCTGGCAGTAGGATCAGGATCTATCCCTGGTACATGAACAGGCTTTTTGGAGCCTACTACCTATGGTGGGACACCTTGATCATCCTTGATGCAGGGGGAGAAGCTTAGTCCTGCCTCAACTGAATGTACCAGGCTTTGCTGACTCCCCATGGGAGGCCTTACCTTTTCAGAGGAGAGAATGGGAGGGTGGGTTGGGAGAGGGGGCCTAGGGGGTGGGAAGAGGGAAGAAAGGGGGATCTTTGGTTGGTATGTAAAATGAATAAAAAATTTCTCAATTAAAACACAAACCACAAGACAAGGCAGGCTAGAGAAGGGATTATGGGGAGGGACAACACAAAGACTTTTGAAAGAAATGACTGTAAAAGCATCCTGACATGTATACATCTACAAAAGGAGTTTAAATAGTGTTTCCATCTAACTGGGGGCAGGTGCAATATCCAAATCAGACATTATATACTATCAAGTAAAACCTAACACCAGGAATGGGTTACATATTTTTGAGTTGTTGGCTAATGGGGTCCCACATATGCCCTCCCCACCGCCTCCCGCCACAACATTACAGGGTATTACCAGTGCTATTGGTTGTGTGTACCCTAATAACATTTGCCTGAAGATCAGAGAACAGAACAAGCCACTAGATTAAACATACATGCCAGGCAGTGGTGGTACACACCTTTAATCCCAGCACTTGAGATCTCACAACTTTAATCCCAGTGTTTGGGAAGCACATACACCATTAATCCTAGCACTAGGAAGGAAGTGACAGCTGGGCGGAGAAAGGTATATAAGGGTGAGGAGAAAGGAACTAAGGCCCTTTTCAGCTGGAGAGCTTTTCAGGCTGAGGAGTCCCAGAGGTAAGACATGGCAGTGGCTTGTTCTTTTGTCTCTCTGATCTTTGAGCATTTACCCCCAATATCTGGCTCTGGGTTTTTTATTAAAAGACCAATTTAGGAATTCATGTTACAACTGGTTGCCCTCCACAATTTGCCATAAGACCCAACATGGAGAAATCTAGCTGGCATTCAGCTAGAAGCTTCATGCTACTGGCTAGTGTTCATAGTAATGAAAAGTGCTATGTATAACATCGGAGGAGAAAAGTAATAATCGATCTTACCCACCTATGAGCCCCGTGAACCACAATTTAATGACTTGCCTACAAGTTAGGCCTGTGTCAGGGACAAGGATAGAATCTCTAGTTAGTGGAAAAATACAGACCCCCATAAGACAGGGAACTAGATCATCTTATAGTCAGGTTGCCTAGCAACAGGACATTGAGTCAGAGCCCTTGACCCTTTCACCCTTTAAACATCCTATACAAATATCCTGTTAGCTTGCCCCACCTTATGCAGATGACAGCTTCTTGCTCCCCCCACCCTGAAGGAACTATATAAACCCTCCTGGAGAAAATAAAGTTGCACCTTGATCAGAATCTAGACTTGGTGTATTTCTTTTGTATCTCTTGTCCCTATCTTTCCGTCCTTAGGGTGGTCGAGAACCCGTTGAAGCCCTGCAGGCGGGGCAGGCCTGCTGGTTCAAAAGTGGCTTGAATGTTAGGGGAATAATCACCCACCTTTTTACTTGGATCTGAGCCCTCCCATCTCCTTCTATAAGATGAAACGCATACCTGACACTGTCAGTGAGGCCAAGAACCTGAGGCTAGATAGGTCATGGGCCCCAGGGGAGAACCCACAATTATTAGTCTGCTAAATGAACACAGCAATGGAACAACTAATAACATACTGCTATACCCAAAGTTCAGTATGTCACTCAACTCTCATCAGGGAGGATCTCACAGTGAATGGTAATTAATGCAGAGACTTACAATGGGCAGCGAGTAAGACTCTGGAATGCTCAGCCCTAACTGGGATGTCTTATATCACACCTTCTCCTCAAGGTTCCGAGATCCATTTGGAAGAGGGGGCAGAAAGACTTTAAGAGCCAGAGGTAATAGATGACTTCAAGGAAAGAACATTTTTCACATACAACACGGCAGGCACACATGAACTCACGGGAACTATGATAGCACGCACAAGCCCTTCATAAACTCCAGGTAGACAAAATCCCACCAGAGGAAGGGAAGAGGGCACAAATCCCACCCCTAACCAAGAAGCTATTTGCAATTGCTAGCTGCTGGGAGTGGGGAAATCAGTTTCTCCAGTGGAGTGACAATGGGTATGTCAACCACAATCTAGGATACAACCCACACCCAGGAGTCGTCAGCCAACACAAATTGCACTCCATGACTGTTGTGTGTTTTTTAAAGAGAGAGAAAAAACCATGAAGTTGGGTGAGGAGGTGGAGAGAATCTGGGAAGAGCTGGGGGAGGTGGAAAAGAACATGTTCAAAATATACTGTAAAAAATTTCAAAGAATAAATGAAAATGTTAAATATAACAGAACAAAGGTAAATAAAATTCAATGAAATTAAGAAAAAACACCTGGAATTATTTACATCACTCTCCTCAAAGCTCCTCTATGTCAAAGGAAACCTAAACTTGGTGAGGTATTTTCAAAACAACTGTGTAACGCGACTTTATTTCCACTCTGAGGTTTGCAATTTTTGTTTATGATCTGGCATTGAGGGCTTATCAAGAACAGGAGTACGTGGAAAATGACAACTGCATTAGTGGTTTGTACCTGTTATAGTCCAACTTCTGAGATTCAAAGGTAAAAGACGAAGCATTTAGTATTAAACTGACTTAGTCGTTTTAACAGTATTTGTATGCCAGGCAACAGGGGTGTACCAGTGAGTCAGAGCAGACAAACTTCCTCTCATGTAGTTTGCAACTCTGGAGACAATCAGCACTCCAGAGAACTAAGAGTAAATCTGACAACTTTCTATCACAGTCAGTGTTTGCTCTGCTGAAATACACTTCACTGGAAGTCTGAGGTTGAGGACGGAATCCAGACGCGCAGGGACAAGTCACTCCAGGGGAAGAAGCGTCAAGTATAAAGCCAGTGCAGGAAAGACGGAAGGAAAGTGGTTTGAGAGGTGGCGATAAGTTAGGCAGAGGCCAAAGCACAGGGGTGCACACCCAAGCAGAGAGCTCAGATTCTGCCGAAAATGGAACAGAAAGCCCCGTAGGGTTTTCAGAAGGAAAGAAACGAGACTTCTTGTGTATTTTCTCATGACCACTTGGATGTGTGAAGACTGAATGGTAGTGATGGAAGCTGGCAACCAGTTAGAAGGCTACAGCAGTAGTTCAGAGGAAAGATGGCCGTGGTCTGGGCTAGAGCAGCAGTGTCCCAGGCAGATGCTTTGGTTGTGCTAGTTGGATTTTTCTTTTTAAATCAATTTAGCACAAACCTAGACATACATGGGAAGAGGAGATCTTAACTGAGAAAATGCCTCCATAGGACTGGCCTATAGGTAAGTTTGTGAGGCATTTTCTTGGTTAATGATTGATATGGGAAGGCTCAGCTCACTATGGGTGGTGCCACCCCTGGGCATGTGGTCCTGGATAGTATCAGAAAACAGGCTGGCCAAGCCAGTGAATAGCACTCCTCCATAGCCTATACAACAGTTCCTGCCTCCAGGCTCCTGCCCTGACATCGCTGCAAGATGAAATCAACCCTTTCCTCCCCAAGTTGTTTTTGGTCATAATGTTTCATCACAGCAATAGAAATGATAACTAATATGTAAGTTGAGTCCTTAGATTTGTTAAAGGATAAAATGTGGGACTTCTTGATTTCAGGCTCAAGCAACTGGATGAATGCCAATCCATTTACTAAAGCAAGGAACCATCCAGTTAGCAGACAGGGGACGAGCAGTTCTTTCTGTGTCAAGCTTGAGATGTCCGTTAACGGCAGGTCCTTGAATACACTAGTTTAGCCTTCAGGGAGAACTAAAGGCTTGGTGAGATGCCATGGAGCATTTAGATGTTTAGAACTAGAAAAGAAGTGAGGTCACTTAAGTAGAATGGAGACTAAACAAAGCCTGGCACTAAATGCATCCAACGGAGCAAGCGTTATCTGACTTTACAAACTCAGAGCACACTGTTGGAAAGAACACTGGAAATTCATTTAGTTCATTCTCTTGTTCAATGGAACTAGGGTGGGTAAGATTTAGGTCTTCAAAAAAGAATGAATAATTGTCAGACAAAACAAGTTTATAGTCCCTAAGCACGTCCTTGTAAACAGGTGTTCAGGATCCTACCTCAGTCATGGTCATCATTTCCTCGTGACATTTATCCAATTGATTCTGCAGTTCAGTTTGCCTCTCCAATAGCTGCAAGCCATACTGTGCATCTTTCAGTCGCTCCTTTTCACACTCTTTGAGTTTGTTTCAAAGATCTGTGATATCTGCCTCCATGCTTGCTGTTTTCAGTCTATTATAAAGAGAAAATGCAACCACTTGAGCTGAACTTAGAACTAAATGCAGTGGTATCATAGAAAGAGAAGAAACACATAGTTTAACACTACTGTCATATAAAACCAAGGGGATTTTAGGTTTTAGTCCTGATTTGTAAGACAATGCCTCTAATCAACAACAGCACAGTAGGCATTGAGAAATGGCCGAACACTACAAATATTGCAAAGGTAACGTCAATATGATTTATTTTTTTCAGTTTGTTTTTTTGGAGACAGGGTTTCTCTGTGTATCCCTGGCTGTCCTGGAACTCACTCTGTAAACCAGGCTGGCCTTGAACTCAGAGATCCTCCTGCCTCTGCCCTCCGAGTGCTGGGATTAAATTAAAGGCGTTCACCACCACTGTCTGGCAATATTTCTTATCACTAGAAGATGCGCATTACTTCTCACAAATGAATGCTGTTATGAAGGAAGACTACAAAGTACTCCCAGGTATGATCCGGGAAGTAAACGGGAAGCCAAGAGCATATAATGTTCTGGAAGTCAATAAGCAAAATTCTTTCAGGACGTGGGAATGAACAATCATGGCAAATGGTGCTAAGTCAAATCAGGTGAGAACTTGGAAACTGTCCATTGGATTTCAATGAATACAGATCACTGGCCCAAGGGCTGTTCTGGTAGAAGTGGGTTGAAAGCCTGACTGGGATAGATTTGAGAGAGAAGGGTAGGTGATACAGGATGTGGATAAATGACATAAAAAACAAAGTGGAGCTCCAAAGCCTGATGTTCTAACTACTTTTTGGTCCAACCTCTCAAAAACACAACCTGCATAAGGCATTAAAGGCATGAAAACCACAACCTGCATAAGGCATTAGCAGGAAGCTGTGGATGAGCACCTGAGTTCTAAGCCCACTTCCACCACTGACCAACTGCATCAAAGTACGTTAGTTTTGTAAACACCTTGTTTTAGCTATAAGAATGGTAAAAAGCCTCTAACTAGACTCATTAAAGCTGATAACGCATGAACGCTGACTAGGCATCAACAGAAATACCATGAGAGTCAACCGGGTTTTTACTTTCTGGGGGTCACATCTTCAAAAGTAAGCACGGTGGAAAGCATTTAACCTGATACATCCAAAATGTTACCACTGCAAACTCTAATTATTGTAAAATAAAATAAAATAAGATGTTCCAGTGAGAATCCATTGTGTGTGTGTTCCACCGGCTAGGGATCATGGTACTGGAGAACTCATACCCGGAGTTTACTGAACTGGGTATCAAGACCACCCGGTACCGGTATTTATCAGCAGCCGGGCCGGCAGCGAGGCGGTCCGACCGAAGACTACACCGACCTGGAAAGCGACTCCTGAGACTTCAGGTTCCGGGAGAGCAGGCGTTTCGCCTGCGGCCACCGGGTTCTTCCCTCCCCCTGCTCGCCCTCACCTCCCTCCTCACACTTCCCAGCTGCTGCAACCAGAGGCCCGTCCACAAGCACTGGGCGCCCGGATTCGTGACACTACATCCACCTCAGCACAGAAAAACCGTCCCGTTCATTCAGCTGAACCACTGCTAAAGAGCCGGGATCTTTTTGAAATTTTTTCCCGCGAGAACTCGCATTCCTCACGAGATGTCTTGTCCAATCCGCGCCTCCGACACAAACAAGAGGAGCGACTCGCAGCGACTGCGCAGGTGCGTGTGGTGCGTCCTAGGCTTAGGCTTTTCTCCTGGTCGGTTTTCTCGTGAGCTGTTTTTTTGTGTTTTCTAAGTGTCTGCTTTTAAGTGAATTGTGTTTCTGGGTTTTATTTATTTGTTGTCGTCTTTAGCAGCGCCATTGTAGAGGCAGTGTCGCTGGGCCACAGAGAGGTGACAGCACGCAGGCCAGTGTGGGACTGACCCCCTCTTATAGCCCAGCGACACTGTCAGCCCCACACTGGCCTGCCTGCTGTCACCTCCTGTAGCTAAGGCATTTTGTCTCACCGGTGCCAGGACAGTGCCACATTCCACACGGATCCTCCCAGTCACAAACCATCTTGCCAAGTCCACGGCATCCTTCAGTTTGCAGAGGAAATCAACGCCTCCCCCAAAGAAACGTGACCTGTCAACGTAGTAGAACTGCTGTTCAAACCAACGCCAGCTGCTCGGCAGGACAGCTGGGGCGCATCCGTGTTCAAATAGAAATGTCTTGTAAATATGCTTACTCTTTAAAAATGTAAGCACTTGGAAATCTGGAAAGTTCTAGTACCTGGTACATGGCATCATTTCTTGTTTATCTAAGGGCTTGGCTCTGTCTCTTTTATCGTCATGTTTTACTGTGCTGGATCCTCCCCACCAGTAGACGAAATGACTCCCATTGCAAAATTTAATGAAAACTTCCCCAACTCCAGTAAACCACAACCCCATTTCGTTTTTCTTTATATAACAAAATGAAAAAGGTCTTTCACTATTCAGTTTCTATTATTATTACTATGATGACGATGATGATGATGATAATGATGATGATGATTTTTCAGACAGGGTCTGTCTGTCCTGTACCTGTACCTCTGGCTGTCCTGGAACTTTCCCTGCAGACCATGCTGGCCTTGATCTAACGAAGGTCCTCTTGTCTCTGCCTCCTGAGCTCCGGGACATTGTAGAATATTAGGTAAAGATGTGTTACATTTGTTTATGCTGTGGACCATTTGTTTGATGAAGCAATGATGTGTTGCACTCTTATGTTGCATTTGTGTAATTTGTGAAGCTATATTTCTTTGCCTGTCTAAAACACCTGATTGGCCCAGTAAAGAGCCAATAGCAAATCAGGAGAAGGGCTAGGCAGGGCTGGCAGGCAGAGAGAATAAATAGGAGGAGAAATCTGGGAGGAGGAGGTCAAGGAGTGAGAAAAGAAGGGGCCAGCCCCCCCCCCCCAGCTACACAGCCAGACATGGAATAAGAAGGAAAGAAAAGATACTCAGAATAGAGAAAAGTAAAAAGCCTAGAGGCAAAAGATAGACGGGATGCTTTAAGAAAAGCTACCTAGAAATTAGCTAAGCTAAGGCCAGGCATTCATAAGAAAAAATAAGTCTCGATGTGTATTTATTTGGGAGATGGGTGGCAGGCCCCCAAAGAGCTAAAGAGTTGAGAGAGAGAGAAACAGACAACTGCACTAGGATTCGTTTCTTTTATTTTGGTGTTCCCATCAACTGTAATCTGGTCTTAAACCAGTACAGTGAATTATCTCTTGACTAGATCACCAGTAATTTTTTTTTTCATTCAGGCCAAATCTGAACTGTACCACAGCACCCCAGTGATTTCTACCCTGCATTGTCCAGTAGTCAATATCCTCTCTTCCCCTTTCCTGCATTTGGTAGAGTTGAATGCTTCCATTAAGTTTTAATGTCTTGATGTGCTATACCCCTTGACTCACTGTCTTCATATTTATGTGTAGACCTGTATTTCTGATGGAGCTAGACTAGGCTTTAAAGGAGTGAACTGAGTTTTAAGATAAGCAACAATGATCCTTCAAGCATATTTAGCCATCACTGAGTTCTTGATTAAATAAAGCAAATTCTATTTCCTCTATTATTTTCAAATTCCTTGACCCGGGAGCCAGATAACGTAGTCTTAGCCGGTCATGAATAGTTACAACTGGTCACTAAAATTTTTATGAACTCCCTTTTTTCTCCTTTGTTTCAAGAGATGATAAATCATATATCATCTCTCATGTAAAGGATTAAGTGGCCATAGTGAGGTAGACAGTGGAAGGCTGTGATAAAATGTACCATCTAGGGGTTGCCCACAATATAGTGTATTATTTACATATATTTAATATATATTTAAAATCAGGGCTGTTTAAAGTCATATGGACATGAATGATACATGCCCCTACATGAGAGGAAAATGGGTGGGTTTTTTGGGGGGAGTCTGGATATTCATTTTTTTTAAAAAAATTACAAATCTAGTGGCCCTAAGCAGAGCCTTGAAAGATGGTGGAGCTAAGGAAGAATGAATTCAAAGGGGAAAAGACCATGTTCACAAAGTCTTAAATTGTTAAATAGAGTTTATAGGAGAACACTGACTTGAGCTAGTCCTCTACACTGGCCCACTACACGAAAGTAACATGGAGTCACTTGTGATAATGGGCACACGAATAACTAAGCTCCAAGGCCATCATCCGTGGGCAGATGATTCAAATCAGTAAATGCTGAGCTGGGACCAGTGAAGCTGTCTCTACATTTCACTTGTTTCCTGTCACAAATACTGCCTGATCTTGTTTAAAGGAGTTGTTTGAACTTCTGATTCAGAGAGCTGCCTTATCTTAGCATCATAAATAAAAGTCAGTTATGGTCTTTAAAGTCAATTTGTCGTGGTTTTTGTCTTTTGGACATAGCTAAGTCACTGTTTAGGAATGCTCTGGATAGAGTGCAGCCAATACCATCACTGGACACTAGATGTCACAAGTGAGATGAATTTTAGTAGTCAGCTTCATAGATTATCTTGGACTGTTACATAGTGCTAAGTGTAGATCTCCCAGATCAGACGGGTCCACATACATGCCCTATGTGCCAAAGGTGGGGGTGGGGTGGTATCTTTTGTGTCTGCCATTTTCATTTTACATAATAAGAGATGGGACATTCCTCCTCATGTGATAGTGGGTTCACAAAGCATAGGAAAGGCCTCTGAATTCTGAGAAGCAGCAAAAATATCCATTCCAACCCCCATTAAAATTCCTAATACTACAGCTATTCACGTGGGGATTGGCTGCTGTAGTAACTTGTCCTCATTCGCTCATGTGACAGTACTAACCTACTTGTTAGAAATGGTGTCCTGGGGTGTTGCGTTGTCTTGGAAAGATGTGTATTTTGGTGCACATTTATTTCGTGAGTGCTTAGGGTAGGGTACTACAAAGGGAAAGCTCCTGTATTCAAGAAGCTAATAGTTCAGTGGAAGAGGCGTCCGTCAAATGATTCTTCCTTAGAGGATGCCTTCAGCATCCTTGTTCTTTCATTATTAAATAGAGCTGTGAGCTAGATGACTTTGGGACCAGGCAAAAATGAGTACAGGACTCTGAGACACCAAGCAATCTGAAATAAAACTGGATCAATTAATAAAGTTCCATGATTGGTAGAATGGACTGACAAATGAGGTTTTAAAGGTTATGATGAAGGTTGTGGCCATCGAAGCCTGTAGAATAGCTAGAC
Organism: Peromyscus eremicus; assembly: GCF_949786415.1. Classification (NCBI taxonomy): domain Eukaryota; kingdom Metazoa; phylum Chordata; class Mammalia; order Rodentia; family Cricetidae; genus Peromyscus; species Peromyscus eremicus. The sequence continues at coordinate 18,815,785 of NC_081423.1, forward strand.
AAAGAAAAGAGAATAGCTGTTTGGGTGCAGGATACAGGGATTATCCTAATCCACGGAATAAATAAGGAGAATAGCTGTCTGGGTGCAGGATACAGGGATTGTCCTAATCCATGGAATAAATAAGGAGAATAGCTGTCTGGGTGCAGGATATGGGGATTGCCCTAATCCACGGAATAAATAAGGAGAATAGCTGTCTGGGTGCAGGATACGGGGATTGTCCTAATCCATGGAATAAATACGGCAATAGGATCTAACCCAGTGGTTCTCAACCTTCCTAATGCGGTGATCCTTTAATAGAGTTCCTCATGTTGTGGTGACCCCAACCATAAAATTATTTTCATTGCTACTTCATAACTATAATTTTGCTATTGCTATGAAACATAATGTAAATATCTGTGTTTTCTGATGGTCTTAGGCAACCCCTATGGAAAGGTTCTTTAACCCCCAAAGGGGCCATGACCCACACATTGAGAACCTCTGATCTAACAAGAGAAAGAAGAAACATGAGACAGGCTAGAAATCAAATTGTCACAACTCCCCATGTGATAGCCAGTCATCATAAAGAGTAGTTGTCCAGGCAGGCCGATTTGACTGCTTAGTAGAAATAATGATAGTGAAGCCTGGCCTGCAGTCTTCCTGCACCACTGTTAACTCCTAATGAGCCCCATTGCTACGTTCGACTTTTGTTTGAATAAATGAAGCCTTCATTCAGCAACGTTGTGCTATCTCAGTACAATGCATTGATGAACTTCCTGTTTTTCCTGCCCAGAGCATTGTGTATTTTATAAGCAATTCCTCTTGCCATCCATGTTCAGCCACGTGGACTTGTTACAGCTGATTCTACCCTTCAGCTCCAGTGAATGTTAACTTGTAAGACACTCATCATCTTGTTTACAGAAATTGGTTGAAAGATGGTCTATGAAGGACAAGCCAATGGGATTTTCATGGGGACTTCTGGGAAAATGGATTGTGTTAATCCTCTCTTGTGGCCTGAAGTATGGCTACCTGAGAAGATGCTGGCCCTCCATAACATTGTGCTGTGCAGCTTCCAGTGCCATCTGGCTTGAGAAAGGAATGAAAAGCCGGGATGGAAGTGGAGAATGATAGGAGTCCTTTTCTTGCCGTTAGAGTGCTTCAAGCATGCCCTGGAGCTGGAGCTGTCATCATTCTGCTGCTCACAGCACTTCAGTTTGAGGTCTCTGTTGTTGGGAAGATAAAATGTTTCAGCCAATATACAACAATGCTTCTGTCTGAGAGGAAGTGTCTCAGAGCGCTCACCCCTGCATGTGAAATCTGTAGCGCACCCTTCCTCTCAGGGCTCAGAGGGCATTGCACAAGAGAGGGTGGAAAGATTGTAAGAGCCAGGCGTAGGGATGACTGCTGCGACACTGGTTTCCCAGACAAGAGGGCTTCATCCCACCCACCAACTCAAAGCTGCCGGGGCGGCACGCACAAGACCACGGCAAAAGCGAGTGAGTCACGAGGTCCCGGCGGAGGGCAGGAGCAGTTGGCCAGTGACAGCTGCTGGGAGAGTCCTTTTTCTTTAGAAATGCAGCCTCTGAGGGGCTGCCCACGCTCCAGTAAATGGCCTGCACCCGTCTGTGCACAGCCTGGCAGCACTAAGTAGCCTCAGTGGATGTAGAAGAAGACCTGCAACTGAAGAGAAAGGTGCTGAGGTGATGGGGGAAGTTTGATCACAACACATTACAGTTATGAATGAAATTATCAAACAGTAAAATAAAATCATACGTATGTCTGAGCTTGAGTGGACCCAAACTGCTAATTTCAAACTTACAGTTACGAGTTCTGCTTACTTCTAGACAGAATGGCTTCTTTGAGGGGGAAAAGACTTGCCTGAAGGAAAAGAAGGTTTATCCTAAGTGAAGGGCCCAGCGAATGGTAAAGGAAATAAAGGTCTCAGACATTATACTGACTAGTGTTCTGTCAACTTGACACAAGCTGGAGTCATCGGAGAGGAGGGAACCTCAGTTGAGGAAATGCCTCCATATGATCCGGCTGTACACAAGCCTGTGGGGCAATTTCTTAATTAGTGATTGATGGGGGAGGGCCCAGCCATTGTGGGTGGTGCCATCCCTGGGTTTGTGGTCCTGGGTTCTGTAAGAAAGCAGACTGAGCAAGCCAGGGGAGCAAGTCAGTGAGCAGCACTCCTCTGTGGCTTCAGCATCAGCTCCTGCCTCCAGGTTCCTGCCCTGTTTGAGTTCCTGTCCTGACTCCCTTCAGTGATGAACAGTGATGCGGAAGCATAAATCAGATAAACTCTCCTCTCTCAGTTGCTTTGGTCATGGAGTTTGATCACAGCAATAGTCACATATAGATAGTCACAATAGACTGACATCTTGTGGGTAATCCTTTTCTTGCCCTGCTTCAGATGACCTCCTGGCTCCATTTAAGTTGACTCTCCCGCCCCAGATAATCTAAGCACTTTAGAATTAAGATTGCCATGTTTACATTAGGTCTTTTGCTTGCTAAGAACAGGACATAACTTGTTAGCTTGCTTATGGGTATAAAAAACCAAGTTTTTTTTTTTTTTACACTATTTACAAGATTGTGTTTCTACTGAAAACAAACTTTCCAGCGTCCATTCTTTACCCTGTTGTTTTCAGTGCTACAGTTCACTGGAGCTCTTGGACTAGCCTGAATGCTCTCTCATAAAACACGTTGCCTAGTTATACTGATTCTCCTCTTGACTTAAATCCGTTTGAGCCAAGTCAAAGGGGAGTGAGTGTCTTAAGGTCTCTCTGAGGTCTTGAATTGGTCACAGTGAACTTTTGACGGGGTGGGGGGATTCAGACTGCCTAATTCTTAATGTATCTTATTTATAGGGTAAACTATTGGGAAATACACACTTTAGTCTGATCTACCAGATAAGCAGCTGGATATCAGTTCATAACCACCTCCTGCCTATTGCCACTAGGTGGCAGTCTTAGCAAATATTTTATGTGAAGGGAGCATCTTTCTGTCATAGAAACTAAATTCTACTGTTGGAAGAGGAGACTACTTGCTAGTGTCCCTTAGATTACACACACCTGCAATGTTAGGCATCTGACCATGGTTCTGCCTTAACAGGAATAGTCTTTCTCTCCTACTTAACTCATTTGTCTCATCCTTTTTCTCTGGAGAGGCCAGATGACTAATGTCTAAGAATGTAATATAGAGAGACAAAAATAATACTGCATGCTCTGAATCTAGCACTGACACTGAAGTGCGTGCTGTGTTACAGCCTAGCCACAGCCACAAGCAGCGGGCCTTTCTGAGCCTCCACTTCCCTGGGGATAGTCAAAGCATCTGACTTAACAGATAGCTGTGAACTTCAATGAGCAAGCTCTTTAGCATGGCATCAATGACTAATAGTTGTTCTGATTAAGACCACCTTTCCATTCAAATATCACTCCCTTTTGGACCCTTTCCTGGCTTCCTAGCCTAGGACTTACCTCCTGCGTACGGTTCATAGCACCCTGTGCTTAGCTTTCCAAACATGAACTGTTTGTGGTAATTTGCATCTGCCTTCAGCACTAAACTCTAAGTCTTTTGAACCTAGAGAAGACCTTTACCTATTTTGCTTACTACAGTTCCTTTTTCCCAGTAATTGTCACAGTGCCTAGGATATGCTAGGGCTTGAAGTTAAGTTTGATGACAGAAATTTTAAAACAATGCACATCACTAATGTTAAATGTAGATTAATATATTTAAATGAGAATTTATAACCTCTTGGATCTCTAAGAGATGAAAGCATCTTACAAAAGATGTATATGCTGAACATGTATTAATTAGCTTACATTAAGTAGCTTTTGATCTATATACAAAGTGAGTAAGTGGGGGAATTTGATACCTCAGCAGTTTGATTACTTCCCTCACCAAAATTGTATGGATATCCCGTTACTTGAACATCATTTCTTCATTTAAAATTCATATTTTGTTATTTCTGCAATTTCAGCAATCCTTCCTTCCTCCTTTCCTTCCTTTTCTCACTCTTCTTTATTTCTTGGCATGTTGGAGATGAAAGCCGGGGTCCCTCACATTCCAGGCAAGCACTCTATCACAGTGCTGGACTCCAGCTCTGTCAAGCATTTTCAATATAGTAGAGAATGTAGTATGTAAACTAGTTCTATTGGAAAGGCTCATAAAGCAAAGAGTCCTTGGCTAAGGCATATGCTCACTCTGTGTAAACATCAATTCTGCATATTATGTTCTCTTTAAGAGAAGAGCTGTACTCAAAGAACTTAGTTTTCTAATATTTTATCAAGGTCATAGACAAGTTTATTTATATTCAAACAAATCTGATATATGTCCTATTCATTTTTCCAACTAGAAAATATTTGAGTACCTCATTTCAGAACCCTTAGTCATGGTGTGATCAATGCAGCAAGTGAGAGGGAACAAAAACAGCCACAAGAAATACTAGACGGAAGGTCAGTTTACTTCTAAACGAGATGTTGTTGTTGTTTCCAAATCTTGCTCAAACTATGAGAATGAGGAAGTGTTCTTTTGTGGGCATGATGGACATTGCACAGACCACCTCAACTCCCCTTTCTCCTCCTTGATAATAAAGCTTTAAAGCTTCTGAGAGTAGATGTGTCCATTTCTTTGTTCTAATCATTCTTTACTGGTTGTTCTTAACTCTCCACTACCTGGCAGGATACTGGAACCATTGCTTCATTTCGAATGAATCCCATCAACCACCCACAAGATACTGTGTGCTGCTGGCTGTATATGGCCACTTTTGATAAATCTGTCAGTCTTGTGAAATAGTTCCCTGAAATGAAGTTCTGGAACTCATCAGGTGTCTTCTCTGACATTCCTATTTTCTTCCAGCTCTCGGATTTCCCAAGCAGCTGGGAAAAGGCCCATATCCTCCCACAATGCGTGCTTCTTTGGAAATTCAGATCTCTGAGCTTTTGGCACTAAAGTTGTGTTCTTTTCACTCTGTGTTAGCTCAGGGCTGAGAAATCTCTTGAGGGTGAGTAACCATTTAAATGTTAGAGGACAAACAGTTCCAGGATCAGTGTGCATTTAGCAGTTTGCAAGAAAGGTCGCTGTCCCTTATCACTACACTTAAATTAGCAAAGCCTGTATTGTATTTTGTCTTCTTGTGAAACAAGGCTGGAGGTTGACGTGGTCCTCTTTTCACGTCCAGCTGTGTGATATCTCCCTGCTGGTGTGATCTGTACACAGGAATAAAGTGTAGCTTCTGGTTAAGTCTGTATAGTTTTCAAGTTTTCCTTATTCTAGAGTCATGAATTGTTTAACAATGTAAACACCTCCTGAGAACTGTGGTAATTTTCTCACTGTATGAGCATCACAGAGTACAGGTACATAACCCAGACAGCCCAGGTCAATCATGTGATGTGCTTTCTTGATGTTCAGATGTAAAGTCAATAGCTTCAGAACACAGCTATGGTATCAGCACTCAGGAAGCCAGGGCAGGAGGTTGACAAGACCTAGGCCCACCTGAGCCAGGTAATGAAACCCTATCCAGGGAAGAGGGAGGGTGGGGGAAACGGGATGCACGAAGCTGCTGCCGGTCTAAAGTGTGCTGTTTTTCAGTAACTTCCAAACAGTTGATTGTTCTGTGCTGCTGGGTGAAACAAGAGCTCTGAACTTGCGAGGCCAGCAAGTCTGCTGAGCGACACCCCCAGTCCTAAACAACAGTTGTTGGATTTTTAGTGTCTTATTTTAGTGTATGTGTCATGAACCATCTCTCCAACACCTGTTGTTATTGCCATTGTTTTTATTTAATAAATAGGAGTGCACTCCAAAACACTTATAGGAAGTCTAGTAAGTCCATAAACAAATCATCGTCATTTATTATTATCGAGTATTATTGCACTGTGTATAATTAAATGTGCGATACATTTATGTGACAGACAGAATGGGTTTGTTTTCCCAGCATCACTGCAGACACATTTGCAATGCATTGATCTGTGGCTTTATGAGGCTGCAGTACCACTCGGGGACTAGACTTGTTCAACTCCTTATAAAGGAGTTATAAAAACATATGGGACCTCTGTGGTGCATGTGGCAATCACTGACCAAAACATTGCTACGTGGCCATCACTGTGTGGGATTCAAGGCACTTCGCTGTGGAATGATCTTGTGTGACCATCATTTCCCCCACAGAATTTCTGGCAAAGGGTTAATATGTATCCTACAAACAGAGCCAGGTTAAATTTCTTGAAGATGACACTTCATTCATAAGGTTTGAATCCCCCAGCCAATGTAGGGAAAATCGGCCTGAAAAGTAATTTCTCCTTAATTTGATACTTTGCTTAGAAGGTTAGATTTCACTTCTGCTTGCACAAAAGTCATTAATGCAGCTCTCATCCTAAGAAGAGTGGTTTCCAAACCTTGCTGTGCCTTAGAAACTCCTTCATTAGAGGTTTGGCAGCTCCTGATGCCTACAGACCTTACCCAATACTAATTAAATCAGAATGCGCCAGCATCAATAAGTTTTGCAAATCCCATGAGTTCAGTGTATGCCAGAGTTTGAGAACCTCACGTTGTAGCAATCACATACTCTCTACTATACCATTGAGCTCTGTTGCCTCTGTAGCTCAGTGGTTCTCAGCCTCGCTGTTCATGAGCATTGCCCAGATTCTCACAAAAAGTCCCATTCTGATCTGTTACGTAAGGGACACATCTAAGTCTCAAAAATGTTTAGCTGCTCCCCCAAGTGACTCTGCTGTCAGCTGGTGGTAGAGAATCACCTCACCCAAAAGGCATTCAAGTGGCAGTGCAGTGGGAGTCCTTTAGCATTTTTCTGGCAGTTACTATACATTGTTAAAATTCCCATTCACTACTAATTTCATAGAACTTACGGAATGTTCATTTTTCTTCAGTTCTCTCATCTTTAATGTCCAACCATTTTGTTTAATTTTCACTGGGGACTTGTCCAGTAAAATGCAGGCTTCATCTCAGCTAAACAAGTTTTGTGTCGATTATAAGTGCATCCATACAATATTTGGAATGGATAATACAAGTTTACCGTTTATCTGAAAATCAAATTTAATAATCGTCCTCTGTTTTTTTTATGTATGTGCTGACACTAATTGGTGTGAGAGCATGGAATATCCTTGGGAAAGTCAGCAGCTGAACTGGTGTTGGGAGAGTGTGGGTTATCCTTGGGAAAGTCAGCAGCTGAACTGGTGTTGGGAGAGTGTGGGTTATCCTTGGGAAAGTCAGCAGCTGAACTGGTGTTGGGAGGGCATGGGTTATCCTTGGGAAAGTCAGCAGCTGAACTGGTGTTGGGAGAGTGTGGGTTATCCTTGGGAAAGTCAGCAGCTGAACTGGTGTTGGGAGAGTGTGGGTTATCCTTGGGAAAGTCAGCAGCTGAACTGATGTTGGGAGAGCATGAGTTATCCTTGGGAAAGTCAGCAGCTGAACTGATGTTGGGGAGAGAATCGCATCATTAATTTCAGGGCTGGAGCCTGTGTTGTAGTTCTTTCCCTCACAACTAATGGTGGTACATAAAAAAGCAGGGCTGAGTGTGGGTTTAGCATCGGTAAAGGCCTAGGTCCAGTCACTAGCATCACTTCCCCCAAGACCCTACTCCTCCAAAAAGATCAGCACTTTGGAAATTTAAAAAAGTTTGAAATACCCCACGAATACTTCCATTTTCATTTTCCTAAGGACAAGTGCAGGAAAGGGGAGGTTTTGTTGTGCCCATAGATAGAATGTAAGAATCAGTGAAGACCTGGGTCCCAAGTCTAGGTTTTGGCTGTACCCACAGATCCCAGCTCGTGTCACAGCTCTGACCACAAGGGGATTGCCACCTTATCAGTTTGAACTTGCTCTATGGTTTCAGACTTGACTTTTATTATACATTTTTTGCACACTATAGTCCTTAATCTATCTGCCTACCAGATGCCTGCTGCACTGGCTGGAGCCAGCATAGTTCCAGGTAGAACTGCTTCACAGCCCGGTGAGTCTGAACCAATATAAACGTCTCAAGCGCCCAATTTTGAAGAACTCACTAATTTTAGGTTCTTTCCCAGCAGTACGGATGCCTTCAGCTTCAAATTTAAAGGACTGTTCACTACTGGATCATGTCTGTGTTTCCCTTCCTTCCCACTATCTCAAGTAGCCTTTGCTCTGTAAATGAAACCTAGGGTGGGTATATTTCTTTGCCCACAGCAGAAAGGTTAAAAAGGGAGAGGGGATTCAGGATAGTTTCCTGAAAGCAGGCATTATAAGGACTTTGTCTGAAAGTTGGAGGGACAGCTCTCAAGCCCCTGTACTCTCCTCCAAGGAGGGAATGAGGAAACAGGTGCTGTGTCGACTCCCCATGGCCTGTCCACGTTTGTCAGCGGAAAAAAGTGCAACAGGTGAAGCCTGTAAACTTACAGCCTGCTAACGGCATTGTTCTCACCAAGCATTAGATGGTGAGAGGCAAATGTGTAAGACACAGGGCAGTAGGAAAGGCTGACGCTGGCCTGCAGCGTGGGACATGTTTGTAAGCCGGCTGGGCCTCTTGCACAGATGTTTTTAGGAACAAGAGGAAGGGGCCAGTGCCTTAGGTTCCTGCCTGAGGTGAGTCGGGTGTCTCTTTAGCTGTGCTCCTAATGCCTCTCTGGCTGCAGAAGAGGGGTGGTCCTAGGCCTTGGGATAGTTGCTCAACCTGAATTCAGGTTCAGAAAAGTTGCGTAGTTAATAATAAAACGTCTAGATGACAGCTCTGAAAAGCAAAGAGGTGCAGGTTTGTGCACATCCAGAGAAGACAGTCCAATTGTCTATCATTAATAGTGCTTAACATTCATAGTGAACAAACGTAAAGTGACCTGCAGAAGTTTCTAGAATCTGTCTGCTCAGATGTAAACAGGGAGGTTGTTTTAGCACTGTGGACAGTTAGTCCTCCCTTCCCAGAGTGGCTTGGTGTTTTACTTTGTGCTTCAATCTTACACTAGTTGTCTATGTAATTTGTCTTACAGAAAATGGAGGGAGTTGGGTTTTTTATATATGTTGAGAGGTGTGCAAAATGATAACCCAACATTGTTCTATTTGCCCATTCACAATGCAAAGGGAAGAACCTTTGAACAAAATTAGGAAATTGGGAACATACAGAGTCTAGATTTCCAGCTTATTTTCAAAAGCTCAGCATAGTTATTAATCCTATTAGTCCCAATAACCATATTCATCGTGTCAGACTCACTAGCTCTCTTTGTTGCATCCATGTACTTTTTCCAGTTCACTCACTGCTGCCTCCTCCATCACATTTGGGCTTGCTCCTTTAGTGAAGTGAGTAGGATGTAAGGAGAAAATTCTGTTATGTGCATGGGTTCCTGTATGCACTGGAATTTGCCATCACTGCTATGGGACAAGATTAGATTATTGTATTACTCCATTGTCCCCCAAGCTGCATCTATGATTCTTTTTTGTACAAATGGAGTTCTTTCTATTGTTATGGGTTACCTGGTAACTTTGCTGGAAGAAAGAGCTTAAGTCATTTCTATCGTATGTCAATTTTGTCTGCTTAGAGAATGAATACATTTGTCCCCAGCAGAATAGCTGCTAAGTGGCTTTTCTTTTTGGCCTTGTTTTCATTGGTTGAATAGAAGTAGACATTAGGACAAGTTCACCAACACATGAAGAACAGAATGAATAATCTGAGAACTCTGAAGTGTTTGCCAGTGTCTAAACAATTAACAAGGTGCTCACCTGTTGGATCCGCTCCACTTGACATCACATGCTAACACTGGAAGGGCCTCAGGATAACATCTAGGCCTTTTGTTTAGTAGATGAAACAGCTTAGCAGAGGTGCAACTTTTACTCTTGATCACACTGTGAGTTAGTGTCGGAACTTAGATCTAAATTCATCTTTTGACTCTAAGCAAGGGCGATGTGATTTCCATTATCCTTCATCGTCTCTAGTAGATAATAGACACTGTTTCAGGTTTATTTTCTGGGCTCCACTGAGGTGGAGTTCAATAATCATAATTTACATTAAGAATTATAACATTGTCATTACTTTACTTTTTATGTAACAAGATTTTGTCATGAAATTATGAGCCTTTATACAGGTAGCTTTTTGAAAATATGAAGATGATTCTGAGTGATGAAAACCTTCTAATTCATATTTTAAGGGAAAGATGCCTAACTGTAGATGCTTCCTCCATTTATTCCCTTCATTATCTCTATGCCAGATTTTTCCCTAAGGAATCCACATTACTTTTAACGTTGTTAGAATGTTTAAGCATTGTGTAAAAGCAACAAAGGAGAATCAGTCTGATAAAGACGGAAAGCATTTTTGTGAAATTCTCACACCTCATTCATTCCCAAGTAGGATGTAAAGACCATTTCCTGTGACTCAAATATGCACACAAAGAGAAAAGGGACCAGACACTTTCCCACAGTGAAAGAAGAATGTCTGGTGGCCATGACTGCAAAGGGCATCCGCTGGAGCATGACCCAGAGTACATTCCAGGCTGAGCAACACCAACTTGAGAGTAGAAAACCCAGAGGTTTCCTTTCTCAGTGAGGACCACTTCGAAGTATATGGCCAATTGATCCAGCCTAATGTGCTAGAATGGACTTTGATTTTTTCTGAAAGTCTGAAGGCTAAGGAGAATTGGAGAGTAGGTATACCCTTGCCCCCTTGCAGAGAACAGAATGGCAGTAAAGTGAGCGTCCACCCTCTCCCCCAGTGACTGGCAACAGCTGCTTGGTTACCAAGGGAAGCGGTTACTTGGGTGGGGAGGAAATACTTCTTTATAAATAATGTGTTTTATGACTTCTGTGTCTGGGAAACCTGATACAATACAACTCCAAATATTTAGGATCAAGTTCCAACAGTTTTAATTAAATATTTGACTGTTTTATGTGTTATTGTAATTGACTGAGTTTGAGGCCTGGATTATTAAAAAGTAAGAAATTTGCCGTGTGTGTGTGTGTGTGTGTGTGTGTGTGTGTGTGTGTGTGTTCTGTCTCTCTTCCTCCCTCTCTCCCTTCCCTCTCTAATCTGCATCTATAGTCCACAATTGCAGTTGTGTGGGCACTGACATTGTGCTGATAGAGGTGGATTGTTGGATGGTATTTTGTTTGTGTTCTGACAAATAAAGCTTGCCTGAAAGATCAGAGAGGCAGAGCAGCAGCCACTAGAGACTTCTTACCTCTACAAAATCTCAGACTGAATGGAGGTGGGGGAGATCCTGTCTCCACCCGCCTTATATTCCTGTCTCCACCTCTCTAGGGCTGTGATTAAAGGTGCACTACCACTGCCTGTCTCAGTTTCTCTTTTAGAATGGTTCAGTCTCATGTAGCCCAGGGTGGCCTTGAACTCCTGGTCTTCCTGCTTCCTCCTCCCAAGTGCCTGGCCTTTATGGTTAACTAGAGGCTAGCTCCACCCTCTGATCTCTAGGCAAGCTTTATTTATCAGAACACAAACAAAATATCATACAACAATGGATAAAGGAGTCCTCAGGCCAGGTTTGATGAGAAAGAAGTAAAATCATCTCTCTCTGATTTTCTTACTCTTTTGGAAAATCTCTCTTTCTTCAGAGCAGAGGAAGTGAACAATGGCTTTAAGCTGGGACGTCTCCACTTAGACACATGGGCAGGAAAGTATTGAGAAGGGGCACACAGCATCTCCATTCAGAACCAAGAGTAACTGACAAACCTAGACTGTGTTTGGTTCATTCCTGGAAACACTTGGAAGTCAAAATCCCTCCTTTTCTGTTAGCCCCTTTGCTTTCCCCTACCAGATGTATGCTTCTGGAACCCTGCAGTTCTTCACCTAATGTAAATATATTCACCGTGGAGATGTTCTAGAAGAGAAGTATAAGGGGAAACTTTACTACAAGATTTGGTTTCTTTTAAAAGTCTTGTAAAACAGTGTTACAAACAGTTGCTGACTTAAAATATTATTGATGTCGGAAGATGAGTGAATCTTTCATAATGCCCTATGGTTGAGAAAGCACAGACACTGTATTATGTAGCAGAAGAAAAATGAGGTTGTTCCTTATGCAGGAAATGGGTTAAGTAATCTGTTCAGATACCTGATTGACTTTGAGATATTAATGGTCAGTTCAGTCTGCCATATGGGGAAGCAAAAGCAGACATGCTTGGAGTAGTCACTAGAGGAACACCGCGGAGGGAGCGCCAGCTCTAAAGACCCCAGGCTGGCACTGTGAAATGTGAGTTCCTGCCCTTAACAGCCGTGCCAATCCTCTTTCTACTTCCAGCTCCACTGTACGGAGTGGGGGCCTGGGAACCCCATTTCGTGAATCCCAATCAGGCTTTTATTAGTTATTCTATGACGTGTAGCTTCCTGGTGTTTCCTACCCGAGTCATAAAACTAAAAGCAGTGTGAGGATCCTATGAGATAGCAGTGTGGTGAGAAAGCCTCTGACACACGGTAAATAATCGTTATATTACACTGCAAGGCTGCATTTGGAAATACCAGCCCCTTATCTCATTCTAGTCACATGTAAAACTAGAGAAAAATAGCACTGTAAGGATTGGGACCATGTGTTCTCATAATTTAACTTTTGCTTTAAAAGCTGCACATGTACAGAACAGCAGAGACACTAATATGAGTGACCTCCGCATGCCCATTGTTGACATTTGATAATGACAAAAGCTTTGTCCATCTATATCCCCACCAATATTTCTGTGGGATGTTTTGCAGCAAATTACAGATACCAAATTCTTTTAGCCATGAATTCTTGAGTATGCGGCTGTAGTAGATAGGTTGCAAGGTGGCCAATGCGATTCTTCTGTGTGTGACCTCTTTGCAATGTGACTTTCGTCACTCAGCAGGAGATGGAATCTCTTTCTTAAGCGCCATCCTGTGGGTTAGCTACTCTGTGAGCCTGTAAACCTAGCCACTCATGAGGCTAAGGTGGGAAGATTTTGAACCTGAGACCAGCTTGAGCATAGTGAGACACTGTCTCAACAGCCACAGCAAAAAGTGATGTGTAATTGCTAAGCAAAAGAATGCTTCAGCTGAACTTGACCTATGATACTGATCTTAGAGGATACTGAATAAGTGTCACCCCTAAGTCATTAGGTTTGGGTGGGGTTTTGTGAATGAATAGACAGCACAGTCATTACAGTAATTTTTAAAAATGCTTACTCCAGATCTTCATGTGATGAACATGAGGCTTTTACCACTCTTTCTAAAGAACTGAACCTGGAAAGAACTTTATGACTGTGAGGGAGCATGTCAATGTGCTGGTATCTGTTAGGAAATTCTGTTCTATGACGTTCATACTAACTGCTTCTGTGGCCGAAGTAGCTGATCTACTTTGTGGTCTAAACAAGTATGTTGATATTTGATCCAAGATAGTCGTGCTTAAGCTTTGTTGGCTCACAGCCATCTTTGAAAGTCTGATGAAACGTGTAGAGCTTCTTCCTAGAAAAAAAATGCATGAGAGAGAGAGGGGGGGCTCCCTTGAATGGCTAAATGGGGAACAGTGCATCATGGGGTGGTGGTCACAGGCTAGTAATTGTGGGGATACGGGGTAAAAGACCGATCCTCTTGGTGGAGTGTACCTTACTTGACTCTCCAGGGATGCCTGGTTGACTCTGAACTGCCGAAGAGTCTGTTTCTGTTTGCCAGGTATGTGCTTTCATTGTTACCATTACAGCTTCTTTGGACGGAGGAGGGACTGTTGGCATGAGCTTCTGGCTGGATCTCAGGTTTAAAGGGCTCTTGACCGGTTCTTGGTTTGATCAGATACATTTCAGTGTCTAAGGAAGATTCAGTGTGTTCCTGCTGCTCACACTCCTAGACCTGCCTTTGGCCCAAAGCCCTGACTGATAGAGCGATTAGGAAGTTGGCTCCCAAGACGAGCCTTCATAGCTGCACCTTACCATGGCTGGTGCTGCCTGATGGACTGGATGCTTCTGTGGAACGTGAGCTGAGTGTCTTGAAGACTCTAGGTGATGGTATGTTAGGCTTGAATAGACTGTTCATACCACCTTGGTTCAAATTTCACCCCACTGCCTTGACTGTTGTCTGGGCTGTTTACCACATACTAGCTTATCATGTTGGAGAAGGACTACCCTTTTCCTTCTGAGGTTGTCTCTTGCTAATACTTCATATGGCCAGTTGTCTATGGAATTAGGGATGAAAGGAAGCAAGGACTGAAGGCTGGAGAGCCAGCACCAAACTCAGGTAAACCAGAAGATTACAATGCCTCTAGGGAAATTACTTTATTGTCTATAAAATGAAAGATAAAAGTTATTTGTTGTAAATCATTCTATAAAGAGGGACTCATTCATTCACATACTCTTTCCTCAAATGTCACTTTGTTTTTAAGAATAGAACATAGCGCCTTGCGCAGTATTTACTTACCTGCTCATTGGTGTCCTCCATTCTAACATGGGCTTCACTAGAACACAGACTCTGTTTAGTTCGGTGTTACATCCCTGTGACAGTCATGGGCATGACGGGTGCCCACCCCCGTCAGTTATCTTTTTAGCAGACAGGTGAACAAATAAATAAAGGAACATTGACTAGCTGGCATTTCCTGAGCACTGATACTAGTGTGTGTAAGAATCCCCGGGGAAGGGCACTTGAAAGATGCAGCTGTCCCTGTGTCTCTTTAGTGACCTTAGCCTCGGAGCGAGAATTGAACTTCAGGATCAGGTGCCGGGTCACATTCTGATGGTGAGTCAGGTAGTCCTGCAGAGCATTGTAAAAAGGGCTACTGTTGTGTGCCTTCTGTCCCCTCCAAATGTGTAAAGCAGAGAGTCTCACTCTTTCTTGTCAATGATTCGGACAAGCTAATAAATAATAATAAGCTAAATAAAATTGCTTAAAATAAAACACAATCAAATAGGTGGCTCCCTAATCCATTATAATTAAATAAGACATTCTTCAGTACCTCGTCTTTCTTTCAAATAAGCACATCTTAGGAGATGCACATTTTACAAATATAGAATACTCTTCTTGGCTATATATTTTTCTCAGGCTGTAAAGCATTCAGTAGCAATGAAAATAATAATAAAAAATAAAACAAATTGTCATTGGAGTCTTCCATTTAAAGGACATACAGGCCAAGTAATATCTACAACAGAAAAAAATCAGGTAAATTCTAAAGGATATCATCAAATAATTAAAAATATGCATTGTTAAAACCATTTTAAAAGTTATAGTTCTTTTTTACTGACCAAAGATTGTTTTATGATTGTTGTGAGAATCCTAAGACACACACACACACACACACACACACACACACACACACACACACACACACATATATATTTGTTACTGACCAACTTGGCAAAGTTATTATCTAGCAGGCATACCTGTGGAAGAACAGGTATGCCAAGACACAAAAATGTGCAGCTGAATACCCTGAAGCAAGTTCTATGGAAGCAATGTGGAGGTGGGTGGCAGAATTTTAAATGTGAACATCTTTGGACCCAGAAATTATACTGAGGACTATATCCTTAGGAAGATACTAGTTAAAGATGTATTTTCTAGGATATTAATGGGTGGGCCATTTATAAAATCAAATATTTAAAAAATGTTAATATCCACCCACACATTCAGGATTAATAAAACTGCTCGACATAGTTCCATACACTAAAAATAGCTGACATTTATTTAGTACTGCTACTTGGCTACCACTGTACTGAGCACATCATCAGAATTAGCTCCATTTTCACAACAGTCCTCTGCATAAGTGGTATTATTATCTCATTTGATAAGTGAGGAGATTGAGCTACAAAGAGGTCAAGTCATCTGCTCCAGGTTATATGAGTGGTGAGGGATTTGGTTTTGATGACATCCAGATAGTCTGGCTTGAGTCTGTATTCCTCACACCATCCCTCCATGGTGGATGTAACACAGTAACCATGCAGAAAAGGAATAAAGAAATGTTCAACAGAGGAAAACAGACTTCAGAAGAACCTAGCAATTGCAGAAGGAACAGAGAAAGAAAGAAACTATGCAGACTGCTTAGAAAGATGGTTCAGATATGTGACATATCAAACTAAATATGTCACATCAGTAGTTATTTGGAGTGACTTACTTTCTTCTTTATAATTCACCACAGTCTAAGATTCTTATTCAATAAGTTATATTGTTGTGAGAATCATAAAATATATATTTAGAAACCATCCAACTATTACCCTTATTTAGTTATGACAAATGTTGAGGCCCCCAGATTGTCTCAGTTGATACTAGTTTTCCTTGCTTGTCTTTCCTATAGCCATATCTTAACAAATTTTCATTATTTTGTCATTTGGTTTTGTTTCTGTCTTTATTATGGAAAAGCCCTTGGTAAATGTGCTGGTATTAATAATTGAAATGCAAATGGTTACGAACATATAGTACTGACCCAAGAAACATTGAAACTGAGATCTCCACTCTTTAGGCTGCAGCATAAAGATTCTTGATTCTGCAGTTCCTTTGGATGTAGACCTGGCCATGTGATATATGAGGAACTGGCTGCTGTAGGAGTTTTTGATAAAATGCTATTCTGGGCCTTGAAAAATGGCTTAGGGCTTAAGAGCATGGCTGCTCTCCCAGAAGTTCTAAGTTCGACTCCCAACAACCATGTGGCAACTCACAATCGTATATGACTCCAGTTCCAGGGGATCCAATACCTTCTTTGGCCTCTGAGGATACTGCCTGTGTGAGGTACACAGAAATACATGTAGGCAAGGCATTATTACACATAAAATAAAATTTAAAATACTCTGCTTTCTAGATGGGACGATCAAACCTGGCTGGCACTGCTGCCCTCTCCCCAAATCTTTAATTTATTCATTGAGCTGTGAAAACATGAATATCTTGCTTTTACAGCAGCCAACGTGTGAACCAGAAGCTACAAGATGAGGGAGATATGAGATATGTTGACCCTGCCATTGTGGCACTGAGTCAAAGCCAGCTGAAGCCTACTTTAGGCTTCTTGTTATGTGAGAAAAACAAAGCTTTGTCTGTTCAGGCCACTGTTGATGTGTTTGTTCGTTGCTGCCAAGCTGTTTCCAATGGGTAGAGAGCCCAGCTTCTTCCGATATGATTCCTTCCTCCATTTAAACAAACGTTTAATATCCTACCCTGCAAAAAATACTGTCTGAGTCATTTCAGTGGAAGCTTAGAAGACTAATATTAGAACGTAGAGTTCTCATGCTTAAATTTCTTCTTCTTATATATAAAAATGTGTAGTTAGGGAGAATAAATGATTATCACGAGATCATATGACTAGTGGTTATTTTATGCATTACAGCACTTTCCATGGGGTCGCCTCCAGGCAGTCATCTCTGTTGACTCCAATCCTAAATCACGAGGGTTATGCACTAGGAGGTCTAAAATGCTAGGCGAAGAATAATCTACAGCTTCTCAATAGGTAAACTTCCTGGCAAGAAATACATCTGCTCCTCCCCTTGAGCATGGGAGCTGCAGGCTGACGAATTCACGGCAGAGTGCAGGAGTGCCTGCCCGAGTGCCCACATAGCTGTCCTTCAGCACGCACGTTCGAGGAGTCATTTTGTTGGATGATTTCGGTTACTGATAGCAGCTGAGATGTGGGAGCCTGCGGCAGCGGACGCAGCAATGAGCTCATTATTTTTGTCTAAAAGGCCAGCTCATTCCCTGCAGGAACATCTTTGGGGTATTTTTATATCACTTATAGCTAATGGGTCTAGATTTGCCACTTATAGTTCCAAAATGAATTTGAGTAATATAACGGCATTTTAAAATGAACCTTTAAATCCAAGTAGGTAGAAGCCAAGGATATAATATTGAGTCAAACCTTCAAGAGGTGTATCATGAAGACTCAAATGAAGGAGTTTTTTTTTTCTTATGGTCAAGAAAAAGCAAAACAATCTCCCCACCTCCACAAATCCCCCTAAAACTCAAGCATGTTACTATAACCTAAACATTTGTGATTCAATCTCAGCTTAAAAGTCACCAATGTTCTTTGAGCCTTCCAGCTGGTGCATTCCAAATCACTGTATGGAAGTGCACTGCTTTTGTTCCTTCTCGGCTCTTTTCACCCTCGAATCATTATTTGATTAATTTTGTTCCTTGTCTCCTCTGTCCCTCACTGGCTTGTTGCAGGTAGTGGGATCATTTCTATATTGTTCACTGTGTCACCGTTAGTGACGATACTGGGCCCCAGAGTAATTCAAGAAAGATTTATTGAATCCATGAAGGATGCTTGTGATACTTTCTCCAACAACTTTGCTTAGTCAAGTGGACAAAGGACCCTTTCCAGGTGAGATGGGGTGGAAGTTCTCTTCATGTTTGGGTATTGACTCGGGCACTTGCGCATCTACGTCCAATGTTAGAAGTGCTGGAGTGTCTGAAATGTGTCTTAGTCACAACAAAATTCCTCTGTGGGTCCAGTTCGGATTTATTTCACTTACTCTGCCTGAGTGAACAATGAGGAAGACAACTTTTAATTGTGCTCTGTAGGATACAGTGATCTTTTTACATTTCACAGAACAGTGTTCTCTACAGGTATTTTCACAACCTCCACTTGACCCTGTGCTCTTAGCAGTGTGTTGGTCTGCTGCCTCAATGGGGAAAGCATCAGGAGCCTGGCAAGTGTTAGCCAGGCTAGCCTAGAAAGCCTGCAGGGAGAGTGAGTGAATGGAAACTTGGGTGTTTGTAAGCATTGCATAACGAGAACAAGAGCGTGACACTTTGCCCATGACAGAAGGCCTCGAGAGAGTTCCACACACCCCACCCACACTCGGGAAGGAGATTCGTGTGGGAAGATCATTATTCAGCTCCAAAGAGCAGCTGAGTTGCCAGCAAACTGAATTTTCAGAGTAAGATAAAATGTTAATTACAGATGTCAAGATTAGAGTTGCCTTTTCTGCAAATTCCACGTGGTCTCTCAGCAACGTGATCTTTGAGTCCCCGAGGAACTAAAAATCTACACAGAAGAGATGCTTATCTCGATGCTGTAAGAATCCCCACCTTGAGTGCTGCCAAGTAAAGCTCTAGCTTCATGGCACAAACTACAAGGAGTATGTCTAAGCTTTTTTAGAGGGCTGACATTTAAAACACAATTTAAGCTGGTAACTGTAACGAAATTCATCCAAAATATTAAGAGTATATGTACAAGGTGCTTTGCCTGCGCTTAAGGAAACACTGTGCCATCACCAAGACTGGATTCTGGTTTCAGAGAGCCTTACACATGCTATTTTAAGAATATTTGTTGGTTTAAAATTGTTCGCCTTTTTACCAGTGAGACACATCCCCGAAGAGGGATTTGCCTGCTGAGAGACCAAAAGCTGACTCCTTGCATTTGGTGCTCATAAATGTGAGTCACCACCTCCTCTTTTCTTGCCCCAGTCCATCACTACTGTTCACAAGGGATCCCTGAGAACAAAAGAGAGGCTAAATCACCAACGCCCAAAGTACCGAATAAACTACTAGCACCCAGCAGAATCTGTTGTGGAGAGAAATGCTGCTTCTCTAGTACAGTCCCATGCTACAGGAATGCAGATGTACAAGGACCCTATCACTGTTTCCTTGAAAACCTAACTTCACATCAATATCTAGGCTCCATTCCCTTGAGTGGAAATAAAGTACAACCACATAAAATCAATCCTTCGTGACTAAACTGAGTCTTTTGCTGAGTTAAACTTGGTAGGTGAGCATTCCTTTCTGTCATTGTTCCTGGGGCAGAGGGTCAAATCCTGGCATCAGGAGATGAGCCTGAAACTTACAGAGCTCCACCTGCCCCTCCGTCTTCAGAGTGCTTGTATCAAAAGTGTCTGCCACCATGTCCAGGCCCATGGCTTTCTTTTCTTTTAATCCTACCCAAAAATGTGCATTTGAAAAACTCAACCTTTAGAAAACGTATATGACTAACAATGAACATTTGTAAACCATTGTTTAGGTATAGAAATGGTTTACATTTGGCCTCAATGATTTTATTTGTCTTTCTACACACACACACACACACACACACACACATATTTTTTTCCAGAATCAAAAGAGCTAGTTACCTACATAATGGCATCTTCCCTTGAAATACATAATTTATCTCCAGTAAAGGTGGATGGAGAGAACTGACTCCACAAAGTTGTCTTCTGACCTCATGTGTATGCCTCATTCACATCATGGCATACATGTCACTCCATACATGATGATAATAATATAAGTTAAAAATTGAATATTATTTGTCCTCACTAAAACTCATGTTGAGGCTGGCCCCCTATGTAACAATGTTAAATAACAGGTCCTTTCAAAAGTGTTTGGGGTTATGAGGTCATCACTCTAGGAAGGAGTTCATGCCTGCCTCCAAGCAGTGGGTTCATCTCCTTAGACTGTCTTACTTACCATGAGAGGAGTCTGTTAAAGTGAGATCACACGGTGGGATCTGGGGCTCTCCTGCACACATTTGCTTCTCTGATACCTAAAGCAGTCAGAAGTCCTCACCGGAGTCTTGAGCCTTGCTGAGAGGGGTTTCCAGCCCCCAGACCCGTGATTCTGATGAGCTCTTTTCCTTTTTAAATATGGGGTTTTTCTATTTTGCCTAGGTTGGCCCTGGATTGCTGGGTTCGAGTTATCCTCCTGTCTCAGACATCCAAGCTGCTGTAGCCAGAACTACAGGTGTGCACCACCATGCTTCCCTACCTCTTCCCTTTACACCAGGCATTCTATTACAGCAATAAAGAATTGTGTAAGACGCTGATACTACATACATGTGTGTAAAACAAAACAAAAACTCTGAGCTGCTTGTTCCCACAACTTCCTTCTTTAGACTCCAATCTGGGATCACTCACTACATTTAGTCTTCATGGATCTGAACCATTCTTGAATTGAGAATATCACCTAAGAAAATTGTTTTTGTTGGAGTACAGGGAGGGAATGGAGGGAAATCTTGTTTTATTCATCAGGCCTAGTTCTTGGCTTTTAAAGTTTAGAAGCTAAGAAATCAATGTATTCATCACTATTTGCAGTTTTTGCTTTTAGATATACCCTTCCTGTGAGCAGTAATTAACTTTAAAAGAAAACATGGCATGGACAATGTGGTATTTCCTGTATCTTCCTGTCTGGAGATATATAAAAATGGATTAGTATCTCCAGTTTAGTGGATGTATTCCTTGGGGAGCTCTTGGTACTATCTCCTAAGTGTTATCTGTTTGTACCTTGCAGAAGTCAGTCCTTGATCACAGCATTCTTCCTCTTTATCTTGTTCTTTCTCTCTCTCTTTTGAGACTCTCCTACTATGTATTCTTGGACAAAGGACAGAGAGCAAGTACTTGGAATTGGCTTTTAGAGGAACTTTTTGTTTCCAATGAGAAACAATGATAGCTGCATTTGAGATTTTTCAGGACCCTGGTAATGACATGAAATGCTTTCCCACAGATCTCACATGGCTGGAAGAATCAGTGGCAGTCTTGAATTCAGAGTGCCTTCTTTTAGAGGTATTCTTCTGAAACTGGTATTTTGAAAATGCATTCAGTTTACTAATTAGAGCTCATAACTTCTTAACTGTAAATCAGTTGCAGATTTTGCACATGGCAACTCTATTGCTTCTGAGAGGCTTCCATTAGAAAGCCAACAGTTCTTTTATAACTATGATCCTAGGGGCCTTATGGTGTTCATAACAGTCTTTTATTTAAGATAGGGGAGGTATTCTGTGCATCTTTCACTGGTAGAAACATAGAAGACTAATTGTCTTGTTTATATAACAGCATAAACAATTAACTCAGAATCTGGGACTAATTCAACTAACTCTCAGAGCGTGAGTTGTTGCTGAGATGTACAGAAAATGAAAAAAATTCTTTTATTTCTGTTTTTTAAGATTTGTTTTTTCCATTGTGTGTATGTCTCTGCACATACAGATGAGTGCAAATGCCTATGGAGGCCAGCAGAGGGCATCAGGTGCCCTGGATCTGGAGTTGCAGGCAGTTAGGAACCACCCTGAAGGGAGATAAATTCAGGTCCTCTAGAAGAGCTGCAAGTACTCTTAACCACTGAGCCATCTTTACAAACCCCTCCTCCCCAAAAAACCTTTTCTTTAAGAGACATAACACGCTGTAAAAAAAAAAAAAAAACTTTAACCATTTATATGACAAGGACTTATATCCAGAATAAACAAAGAACTCTTGTGGTTCACAATAGGAATGCAAACAACCAAATTTAAAAATGAGCAAAAGATGCAGACGAATTTAGTCAATAAGTACATGAAAAGGCATCCAAGAAAACTGCCCTGAGATACCACTTTGCAGCCACTAGAGTGGCTAAAATTAAAAAGACTGTTAATACCAAATACTAGCAGTGAAAATGTCCATCAACACATGAACAGATAAGCTGGTTTTACAATGGGTGTGCAATCAGACTCGATTTAGTAGAACAATAAAACGGAATGAAGCAACAGCATGGCTGGATCTCAAAAGAATCATGCCAAGTAAAACAGCCAGGCAAAAACGAGTACATATTGTACATTCCTTTCATGTAACATGCTAAAAGAACAGAGCCATCTCTAGTGATTGAAAGCATACCAGTGGGTGCCTGAGGATGGGTTTGGGAAGTTAAGAGGGTGAGCCAGGGGGGAACACAAAGACTTTCCCATGTGTTGGGTATCTGTGATGATGGTTTCATGTTGCCCAGACATGTTAAAACTCATCAAACTGTCCTATTGTGTGTAGTTCCCCATATGTCACTTATACCTCAATAAAGCTATTCTTAAAAGAGAAGCGTGGATTGGATGGAAATTTTTATATATCACTGATAAAGGATAAAATAAAAAGAAAATGTAAAAAGCTCAAAAAATAAGGATTTTTAGAGTTCCTGGAACTCAATAGGAGAAAAGGTAACCCAGCAGGAGGGTATCCAGTGGATATGGATGTGGCCACTGGAACCCCAAAATAACAAGGGAAGAGAGGGGGAAGTATACCCAAGCATTCTCACAACCTTTAATTGTTTTGGAATATGGCAAACTACACATTCATATCAGACTTAAACACATTAAGAATAATTTAATTTCCAGGAAAGTCATTTTAGGTTAAGAATGTATGATAATCAGATAGGTGAGAAGAGAAATATAATAATAAAAATACTTAATCTGAAAGATTAAACAAGAGAGAAAAAAGTTACTACACCAGATGAGAAATTCTAAGTTTACATAAATTTAAAACCACAGTCAATTTCTGTTATTATTTACACACACACACACACACACACACACACACACACGCATTCACGCATGCATGCACACGCACATGTGGTACTTTGTCAAGTTTGCCATGGTTCTGTCTTATCTCCTGGATATCTGAATTTTGTTTAATCTGGTATTAATTTCCTTAAGAAGCTTACTGTATCATTTTCTGCTTCTGACATTATTTTAGTGTCTGGTTGTGTAAAAATACCTTCTCTTTGCCTCAACTAAAATTTTTCTTGGTCAGTGGTGTACTGACATTTGTTTTCAAACTCTATTTGTCTAATATAGTTCCCTTGTTTTATGTTGAGAGCTCGCCATTGTTTTTTGATTCTTTGTTAATAATATATTTTTCTTTTGCCTACTTTTATGCTTTTCCTTTGAAAAATAAGAAAAACTAAAAAAATAAGATAGTACAGTGGAAACCTATTTATGCTTTACCAATATGTACCAATTATTAACATTCATTCTCTCTCTCTCTCTCTCTCTCTCTCTCTCTCTCTCTCTCTCTCATGTGTGTGTATGTGTGTGTTTCTATTGATATATGACATGTTGCATTTCTAACCAAAGTTAACTTTACCAATAATCTTGCTAAAGTCATACTTGTTAAAGAAAGAGGATAAATCCCCCCATAAGATCCTTTGACAATTCAAAGCCTATCATTTTAGAAGGTGATTGAGAAGACTGTGGATGGCTCCCCAACTCTCAATCTTTTGTTTGCTTTTATTTTTCTCAGGAGACATTCCCAAAGGGAAAAGTGAACAGTTGGGAGGACATGGGACTTTTGTTTCGTTTGCATTTTAAGAGACTGCACGTGGAACATTATAGACTTAAGCTGATTAAATTATTGCTTGTTTGGGATTTAAAAAGGAGATGGGGAGAAAGAAGTCTAGATTGGACATTTTAGGACACTGGACTTATGCCGTGCTTTTTACTAATAAGCAGGCTTTTTGACTGTGGCCATATTTTCATCAATGTTGGATCATTACCTGGTCTAAGGTTCATGCATGGCATGGCCCTGGGAGTGAGGCCCTCTTAAGCCTCTACGGTAGACACATAACTTGGTTCATCCCCATCCAGTACTCGTGTTGGACCCTTGAACACAGACTGCAGACCCAGCCTCCCTTTCCTGGGACACACCTCTAACTGCAGCACTGTAAACATTCACTTGTCCAGACTAGCTTTAGTTACTCTTTTTTCTTTATTTGTCTGTGCATCGTATTTCTGAAAGTAGTAGCTCGAAAGCTTATCAACAATGTGCCATTCCATACTCCTAGAACAAATCCCCAAGTGCCAAAGTAGAAATGAAGGGTCTCCTTCCGGGTCTCCCCTCAATGTCTCCACTCTCTTCTCTGGGGATAACCCTTGACATCGCTTATTCTCCCTACTGTGCATTTATACAGATGCAAATTTGCCCGCGTGCACTTACGAATTAATATCATCCTGTGGTGGTTTGAGTAGGAATGGCCTCCACAGGCTCCTATTTGAAAGCTTGGTCATTAGAGAGTGGCATTGCTTGACAGTGACTAGGAGGTGTGGCCTTGTTAGAAGTGTATCACTGGGTGTGGGCTTTGGGGTTCAGAATCCCAAGTCAGAGTCCAAGTGGCTCGCTCTCTTCCTGCTGCCTACGGATCTGGATGTAGAACTCTCAGCTACCTCTCCAGTACCGTGTTTGCCTGCATGCCACCATGCTCCCAGCCATGACGGTAATGGACTAAATGTCTGAAACTAAGCAAGCTCCAATTAAATGCTTTCTTTTATAAGAGTTCCCTGTGGTTATCGTGTCTCTTCACAGCAGTAGGACACTGGCTGAGACACGTCCTTATATACTTTTCTACAGTCGTTTTTTGGTCTCACAGTATGTTTTGGAGAGCTCTTTTTCATGAAGAGTTACAACAACCAAGCTAACGCAAACTGAGTGTCTGTCATGTGTCAATGTCCTGGCCCTTTATGGGGGGCACCTTGTATAATTTTTATAATAGCTCTATAAAGAAGGGTATTTCACTATCATTTTACATTTAAAGGGAAGCGGAATCACTAGATAGATGATTTGGGCAAGTTTAAATTGTTAGTAAGCATTGGACTGTAGTTCTGATGGCTTTGTTTCAACCACTACAGTTTGTTGTGAGTATAAGAAAACCACATTCTTTTGTTTTTGTTTGATTTTCTTTTGGTGTGTATGTATGTATGTATGTATGTATGTATGTATGTATGTATGTACGTATGTGTGTGTGTACAAACGTGTGTGTATATACATACGTGTGTGTGCCACATGCACATGGCTGTGTGGGTACACATGTGTCTTGCTCTATTTCTCTGTCTTTGTTCCTTTAAGAAAGAAAGGGTTTCTCACTGAACAGAAGTGAGGCTGCCTGGCCTGTCTGGTGTCTGCCTGTCTCCACCACCCCTGACTGCTAGGGCGTAGGCACTCACATACACGCACAATCATTACATGGGCACGGGGGATTTTAGCCCAGTCTTACGCAGCTAGTGTTCTCGCCCACCAAGCCACCTTCCCAGCCTCAAGTATAACATGCTTTAATATTCCTCTATTTATGTATAGTTAAGGTGCTCCAATATATTTATTATAAACAATATTACATCGGAAAACTTTGTTTACTTGCCTTTTTTTTTTCCTGTGTGCAAATATTTAGGTAGAGCAGAGGCCTAAAAATGAGTCTCTGGGTCAAAAGTCCAACACACTTCAAATTGTGACAATTTAAGTAGGAGGATGCTTGTTGCCGTGGTTAGTTATTGGCTTCCTCACGGTGAAATTCAGGACACGCTGTGACAGGTTAAACTGTGGAACTCAAAAGCTGTCCAAGCCCTCAGCCAGGGTGAGCTTTTCATACCGTGATCTCACCCTTTGTTTCACACATTGTCCAAAACTCCTCCCTAATCTTTTACCAGGAGCAGTTGGTTAGGCCACAAGCTGCTCTGCCCCTAATTACTATTTATTACGTTTGCATGTTACCTGTCTTATAGTAATGTAGCCAGCACATGCATGAGGTTCGGGTGTCCTGAGTGGGGACCAGAGTGCCATCTCCTGACACCTTTCAGCTCCTCTGGGCCTTCAGGATCTCAGCAATGCTCTGGGTTGTGCTTGTTGCTGTGCTCCTAAGAACCCAGCTTGATCTCTGCCTTCTTGTAGTTATATGAAGGTGTCATTAGCCTCCACTCTCTCTTTCATAAAGATACTAACTCGCTTTTACTTTGATAAATCCTGCCACCTTTCCCTCTTCTACTGCACAGTCACTTTTGAACAATGCTCAACCCGAACGCCATTTGTTCAAGGTCATACGTGTCTGTGTTAAGCATTGCATTTAGATGGGTGCCATAATTGAACACAGAAATTGAAAGTTTCTGAGCGGTCAAATACTTCTGGCTTGATTTATTGAAAATACAAGCAGGGATTCATATTGGAGTGCCCTAGGCTTGGGAGTGAACAGGGGCTATGTTACAAGAATATGAAATCATACTTAATATGAACCCTTCTCTTTCTTGGGAGGTACATGAGAGATCTTCGTTTGGATATGCAAATTAGAACATTTTTATGAGGCTCTGACCCTATAATAATTTTCAGAAAAGACAGAGTTTGAGCTTCTAGCCTGTGCTTGTCGGAGAATTAAATTCTGCTTTCCTGGAAAATATTATGCTTCAATATAATCTTTTCTCCACTGAGTCTTTAATAAATATTTTATATTGCATTTTGTTCTTTGTACCCTAGGTAAGCTAGTAGTGGAAAGTATAAATCGGGTGTTTAGGGAGAGGTCTCAAAAACTCTTCTATCTATCTATCTACCTATCTATCTATCTATCTATCTATCTATCTATCTATCTATCTATCTATCTATCTATCTACCTATCTATCTACCTACCTATCTATCCTGTCTATCTATCTATCTATCTATCTATCTATCTATCTATCTATCTATCTATCTATCTATCTATCTATCTGTCTATCTATCTCTATCTCTATATCTATTTTGGGTGTGTCTGGGTTTGTCTCTCTCCCTGCAACTTCCTCAGTTAAATACATTTTTCTTCATTTTAACTCTCAATTGGCTGTTTAAGTAATGATCTTTCTCACCTTGCATGAAGAAAGAAGTTAATTCAAAAGTCTTATCACTGGGTTAAAGTCGATTCCTGAAGGTTAACTTTGACATCCTTTGTCAACACCCTCCCTAGAAATTCCTCCTGCTTGTGTGAGACAAAGAAGTCCTGAGAACAGGCCCTCCAGTGTGGGAGCTGATGGGATGTGGGGTGGGTTACCCTGAAAACACTCACTTCTATTATCACCAAGCCTGCCATCACAGAGAATAAGCCATGAAGGCCTTTCAAGTGCTAGAGAATTCCCTAGGTTTCTTTCATCTCTTGTGGCCTCCTTTTTGGTAGAAGAATGCTCAAGGTTAAGTAAACAAGACGCACAGGCAGACTGCTCATAGATGATAAACTAGACAGAGAAGGGGGAAGTGAGAGTGTTTCATGGACAGATTAGCCCGAGCTGTAATCTGTTTCCTATTAAAGTGTGTCTTGGAAAAGAGAGCATGTTTGGGGGAAAACAACTCTGGACAAGATGCTATTGAATGAAGTTCTACTTGAATTGCCATATCTACCTTACCTTGTCTCAGTCAGTCATGGCGAAGTCATGAAAACAAAATTGAAAGTTGTATCTTTTGTCATTTCTATTTCCATTTCTGACATCATCTTGTCCACTGAAATTAAAACCTTAAGAGTCTGAACATTGAAAAGTATTTCCCTTTGATTTCTGAAAGTTCCCTAGAAATAAGCTAATTCTGCCTAGAAATAAGCTAATGTCCTGCTGGAAGGTGCAACCACCATCCTCATTCCGTGTCCACAATAACAAGAACATCTTAACACTGTAAGCATGTATAGATTTTGTAGCTCTCCCTTGCAGTTTTCATATGTTCTAAAACATGCATGGGAATTTCCTTAGGGAGGCTAATCCCGCCTATCACTTTGATGTCCTAGGTAAGCAAACTTGGTGGAAACTGTTTTGTTGCAGATTCCATAAAAGATCAACTCCTACTGCCTTGTGGGATTTGTTTATATAGAAGGAAGTCAGAACAAGTCTCCTCTTGCTATATCTTGACACTGGGGGCCGTATCAATCATACTACCCTTCACAATTAGTATCTTGCTCTCTAGTCAGTGAGTCAAAGAGGTGTCCCAACAATTCTAGCTGTAGCCACCTCAAGATTTCCTTTGTAGTCATTGCTCCGTGTTTACAAATAAATGCACTCTTGCTAACTTGCTTCTGAAAAATATTATTAAATGCGAAAGAGGCTTGTCTGGGAATTTCTTCATGCCAGAGAACATACTCAAATAACTGAATTCTGAATTAGTGTTTTTTGGGTTAAGATCTATCTAAACAACGTTGCAAAGATTTCCTAGTTGACATAAGTATGAGATGTTAGAGAATTATTGGCTTGACTCTTATGTTTGAGAGAAGGGAATGGGAAAGGTTGAAACACACATGGAATTGGTTATTTAATTATTTGCTTTTGAGACTGTGTCTATAATAGAATGAAATTGACTATCCAGTCTGTCTGTGGTAATCACCTTGAGCTTTCTGAACCATGTTGTTGAATGCAGCACCCTCCCGAATCTGAGGCAGTTTAGTTACTGGCTGACATTTCACTGCTCTCAGGCTTCCTTGCCATAGCTGCTCTCTGGGATTCTTTGGAGAGTAGCCGGATCTCCTGGGACCATATGCAAGGACTCACTAAACTCTAAGTACTGTTCTACATGGAACCCTACACATATCGGTTCTCTTCTCAGATGAGCACTCATACATTAGTTCAAACCTGTGTCTAGGCTGATTTTTCCACACTTGAGCCATAAATAATTGAACTTCTGGTCTTGGGAGCCAGGTCTAGAGTTGGCTAATTCTCCTAGACTAGCCCTGTGCATCTCACTTCCCTTCTGCATCTGCATTGGTAGTATAGTGGTGAGCACAGCTGCCTTCATTTCCCCTCTGTGCCCACCAGCTCATGCCTTTAGCAGATATCACCAGAATGAGCACAGGCTTTTCTTTGAAAAGAAAAACAGACAAATGAACTTGACTATGAGGTCTCCAACAACTAGGTAACACTACTTCAATAATTTCCCAAAGTAAATCCAATGATTTTATGATTAGAGTTTCATATACTATGTTCCTCTCTATTTATGTTGACAGTTGAGAAGTGATTAGATTTCCATATGTATTACAGATATGATTAAGTTATAAGTTATGCTGTTGAGGTTGTGGTCAGAGTCAGGTGTTTTGAAGTTTGGGACTTCTTACTCAAGGAATTAAAACAAAAAGCCCACACATGTTGCAAATGTCTCTAGAAAACATTATTCAAAGAAATGCTATAGAATAGGTCTGAATATACTGCAAAAGCGCAATGGGCCATGAGAATGAAGATACTCAGGTATCCCAGTTATTATTTGGAGCTTCATTTTATGGGCTTCAAGAATAGGAGGAGCTTGGGTACTAAGGGACATAGAGAAGATGGTTTTCCATTTTTATTGACAGGTTAGGCCATAAAATATTTTCTGCCATACACATCCCTGCCCATAATGCATCTGATTTTAATCGTATGCATGCCTAATTCTTCAGATGCATAAGATGGTAACTAGGAGATTCTTCCTAGAAAATTCACTTGAGGGCAGTTTTGCCTTGTTGTGCATATACCCCAAACCAGTTCAGACTGGGTCTCACCCCCATCATTGTACCTGGACTTAACTGAGGTATGTTTAAATAGGAACTCTTCAAGTTTAATGATCATTAGGGTAGGGGAAACTTTTCCATTGTTTCGAGTAGAATGTGCAGGCAGAGGCCCAAAGTTGCTAGGTACAGTGATCAAGGAGGGGTTTGGGTACATAGTACATGCAGGTGGAGAAACTAGGCTGTTAAGTGCATTATTTGAACACAACTTGGGAGTTTACAGGAGTGTCGATAACCCAAACTAAGTATAGTTCTATGTTAAACTGTTCTCTATGCTTGCCTGCCTCAACAAACCACTGGATGTCACTCTTAAGCCTCAGTAACAGTTTCTGATAGAACATTTGAAGTTAGGAGACACAGTCAGGGATGGAAATCCCTGAAACTGCTTGGCTGGTGAATTTGCAGTGTCAATGAGCTACAGCTTTACTCTAGGTTCCTATACATTTTCTCTAACTTTGTTCTCAGTAGCTGTTAAAAGGGCCAATAAGCAGAGAAAATTCCACCAGTAGCAATTCCACATTTATCACTCAACGTCTCCATTCATTACGTGCTGCAAGCAGAGCACTGGGACAAGAAGAGGGGAGTTTACATCAGGCACATGTTTACTTTACTGGAATCTAGCTTCAGCAAAGAGTGTGAAGAGATAAACTAATTACAATAGAATAGCGCTGTGGTTTGAATGCACCTTCTAGACTCATGTTGAAACTGAATTGCAATGTCACAGTGTTCACAGGTGACTTTGTCATGAAGTCTGTGTTATTCTGGATGCATCAATGCCATTATTGGGAGTGGGTTGGTTATTGCAGACTGACTTCGTTATAAAGCAAGTTCTTTTTGTGTGCTTTCCTCTCACTTCATGTTCTCTACCATGTTACAGTCTCTCTTGTAGGCCCTTTGGATGTCAGTGCCAAGATCTTTGCCTTCTCAGCCTCCACCCTTCTACCACATGGTACTGAAGATTGAACTCAGATCTTCAGAATGGTGGCAAGGGCCTTTATTCACTGAGCCATCTCACCAGCCTCCTGTATTTAAACTTTAAAGACCCATTTGGAAAAAAAGACACGTCCCCAGAGAGAGGTCTCACTTAGTGCAGCATCTTATCTTCCCCAACAAGTCAAAGTCATTTTATTTTCTTTTTCTCAGTGACCACACATAATTTTCTGAAAGCCTCTCAATAATAATGCTTCAAATTTTAAATCATTAAATGTTATTAATTGTACAGAATAATCTGCTTCTCTACCATTTTCATGAATGTATTTCTCATGCTTTAGGAGACTCCACATTCTCATACCCTCCTCTCTATTTTCCCACCCCCTTTTCTTTCCTATTGGTTGCTCTTCTGCTTTCAGACTTTTGTTTTTAAAGATTCTACAAATTAGAGGAACATGTGATCCTTGTCTTTGTGTGCTTGCTTTATTTTGTTCAACATGATTATCTTCAGTTCCATCGATTTTCCTGCCAATGACATAATATAATTCCTCCTTATGACCAAATAGTACTCCATTGTGTATATACAGTGAGTTTTTTTCTGTCCATTCCTGAGGACTGACATTTAGGCTGCTTCCAAAGCTTGGGTATTGAGACCGTAAGTAGTAATACATGCTTGGATTTCTTAACAGAGTGGGGTTAATTCTTTGCTCTGTGCAATGAATTTCCTTTTCTATGTGTTTGTTTGTCTGTTTTATTTCTCCAT
Organism: Peromyscus eremicus; assembly: GCF_949786415.1. Classification (NCBI taxonomy): domain Eukaryota; kingdom Metazoa; phylum Chordata; class Mammalia; order Rodentia; family Cricetidae; genus Peromyscus; species Peromyscus eremicus. Next base: position 18,847,302 of record NC_081423.1, read on the forward strand.
AAGAAACATGTGGTTATATGTTCTGGTTCCAATTTTTCTCAGTCCTGACTCTTCATTTCTCACCTCTGGAGTAAATGAAATAGTCATTGTCCTTTCAGCACAGAGCACCAGGATGGGAAAGAAAAGAGAAAGATACCTTCTAGCTGGAGTGTGGAGCCATTGTTAGTCCATGGGAGCGTTTGAACCTCGGTGTGTCTCATCCTCTTCTCAGGTCATTTGTCTTCAAAGGTGGTGACACAGCCGTGTGAGAGATGACCTAATGACGAGGCACGTCTTTACAAGTTATTTGAAGAAGTGGCTTTCGAAGACTGAGAAGGAGATGTGGGAGGAGGATTCACAGTTAACTCTTTTCTTCAACTATGAAACCTTTTGAGAGTCTGTGATTTTTCGAAATATATTTGCCTAAAATTCTTCAGGGACTCACTTAGAAGGGAGAAGCCAGAGGAAAGGGGAAGGGTCTGCACTGAATAGAAGATTCATTGCCGCCCCGACCACACTTGCATGACTTGAGCTTATCTGAATAGTTTCTCTCCTGCTCAATGGCTTGGCTTAAGGGAGTTATAGAAAAAAATTCCCCGAACATGCCTCCTCCATTACTTTGCTCTATATCAAAGCATGTTCCATGCATAATTCTGTGCATTTAGTGTTTTTTCCATAGCAACTCATTCCAGATGAATGTGACAACTTGATAGGTACTAATACAATAGGAGTAACACACTTATTTAAAATGGGTTTATTTTACTCTAAAACAAAATATCTCTGTAACTATGGCTTGCTGAGTAGACCGCGAAGCTTTTTACAAATGAAAGGGCTAATGAGATACTGATATGTTTTGAATGTGGGTCCAAGAGATGGCTGGAAAAAACTTGGCTGCTTGACAGTATTACATTACAGATCGACTTCAGTGTGGAGTAATACACAGTTCACATACACCTTAATGGGAACCTCCTGGCTCTGACTCACAGCAAGAAGGCAGAGCCAAAGGCTTGAGTCTGGAGCCTTTTCTTAAGTTCCTTGATTGAAATCTGGACTTATATTTACTTTGTGTTTACTTTCTGAAGTCAATGATATCATGGTGGCCAGGATTCCAAGAAGAGTTGGGGGCAGCTTCAGAGGGGAGCCTTGTCAGAGATCTTCCATAGGTCATCCTGGAGAGACTTCATTTTTCCAAGACAAGATGGGAGCAAGAGGTAAGTCAGCTCTGCCATCCGTTGGTCCTCACTTCGTAACTGGGCGGATTGTCCTGCTAACAGTCACAGAGAGAACTGTCTCTGAGAGAATTGTCACAGAGAGAACTATCTCTGAGAGAACTGTCTCAGAGAGACAGGCCAGATGGGAACTGACCCTAACTACTTTAGGAGTCATCACATCAGCATGTGTGAAGAAAGCAAATGCTAGGTTCTCAACATAAGCAAAGCAAGAGCCCCCTAAAAAAAGAGGGAACATAATTAATAAGATTAGATTCTTAACCTGTAGCTCCTCTACATTGTAAGAGCAAAAATACTTCTAAGCTCTCTATCAATCAAATAAAAACCCCAAACCAGTTGTTACCATCAGCCCAGACAACAGTCTGATGGACATTTTGCTGTCCCAAAGTGTGAAAACTGGGGGAAAATTTAACCTTAGCCATACCTCTGTAAATGTGATTAAGCTATTTGGAGATAATGAAATTAATGTCTTTTTCTTCCCCACTATTGATTGTGTTAAAGGTAATTTGATCCACAGGGATACAACAAAATTATGTTTCTGAGAAGCATTTGGGCAGTCCAGCAATGGCTGTTTTGGTTGTGAAACCTGAGCCTCAGTCTCCATGACCTAAGTGACACGGAACTTGGGGTGTTCTCCAAGTACTCTGGTTCAAAGAAAACACTGTCTTTTCTGGAAACTGCCTGGGTCTTTTGACAAGTGCTTTGCTTGATACAGTTCAGTAACTTTCCAACCCTCAGTACTGCTCTTGCCAGGGAGATGCAACCTACGGTACCTGTACATAAAACATGCGTGATACATGGGAGAATGTTTTTATCAGGCTGAAGTTGGCTTTGTCTGATCTGGTAGGTTCTGTCTTACCTAAAAGTAGGGGAAATTTTGTTGATTTAGATGTTTGCTGTGTTGGGAGTGCCATGGAGGAAGTAAATGATAGCAGTCCATGGCACCACCAAGTCAGGAGCCAGAATACCACCACATCAGCTTTGCAAGCTGACTTTTGGATTTAGGATCTACCTTCCATTTCAATGGTTTTTCAAACATTTTTCTCATGATTCCATCCAATGTTCAGGATTCCACTAGCTTGTAGAAAAAGTAGAAAAAGTCACTTTTCTAAAGTGGGTATTTATATGACACAGAAGAAGCTTCCAACTTAAATGACAGAAAAAGATGACTGAATTAAAGGACTGGATGGATGAGAGAGTAAGGAGTGGGGGTGGGAGAGGCTATGACAAATCGAATCTGTCATGGCCTATCAAAAACTGACGTTCTTTGTTCATCTTTGGCCGGTACAGTGTGTAGATATCACCGTGGGACTGCCAGGTCTTCCATTTCCTGATAGAAGTCAGCAAATAGGGATTTTCAGACACAAATTTCCACTGTTTAATCGTTGGCAACCTCTTGGAGTTTTCAGGAGCCAATTAATTACATCCCCTCCCTTTCTCCTCTTGCATTCATTGCCAGTTGAGAAGTGACACAGGAGTAGAACAGATGGGGATGAAGACGTCATTATTATTACTGACAAAGCTGACTGGAGAAGAAGGCTGGGATGTGCAGCCAAGTGTAATTTCTTTTTCTTTCTTTTTTTTTTTTTTTTTTTTTTGGTTTTTTCGAGACAGGGTTTCTCTGTGTAGCTTTGCGCCTTTCCTGGGACTCACTTGGTAGCCCAGGCTGGCCTCGAACTCACAGAGGTCCGCCTGGCTCTGCCTTCCGAGTGCTGGGATTAAAGGCGTGCGCCACCACCGCCTGGCTCAAGTGTATTTTCTAATTCCCAATTGTGGAAGAAAGCATGGGTGTTCATGTGCCTTGAAAGAGAAGAAAGGGTGAGAAAGAGAGGCAGCACGGTACTCTGAGACTGTTAACAGAGGAATTTACCCAATTATGAAGTAAGGACCAATGGACGTCAGAACAAACCTCCCTCCCCATCAGGGGAGACCTGAGCTCCTCAGAGTGGAAATGACCTGCTCCATCCCCCTGCCTGCCAATGAGAGTTCTGTCCTAATAGCAGGAACTTCCCTTTTAAAAATGCAGTGCAAGACAAACATTTCAGAAAAGATTCAGTCCAGAGATGTCAGTTTGCAACCTCTGTGTTTATGGTTTATGGCACTCTGTTTTTAGATGTGTTTGAAGGTATTTTGTTTTTTTCCCCCTTTGAGTAAGTTGCCCCTTTTTGTCCTGAATTTTTCAGAATAAAAAAAAAAAATCACAGTACTATTGTTGTAAGCAAAAATTCTAGACATTCTCATTTTTATGGGAATTCAACAGATCTCTTTGGGTGTTCCTTGATTGCTTAGTAGTAGCTAAATAACTGCATCTCATATTGTAGAACCCTGTCAGCCATCCTGACAATGTTGGAAAGTAGATTTCGATTGCTGCCAGCCCACTATGTTTACTTTACCTCCTCAGGTAAGTAAATCTGAGAGGCACCATTCACAGCTCCAGTTCTCACACATGGAGGCATTCCTTCGTATCCGTTGTCTTCCAATTCCTTTCCTTGTCTCACCCTTCTGTTTTAACATCTGCAGTCATTTTTCTGATTCTTCCATGTCTCTGCTTCCTCCTCCCTCACCTACCTCAGGCCAGCCTCCCTTGAGATGCACACAGTAAACACTTGACCAAGTACAATGGCAGAGATGGTCTAACATTGCCATTCTCCCATCTGGCTTGCTCCAGACACTTAAACAGGAAATGACATTCATAGCTTTCCTATTCTCTGTGGTTGTGGAAATGCTTATTATTAAATACAGTTTGCCATGAAGGTTCCATGGCCTGAAACAATATTTGTCATAGCGAAGTAGTTTGTTCTCAAGGCTTGTCATTGTAAATGGGTGTTGCATTTAGCACAGACAGTAAACAAAGCCATTTTGATGCAGACAGTTTAAGTTCTCATCAATGTGACTGAATCCCAAGAAGTGTGAAGTCTAGCTTACCTTAAAAAAACCCACTCCTAAGATCTGTTTTAAAAAGACGTTTTATTTTATACGTGTGACCCTTTATCTATATATGTGAAAGTATGTATGTGTATCAAGTTCATGTCTAGGTCCCACAGAGGCCAGAAAGAACATCAGAGTCCCTGGAACTGGAGTTACAGGTGGTTGTGAGCCTCCCAATTTGGGTGCTGGGAACTGAACCCGGGTCCTTTACCAAAGCAACAAGTGTTCTTGACTGCTAAACCATCCTCCAACTCCCGCCCCTAGACTCTTAGTTGACTAAAAACATCTTGTAAGTTTCTTTGAAGTGATAGTCTGGGTTATATCTGATGCACTGCCTTTATTTATTGTTCTGTTTTTGACTACTCAAAACCTATTTTTTTTTAGGCAAATAATGCTTAACATCAATATGATAACTCTTTCCTTCTGTGCTATTCCTGGTATTTCCTCATCTGGAGGGTTTTTTTTCCCCACAAATATACAAGGGAGCCTTAGTGGGTCACAGTGCTTTGAAGGGGGCACTAAACTGGATGCTGGAACTTATGGCCCACAATGTCCCTTTTTGTTTAAAAATGACCCTATGAGAAATGCAAATCAAAACAACTCTGAGATACCATCTTATACCTGTCAGAATGGCTAAGATCAAAAACACTGAAGACAGCTTATGTTGGAGAGGATGTGGAGCAGGGGGAACACTCCTCCACTGTTGGTGGGAATGCAAACTTGTACAACCACTCTGGAAATCAGTATGGCGGTTTCTCAGAAAACTGGGAATAAGTCTTCCTCAAGACTCAATTATACCACTCTTGGGCATATACCCAAAGAATGATCAATCTTACCACAAGGACACACGCTCAACTATGTTCATATCAGCATTATTTGTAATAGCAAGAACCTGGAAACAACCTAGATGCCCCTCAACTGAAGAATGGATAAAGAAAATATGGCACATATACACAATGGAGTACTACTCTCAGCAGTAAAAAACAATGATATCATGAAATCTGCAGGCAAGTGGATGGAACTAGAAAATATCATCTTGAGTGAGGTAACCCAGACTCAGAAGGACAAACATAGTATGTACTCACTCATAAGTGGATACTAAATGGGAGGAAAGGGATGGCCAGACTGCAATCCACAACTCCAGAGAGGCTAGCTAACAGGGAAAGACCCTAGGAGGAACACATGAATGACCCTGTGAAGGAGAAGTAGATGAGATCTACATGAGTGGACTGGGTGTGTGTGTGGGGGGGGTGGCAGAGGGCGAGGAGTGGGGGATGAGAACATAGGGAAATGGGAGGGTCAAGATGGAACAGGGACAGAGTGGGAGGGCAGGAAGGAAGATACCATGATAGATGAGGACATCATGGAAATAGGAAGAGGCAGGGTGCTGTGGAGGCTCTCAGGAATCCACAAGGTTGACCCCACCTTGGTCTGCTGGCAGTGGTCTAGAGGGTGCATGGACCTGTCTACTCTGGTGACCAGCCTAGCAAATAACCTAGCTGTCATCATAGAGCCTTTGTCCAGTGACAGATGGAGGCAGATACAGAGATCCACAGCCAGGCACCAGGCTGAGCTCCGGGAATTCAACTGATGAGAGAGAGGAGGGATTCTGCAGGCGAGGGACGTTGAGATCATGATGGGAGGACGTGCAGAGATGACCAGCCACACTAGTAGAAGCCCATGAACTGTGGACTGGTGGCTGTGGAGCCCCCATGGGACTGGACTAGGCCCTCTGGATATGGAAGACAGTTGTTTGGCTCGAACTGTTTGGGGGGCATCCAGGCAGGAGGATCAGGATCTGTCCCTGGTGCATGGGCAGGCTTCTGGAACTCGGTGCTTGTGGTGTGACACCTTGCACAGCCTTGGTACACTGGGGAGGAGCTTGGACCTGGCTAGGCTCAGTGTGCTGGGCTCTGCTGACTCCCCATGGGAGACCTCGATTTGGGGGATGTGGGGATGCGGGGTGGCTTAGGAAAGAGGGCTAGGGGGTGAGAGGAGCGGAGAGGAGGGATCTGTGGATAGTATGTGGAGTGAGTAGAAAATTTCTCTCTCTTTCTCTCTCTCTCTCTCTCTCTCTCTCTCTCTCTCTCTCTCTCTCGTTTTTTTTTTTTTTTTTGAGACAGGGTTTCTCTGTGTAGCTTTGCGCCTTTCCTGGATCTCGCTCTGTAGACCAGGCTGGCCTCGAACTCACAGAGATCCGCCTACCTCTGCCTCGCAAGTGCTGGGATTAAAGGTGTGCGCCACCACCGCCCAGCCGAAAATTTCTTAATAAAGAAAAATGAAAGAAAAAAAAAACCCTATGAGTAGATTTTATGTGGGTTTGGGGGAGAAATGGAGTAGACAGCCTCAGCCCAGACTACCTCAGCTTCATTCCTTGAACTTCTGCCTGGCTAGCACAGCCCACTCTGGAAGTTCATATCCAGCAGTCCAGGCAGAAGGCCAGCCGCTAGGCCCTACCACCCAGGGGTATACAGTGAGTGAGACATGGAGCATTAGGCTGTGGATCCCAGACATGTACCACCCCTCTGAACTCAGCAGTTAAACAGCTCCCATTTAGTGACGACTTACCACGGATTTGGAACTGCTAAGCATACCTCATCTATTAGCACTTTTCATTTAATCGGTGCTATAGCCGTGATGAAGGGAATCTCATAGCGAGGGAATCATGCTGAGTCATTTAGAGATGCTAAGGCACACAGCTAGTGAGCAAGAGCCAGTATTTTACCCTGGGAATCTGACCCGCATGCCCACCAACCCTGTCTACTGGCCTCTCCACTTTCAACTTCACTTTCACCCAGATATTCAGTTTAGCATTCTAGGTTCATGTCTGGCTGAGAACAATAGCATCCTGCCTGAATTTTAAAAAGCCCTACCCAAGTGTGTTCATGGCTTCCATCTCTGAAGTAGGCCATGGTGTTGTTATTCATGCTCATCTTAAGTTAGAGAAAGTCTTAGTTTGCTAGAGTTGTCAAAGCAACAGCAGAGATAGGATGGATGGCTTCAACAACAGATGCCTATTTTTTTTTAAACACTCCTGAAGGTTGGAGGTCCGAGATCAAGTGTCCACATATTTGGTTTCTTTAGAAGCTCTTCTCTTTGGCTCACAGATGGTCATGTTCCCTACTGGGCCCACAAATGTTTTCTTTGGATACATTCATACCTCACATACCTGGCATCTCCCCAGGCCCTAACCTCCGTTTCTTATAAAGAAGCCACTTGTAGGGAATTCCACTCAATGATGGAGTGCTCATCTAGCAAGTACAAGGCCCTGGGTTCAGTTCTCAGTGTGGGGGTGGGTGGGAGGTCACATCAGTCAAATCGGATTGGGACAGACCCTAATGGATTCATTCTCACTTAATTGCCTCTTTGAAGTCTCTATATCCAAACACATCCATGTTATGATGTGCTGGGAATAGGGCTTCAACATATAAATTTGGGGGGGATATAATTCAGCCTATAAAAGTGGACTGAGAACTTGCTACCAATAAGTTGATTACTTGGGGCTCCAGAAATACGTCTCTTTGACTATGACTCTTGGTTAGAATGCACTGCTGTATTCACTGCTATCTGGAAGGGACCCCTTAGGAAGTAATCTAGAGTAAATCCAAGTTTCCCACTGCCCTACATGCTTACTTCCACCTTGGTGCAGTGTGAATACCTGTGTTTGCCCAACAATTGCATTTTGGAATCTAACCAATGAGATAATAGTAAGAGGCAGGGCCATTAGACTACAGTGGGATCATGGTGGCTTCACCCTCATGAGTGGGATTAGCCTCTTATAAAAGCCTGTTACAGAAGAGGTTTGAGCAGGCTTACTCGCCTCTTCCACGCTGTGATCATATATAGAATATACCTCCCGTGAGGATGGGTCCCCACTGAACACCAAATCTCTCGGTGTTTGGATTTCGAAGCCTCCAGAACTGTGAGCAGGACGTTTTAATTGTTTATAAATTAGCACCATCCAGTTTTTTCTCATTGGAGTTTGAAAACACCAAGACGCATCCTTCCCCACTAACATGGTACAGAAAAGGGACTTCAAAGCACATACCTGTATTCATACCTGAATAGGCGGATACTTAAGGGTCTAAAACATTTTTCTAGACAAAGAAATTCTCTATTTGTATTGTAGATTAAAAGATATATATATATATATATATACATATATATATATACTTATTTAGACTCATATTCACATAATACCCTCTGACTTTTATAGCATTAAAATGATTTCTAAGGCAGGTACTGTCAGGATAAGTTTGAAAGAGCATGCTGGGGTAGAGAGTGAGACCCTATTAGTAGAATTTTGCAGTTAGGTTTAAAATTGCCCGGGTTAGTGTCCAAGTGCCACTTTACTCCTGAATGATCTTGCATAGTCTGCCTGACCTTTTAATTGAGACACACTTTCCTCATCTGTAAAAGACAGAGTGAAAATGCATGCCTGATGGATTCGTTGCTAAGTGTAAATCCGCTAAGACATATAAGTGAGTTTAAATAGTGCCTGTCCCAGAGTTAGTACTTAATAAAGTTTAGCGCTAAATTTTATTATTTGTGCTAGAGTTTATAGAATTGTCTCCATTGGTTTATCCTGGGTAGTTTTTATGAAATTTATATTAATACCATTTATTTTTCTACAAAAGGTAAAAATTCAACTCAAACTGGTTTAATATGGAAAGCTGTCTATTGGGTTTTACACATCAAGCAATCCAGAAATATAACAAATTTAGATAGAGCCTGGTACAGAGCCCAAATGGTGTCACCAGAACTGTGTTTTTCTCTATACCTTCCTTAGCCGTCCATTCTTGGTGGCTCCCTCTCGTGGTGAAAAGGTAATTGTCATTAGTACATGGAACTGGATGAATCTAGGCTGAAATTCAAAGAAAAAGAAAGCATCTTTATTTTAGAATTTATAGAAAAAAAACAAAAACGGAATGTCTTCTGATTGACTAGGTCTGTCTATGTTCTACTCTCAGTTAACTACAAGATAGTGTTAGATTGGGGGTCTTCATCGGCTAGGTATGTATCAATGCTCCTCCCGACAACACACACACACACACTTAGTGTGTTAGGTGAGTTAGGGAGGGAGATGATTCCACTGGAAGCATGTGGTTTAAAGTGGTACAAACTGGATGTAAGTGCTGGGACAGAGGTTTAAAGTGGTACAAACTGGATGTAAGTGCTGGGACAGAGGTCAAAGGATCCCAGACAGCAAAATGACAGTTGCTGCTACAGCGTGCGCGAGTGTAAACAGACTGGGAGGACTTAGCACACACTGCAGCTCAGTGGTGCTGGGAATTCAAACTCATCGGTTGCTTATGAATCGTGTCTAGCACAAAAGATGATGTCAAGAAAGCAAGTCTCTATATGAGTCAAAGAAACATGCATTAATGTTCACCATGCTGGGGTAGGAAAGATTCCCACATGGCCAGTTCCTAACAATGAAAAGTTCATTAGTTCTTCTGATCTTCATTCTGTGTCTTCCCTCTACCAGCAACGGGGGAGTAATGAACATGGTTGGCTTCTATGAATACTTACTCTGTAGCGTTAAGAAGTATAGTCAAAATAATACCCACCCATCCCCCCCCCAAATCCATCCTTTTTCCATCTAGTTGACACAGTGGCCTTGTCCTGTCATACTGGAAGAACCGTTAACTTTCTGTGGATGCTTCTTCTCTCTTAGAGCCCAAGAATGCCCAGTTTGGTTTTAGTTCCAGAAGCCATTGCAGAGTTTTGCAAAACCAAGTGCTCCGAGGAGCTGGGCTTTGTAGAGACCGGTCAGCTTTGCCATTTCTTCCAGTCCAGCCAAACCTGTGTCTCTTGGCTACAGGATCTGTTTATCGAGTCTAAGCCAGCTTCCTTGAATTCTACCTTGGTATTTGGGGTCATATCCCTTGTACTTTGCTTTTCTGTACAAAATCTCCTAGGAGATGTTCTGGAAGTAACTGTGTAACCAAGGGGAGAATTCAGGTAGTGTTAAGAAAACCCTGACCAAAATTCCACCATGTCTTCATATCACCACTCTCTTGTATCTGATTATAAATTCTAGATGCAACTTTTGAGAAGATTACTTGTCATATCATTGTCTGTAAGTTTCATAATTGAAGAGTTAAAGAATGACTAAGAAGGAAATCAAAGGTACATTCTATTGCTCATGTTCTTGGGGGAATATAGTTCAGTACTCTGAGTGAGGCTGTCGAAATCCTCGTTAAGAATAAAGTATTGTGACTCAGAGGACCAAACTTGAATACAGTATCTTAATGGGCTATTTACTAATATGATTTCCATGGGAGGAATCTGGCCTTTTACTCACAAATTTTTTTTTTTTTTTTGGTTTTTCAAGACAGGATTTCTCTGTGTAGTTTTGGTGCCTTTCCTGGATCTTGCACTATAGACCAGGCTGGCCTTGAACTCAGAGATCCACCTGGCTCTACGTCCCGAGTGCTGGGATTAAAGGTGTGCACCGCTGCTGCCTGGCTAAAAGATTCATTTATTTATTATGTGTACAATGTTCTGTCTGCATACCAGAAGAGGGCACTAGATTTCATTATAGATGGTTGTGAGCCACCATGTGAGTGCTGGGAATTGAACTCAGGACGTCTGGAAGAGCAAACAGTGCTCTTAACCTCTGAGCCATCTGTCCAGTCCCAACACAAAATATTTCTAACACATGCTAATAATCTATAGGAATTTAATTTTTTAACCCAAACCCTGAGCATTTTTATGAAGTACATCTCTATATATTGTGTGTTATGCATCCCTCTCATTAAGAGAAAGAGTGAAGAGTATCAGATTTTTGTCCAATGAAGCAAAGGAAAATAATTTGTCTTTCATTTTTGGAAGGGAAAATGATGCCCCAGGGACTTGAATGCCTGTTCTGTATTACTAGGCAGTCTCTAATTGAACCTTTGAAAAATTAGACTTCAGGAGTTATGTCTTAGAAAGTACCTCTAATTTAAAACTCAGTAGTTAAGCCTATGAGATTGTCACCTTCTGAGAGGGAAGGACTGATAACCAGAAAGAAACCTGTGATATATAAAGACATTACCTTCCCTCATGTGCGCTTAGTGTTTAGGAAGTACTGATATACCAGGGATTTTTTTTTTTTAATTTAATGACCTTTCCCACATGCACTCTCCCTAATTCCCATAATAACACTTTGTTTATACAGATAATTTTCTTTCCAGCGGGAGTTCTTACATGCATTAATAACCTCATCTCATAAATCAACTCAGTGCCCTGTGTAGTTTGATGGAGTGCAGGGTTGGGGGCTTTCTTAAGTGTGTCAGCCGGGACTCAGATGGCTCTGCTTCTCCCTCGTGGGTTTCCGCATGAAATGGTGTTGGTATAAGGAACTATGATCAGACTGGGCAAGGAGGTCACCTGACATTCGCACATAGGGATGGGTACAAACTCTGAGAAATAGACGTCTATGGTGGTTCCTTGTGAAGAAGGTAAATCCTGTATTTGTGTCCATATCGAAGGAAACTTGGATCAGAAGTTCTTGGGGGAAGGAAGTCTTTGATTATCTCTTAGTGATATCATAGTTCTTATTTATCTAAATCTCCATTCACAAATTAAAAATATCACCACTGGATGATTCAGAAAACCTAGCTTCAATGGATATAAACAGAAAAAAAATTGATAGTTTTGATAGGTATTCTTGGTTATCAACTGGACTACATCTGGAATGAACTAAAACCTGAAAGACTGGGCACATCTGTGAGAGATTTTTCTTAGTTAAATCATTTGAAGTGGGAAGACCCACCTTTAATCCTGATCTTTTGAGGTGGGAGGATCCACCTTGAATCCAGGCCACACTTTCTGCTGACAGCGTATATAAAGGACGTGGAAGAAGGAAGCTCTTGCGCTCTGCCTGCTTGTCCTCACTCTCATTGGCTGGCAAGTCCATTCCTTCACTGGCATTAGAGCCTACTTCTGGATCCCAGCATGCACTGAAGACCATCTGAGACATCCAGCCTCGTGGATGAACTCCAACTGAACAACTCCTGGATTCTTGGTCTTTCTGTTGGACAGCCATCATTGGACTGGTGAACACTCTAATAAATCATCCCCCCCCCCCCGTGTGTGTGTGTGTGTGTGTGTGTGTGTGTGTGTGTGTGTGTGTGTGTGTGTATGTGATCAAGAAGCTCTTTCATCTTTTCTCTGGAAAAAATAAAAAGACAAGTTAACAAGTTATATACTTTTTATTTCAAAAGGGAAGAACCAGAGCATAAACACAACCACACTTAAACAAAACCAAAGTCCAGCAGTGGAACTCAATAGCCTGTAATGTGGTATCCAGTATCTGGGATTCACTCATGATCTTTCAGGGTTCAAAGGGCTTGGGAAACCCACACAGCTTGACTGTAGGTACAGGCTGGCACTCCACATCTGCTGTTACCCTTGTTAGAGATCCCATGGTTCTGGTTTTTCTGATATCCTGGAGTCCGCACTGCATCTCGAGCTGCACCATCACCCTTCCGGTGGGATGGAGCAGATACACTGCTGTGGTCATTCTGAATGCTCAGAGAGAAGATACACGAGAACTTCTTAACCTGGGACTGACACCTTTGTTTGGCAAGGAGAACCTTGCCAATACCTGAAGGTCTTAGAGGATGGCTGTACTCGCATCTGGAGTTCAAGCACCTTTAGGAAAGAAAACCTTTGACCCTTCTCAACACACCCCAGAGGAGTTAAAATCCATCAAGGGTGGACTGGAGTTGATCTTTTCCAAGTTACTTGGGCCAGGAATACATCCCTGAAATTAAATTGTTCTGTGGGTAAAATGTGGGCTGGTTGCCAAGAGCGCCCGAAAGTTGATAGACACACTAGAACTTGTCCTGAGACAGGCATTGGATTAAAGCCTTCATCACGGATGGTGGGCATGAGTCTAAACAGACCAGAATGAGACCACTGCTCTCACACTGTGCTAATGATTTGCCCAAGCTGAAAAGAGCATCGTGAACAGCACCAGCTACATTTCTCCCTACTGCTGGATTTCTTTGAATCTTGACTTGGGCAGGAACAAGCAAAGTTATTAGGAGCTTTTACAAACTTGTTGGCTGACTTTTGAGGGCATCACCAGCAATAGCTGAGCCTCCCATCCTACCCCCACCCCCCAGAAAAGACAGGTCCCCAGTGGTTAACATTTGAGCTCCAATTGATATAGCTATGGCAAATGGCTAAGAGCTCCTATCCTGTTTGAACGTTTTAAGATAACAGGAAGCAGGTCTTAGCCTTACACAAGATGAGCAAACTCCTCTCATTTTGTACTTTTTAACTTAAAAGAGGAGGGCAGCACCGTTCAGTGACAGACAGGACTTTCTCACCAAGTGTGGCCGAGATTGGGTGCAGAGGATAGAGAGTGCCCTATGTGTCCTGTAAAACTAGATAGAGCCTACATTCAAAATATTCTCACATTGATTAAATAACTTGGCATAACTTTGGAGACTTTAACATTCAGGCTGTGCTGTGCTGTGCGATCGGGACATGTATTTGTGTTCTCATTTGTTTAGACCTACTGGGATGGATGTGAAACTGGTTTAGGTGCACACTAGATAACACAGGGCCCAGAGGGATAAATTAAAGTCTATTAAATTGCATTTAGAGTTTTAAGAAATGACTTCATATAATTTGAAATTCAGATAACAACACCTTTTCCCCCACCATATAATAGTTGTTGATATTTAAAATAGTTGCCCAATTAAAAGAAAATCACATGTAGATCGACTTGAGCTCTATTTGTTCCCTTTTCCCAGCCCACTTTTCTCTTGCTGTCCTCAACCCCAGAGAGGCAATGACCATTATCATTTGGGGTCATCATTTCCTTCTGTATTTTTAGAACTTAACTATATATTGATGCATTAATAAACAGTATGTAGGTTTACATCTTATGCTTTTTTTAAAAAAAATATTTCTTTTCATGTGTCTGTAGTGTGTGTGTGTGTGTGTGTGTGTGTGTGTGTGTTATGCTTGTGTGTGTGTATTTGTGTTCCTGTGTGTGTCTGCACATGTATGTACAGGTGTACATGCACATTTGCGTGCGCGCGCACACACACACACACACACACACACACACACACACACACATATATGGGTCAGAGATTGATGTCAAGCGTCTTCCTCTATCACTCTTACATCTTACTCTTTTGAGACAAGACCTTCCAATCAAACCCAGGGCTCACTGATAAGGTTAGTCTCACTAATCAGTTTGCTCTGGGGATCCCCTGTTTCTGTCTTGTGAGTCTAATTGTTGGTGAGCCGTCACACCCACCCAGCATTCACTGGGCTCAATCCTCTTGCTTGTGTGGTAAGCATTGAGCCATCTTGCTTCCCCTACACCACAGCAGCAAAAAGTACAATATAATATATAATATATATAATTTTTAATCTTTATCATAAGATGTAAGACTTAAGACTTGGGAAGAAAGGAACTTTTCACAATGGAATAGGGTAAAGTGAGTCCACGAAAACTGTTCTTCAAAAGCCGTAATAGGTGGCTAGCTGTCAGGAGTACTGGAGTAACTGAGGGTCACAGGACACACACTTAGGCTGGACAATGGAATCCCTTGGTGGTCAGCGAAGAGTGAAAAGGGGAAAGTTTCTTAAATCAACATCAACTATATCATCTGTACATATCTTTCAGACACTTCCATTTTCACAATTTTATTTTTTATGTCTATTCCTCATATCCTATATAACTAGGTGATGAATTATATTTTGCATTATAATGTAGCATAGGGTATACTCCACAACAGAAAGATTCCATAATTCATATATACAGTGTTTGATATATTTAATCAGTGGATATTTAAATGTATTTTAAAATATGTTGTCCATTAACAAAGTTGAACATCCTTTCAAAGGCCTGCCTACAACACAGACATCCACAGAGCATTTTGCATCCACACTAATAAAGGTGAACAGGTGCATCTGTGCTCACTGTATGCTGTGCTGGGGCCATCTTATTTTTGCTTGCAAGATGTAATTATTATAAGTTCAATAATTTTCAAGGTAGTTATATATTATATATTACTATATTATAGTAATTATAAAAATAAGATTATGTAAACTTTCAGTGGAACAAATTAAGCTATAATAGCTATTAACTACTCCAAGCCCATCATTTCTTCATTATTTCACCATGCTTTTCCCTGATATTTGCCCTTGAGATCAATGATTGCTGTGCTTGTGAGGTGAGAACAAGATCCAACAGTTCTGGACTGCACTATTCCCAACTTTACATAATTATATTTTTAGCTTCAAAACTAGCCATAGAGGAAATATTTGTACCACAGAAATCACAGTGCTTCAAAAATCAAGACTAACTTTATCATTTTGTTGATTGTGTAGACTAAGGGCCAGAAAACCTTTTCTATAAAGGTCAAACTAGTAAGTGTTTTAGGTTTTACTCGGCATGGGCTTCGTCAGTATTCCTCTAGTTCTTTGTGGAGTGCGTGCGTGCGTGCGTGCGTGCGTGTGCGTGTGCGTGTGCGTGTGTGTGTGTGTGTGTGCGTGTGCGTGCGTGCGTGCGTACGTGTTTTAAATAGGGAAAAAAAAAGCCAGTCAGATAACGGGATATACTCTGCTGATACCTGTCTAGACATGGAAAAGCAAAGCACATTTAACTTAAAGAGGGTTGTGTATGTATTCTTTACACTACACGGTGTAAAGCTTGAGGAACCAGTGGGAAAGCTTGAGGAAGTGTTACTGCAATGTTTAAAACTATTACCCAGTGCAGCAGAGAAGTTTACCCTTCACAAACAAATCAACTCTTGACATATGTGCTCATTATTTATGTCACTTTCATCTTACTCGTTAATGTAAGAGAACACAGAAGCCCACGTTCATCAGAAACTACACCTGGGAATGTAGCTGTTAAATGTTCATCAACACTACTGAATCAAGCCCATGAAATTTATGCGGAAAAGGAGCCCTTGTTCATCTGATTAAGATCCCTTATTACACTTAAATTGCATCTCTTCTCTCTCTTAAACATGCACACATAACTCTCACTTGTGGAGTTGGCACACCTTCTTTAGACTTATGTATGGTCTTCTTAAAGCTGTTTTTAAGTTGTTACAAACGTATATTGTCATCACCCCATTTTATATTGTGACTCACCGTTATGGTGGTGACCCTCCAAAAGTCAGAACCCACACTGCAGCTATTCTCTTTGTGCCTAGTGTTTTCACTGGGAAAATGGGCTTCCAGGGCAGGAGGGGGATGCTCTGTGGGTAAGAACACATTCTACTCTTTCAGAGAACCAGAGTTTCGTTTCCAGCACCCACCTCATGTGCTGTGATGCCCTCTCCTGGTCTTTGTGGGAACAGAGACTCATGTGCGTGCACGCACACACGCACTCACACAGACACACAGACACAGACACACACACAGACACAGACACACACACACACACACACGCAGACATACACACATACATAAATAATAAAATAAATCTTTCTAGGCTTGGGGGCCACTGTAGAAGAGGATGCAATATGATTTTTAAGAGCTAAAGGTTAGGAAAGACGAGAACAAAACAATGTCTTCTGGACATGACAGCACTGTTGCACTCAGGAGCCCACGGCATCTGTGGTTGCCTGCGCAGGACTATATAAGATTGACATTCTGGCATGGAGTGGGGAGGAGCTCACGAGCCCTGCCCCTAACGGAGGAGCTGTTGTCAATAAAGGGCTTCTGGGGGAGGGAGAGTCAGTTTTCTTTAAGGGCATAGACCTCAGTAAGGTCGACCACACTCCAGGACACGGCCCCATCCCCCTGAGTGTATGAGCAGCAGAAATTAAACTTGGTAGATAGTTGTCTTTTTTTCCCCCCACAGAGGATGTGGAGAGGTGAGGGTGAATCTGGGAGGAGTTAAGGGGAGGAGTTGGAGATGATATGATCAAATTACATCGTATAGAATCCTCAAAAAAATTAATAAAAATATTCTTAAAAGAAAGATGGGGTAAATCCTAGTGCTATACCAGGATTATTATGAGGGAAAACAAGATAATATGCATCTAATATGCAGACGACACTCTGCACACAATAAGCACTTGAGCGTTAGCTGTCATAACTGTTAGCAATTTGCATGGTATTAGTCCTATCCCCACCATCCTTAGCGCCGTGGCGGCTCAAGATCCCCACATCATCCCTGGCCTACGGCAGGCACGCTGGAGTTTTAGTTTCCTGAATATGCCGTCTTTTTACCATATGGAATGCACCAATTACCAAAGAACTAAAACTAAACTGCATCTAATGTCTCCGGCACAAGATGTTTGGTGAACGTGGCGATACAAAGATGAGTACCACATAAACATGGCTCCCCGCTGCACAGGGCTGATCGTCTGACTGAGGGGTTGACCTAAACAGCAGATGGAAAGTGCTGGGAAAGAAAGAGGCAGTAAGTGCCAGGGTATTAGAGATAAGAGAAGATTCTGTTTTCTGTGATGACAGGGAAAGCCTGGGGATGAGATGGGTTACTCTGCCTCTCACTTTATACAAGTCATTTTCTTCCCATGCAATGCCCTCAATCCCTCTCACTTATATGTGGGGAAAGAATCTCACATCTGGAATGACTAACGCAAATGCTGCCGTCGGAATGGCTCTGAGAATCCTTGGAGACACAGGCAGCTTCCATTCTGAAAAGCCTTTCCAAATTCCTAACAATTATGAGCGACATTCTCACATCCCATAAAGTGCTGTAGCGAGCCACGCTGGGAACATTTCACATCCACAGTAATGTTCTCCGTATCTGACGGGGACATCTGCCTGGAGAGTACTTGATGTGCACTGTCGCAGGAAGCCTCCTGAAAATGATCCTTGCTGAACCAGGTCCACACAAAATGACCTTACCCCCGGCCCCGTGGGCCTTTTCTCTCTGCACTTCCTCTGGTAGTTCTGATCTATGAGGTGCTGGAGGACTCTCACCACAAGCTTAGGAAGGGTTTGGGGGAGAAAGCATGATGCCAGAAGAATGGGTTTCCAATATTTGTTGGCCTTCCAGAAAGGCCCACATGGCCTGTGAGTGGAGTTTGGGGCTGGGAAGTTGAGCTAAATCAGATGGTATCTTTTCTTCCCTTTAGCTGGTAGGTTCCAGGGAGGGATACTAACTGTCCGGGACACTGCTGGCAAAGCTGTGAAGGAGGATGGCCGCTGGGGGCTTACTAAGTGTCTTATTCCTTAGTCCCAGCCCAGAGCATGAGATGAACATGGAGAAAATGAGTGAGGCCAATGAATAGGCTTCTAACAAACCATGGGCGGCTCCCCTGTTTGTCGTGCCGAGGTCACAAGCCCGTAAGAAAAACGCAGAGATTAGTTCCCTGGCTTTAATTGATACAACACAGAATGGCATATTCTAGCACGTGACCACTTTATGAAGGAAGCACTCTACTCCTCAGAGGAGAACAGTTAGAGTGAGAGAAGAGGACAGAAGTCTCCTCTTCCCCTAATGCATCTGAGAAAGGGACATTCATATTGGGGGGAGGACAAGCAGGGACAAAGACACCTCCACATTCTCACACCCACCTCTCAAATAAGTTCTGTTTGATCACTAGCACTGTACCATGGTTTCCTCCCATCCTACCTTTGCCTCTTCTGCCCTGACTGTTCTTCCCTCCTTCTCCTCCTCTCCTGCCTTTGCATTTTTCTTCCATTGTATCCTTGTTTGATTCCTGTGCTGGATAGTTTCATGTCAACTTGATACAAGCTAAAGCCATCTAAGAGGAGGGAAATCTCGAGAAAATGCTTCCCATAGATGGACGGGCCTGTGGTGCATGTTCTTAATTAGGGATTGAGGTGGGCAGGCCCAGCCCATTGTGGGTGTTACTATCCCTAGGCTAGTGGTCCTGAGTCCTATAAGAAATCAGGCTGAGCAAGCCATGGGGAGCAAGCCAGTAAGCAGCCATGGCCTCTGCATCAGCTCCTGCCTCCAGGTTCCTGCCCTGCTTGAGTTCTATCCTGAATTCCTTCAGTGATGAACAGTGATGTGGAAGTATAAGCCATATAAATTCTTCCCTCCCCAAGTTCCTTTGGTCATGGTGTTCATCATAGCTATAGAAACCCTAAGCAAGGCAAGTCTCTTGACTTTTCTTTTCCATGATTAGTTTTGAGTGTCAAGTGTGTGCTGGCGAGAAGGTAAACGAGATGGCTTTAGCTTGCACTTTGAAGAAGAAAACACTGCAGTGAAATAATCTGCTAGCCAAGCAAGTACTCCAGCAGAGCAGTGGTGATAAGATGTGGTAAAGGACATGAATTCATCACACCGAAAAGAAAGGGAAGAATTGTGGGAGGCATCTAGGTGTTTATTTGGCTACCTACTGTCTCTAAAGAATGGTGAATTTGGAGGGGAGCATTTCGATCAATTCCTTTAGGGGACTGAGGTGAGGAGTGGGACAGGGGAGAAAAGGTGAAAGTTCACCTCAGACTATTTACAGAACTGACCCTTTGTGGTGGCAAGATAGGGCAACCCAATCACTAGGCTGACCCATGGGTTTCATTTATGCATGCACATGCACGTGCACACAGGCACACACACACACACACACACCACACACACACACACCACACACACACACACATACACACACCACACACACCTGGTGGTGGCTTCCTAGACTGTTATGTTCAGACAGATTTCAATGTCCTCCAGGGTTCAGCAGTACAAAGGCCCATGGGAAATTGGTCCTAGAAGTGAGAAGAGCACCAGGGCACAGTTACTCTTCCTGATATATTTGCTCAGCAGCCTAATTAATGAACAGGTCACGAGTTGGGCAGACAGTGGGTCAGTGTACTAACCCCTCGTGCCCACATCAAGTCTTTGATTCTTTAAAATCCATATAGTCAATGAGCTTCAAGTTAAACATGCCCTATCTCATCTTAATTAATCTAGTCAAAGTTCTTCCAAAGTTCTGTGTCTCTTTATTTTGACATTCTTTTTTATTAAGAAATTTTTTATTCATTTTACATACCAATCACAGATCCCCCTCTTCCCTCCTTCCACCTCTCCAGCCTTCTCCCACCCACCCATCCCAGTTCTGTGTCTCTTAAAACATATGACAAAGTCCTAGACAATAGAGAAATGAAGGACAGATGTAATTTTAATAATCATTATAATGTATATTTTAAAAGAATTAGCTTTCTATTCATATTATTAATAAAGTTGTCATTTAAGTAAATCTATTTCATTAAAACAACATTCTTAGTAAATATTAAAGGGGTAATCATGTATGTAAATACAGGGAAGATGTGAGAATATAAAAATGGCATGAACCTGTAAAGTCCCAACTTAGTGTTTGTATGGCTTAAATTATGCTCCTATCCTCAAAAATTAATATGTGGAAGTCCTAACTCCAAATACTTCCAAAAATGAGTGCAGTTTGTAATGGGTGTCTTTACTGAGGCATTCAAATTAAAATGAGGCCACCAGGACATTCTCTGGTCTAACTAGTGTCTTTATGAAATGGGGAAATTTGTACGCAGAGATAGGTATATACAGTGAGGATGCAGTGTAAATACACCCAGGGAGAGGTTACCATGTGCTAGCTAAGGAGGCAAGGAACAGAATGTCCCTTACACCTCACAAGGAACAAACCCTGCTAACACAGTGATTCCAAACTACTAGTCACTAGAGATGTTAGATAGTCAGGGCTAGAGAGATGACTCAGCCATTAAATGCTAGACTCACAACCGAAAATACAAGAGATGTTAGAGTCACTCTTACGAGTTACGCCACCCAGCCGATGATACTACAGTGAAACAGCACTAGTGATTTCATACAGAATTTATCTTCATATACTTGAAGTCAGTTGGAAAGTAGTAAAATATTCCTCGTTACTCAAGCCACATAATGGAGATATGACTAGCCTTGGGGTCCCCAAAACCCAGGTTTATGATCTCAGTGTGTCATACTCCATGGGACTATGAACAGTCTCTAACTTGTGAAATCTCCCTAGAGATCAAGTCCCCCGGTCAGCATGTGGTTCTTGCCTTCTCTCACTCTAAGACTCCGTGTTTAGAAAGCACCGTGTCTCCAAGGATTCCCAAATGTCAGTCATCTCCACAGCTGGATATGGGGAGAACAAGGGCAGGGCTCACGGGAGAGCAAAGAGGTTGAAAGAGCTGTCTAGACAGACAGCCTCAATATTTAAACTTGTCTGTACATATGTGAATGATCCAGGAAGCTCCTTATACTACACTAGTCTGCAGACAGTCTCCTGGGGCGTGGTCACCGAAGACGTTGCTTGGCGGTGGCAGCTGAGGGGCACATGATGGTTGATGGAAAAGGCTGTGTACCTGGAATCTAGATTCTAGAAGATAGCTCCTGCTTTGTCTCCTTGCTGTGGCCTATCATGACTGGAAGCCAAATTCCTCCTCACTGGCAAAATCCCAGGACTTAAGGTCCTCAGGGCCTTCTGTTTAGTCTGAATATAATAGAATGAGTAAATTCTGTTTTCAAAAAGTAAGTTCTTTTAACAGGAAAAAAAAATCCCTCTTCCTTTTGTTCTTATTATAACAAAGGCTCCTTCCTCACTGGCCACTCCCAACTCAAATTACTCAGAGGGGGCATCTGAGATGAGAATAAGGGAAGAATTCAAAGGTCAGCCAAATGAAATGAAACAAAACTCTATCGTTCATGTGAGAGACAGTGTATTATACTGTCTTCTGGCCCTGCTGTTTTGGGAGAAAGGCTAGGTAAGACCTTATTTGGCTTCGTTAGTTTGGGTTAATTCCTATCTACCCACGTAGTGATGGGTCCTGACGCAGCAAGAACCAAAAGAGCCTTTAGTGTTCTGAGGAGGATGAAGACTGTATAAATATTACTTTTTCAAGTCCCCTCACCAATATGTTAATAACAATGTCAAAACAGCAACAACAAATATTTTCTGATACACTGGTTTAGGTATTGGGGATCCACTAACTAACAACACAACAGTGACTGTGCCTCTGCTAAACTTATGGCCTTGTTGCATCAACATCATGCTTGTGGATGTCTGCTCGCTCTGATCCATCAACTACTTCCAACCACCCTGTGAAGGGGCTATGATGGTCCCTCCTTTGTAATCGGGAAAACTGTTAGGGTTTAGCTTGCCTGTGCCCATGTGTAACAGAGGTGCTGCAGTGTCCCTGGACTTCAGTCCACCTGCTATCTCCCCACTTCCCAAGAAGCCCTACAGACACCTTCGACCATTTCCATATGTGATGGTTCCCAGAATGCAAGGGAACAGTCTTGAGCTTACTCACCACTTTCCCGTTAGAGCCTGGGATTAGGGGTTAGCACTGTTACTTTAACAGAAATGTGGTTTCGTTCCAGGCACCCACGTTTTGCCTCCTCTCCTCCGGTGTCACTGTCATCTCATGCTCCTAGTAACATCTTGATCCTTGGCAGCATTTCTAAACTTGACACTGGGGTTGCTAATTATCCACTCACGTTTCTCTTTGGGGTTCATAACCATTAATAGTAGCAAATTGAACGCATGGAATCGCAATTTCCAGGATCGGCTTTATTAACCCTCAGATTTGAGCTGCTGCTGTTCCGTGTTTTTACACATATAGATTGACTTTGAAGTCTCAGTGGGCCTCCCACTGCTTCCTCTCTGCCATGGCCCACATTTAAACTTTCAGTGCCCTCTCTGGAGCCTGCACAGCTGGTGTTAGTCAGGCAGCTGTCTGGAGGGCTGGAGCCTGCTTTACCCTGGTGTCAGAAAGCTGAGGGGAACAACGCTTGCCCTTTAGATAGTCCCTCGCAGGCAGATTCCTAGCTGCCTTGGCATGCCTTCTGCATGAGAGCAGGAGTGGAGTGAAGCTGCGGCCACTTGCTGACCAGATGGGAAGAGGTGAGAAGAGTCAGAGCTCGTTATCCACTGTTAGGCCAGACCCTCTCCACTCACTAAATCCAGAACACAATCTTTCTGAAAATTCCCTGGGAGGGAGGTGGTGATTGCTTCAGTGGGTGAAAAGATCACACAAGTGTCTGTAGTTCACTGGGCCGCAAAATAAAATTGAAATTATTTCTAGAAATTCACCACAGGAAAACAACTGAAAGGGATGAAATAACCTATGTATATGGAGGTTTTTTTTTAAGGGGAAAAAATGAGAAACAAAATGGTCAACTGAAGGATGAAGTTAAGAAAAATAAACATTACCTTTAATAGTCAGAACTGACACACAACTTCTGCAGATACTAGAACAGACCACTTTCTTTTGTAAATAGCCAAGAACAAAAGACGCATAAACCTAGGAGAGGGAAACTTTTCTTTGTTGGAGATGAGAAAGGAGAACTTCATGGACCCATTCACTCAAGCCAGAAGCTGTACAAGGAATCCAGAAGGCTGGGTTCCTCCTGTAATAATCCTTTGTTTATCGGTTCCGGCTGGATGCAGGAGGCTGGCCTCGAGAACATCCACACACCTTCACCATCTCTGGGTTTCGGCTGGCTCTCAGTAGCATCACATAACAGTGGAGAAGTCTTTGTGGAAGAGCTTTGATCAAGTGGCCTTAGGCAGTACATGGCTTCTCCTATTCCCTATTCTATAGGCGCCGTCTGTTGACTGTCACCTACCCAGCAGCCTTCTGTTCTGTACCGAGAGCCCTAAGGGCGAGGCTGCAAAATCAGAGTCATCTGAGTAGATACCCTGTCATTCTGGACCAGAAGGGAACAGAGGGAAAGGCCTCATGGACTTCCTTCTCTCCTCCCTCTTTGGGAAGTTTTAATTTCAATGTTTGTTTATTATACAAATATAGGAGAAGTCTAAAGGAAAGATATATTCTCATTGTCTCAGAGGGGTATATGGGTGGAATTTAGGAGTCAAAGAGGCCTAGATGTAAACTCGAGCTTGGTGACTCACTTAAAACACACACACACACACACACACACACACACACACACACACACACACACACACACACAGACACAGACCTTATTTTCCTCTACATACATATTTATGATAAATTTTAATTTATAAATTAGTTATAGTAAAACACTAACAAATAAGAATTACAACAACGTCACCAACATCACTTCCAAATGAGTAGGTTACCCAGCTTTCTCTCTCAGGGTGTCTCATGCCACAGTTGAGCACGGTACTGTCACTGTGAAACCCAGAACCTCAGCTACATGGGAACCTTGGAAACACAGAAGCTTCATAGTTCATGTGAAGGGAGATTGTAGACACAGTATTAGATCCTGGGGGTGAAAGTTTCCTGGGTTCTCTGCTTTTCAATATTGTTGTTTAAATCCATTGTTCTCCTTTCTCATTCTTGTCCGGAGATGCAAAAGTACTTTCATACATTGTAGATGTCACTTAGCTTTCTATGCTTTCCCTCTGACACCGTCTCACTGTGTGTTCCTCTTCTAGAGTGACATAAAATGACAGAGATTCAAACTCTTGGTACTTGGCTCTCAGAGTCACCACATGAAGGAATGAACACTGTTCTTTTGAGTTGATCTACCACGATTTATATAAGGACTCCTTTTTGTTGGTCATTTTGTTTCTCATTTTTTCCCCTTAAAAAGCCTCCGTGCGCATAGGTTATTTCCTCTCTTTAAGTTGTTTTCTCGTGGTGAATTTCTAGAAAGAACTTCACATTTATTTGGAGGCAATGAACTGTGCTCACTCTGCCCACATCTGTCACTCTGCTCTGCTCCTCTGTAGGTCTGGCTAAGAATTAAGTCTGTTGACGGAACTGAC
Organism: Peromyscus eremicus; assembly: GCF_949786415.1. Classification (NCBI taxonomy): domain Eukaryota; kingdom Metazoa; phylum Chordata; class Mammalia; order Rodentia; family Cricetidae; genus Peromyscus; species Peromyscus eremicus. Next base: position 18,872,122 of record NC_081423.1, read on the forward strand.
TCAGAAACAATAGGAATTGTAGGGAAAGTGCCTGGTGCTTGTCACAGTCTAGGCAGAGGGTCAAAGAACAAAGAGCTGGAATTCTTCTCTGAAGGTCTGGTCAGTCTCAGCAAGAAATTTCAAAAGGAAAGGACATTTCATTCAAGTAGAGCTGTCAAGGAAGTCCGGGAGGGGAGGAATTCACAAAAAGGTGAAATGTGAAAGTCACTTAAATGCCTACCAGTATGAGAATGAATAAATAAAATACACTATGGTTCTTTGGCAGACTTTCATAAACAGTTGAAAGTGAAGTAAGTCAATAAATTGCAATGTAAAAAATTTTCAAAAGACTGGATGAAAAAAATTACATTATAATATTATGTTATTTACATAATTTTAAAATCACATTAAAGTATCTTCTATTTTTCACAAATACTAACAAACACATTTATTTATTTTTCTATAAAGATTTTTTAATTAACATGTGAAAATATATATGTTGAATTAATACATAAAAATATCTGTCTTTCTGAAGCCTGTCAAAAATATTTAAAATTTTTTTCTTCAGTTTTCTTAAGATATATAGTATAATCTCTATTTATAGTTTCAACCTATTCATTTAAAATATCTAAAATAGCCGGGTGGTGGTGGCACATGCCTTTAATCCCAGCACTCGGGAGGCAGAGCCAGGCAGATCTCTGTGAGTTCGAGGCCAGCCTGGGCTACCAAGTGAGTCCCAGGAAAGGTGCAAAGCTACACAGAAAAATCCTGTCTCGAAAAAAAAAAAAAAAAAAAAAAACAACCCAAAAAAATTATCTAAAATGAACAAGGAATTTCCCATATACATTATGATTACCTTTCTCTATAGAAGGTAGAAATAGAAGCAATTTGAGTTTTCCTACAATGCTTTTCATTTAAAAAGAATAGGGCTGTAAATATGATAAAAATGGAAGAAGAGTTAATTCTAGGAAGGGGATGCTTAAACATTTTATTAATCTTTATTGTTTTCTGTACTTACTAACTTTCCCAAATCATTATCAGCAGCAGTGAGAGAGCTTCTAAACATTAAAGGTACAGGTGATGGCTTTGATGGACGAGGGGGTATGCAGGCGACGGGCTGGAAGAAAAGGGCTGTGTATCTGAGTGGTTGGGAGGGGAGGGGTGTATAGGTAATGAAGATAGGAAAACCAATAGTTAATATTGTCACGTGCTGCCTGACTGTAGAGGCTGCTGCGGCATCAACAGACTCTCCCTTTAGGACCAAAAGCTTCCGGTGATTTGAGCTCCTGGTGTCTCACTCCCGCATTCTGCTTTGGAAGTTGCTGAAAGTGGTTGTCTTACTCAGTTATTCTCTGTCACTGGCTTCGTCCCAATCCAGAGGAACCTAATTGGATATCAATGACCTTTGCTTTAGTTGAGACAGGCAAAGGAAGGGTACAGTTCCAGAGATTCCCAGGAGAGTGACTGAGAATGTTGGATTGATATCACAGTTCAACTAATTTCTTCCTTTCCCAAGCCTCATCCTTCATCCCTCGTCCCCCTTCTCCCACAGATATTGGTCCCAAGAGCAGTAACTTTCTATAGAAAAATCTCATAGTCTTGATGCAGCAGCCGTAACAACAGCAGCAACAGGAGCAGCAACAACATCAGCAACATCAGCAACATCAGCAACAACATCAGCAACAGCATCAGCAGCAGCAACAGCAGCAACAGCAACAACAGCAACAACAACATCAGCAGCAACAACAGCAACAATAACAGCAGCAACAGCATCATCATCATCATCAACAGCAGCAGCAGAAACTCTCCGAGTCATAGCAACTGTTTTCCATGGAACTTGACCCACAAGCTTCCCCAACACTGGAATACAAACTTTTCTTATGTTCCCCCCATTTGGACAGCTTAAGCAAGTCTCGTGTATTTACATTCCTGGTTTCCATCATCCCCAGTCGTTAACCAGCTGTTATTGTGCTTGCAAGAAGAAAAATCAGATTCAGGTTCTGATCTTGAGGAGCTAATATAATAGTCCAGACTGAAAACCAAGACCTGAGTCTTGGAAACAGCACAAAAACACTCCTCTCCAAATGATATTAAAATATAAAATTCTACCTGAAGGAGCAATAGAAATACCCATGGAGTGGGCATATGTAGTTTGTGAGCTCAAATGTATTAAATTATGGAAATGAATAAAGATGCCGGAAAGTTAGTAAAACTTTAAAAAAGAATTAGAAGATTGGCAAAGAACCAGAAAGCTCACCAATAAATAGTTCACAGACACAGTGAATTAGAAGGGTGAAGGGAGAACGACAGGGCCAATTTCATATTGGAAGATGAAATGCCTAGCTGCGGGGCTTAGCTAGAACTACAGAAAGCCGGAAGGAAGCTATGCTGGATGGCGTAACCAGAGGCTCTTGAGTCATGTTCTGAAAAGTGTTAGACTTAGGGCTGAGAATAATGATTTTATAGCAAGGGCAATGGTTTCTGAACAGTGAGCCTGAAGCAGTTCTAAATGAGGGCTGATGTAGTGAAGGATGTGTAGCATTTCCTGGAGGGGATGGACCCCACCGGCAGCCTGCAACTTGCACAGAGGTCCACCATGAAACTAAGGCAAGGTGGGGGTGGTGGCAAGGCAGCTACCTGGACTGACCACTGGAAATGAGCCCACATGTTCAACGGAACCTAAGTTAGAGTGGTTCACCACTCCCCATGTTGATGCTGACCTCCCAGAGCTCCAGTGGTAACCTGGTCCTCTCTCCACCTACCTACATGTCCATCAGGGCCGTCAGGGTAAGTCATGCCTCCTGTGTGAAATCTTGTCTCCTTCAGGCCACAGGGATCTCTCTTTTCTTGGAAACCCTAGTCCTTCTAGCCAAACTATTTTGTTCTATGTTTAAACTAAGTTAACACTGACTTACAAGTTATTGTTGAGGTCCACAGTATAGCCAGAGTTCTTCTCATCACCTCCTCCCTCCAGAGAAGCAGAGCTGAACACAGTTTTTGGCACGTAGACGGCCCTTGCACCTGTAACTCTTTACCCCTCACAGCACTCCTGGCAGGTAATTCATGTCATTATCCCTGTTTCACAGACAGTCAAAGCACCCAGCTAGGCAAGGATACGTCTGAACCAACCCACTCACCCTCATCCTACTCAGTTAGATCCTGGAAGAAGGCTGCTAATGGGTGCCTGAGTCGATGAAGAAGGACTCAGGTAATGACATGCCGTAGTCGTGGACACAGTAAGAGTTTGGGTCCTCAGGCCATCTCTAGACTCTTACATGAGTAGAAACTTTGTTCTTTGGGCAGAAAAGCCAGGGTGTGATAAAGGAAAGAGGAGAGATTATAAAACCCTCCTCCAGAAGAATTCCTGCAACTGTAGCAATTCCTACAATGTGATTTCTGTTGACAAGGAGCAGCATTTAAAATGAAGGAACTAAACAACTAATGGGTCTTCTTAAAGCACTCTTCTTCTAAATCTGTAGCTTCACGCATTCGTAAACTTCTCCAGACCCCGTAGGGTTTGGGATTCCTCTGGGGCTCAGGAAACTTAAAATACAGGCAACAGCACAGTCGGGCTGTTTATCTTCAACCTCATTGCTTCCCCCTCTCTTCTCTCTTATCGGAATCCAAGGAAGTCAGAAGCGACATGTAAGTAAGATAGAGACTAGAAGAGTTATCACTCGTTGCCAGGTGAAGAATCATAGCCGAGCTGGGTTAACTTGATGGCCTCTGTTGAAATTCAGGACCTCTTATCTGTGTTCCCACTTCTGCCGTCTAGACACTTGACAATGATTTGCAGGAAATTAAGGCACTTACCCCTGCTGAGAAGTCAAAGTTAAAACATTCCTAAACATAATTTTACCCTGTGTGTGTTTAATGGGAGTCAATGTTAATTCAGCAGGAAAAGAGAAATGGTTTTTCCTCTCTCTGTCTCTGTTTTTCTGTCTCTGTCTGTCTGTTTGTCTGTCTCGCTCTCTCTATTTGTGTGTGTGTGTGTGTGTGTGTGTGTGTGTGTGTGTGTGTTTGTCTGTGTGTGTGTGTGTGTGTGTGTGTGTGTGATTAGCCCACTCTCCTTCAAACATAGGAGTAATTTTTCAGTCTGGTCTTTCTAGGCTAGTGAGCTTGTCAGATTATTTAAGACACAAAATATAGGCCTATTTTTCTCTGACAAAAGGAAATGGGAGGAGCTAAGATTCTCACATTCAACCTCTTTTGGTTTCTTTTGATTTCCTTTTCCTCACAAAGTTAGGAATAATTTTATTCTCAGTACACTGTAGAACTGCCTAACGTGAAACACTGGCTTTTGTTGGGAAAACGCTCTGATATATTCAAGTTAAGATTCCAGGGCTTAGTATTATCATCTGGCCTCCAGGTTGTGAAAGGATGAAAGAAACGCTTTTCCGCTAAACAAGAGAGAGGAGGATTTGAGGTTCGCCTTTCCCGGAGACAGACAGAGGGATTCGTGAACGGTGTTGGAGAGTGAATGTTGTAGCTAAGGGCCACCACTGCCAAAGCTGCCAGCTCTTAGAGAACAATTTATGAGAATGAAAAAGGGAAAGGATTATCAACAGCAGTTGTTTTGTTTTTCTGCCTCCTCTTCTCTCCCCTCCCTTGTGAAATGTTCGAAATGCTGGAGGGAAAATGGAGGTAAGTCATCCATCCACACTAAGGGCAAAGATGCTTTCACAGAGGCCCGGACCAACGCATAGGAGAACGCCTTGCTCAGGTTGTACTGTAGGACTATCCAGATTAGTTAATTTTATTTTAATTTATTTTTTTTCACAATGAGCCCGGTTATTCCCGGAATGGATCAGAGTGAGACAAGATGGTGCACCTCAGGCCTGGGGAAAGTACTGCCACCCAAGCATGAGGACCTGAAGTTGGATCCCCGTGTAAAGGCCAGGTTACTCTATAGCCTTAGTGCTGGGGGCACAGAAGGATTAGATCAAGGGAGCTCACCCGCCTGCCAGTCTAGCCAGCCAGGGAGGTGCAAGCTCAGTGAGACACCTCATCTCAAAAAATAAGGTAGAGGTAGCAATATAGGAAGACACTGAATGTCAGCCCCTGGCTGCCACATACATGTGCACACACATGTGCACACCCACAAACACGCACTTACGCATAAGCTCTACCGCCCACATACAACTATTTTACATTTGGCTATCACAAACATCATTTCTCATTATGCAACATGTTTTAGAAGGTAAAAGGAAGAACGAGCCAGCCATTTGTTAAATGGAGATGAAGCATTTTGTATACTTTTGTATACAGTTTTATCTTGTACAAACTGTTAAGTGTGTACTCAGCTATAGGGTGAGAATTCATTATGAGATGTCTTTGGAATGGGCTCCAAGTGTAGACATAAAATCCACTTATGGTTCATTTATAGTTTATGCACTTGGGCTGAAGGTAATTTCAGATAATGTTTTCATAATTTTGTGTCTTTTACTAGTGTAAAATATTAATCATGGAAGATGGTGAGTTTTACCATGACATCTTCACACATGCCTCCATGTTGCTTCCATCACATTTACTCCCCTGTGACCCACACTTTATTCCTCACTTCCGCTGGTCCACTTCTTACTCCGTAATTCTTCTCCTGTGCTTTTGTTTTTATCTTTTGGTCTACATACAAGACCAAACACGACTTTTTCTGAGTCAACATGACAGCCTCCAGCTCTGTTCATTCTCCTTCCTATGACGTGAGCTACTCGTCACCTGAGGTCAAGTGTGGATTTTTCCCTTTACAGCATCATGTCTGTATTCAGAAAGTTCTGGAGTTCGAAGCCTATCCAATCTAGATTTTCAGATTAGGATATAGTTCTCAGCTCAGCCTACAGTTTTCTGGAGCTGCCACAAGTGTATACCTCAAACTGTGTGGCTAAAACAACAAAAATGTATTTGCTCACAGCACTAGAGTCTTGAATTCACTTAAGGCCTCCCCACTTGGCTTGCGGGTGGCCATCTTCTACTTCTTCCTGTGATCTTCTTTAATCTGTTTTTTCTTTGTTTTTAGTGTGACATAGTTTCTGTTTATAAGGACATTATCAGTCCTAGACCAGGGCTTACCCACATGCCCTTCCAAGACCCTGTATTCAAACACAGGGACATTCTGAAATCCTAGTAGTTAAGGTGGACATATAAATGGGAGGTGAGTGGGGTAGGATTCAGCCCATTCACTGAGGCATCTATAATATGGGAAGTTTTTTTGTACATGTTTACACGTACATAAGCACACACACTCCACATCTGAAGACACATACATTTTAGCTACTACCCAGAAGACACACTTACCCTGGTGAAGCTTGGAAGTGTTCTCCATGGATAGAGGCAAGGTGGCTATGCTATGCTGTAAATTCTACTTCACACAGCATCAAGACGCCCTCCAAGAATACTTTATCACTTATAGTCCTCTTAACAGTCACACTGGGGCTTCTTTCTCCACATCCATAAACTCTAGGTGGTACTATTTTAAGTAACGCACATCATTCTTGTGAAACTCAGACCTTGACTTTGTCTCCTACAAGGGCCAAAGCCTTCTTTGTTTGCTTCAGCTCTGACCCTACCTTTCCCTGGTGCATTTACAAGTGTTGAACAGCACTTATTCTAGTACCTAACAATGAAATTAGCAAGTCCTTCACATCTCCAGCCTCATCACTTGCTTTCTGAGAACTTCTCAGCCTTGACCCTGCCTAGCAATACTCCATTTATGGTCATGGAATATGTCTGATTCAGTTTGGTAGATTATCTATTGGCATTTAGATTTTGACCACAGGCATGTTCTTGGAGACTGTGTATAAGCAATAGTGATAATTTCTATTCCATGCTAGTGGTTAATTTGAACAGGAAATCTTAGAGACTTCCTGCTCAGTGGCTTCTGGGAAGAACAAGGGCAAAGGACAGTAATAGATCATTTTATAGCTGGTTGTCATTTGATAGTTAACACTGATATCCTTATGACAATGAGACATCTCGTCACACTTCAAATGCCTATGCCACATGAATGCTGAGAGGACAGACTAAATGGACTCTTGTGAAACATTTAGAATCATTTGGAACATAGGCATTTAGTACATGCTGCTATTCAATGAAGGGCAGGGTAATCGTGAATATGGTGGGCTGAGGTGGAAGGCATCTGCCATGATAGTATTGCTGAGATGTTGACTGGTAACGACCTTTATGTTGATGTTCTTATCACCGAATGTCTTGTTTTATGAAATAATATACTCTTCTTATTGCTGCTGAGGCTTTTATTTGGAACTTGTGTTTCTTGAACAAAAATCATCCCTACTGATATGCAGCTGTAGACTCCTCTGACACTTAGCCCCAGAAACTTCTCCAGGCCCTAGTGATATTAACTGCTTAAAAATTAGTCATTTATTAGTGAATGGCAACCATTAAGAAAACAAATAACAACAAATGTGGACCAGAGATAACCCTATACACTGTTGGTGGGCATGTAAACTATTCCAGCCACTATGGAAGTCAGTATGGCAGTTTCTCAAAAAACTAAAGTAAATCTACCATATACCATACCATTTCAAGGAATTTACATTTATTTTAAAATTCCAAGTCAACATATCATAGATACTTGCTTATCAATGTTAATTGCAGCACCATTCACAACAACTGCCTTATGGAACCAACCTAGGTGAACAACAAAAGAATGGAAAAAGAAAATGTGGTATGCATATAAAATAGAATTGTTTTCAGCCATTAAAAAAACAACTTGTTCATTTGCAAAAAAGAAAAAAGAAAAAGAAAAAACTGGAAATACTCATATTAAGGAAATTAAGCCAGTCATTCTGAGAGCATTTGTAGTTCCTAGATTTTATATGGGTCCATTAAACCATGTATGTGTATATGACATGAAAGTGGAAGTGAACGTCTTTCAGGGAAGCAAGGGGTCTAATGGAGGGGAGAGAGACAGCAGACAGGAAGGAAGGCAGCAATGGGAAGAATATGCTCAGCATGCAATAGACACACGTGTGTGAAATTTAAAAAATAATGAAAAAGTAAGTTGTATAAAAAAGAAGCCATTCATTTATCAGAGAGATGCAATGTTCACAGCCCAGAGCTGAGTCGTCAGTCTTCCAAGTTATTCATAGCAGGTCCTCTGGGGTTTGGAAAGCAACTGACCTTATATTTATTTCTGGGAGGCTGTAATAATGTAGTAAAAGGCAATGAAGTCTGTGATCTAAAATAGTTTGTCTTAAGACTCAGTCATATAAAGAAGGGTATGGTGGTAGCACACAGCTTTAATCCCAGCACTCAGGGGCAGAAGCAGGTGAAACCTTGAGTTGGAGGTCAACCTGGTCTGCAGAGTGAGATCCAGAATATCCAGAGCTACACAGAAAAACCCTGTCTCAAAAAACAAAAACAAAAAACAAACAAAAAGCATCAATCATATGTGTCTGTGAAATTTTCTTTATATTCTGTTTCTTTATCTGTGAAACAGAAATAGCCTTTATGCTCCAAAATTTCCTTGAGAATTAAGTAAAATTACACTTGTAATTCTAAATGAAAAGTTCAGGAAGTGAAAAATAAAAAACTCAAAGAAGAGCCTTGCCAATGAATTAGGTCAAGTGGAATAGAGAATATCAGATCTTGAAGACAAAGTAGATGAGTTGGATTAATCAGTCAAAGAAAATGTTAAATAAAATAATTAATAATAGTAATAGTAATAATAATGCCATGAAGGGAATGTGCAAGAACTCTGGTACACTATAAAGAGACTAACCTGGCATTGGAGAGATGTCTCAGAAGTTAAAATAATAGGTTATTCTTCCAGAGGATCCAGACTTGATTTCCAGTACCCACATGATTGCTCACAAACATCTGTAACTCCAGTTCCAAGGAATCCAACACTCTCTTCTGTCCTTTGTGAGCACCAGACACATATGTGATACACAGACATACATGTAGGCAAACATACATGTAAAATGAAATAAAATAGTATTTTAATAGAAAAAGAACAAACAAATCATGGTATAAAACAAAGAGAAGAGATTCAGGCCAATGACACCAAAAATACTTTCAACAAAAATTACAGAAGAAAATGTCCATAATCCAAGGAAAAAGATGCCTATCAAAGTGCAAGAGACACACAGGACACCAAATAGGTAGGACTAGAAAAGAAACTCCCCAACTTCATATAATGATTAAAATATTAAATGTACAGACAAAAAGAAAGGATATTGAAAGCTGCAAGAGGGAAAGATCAAGTCACATATAAAAGCAGAGTCATCAGAATAGCAGCTGATTTTTCAGTGGAGACTATGAAAACTAGAAGAGCTTGTATGGATGTTCTACAAGTTATGAAAGACCCAGACTTCTATACCCAGCAAAACTATCAGTTGTATCAATGGTTAAAGCAAGGCTTTCTATAATTTAAAAAGATTTAAGAAATTTATGACCACTAAGAGAGCTCTACAGAGGACACTGGAAGGAATACTTGTGTTAAAGAGAAGGTTAAACACACCCAAGAGGGCACAGGGAATAAACACTCCCATAACATTTAATCAAAAGGAGTCTAAGAAAGCAGCAATGTGATATGAATTGATATACATTGTTCAATAACAACTCTTAATGTTAATTGTCTCAATTCTGAAGAAACAGACAGACTAACAGACTAGATGAGAAAAGAGAAAACAGGATCCATCTTTTTGCTGCCTCCCAGAAAGACACGTCACAGTCAATGATAGAGGACACTTTAGACTACCAGGCTGGATAAAAGGTATTCTAAGCAAATGAAACTAAGAAACTAACAGGTGTAACTATTCTAATATCCAACAAAATAGACTTCAAACAAAAACTAGTCAGTAATTATAAAGAGGGATATTTCCTACTGATAGAAAAAAAATCCACTCCACTAAAGGACATCACAGTTCTAAACATCAAACACAGAGGCACTCAATTTTATGAAAGAAATACTATTAGATCTAAAACCACAGATTAACTACAACACAGTGATAATGGGTGGCTTAAATACCTCACTCTCACCACTGGTCACCTAATTAAAAAAAAAAATGAAACAGCGAAACTCTGGAGTTAAGTGAAGACATAAAGTCAATGCACCTAACTGGTATCTACATAAAATTCCACCTAAACTCTGAAAATAATACCTTGTTCTCAGCATCCTGAGGAACTTCCTCCAAAATAGATCACATATTAGGACATAAAGAAAATCTCAACAAATATAGAAAAATTGAAATAGCATCCTATATTCTATCTGACCATAGTAGAATAAAGATGGCTATCAACAACAATAGAAACTACAGAAAATACACAAACTTCTAGAAACTAAACAACACACTACTGAGTAAATCTAGGTCAAGAAAGACACCACAAAGGAAAGCGAAGAATTCCTGGAATTGAGTGAAAATGAAAACACAACATGCCAGAGTTTAATTGTGTTTAGTGGCAGCTAGTAGCTTTGGGCAAGACATTCCGGTCCAGAATATTATTCTTCACATGACAGGGTTCTTGAGCAAAGGTACTTCTTAAAAGGATTAGCACACACCACAATTCTTCTTCTGAAAGTAGTTACCATTATTCATTGATACATTTACCCAATCACCCAACAAGCCTTAGATACTCACTAGAAACTGTGTTATTTGTATAAAAATTGAGTATAAATAAAATCTTCTTTCTCCATTCCTATGATTCTTGTTATCTCTGGTCATGATACATATTAAACAATTCTTTTTTTTTTTTTTTTTTTTTGGTTTTTCAAGACAGGGTTTCTCTGTGTAGCTTTGCGCCTTTCCTGGAACTCACTTGGTAGCCCAGGCTGGCCTCGAACTCACAAAGATCCACCTGGCTCTGCCTCCCGAGTGCTGGGATTAAAGGTGTGCGCCACCACCGCCCGGCTCATATTAAACAATTCTTTACTAATTTTACAAATAAATCTAAAGGAGAAGCAGATATGAGATAGGACTTTGAAATAAAAAAAAAAAAAACACCTACATAGGGATCTGAAGAGATGGCTCAAGGGTTAAGAGCATGTACTGCTCTTGCAGAGGACAGTTTTGAGTCCCCATGTCACATAGCTCACGACAACCTGTAACTCCAGATCAAGGGGATCCAACACCCTCTTCTGACCTCTGTGGTCATCTGGACTCATGTGCACATGCCCACACAGAGACACAGAGACACGTACACATAGACATAATTTAAACTTTTTTGAAAACCTACTTAGTTTCACTTATACATTATTTGTAAAGCTTCTAACACTCCTTGAATCTGAGTCATGGATAACAACAAGCTCGTGGATTGATACGTCTAGACACAGATTCAAGCAGATGCTTCACACATAGAAAATTAAGTCTTTGCTATTATATGCTTCTAAAAATTCATCCATATTCAATTCATGATCATCATCAATAAATATAATCTTCAAAACCCCAAGCCTATAATACACATGTTTAAAATTTTTACTTGGCATACATTTTCTTAACATCTGGGTTCTGTTATTATTATCACGTTTCTCCCTTTATCTGATGATAACAGATAATAAATGATAAGTTCCCAGAGGAGGCTTTCACATCTCACTCCATCACTTTGCAGCACACTGTACACCTGGCTCGTGTGCCTGTTTTAGGTAGACACGTTGAACATTTTATTTTGAGATAATTTTTTTCTTGACTTATGGAATCCTTGGAATAGCTAAAAGGCAGAATTCATGGCCAGTAGTATATGTTGACAGAGGCATGCAAGCCATTGTCCAAGATCTTGAAAATGTAAAATCCCTCATCCACAGCTGGGGAAACTGATCAGATAGGAGAAATGCCTGGAGCACATGCCCTCGGAGTACTGCTTACATACACATCTTACTCCTGTGGTCTCCTGACTTGCCAACCCTTGCAGTCATTTCTAACTCAATTGCTGACCTGACTAAAGAGAAGCCGTGGGCGGTGAAACGGACTGAGGGGCAAGGCATTCAAATACTATTGGGCCACGGTGAAAGTTGCATTTGCTTGCAAAATTAAGTTCTTTCCTGGGCAGTTTCTTGCTCCTTTTCTGAAACCGTATGCAATAGATGGATGGAGCACAAGAGATGGAAATTGAAGGTGTGTAATAGGAAATGCATTTCTAGGAAAAAAAAGCTCAAGGAATCACTTTATTCATGTTTTGGTTTCATCTGGATACACACGGCCAGAGCACAATTTATGTGGAGAGAATAAAATCTGACATTGTTAGTTCTGAGGATGGATGTGCCCTGTAAATCCAAGACAGTGAACTGATTATTACTTTTCAAACAAAACCTATTTAGTCTGACTGAGAAACCTGCTGTTTCTTCCTACCCTTTGCAAAATTGCTGTTTAAATGGAACCTAATGGAAAATTTCATTGTTTTGCATCAAGAATTTCTGTGGCCTTTTGTGTAGTAGGAAATCAAGGTCACCAAATGCTTGCATCTTGCAGAGCTTGCCCTGAAGTAATTTAAGGTTCAGGGGTGCAATCGCTTCTGATAATGTCCTTCTAAGTAAGTGCCTTTGTTTTTTTTTTTTTTTTCAGTTAAAAAGAGGAAAGTGGGGCATTGTGATATGAAATTTGCAGCAGGAGGTTTGTTTATAGAGACACCTAAAAGCAGTGGTTCCCACTACAGGCTGAACACCCATGTACGCTAAGGGGCCTTTCAAATGATGCACAGTTGCAGACATTCTGATTTAATTGGTCAGGAATGAGGTGGGGCCAACCTCAATAATGAACACAGCTTTGTGAATCTTCTTGGCCTCCCTTGACCTCCTCATCCTTCTGCATGCTCTGCACGGCTGTCTGACCATGATCTTGTCTTTGTGAGATCCTTGCTGACCCTCCCCATCTCCCATCCCTTCAGCCTCATACTCCCACGAACTAGCTAGAGCTGAAGATAAAACTGGAAGGTGCATAGTCCTCCTGGCCCACATTTTGACGAAATGCCATGTCTCCAGGCGTTAGACTTCTCTTTGGAGAGCCACAGCGGTCTGAGTGGTACAGGGAGGCAACTCACCTCGAGAACTAACTTGACTGAGAAATAGAAGACAGGGAGAAACTGGCTGGAGGATTCCCTCCCACTTTTTTTCTTTTCTGTGGACCACTCCAGGATATGGCTCCTCCTTAGACAGCTACAGAAACCCTGTCAATCAATTACACGGTCTCTTCCATGTTTGTGTGATATTTTGGCCAGTGTCCTAGTTAGGGTTACTATTGCTGTGGTGAAACACCATGACCAAAAGCAAATTAAGGAGGAAAGGGTTTATTTGGCTTATAATTCTACATCATAGTCTGTCATTGAAGGAAGTCACTTCAGGAACCAGGAGACAGGAGATGATGCAGAGGCCATGGAAGGGTGCTGTTTATTGGTTTGCTCTCCATGGCTTGCTTAGCCTACTTTTTTATAGAACCCAGGACCACCAGCCCAGGGGTGACCTCAGGCACAGAGGGCTGGGCCCTCCCCCATCAATCACTAATTAAGAAAATACCCTACAACAGTGGTTCTCAACCTTCCTAATACTGTGACCCTCTAATACAGTTGATCCTCATGTTTTGGTGACCCCCCAACCATAAAATTATTTCATTGCTACTTTATAACTGTAGTTTTGCTGCTGTTATGAACCATGATATAAGTATCTGATATGCAGGATATCTGATATGTGACTCCTGTGAAATGGTCATCTGACCCCCAATGGAGTCACTGCCCACAGGTGAAGAACCACCTTCATACAGGCTTATCTGCTGCCTGATCTCACAGAGGGGGCCATTTTCTCATTTGAAGTCCCCATCTCTCAAATGACTCTAGCCCGCATCAAGCTGACATAAAACTAGTGAACACAGCCATGGAGGTCTATTACATCTTCCTGTCGCATCTTTTCTTGCCCACTTTCTTTATTTCCTTATCTTCGTTATCCTGGGCTTGTGCCTCCCAAATAAAGTTCCAGCTTTTTAATTCTTGCCTCGGGCTCTGCTTCTCATAGAAGGTGAGTTACGCTAAGTGTGTTTTTTAAATCTCTCCAGCGATTTTGTGATAAAGGTAGAATTGAGAAGCACTGCTTCTCCAAAGGCCCCAACTCCCATCTCTTCTAGAATATCAGAGAGGAGGAGGATCTTCCTATTGTCATTTCCTTTCATTTATTTTTCAAAAGGAACATAGGAAGAAATTTGAAATTCTCTTCCTAGTCTCTATGCACTCGTGTATCGGCACGAAGTACTAAACACTGTGATATGCTGCCCAGCAGCAATACATTCCACACAGACAGAGCCGTGTGGTTTATTTATTTAATTAATTTATTTTTTATGACTTTGTAGCAGTATCTTCCAAACATTGTCACAATACAAAGGACTCCTCCATTCGTTTGTATTTTCACTTAATATTTCATAAGGTTAGGGGTGCTCAAAATATTTCCTGTCACCCTAATAGGGATTTAGATTGCTTGTAACATCTTGACGTTAAGCACATTGCCAAACGGAGCATCTTTGAGTGTGTAGCTCAGAGTATGGAAGTCTTGAGAACAGAGAGCCAGAACTAGAGCTGTTAGGAGTGAGGGGCATAACCACGTTAGGTTTGGACAGACACTCTTCAAATGACTGAAGAGCTCCGCCCCACTCTACATTCCTGGCAAGAGTGTGTGAGAATCGCTGCCTTTTCACTCAGTTTTGCCGTCACTGGTGGTGTCAGTTTTAAACAATTGTCAGAGTGGGCAAATGAAATTATTCCATAGCCATTTGAATTTATTAAACAACATTGTTTTCGATTTTTATTTTAGCCTCCTTTGGTCTTGTATCTCTAATTTGAAGAACAATTTTAATAAACTATTAGAGTCTGAGTAGAGTGTAGTTGCTAGGAAATTGGTCTGATAGTCTTCTAAGCAAACTCAAATTGTTGCAAGGTAACATCTTCAGAGAACTCAAGGTTTTCCTCCCTTGCATCCCTCACCCCTCACTTCTCTCCCTCCCCACTTGATCCTTCCGTTCTAGCCCCACCTCATCTGTCCATAACTATCTATTCTATTCCCTTTTCCTAGGGAGATCTATCCTTCCCCCACCCCAGCCCCTTAGTCCATGTCTAACCTCTGTGAGTCTACAGACTGTGTACAATCTACAGACAGGCTTGGTTATCCTGGACTTATTGGCTAATATCTACATATGTGCAAATGCATACCATATATGTCTTTCTGGATGTGGGATACTTCACTCAGGATGATTTTTTTTCTAGTTCTAACCATTTTCCTGCAAATTTCATTCTTTAACCCAGTTTTTTAAGTTGATTCTTTGGGAATTTCACATCTTGTAGCTCAATCCCACCCATTTCCCAGTCCTTCCATGCCTGCCCTCCAAAAGGAAATAAAAAACTTAAAGAAAGCTGCCTTGTCTTCAGTCCTTATAGTGGCACTGGGAGCTGCAGTGTGTCACTCAGTATATCCTTTTGCCCAAACAGCTTTGTGTGGTGATAGTGTGTCCCCCAATATATTGTGCACCCTAATAAAATTATCTGGGGTCAGAGAACAGAACAGCTACTAGACAGACATAGAGGCCAGAAAATGGTGCCACACACACTTTAATCTCAGGAAGTGATGGCAGGAAGCAGAAAGGTATATAAGGCGTGAGGACCAGGATCTAGGCTTGTTAAGCTTTTACACTTTTAGCAGCAGTTCAGCTGAGATCCATTCGGATGAGGACTCAGAGGCTTCCAGTCTGAGGAAACAAGATCAGTTGAGGAGTTGGTGAGGTGAGGTTGGCTGTGGCTTGTTCTGTCTCTCTGATCTTCCAGCGTTCACCCCAATATCTGGTTCCAGGTTTGTTTTTATTAATAAGACCTTTTAAGATTCGTGCTACACCATTGCTTGCAAATGTTCATTGCAATGGGTCATTGGTCTGGTTCAAGGCCTCTGGCTTCTGATGCATCAGTCCTGGACCCTCACCAAGATTCCTCTTGGATATCCCCCTGCTGCCTGAGTCATGGAGAGTCTGCAGTTATGGTTCTGCCAGCTCTCCTGCCACTGCAGGCACGGCCGTTGACCAGCTCCCCTTCACCCACACCACCGGGGCCAGCTCTCCAGCGTCCACATCACACTGGCACCACTGCCTGTGGTGGGCAGGGGCCAGTTCTCCTGTGCCCATGCCACTGATGATGAGGTGGGGCCAGCTCAGCACTGCCCTTGGACAGCAACATGGCTTCAGGCGGCAGCCCAGACCACAGGCATACTCATGGTCTTTGGTGGTAATATGGGCCACTGATATCAACCCAGACCCTGGCTACTGTAGGACAATGGACCAAGACATGGCTCTTGGCTGCAGCACTGGCCCAGATATCACCATGGCATCAGGTGGCAGCTCAAGCCACTCAGATCAATATGGCCCCAGTGGCAGCATGGCCCTTGGACATCAACATGGCCTCTGGCAGTGGCCCAGACCACGGAAATCTACATGGTCCTTGGTGGTAACATGGGCCACAGACATCAACACAGACCCCAGCTGCAGTAGGGCCACAGACCCACACATGGCCCTCTGTGGCAGCTCAGGAGTGGAAGGGTGGGTGGGGTGTACATCACATGGCCTTTGGTGGTTGCTCAGCCTACTCGCGTCAGCCCCTGTTCCTCACCATGCCGTGTCTCCAGTTCTGTCTCTCTTCACAGCACCTGAACCACTCCACTTTTCTTACTCTTCCATGTCTCCACCACAAACTCGCTCATTATAGTGGCACCCACCTGTCCCCACCCAGTGGCAGGCTGGGGCCTTGACTGTCTTTCTGCCAGGAATCTGAAAATTTCATTTTTTAAAAAATGGCTGAGTAATACTCCATTGTGTAAATGTACCAAGGGACATCTGGTTGTTTCCAGTTTCTGGCTGTTATGAACAGAGCATCAATGAACATGGTTGAGCAAGTGTCTCTGTGGTAGGGTGAAATGTCCTTTGGGTACATGTCTGTGCCGGATAGTCTTATGTCAACTTGACACAAGCTAAAGACATTTGAGGGGACAGAATCTCAAATAAGAAGATGCATCCATAAGATCAGGCTGTAGGTAAGCCAGTACAGCATTTTCTTAATTAGTGATTGGTGGGAGAGGGCCCAACCCATTGTGGGCAGTGCCATCCCTGGGATAGTAGTCCTGGGTTCTATAAAAAAGCAGGCTAAGCAAGCCATGGGAGCAACAAGTAAGCAGCACCCCTCCATGGTCTCTGCATCAGCTCCTGCCTCCAGGTTCCTGCCCTGTTTGAGTTCCTGTCTGACTTCCTTTGATGATGAACTGTGATGTGGAAGTGCAAGTCAATTAAACCCCTTTTTCCCCAAGGTGCTTTGATCATGGTGTTTTATTACAGCAATAGAAACACTGAATAAGACAATGTCTAAGAGTGGTATAGCTGGATTTTGAGGGAGACACATTCCCATCTTCCTAGGAACCCGCATGATGATCTCCAAAGAGACTGTACAAGTTTTTACTCCCATCAGCAATGGATGAGTGTTCCCCTTACTCCACATTCTCTCCAACATGAGTTGTCACTTGAACATATGGACTCTTAAAGCCAGTAGAAAGTCTTTATAGCTGGCTACTGGCTACACGGGGAACTCACCCAAATCATGCAGCCCCACAAAAAACATATCCCTGACAAACAGGCTTGACACACTTCAGTTAACAAGAACAGTTGGCAAGAAGCGCAACTACAGAAGCTAAAAAAGCAAAACTACTGCATTTATAGACCTTCCCAGCCACATCCCGGGACCATTGACTTAGCCTTTGTCCTTATTTTAGCAGGTAGGCTAGGTCTTTGTTCCTGTTTCGACAGGCATGGCTGCCTACATGCTGGGTTCCAAGGCCCCAATGGACTTCTGTCATGGTGTGAGTTGTGCTAAGGTCTGGGGTCCTGTTACAAAATGACTTCACACTCTAACACAAGGAAGGCTAGGACACCCCAACCTCTCTGTGTGAGGAGCCAGACCTGGGCACCAAACAAGATGACTTTCTAGTATTCAGGCAGCTGCTAAAATCCCTCGCACCTGCCTGGCCTGCTCTCCAGTTCCTCTATGAATGCTAGTCCCACCTAGTTCCTTTGAACAGAAGCAGAGCATGCTGAGAACTCTCCCCAAACACAGACACACATGTTCTGCCAGGGAGTTTGCATCCAGAGGAGCTGGGCCAAGATTTCCATGGGAAACAGCTTTAGGCAGGCTGAAGTAGGCTTGCCAACATGAAGCAGCTCCGTTTCTCTGTGTAATAGAAGCAGAGTTGGTGCGTGGATAGGAACGTGTTGTACACATGTGTTTCCTAATCAGATGCGACTGAGATCCCAAAGTCTGCTCCGTATCTCTGCTTCTTTCATGTACAGTATTTTTGTACACCACCTTTAGGGAAGTCTCACAGTCGCAGTCTGTGAGACTCAGTTGCCCACAGAAGAGACAGAGTTTTTGCTCCTGGTCTCTCAAACCATGAATAAAATGGGCATGTGAAGCCTAGTTAGAATGCATAATATGATTGATGAGAAGGCCAGCTTTGCCTGAGATGACTCAGACACTTCAGAAAGCAGTGCATTTGGTATGAGCACACAGAAGGGAGTCAAAGAAGTGCCTAATTAAGACACCGTACTAAGAGGCAAGTGCTCAGCATTTAGGAGCCTAGAAAGCTGGCTTCCTTCCATTACTTCCACTTACTTTTCTCTCCTTGCTTATCCCCAGGTATGTCCTTCACAGTCACCAGGGAGAAAATCAGCTCTCACCTTTTCTGTCTCGTCCTTTCACTTGGCGATTCACCCTTTTAGGGACACAGCAAGTCCGGTGCAGTGAGAATGATTTTTAACTAAGCCCGCTTCTCTCTCCTCTCTCAGATTCCCCCCTTAGTATCCGGCACCAATGTAATTCGCTGGATTAACTGAAGCCCAGTGTCCTGGGCTGTGCTGGGTGGCGGTGAACAGTAACAAAAACACAATCTCTGCAAACATCCTGAAGAGGAAAGGAAGCACGAACACCCAACTGTGGTCTAGGTGATGAATGGAGACTGCAGTTGGACCAGGAATGTGTAGGTGGGCTATTCATTTTCTACATGTTGAGTTCAAGCAGATTATGGACCATCTAGAAAAATGAGATAATAAGTCATTGGGTAAATAGTCTGGGAATTAGAACCAGAGACTGAAACGATGAAGGGAATTTGAGATTCAGCATATGGGTTTGCTTGAAGTTTTGGAGTGAGATCTTGTAGAGGGGGAGGGGGAAATGAGGAATGACTGCTGCGTGGCAAACTGTCAAAAAGTGAACTGAATGAACACCAGTGATCTGGCCATGTAGGTCAGCGGCACCATACTTGGCTAGCATGCATGAGAACTTGGATTCAGTCTCCAGGATCGGAAAACAGGAAAAGCAAAGGAAAATACAGGATGGAGAAGAAAGAAGAAGGGGAGAAGCAGGACTTGAAAGGAGGAAGGAGGGAGAGAGGGCATGGGAGGGAGCAGAGCCTTATTAAAATCCTGTCATCAGGGGTCTCCATGTTCATGTAGAGTGAGAGATATCAGCCTGTGTCCTCCACATGAAACGATAGCATTAACCATAACACAACTTTAACTGAAGACAAAAGGAAAAGAAACATTTTCAGGACTGGGAACCCCGGGACAAGAGTCAGTGATCCATGTGTGATAAACAAGTGTGGAAGGCAGCTGTGCTCACCACTATACCTCCAATAGTATACCGCCAGGGGCGGGTGGGGATGGGAACAGGAGGGATCAGGGAAGGGTGAGGTGGAGCGGGAGAGTACTGGGAGAGACGACTGGAATTGGGAGGCATTTTGGGAGTCGAGCTAGAAACCTAGTGGAATGGAAACTCCCTTTAACTCTATGATGATGCACTAGCCTTGCAGCAAAGCAAAGACTTGCAGTGGGGGATACAGAGCTTGAACCAACCAAGGCTTCCAGTGGAGGGAACTGAGACTCCAACCCAGCCACAAAACCTTCAACCTACAAGATGTGCAGGAGTAAAGAGGACTCAGAACTTGTGGGAATGGCCAACCAACGACTGGTCCAATTTGAGAAGTCCAGTTTGCCATGAGAGGGAGCCCAAGTCTGGCACTGCCTGGAGGGCCAGGAACCAGAGATTGGATAACCCATAGACCTAGGATAAAACCAAACACAACTGGAAAAAAAAAGTCACTGAAGTGATTCCTAATGATATTCTGCTATACTTGTAGACTAGAGCCTAGCATAATCATCATTAGGGAGCCTTCATCCAGCAACTGGTAGGAGCAGATACAGAGACTCACAGCCAAATTTCAGGCAGAGCCCGGGGAATCCTGCAGAAGGTTGGGAAGGAAGGATTATATGAACCAGAAGGGTGGAAGACACTGTAGCTAGAGTTTTCCTGCCTGGCCCACAGTCAGGACAAATCTCTCTCACCCGCCAGTCCCACAGCCGCTCAGACCCAACCAAGTAAACACAGAGAGACTTATATTGCTTACAAACTGTATGGCTGTGGCAGGCTTCTTGCTAACTGTTCTTATATTTTAAATTAACCCATTTCTATTAATCTATAAGTTGCCACGTAGCTCGTAGCTTACCGGTATCTTAACATGTTGCTTCTCATCATGACAGCTGGCAGCACCTCTCTCCTCAGCCTTCCACTTCCCAGATATCCACAGCAAGACACCACAAGAAAAAGGCCCACAGAGTCAACTAAAGAGGACTCATAGGGGCACACAGAGACTGAACTGACAATCAGGGAGACTGTATAGGTCTGACCCAGGGCCTCTGCATACATGTTATGGTTGTGTGTGTAGCTTGATGTTCTTGTGGGACTCCTCACAGTGGGAGCAGGGCCTGTGTCTGACTCTCATGCCTGCTTTGGGGACATTTTCCTCCTACGGGGTTGCCTCATCTACTCTTAGTATGAGGGTTTGTACCTGGTCCTATTGCGGCTTGTTATGCCATGTTTGGTTAATATACCTGGGAGGCCTGCTTTTTTCTGAAGGGAAACGGAGGAGGAGTGGATCTGGGGGACAGGGGAGGTAGGCAGAGGGACTGGGAGGAGAGAAGGGAGGGGAAACTGTGGTCAGGATGTAATATATGAGAGAAGAATAAATAAACAAGGAAAAAAGGAGAAACAAATGGGATAAGTTCCTAAACTGTTTTATGCCCTTGCCTTGAGAAAGTTGCTAGACTTCAGCCCTGAGGAGAAAACCCTCGTGGTGAGGGGTAGGACACCCTGAGGACAGTGGCTGGGACTCCCGGAGGACCGGAGAGCCAGAGCAGCACGAGAGATAACAGGGAGCTGAGGCGGCTTTAGTCTCCGGAAGAGGGTCCACACACTCGAGTGACGAAAACACCCAAACCAAGGAGTCATCCAAAATCAACGAAGGAAACACTCCCTGGGGGTAGAATTACAGAGGCAGGACTGTCAGGTCGACCAGCCAGAGTGAAAAACGTCCTAACCATTTAGATATCAGGCAGAATACTCACCAGGGGTTGACCTCATGTGGCAAATTAACCTGAGAACAAACTCTGATCTGGTTTTACCAGAATAATGAGCGTGTAAAATCAGTAGCATTTTTATATACCAATAATGCGATTTCTGTGAAAGAAATCATGAAAGCAATCCCACTCACAACACCTACAACAGTTCTAAGAATAAATTCAAAGAAGAAAGTTAAAGACCTTTACGTTAAAAGTTGCAAAACATTAATGAAAAAAATTGAAAAATTTCCGTAACAAAATTTTTGCATAAGAGAAAAGAAATCATGTAGCTACCTAAGAACTTGAATATTTGTAACAGCTTCATTTGTAGTATCTCCAAACCAGAAATAACTGAGTCCAGCAGTAAGTGGGTAAACCAATCTGTTATGTGCATACAATGGAACACTACTTACTAATTAATGGGAACAATCTGTTGATATGGGAAACGATGTCCATGGGTTTCAGAATAATAATATTGAGTGATAAAAGCCACCCGACTCCCACCCAAGTATACTGTCTGGGACCTTGGGTTTAACTTCTGGGTCTGCAAAAGAGAAAACACACAAGGCACAAAAACACAAAGAGGAGGTGTTTCATGAGATGAGGAAGATTAGAAGACAAATAATAGTAGAGTATGGAAAAATATCTTGGCTTTATAGATGAGCTTTACTACACTAATTATGGAGACAGTTTTGTAATTGTATATATACATGAAAACTTACATTGTAAGTCTGCATGTATGAACATCACTGATATATAATTTACACCAAACCCTAAACTTCCTATAACCACACTTCTGGGTTTCCATAGTTGAAGCTAACACCAGACGTGAGATGTTGAATGAAGAGATCTTTATGATGTATTGTAATTCCACATGCCCCAATATTCACTTTAGATAAATATACAGAAATTATTTGTACTTCCCCACAGATCTGCCATATGGGGCAAATTTCCTTTTTGTGTGTATTGAACACAGCTTGAGGTGGCATAAAATAATGACTAAAGATCTGGAAAGAGATTATTGTATTTGCTATTAATAACCTATGTGACTTGAGGCAAGTCATTTCCCCTGAGGCAGGCAAGCATAGAAAGTAGCCTGGGACTCTACTTGCTTTGGGTTATACAGATATATCATCCCTCTTCTCTAATATAATTGGCAGTCTATCTCCTTTACCAGTTTATATTATACACATATACCTCTCTCCTAACAATGCGCCTATCAATCCTGGACCCCAGCAGGCATCTGGCACAACCATCTCTGAACAATGGGATAAGGTTCTCTCCTCCTTTACTACTATCAAACATGGAAAAAGTACATATGAGCATATTCCCCCATACATCCTGGTAGAGGGTAGGGGGAACTGATGCAGCCTGAATGCACCATAAGGCAAAACTTGTAGGGAGATCCCTTTATTTACTGTCTGATGCCTTTGCATAAATGGGTTGCATTATGGGAAGGGATATGTACAGTAAAAAAAAAATACTTACTATCCATCACTCAAAACAGAGAAGCACTCCCATCACACCCCTTAGCAACTAAACTCTTCTCTTGGATCTCATAAAAAAATGTCCCAAACAATAACTGGAGGCCCTGAGCATCTTCATTCCGGGGCCCACTGCTCTCTTACAGCACATTTGGTCCTCCTTTGTTGCTTTGCTTTGAACAACATCTCCTTTCAATTTTTGTCATCTGTGTGAGCCCATTTCAGTTCTTTGAATAAGAGGCCAAGAACCTAAAAGCACCCAACCCAGACCGTAACCCCTTGATAACACCCGCCTCAGACTGAAAGAGTTGAACAGGATGGTCACTAAAGTGCCCTTGAGTTGGAAGACTTAAGCTCTTACCTCTCCCTGAATCACACAGGGGTGTCTTTAACACTGTTTCTGGCAAGCAGAACGGTCATTCCACCAGTGACCCTTTAGTATTGTGGTCCCACCTGTAAGTGGGTTTACTGCTTCCTATAGCCACCGCCTGTGGTATTACAGTGTACATGAGCATGTTAATGGTCCTGGGTGACCTGTGGAGAAACAATGGATTTAATTTTGTTAGGTTGGCCCTCCCAAGTTTTGACCACACTATCCTATAGTTTCACAAACCACCTAATATATATCTCATAATTTGGAATATACTGATAATATATTGTTTTCTAGAGGCCAGTGATGGGAATGGGAAAAGGATACGTTTGGAGAGCTCCTAGAGGGACCAAGAAATAGCCAAGTTGCCAGGGTTACGGGAAGGGACAGCCGGAGGGTGATGGAACAGGAGTGGGTTGCAGGAGGCAGCCAGGAGGAAGGCTAGCGTCTTCTTTTGGGAAGTACCATCTTAGATCTGAAGTGCGGCTTTCATTCTTAGCTTCCCGCAGCTCCTCACAGCCACTGGAAGGAAGGCAGGTTGTACATCCATCAGCCCGAGTGTTCCACTTGGCGTTGAATCTCTCTAATTGGATTATTAGCAGATGGGAGTTTTTCTAGTGCCTTGGCTCTGTGTCTCCCATTGTGTACGGAATGATGCTTGGTGGGAGGAAGTCCAGTTGCCTTTTTTTTTTTCTCCTGTGGCTGCTGCTCCCATTCTCACATCTTTTATGAGCTTTAAGACATTTAGGAACTAGTTCTTCAGATACCAGAGATTGCTCTGTTCATACATCCCACTAATGTTGACACTTTTATCAATGAAACTAGCTCTGCTGATCGCTTCTGACACAGATCAACCAATGTTTGAAAGATAACACATTGCTTTAAAATTTGAGGGAAAACTGGTTTCTACTGCTTGGGATGACCACTAGCATTTTGATCATATGCCCTACACTTTGAGTTGTTACTTTATGTAACCATGCATTCATGTTTGTGCCAGTGAACTCAAGATGTATGGAGGATAGGATAATGGCCTCTCAGAAATGTCTGCTTTCTAATTTTCAGAACCTGGAATGTTCTTCCTTACATGGCAAAGGAAACAGAATTAAAGTTGCTAATCAACTAACTTGAAAGCAGGGAGATTATGCTAGACTATCCAGATGGACCCAGTGTAACCTCGAGTGTCCTTAAATACAGAAGATGAAGACAAAGGTTAGGTCAGTGTGGTATAATGTGAAAAAGTCAGTTGTCCATTGCTGGCTTTGAAGATGGACAGGGACCATTAGCCCAGGAGTTCAAGCAGCCTCTAAAAGCTGGAGAAGCCTTATAAAGCAAATACATAGATATGCTGTTATTATTAAGAATGTCCCTAGTCTTTTATTCTCTTTCCTTGATTCCATTTCTCATCCTATGTAAGCACTTTTAGGGATCCGTTATATATTCCTTCATGCCTTTTCAGCTATACACAATGATGTATAGGTACATGCACCACACACACACACACACACACACACACACACACACACACACACACACACACACCCAAGACAGATGATTTTGAAAATACTATATGGAAACGGAAGCACGGTTCTCATTTTTGTTACAGTTAAATTTTTTAGATAGCTTTCCCAACCAAGTAAGCCTGCAGGTGGCATAATTGGGGTGGGAGTCTGCCAGCCTTATAATGAGTTGTTCCACTGTGTAAATGTGCACAGCAGAATGCCGACACCATTCGGGGCAGGAAGGAGCAACACACAAGTCAGACTGTTGGTGACAATATTTGAGAATTTGGCTGTCTGGACACAAGGGGCACTCGGGGACTTCCCAGTTGCACTGGTAAAGCACCCCCTTTGTATTTTGACCATTTTCAGTTGTATTTGTTGGCACCTGAGGCATTGTCCCGCCTGAGATGTAAGTTCTAAATCGGCATTCCTACTACTGTACGGTCCCAAGATTTGCCACACTAGGTGGTTAACAGTTTCCGCCTCTGTTTCCCTGTTTGTAACACTTTCCATTGCTTTAGTCAAAGGACGGAAAACAAATTCAAGGAAGAGAAAAAAAATCATTAGCTCATGGAATGAGAGGGTTGGAATCAGGAAACCGCAGAAGTCACCCTTTTAGTTTATCGTCCCTTTTATGTGACCAGCTTCCCTCGGTGGGCTACAGCTGTGACTGGAAGCGTGTCTGCTCCTGTGGCAGTCATAAGGAGCCCTGGTCACTTCCACATCTGGCTTCATAAAGCCAGCAAAGGATTCAGACTGCCTGGCCCGGGTCAGGTGGTCACTTTGGGATTAACCTCTGTGGCTCTTGATGGCAGACCCGGCTTAGGCCTACTCACCTACTGCCATGGCTGTGTGTGGACTCAAACTGGTTCTTAGCTAAAGGAGACAACACACACATTTCCACAGAAGATTGTCATGATATCATGAGGAGCTGACAATTAAAAGATAAAATCAAAGAATGGGTAAATCAGAGAACGCTAAGATTAATGAATCCTATCCCTTTGATATTCTGAAGTTTCTTGCTAAATATGAATGAAACTCAGGGCAAAACCAGGTACAGTCAGTTTACAGCTCCATCCGTGCATTCAACACACTTGGACTGAAGACATTAAAAACAGATTGTCCTTTCTACTGAATATGAGCACATTTTCCTCCTCCTCATTATTCCCCAAACATGGCAATACAGTGACTATTTGCACAGCATCTACACTGTATTAAGTATCATCAGCTGTCTAAAGACCATCTTAAATGTACAGGAGGCTTCACATGGGTTCTGTACAAATATAAATACAAATACTTCAGATAAGGGACTTGAGAATCTGTGCATTTGGTCATGTGTGGGAGTAGGTTCTGAAACCAGTTCCCTGGGGGAAATGGACCAACTGTGTTTCTAAGTTGCAGACAGGGAACTTAAAATACATGGTTGGTCTCATATACTTAACTCCCGGAAAGGTAAATTAGGCCACAGAATAGTACTGAAGACCCTTTTGTACCATGAGACGCTCCCCAACGGAGCTGGCAGTTTTCACTAGCCACACCCACCTCTCCACAGAACGGGCTCCCAGACACCCATGTTCACAGAGCTTGCCTGCCATGGTGGCCCTGGCTGTTGTGTTTTCTGTCCCCCCTACTGGACACATTCCTGTACGCCCTCTGGCAGTGGGATTGGATGGCATTTTGAGGCAAGCTGTCTCTTGGAAACTGAAGCCCGTATGAGAGGCTGGGCTGGGCTGGTGGGACAACTGGTACTCGGATGAGTGGGAGGAGGGGGAGAAACAGCTTACCAGCTGCTGAGGAAAGTGTTTGCAATAAGAGAGAGGGATGGGGGGAGAGAGAAAGGGAGGGGGCAGCATGTGTGTGTACAGGTGCTCTTGTCTGTGAACGCACGTGTGGAGGCCAGAGGTCAAGGCCAGTGTCTTCTATTGATTTCCATCTTGTTTATTTCTTTTTGAGATAAGGTCTTCACTGAACCCCAAGCTTGTGGTTTGGTTAGACCGGTGGCCAGCAAGGCTCAGGGTTCTGCCTGTATCCCCTATTCCCACTCCTACAACACAGGAGTTATAACAGACACCCGCCACCATGCCCAGCTTTTACACGAATGCCGGGGACCTAAACTGAGGTTCTCATACTTGCTCTTACACCAAGTATTTTACCCACTGGGATAGCTCCTCACCCTCTAGAGCCTTAAGACCGAGGTCTCCTTTACGCATTTGAGGACTAGTAAAGTGGGTCTCAGTAGCCAAAGTAGTAACTGATTTGGACATAGAAAACCTAAGGACCAGAGCCAGAACACATCACCTTCCTTCGTGTGACAGAAACACAGCACGTTGAAGAGGACTCCTTACAGAGCTCAGGGAGGGTGGAAGGTGCATCTCTAGCTGTGAGGCTTGAGAGATGTGCGCAACACTTTGAACCCTGTTTGCTTGTTTATGGGGAGCAGAGAACACTGCTCTTAGCTGAGAGCGGGCATGGTGCGGAAAGGAGATAATGTCATTAGCGGAAGTGGTAAAAATTTGTTTCTTTACAGAATCCTCTTTCTTTTTTATTCACAACAGAGCAGACGATGATGGAAGAGGCTGATTCCTTGTCGGAGAATATATTCTCCAATGACAAATAAATCATCGGTTCACTCGCTATCACGCATCATCAGCATCCCACTCTCTCCATGAGCACGGAGAGTCAGCAGCTGACAGAGCAGCATTTTCTGCCCTAAACATCCTCTCTTCCCTCCAGAAGGACAGCTAACATATGCCAGCAGTAGGGGGTACAGGCCAGTGATGGGTACTGGACAGGGAGGCAGTTCACTCCAGCCCCAGCCCGTCCCTGCCGTCAGCCACGGCATGTGTGACCTTGTCCGTTACTGACGTCGTTGGATCTCACTCACTCAGTGTAAAAGGCAGCAATGATGTGTTGCCTTCTGTTCTCATACGGTTATTGTGAAAGTCACTTAAATATGAGGCTAAACATCAAATAAAATGAGAAATGTTTTTGATTAGTGTCAGATGACCTCTTTCTGTCTTCTTGGAACTCCAGACAATCCTCTTTGCTCCTAGTGTCTCACAGTCAAACCTGGTGCCTAGTGGATGAGGGCCCTTAAGGCCAGACCATTTGGAACCCTATCATGGCTTAGGCCACTGACACATGACAGCCCCTGTCTATTACTCCATCTTTAAGTACATAGAGGGAGTTTGAGCTGTTGGTGTAAAATGGAAGCGGCCTGGACCACTACAGCCTGGGAGTGGAGTTCACAGCCACCAGCAAGAGGACGTGGGTAAGTGAAAAACACAGAACCCCATAACAAGTGCTTGCTACCTTCCAGGCACTGTGACGGGCTGAACTTGGCATCTGGAGTGTGCAGCTCCAATCTTAGATCTAGAGCCTAGACAAGTTACATCTCTTATCTTGTCTTCCATCTCCCGCGGTATCAGCGATGCTCCTTTGGTTGCCACGTGGTGTGGAGAGCTAAGAGGAGAGGGACCATGCACTTAGCGTGATGGTAAGGTGCTGTGAGCTGGCAGTGATAGATAATGATCAATGATTCTGCAAGCTTTATGGTCTCCGCAGTCCGTGCAGACTTCAGACTTAAGGAAAGCATCAGACTTGCTTGTTCCATAAGCCTAGCAAACATCACCCTTATCTTCAAAGAGGCAGGCATTGTACCTGGAGCGGCTCGCTCCTCCTATTTGCTTAGCTCCTCCTTCATCATCCTCTTTTCCTCCTCTTTATCTTACTTACTAAAATTGTTTTTTAAAAATTAGAGGGCTGGGGATATGACTCAGGGGATAGCAATGTTTGTTTTAAAAGCACGAGGACCTTTGTTTGGATCTCTGGAATCCATACAAAAGCCTGGCAGGTGTGGCAGCCATCTCTAACCCCAGCACTCAGGAGGCAGAGATGGGGGATTCCCCCGGGCAAGTAGGCTAGCTAGACTGGCAGGAATTGGTTAAGTTCCAGGTTCAGGAAGAGATACTACCTCAGCAGACCGAGTGGATAGGTATCATGGAAGAAACCCAACATCAGCTCCAGACCTCCACATGGACATGCATGTTCATACCATACACACCTATAAACACAAGACAACTAAGCCACAAAAAAATGGAGCTTTTCATGGGCACCCAGAGACATAATAGACTTGACCCTCTCCCCTCTAAATCACTGTGTGGAACTAACCCAATTCTCTTCTTAGCCTTAAAAACAAAACAAAGAAAGCCTGAGTATTATTCAGCCGCTGGGTTAAATAAACAACAGGATCCAACAGGAACAGGGCCCTCCTTTTCTCCCCCAGTCTTCCTCTTAGGACAGGCTTGAAGGGTTTCTTTCTGGGAAAGGATTTGTTGCTGCCACAGAGAATAATAAGGGCCCAAAAGAGATGATTAATTAGGTCCTGTGTCCAGGCCAGCATTCAGTAACAAACATTCATGAAAAAGACTCAAATCTATTTACATGAAAAAAGTTGAATGCAAAAGAGTTTTTGTAACATAAGTGATGCTGTGTGTGTGTGTGTGTGTGTGTGTGTGTGTGTGTGTGTGTGTGTTTCCATCAAGATAAAGAAAGCTGATCTGAGGACTAATTGGCTGTGTGCAGAAATTCCAGGGAGTGTGATGCTGGAGCCAGCTCATGGGAACCCTTTACTCTAGTTCTGACCGGTTGTGTGAACTTGGGTGAGTAAATGACTCGCCTCTTTCCTCTGTTTTCTCATCTGGAAAATGTAGAGGAGGAACAGTCTCTACCCGGCCCCGGAGTGAGAACTAAAGGGCCTCTTAGGACAGAGCTCTTAGAACACAGCCTGATGTGCGGTGATAGCCTGAGGCCACTTCCCTATTTGTGTCCTAAACCCTCACCGTAGTGGGAGACAATACTGAAAAATTCTTTTCAACCATGTTTTCTTTTCATCCGGGACACACTGCCAGACTTGAACATCCAGCCCTCCTTATAATATAACCCAAACATAAGACTGAGTTCAGCCAATAAAGTATGAACAGAAGTAACATGATGCCTATGGGGCAAGGTTGGTGACCGGTGCTATTTGTCCATGCCCCTTAAGTGCCCCAAACCTTAGTCCACTGTGTGGAAGAGAGACTGGGGCTCTGAATGGCTGCTACCACTAATTTTATCTTTGGGTCCTTTGTTATTTTCAGTGGTAACAGCATACAGAATCTTTACAGAAAGGAACCTTTCAAGCCTTGCCTTCACTGTCCTCTGCTTCCAAATGGAGGTTGTTACAGCAGCTGATGATGTACCCTTATGGGTGCAACATGAGTCTCTACTTACAAATATGTTTGAAATGACTTTGTTCTTCCTTCTTGCTTCCTAAGAGGTGGGCACAACAATAAGAGAATATATGGACCCATCTAATGAGCACTGGCTGTGATTCAACCCCAGCTCTTCCTAGGCAACCCAACATATTAGCAAACACACGGGACTTGGAGTCAGATGACTTGAGTTTGAATCTTGGCTCTGCCATTCTCCAATTGTGTAACCTTGGACTAGTTCCTTGAGTTGTCAATATGGTTTGTCATCTGAAGAGTTAAGCTAATGAAAATTTGGTGGCTTGAACAAGAATGGGCCACATAAGCTCCTGCTTGCATACTTGGTCACCAGTTAGTGAGCTGTTTGAAAGGATTAGGAGGGGTGGCCTCGTTGGATGAGGTGTGTCATTGGACATGGGCTTTGAGGTCTCAAAAGACTTATGCCATTCCCTGTGTTTCTCTGCCTACAACTTGAGAGTCAAGATGTAAGTCCTCAGCTGTTTCTGTTGCCATGCCTTTGTGCCTTGGACTCTAGCCCTCTGAAACCATAAACCCCAAATAAACTCTTTAAAAAGTTGTCTTGGTCATAGTATTTCATCCTGGGAGTAGAAAAATAACAGGCATATGCTCTTGCCTAGAAATCATACTCTTAGAATTTTTCCCATTTAAAATATACTTCCACATACATCCCATATATATATATATATATATATATATATATATATATATATATATATAATAAGACACCTACTGAAGGGTTGTGTGTAATTGTCTAAAGATGGGTCCATTAATGATGAAAAAGCCAAGCAATTCATGATGTAGCCACACTTTAGAACATATCAAACTGCTTTTAATGGGATTAAAAGCATCATATACACCAATATGACTGTCCACATTACATTGTTAAAAACAGTAGCAAAATGCATGGCAAAAATAGAGTAATTTTCCTTGGATTATTTAAGCAGCTGTGTACCTGTAAACATACAAAGAACACACAGAAGAACACTAATAGCACATTTCTAAATGTGCTTTCAGATGCTATAGTAAGGACTTTTGAGGTGGAGAGAATAAGCAATTGTGGGAAAAGTAAAAGAAGATTCTTTGTTTTCACTCTAACACTTCTGTTTTACAAAGATGTTGTCACCCTTCTGAACAAAAGAGAAAATGTGTTAAGTAATGCCACTCACTTCACAGAGCTATTGTAAAGCTAATTTGAGATACAAGAAATTTTGATATATTTTGTAGTCCTTATGAAAAGCAAATCACTTTTTTTAGTTGTTGTATTCTTGGGTATGAATTTTCCATGGCTAGAATTTTAAACAATCTATCCAGGTACTGCAGAACCTCTCCAGTGGCTGCCTAGTTCTTTCCCTTTCATTTTCTTGTTCCATTGGTGCATGGTTGTTGTCGTTTTTTTTTTTTTTCAGGTTTTTCCTGAAAGTGACAATTGATCCCACCACTGAATTCTGACTATCTTAATTTGTCCTTCTTAATACTTCCTTTATATGAAGCAGAGTCTTATCCACCAAAGCCTCTTAAATAGCATTCTTCTTGGTATCCTAGCTAACTCCTCTGGTGACTATCCAGACACTGCTGAGGCCAACTTGGTCATGATAGGAAGTCAACTCATTAGTATCAAGTCCTAGAGCCCAGGTTTTTGATGCTGGTGAGATTTGGAGGTTGAGTTTCCACACTAATTCTGCTGTCTTGTCTGCTGTGGAATAATCCTTTTGTACACTGTGAAGATATGTTGCTCTTATCATTAATAAAGATCTGATTGGCCAATAGCTAGGCAGGAAGAGGTTAGGTGGGAGAGCCAAACTAAGAGAACACTGGGAAGAAGGAGGGTGGGGTCACTAGCCAGATGCAGAGGAAGCAGGAAATGAACATGCTGTGCTGGAAAAAGGCACCACCATGTGGTAGAGTGTAGATAAGAAGTATGGGTTAATTTAAGTTGTGAGAGCTAGTTAGTAACAAGCCTAGCTATTGGCTGAGCATTTATAACTAATAAGTCTCTGTGTGGTTATTTAGGGAGCCAGTAGTCCTGATGAAAAGCTCCACCTACACTTGTCCATTCAGTGGGCTGGAAATTTGGGCAAGGCACATAAAGGGAAAGAATGATCTACTCCAGGATGTCTAAGGCTTTACTCACAAGTGTAGTGATTAATGCTAGCTCTGGGCTAAGGGCCTCACTTCCTCTCCACATGGGCCTCATCAAATGGTCTCTCTCATAGGCTTGATTGGGCTTCCTCATAACATGGTGGCTGAGCTTACTGCCAAAATGTTTTTGCAGAGAGAACATTTTGTAAATTAACCTCAGAAGTCATGCAGTGTCTCTCTTGGCTTGTGCTCATCTCATCAGCCACAAAAGCTTTGTCCAGTTTCAAGGGGAATATGCAGATTCTGTTTCTTGATGGAAAGCAACAATGTTCTGGATGGCCACATGGAGCAGAAATGTTGCTATGGGCAATTTGGGAAGGTATAGCCATAGTTTATAAGCTCTGGGGTTCCTGGATGGATAGATCATCACACACTGACAACTTGGTGGCTACTGGAGGTCACTCGGGGTCTTCTTGGGCCTCACCATTTATGAGATGTACTCAAGACTGAATAGAAGCCCTAGCTTTTAGGAGTTCTCCTGATTGTCTTTGTCTGGCAGGAAAGTGAAGGCCCATGGCAGAGAATCATTTCCCATTGCCATGCCTCATTCAAGATTGCAAGCATTTCAAAATATGTTCTGTCTTTAATAGCTAAAAGATTCAGTGGAGCATATCTTCTGCCTTTCTGATGAGCATGAGTTGGATTCTTTCAGCCCAACATGTAAATCTCTAGGTTCTATCCAGTTGATGAAATGAACCTGCATGCTTACTCAGTGCTTCCTGCAAGAAAAGAGCTCAGACTAGAGCTGGACTAAAGTCTTCCAGTTTTCAAAGGAGTCTCCATTCCTGCAAAAATGATGTTTGTAGGCAACATCCACCTCTGCCCACTGATATGTCAGAATATAACAGTGCCCGGGGACAAGCCACTTAAAGATATTAAGCAGCTTGCAGTGAGAGTAAACACTCTTTTTTTCTGCTGTGTGAATAGTGAATTCTCAATCCAGGAGCCATTTAGTGTAGTTTATTCTCTTTGGTTCTCAAGCCAGTTAAGATTAGAAATGAAAACTAATTTATATCGAATAAGATACTTTGCTCTGTCCTTCTTGTTCTAAAATCAGCTGCCTCTGGTCTCACTTTATGTACAGAGAAGTCAGGAAATTTTTATTGATGGTTGACTCTTGAGAGGAATATGTGAACTGAAGATGCTAGAAACATGGAAACACACACACACACACACATACACACACACTCACACACACACACGCACATGTATCACACTCCTCACACAGTCCTACAATCAAATATCTAGGCTTAGATACCCACAGTTCTGACCCAGTGTTAAAGATTGAACCTAGGGCTTCTTGCATACTAGGCAAGTACTCTACTATTGATCAGCCAGCCTCTGGGTATAATGTTGACTCTTCTAAAATTTCGCTGCTAATAGTTTTCTGTTGACTGCAAGCCTCAATGAAGACATAAACAGTTTCTTAGAGCCTATTTCCTGTATTATCTGTATTATATATAAAGAATGTGAGAGAACTGTGAGATCCCTTTTCACAGCAATACTCAATTTACTGAGCAGTTGAACTGCTCACCCAGAGATGATTAGCATCACACAGTGCTTTGAGAGCATATTTGTAAACTTGAGATGCCCTCAATAGCAACAGGAGGTAGCCATAAAGTTGAGGTGTAGTATGTTCTATGGCTAATTGGATAGAGTTATCATCTAGTGCTGTATCTATGCTTGTTAAAAATTCTCTCCATCACACACGACAACATGCGTGCTGTGTTTGTGTACGTAAGTTTTGGTAAATCTTCACTTTTAATGATAAATTTTATGTATATTTATGAAAGCAAATAATGAGACAATAGGTGATTATCGACATATTTTTGCATTCATATCTTTGTCTTTTTTGGTATTTCTAAGCTGTACAATAAATATATGTGTGATTTACTTCAAGTTGACACCTATCTCCAAAGTAAAATGTATGTATTGTGGACCCACAAAATCCAAATCTATATTGTTCAAGGGTCAGCTGCAGTTGTTGTTGTTATTGTTTGGTGGTGCTGGGGATGGATGTGTGCTGGAGCTGCACACAAGCCAGTCTACTGCTCTGTCACTGAGCTGCATTCCCAGCCCTGAACCATGGTCGTGATTGTTATGGAGCTAGTAGTGAGCTGGTACTCTCCCTTCATTGAAGTTCCATATTTTCTTAATTAGTGTAGAATGCTATAGTGGAATGCCTCATAGTGGGTGGCACAGATAACATCCATTTATTTCTATTTCTTTTCTTTTTTCTTTCTTGTTTTAAGATGAAGTTTTGTGTATACCTGGCAGGCCTAAAATTTGCATGTAACTGAGGATAATATTGAACAGATTCTCATGTCTCCACCCTTCCCAATCCCAGTGCTGGGATCACGAGTGGGTAACCAATCCTAACTTAAGTCATCTTGGAGCTCAAATTCAGGGTTTTGTGTGCATCAGGCAAACATTTTACTAACAGAGCTGCACTGCTAGCTCCAACCAACATCTATTTTCACAGTTCTGGAGACTGGTAAATCCAAGAATAAGGTGTCTATTGAGGACTTTCTTTGTAGTTTGTAAACAGCAATCTTCTTGTTGTATTCTCTAATAACCAAAAATAGAAGCAATAGTCCTCGCCTAACTTTTTTCTAGTAATCCCATACAGAGAGGCTCCACCTTTAGGAACTAGGTAAGTTCTGAAGGGCCCAGTTGCCTAACACTATCGCACTAGGCTTGCAATTCCAGTGCATTGTGGGAGCAATGACTCAGAGGTTAAGGGCACTAGCTTCTCTTTCAGAGGACTTGGGTTCAGTTCCCAGAACCCACATGGTGGCTCACAACCTCCTGTAACTCCAGTTCCATGGGATGCAACACCCTTTTCTGGCATCTGTATTGACCAAGTACACATGTGGGGCACAGATTACCTGCAAGCAAACACATCCAAACACATATGTTGGGAGGTATTGTATGGAAATTTCCTCCAAGATAAACCTCCATCTTGGAGGGAACCTCACTAACACAGCATCTTTTTTTTTATTAAGAGATTTTCTATTCATTCTACATACCAACCACAGATTCCCCTGCCCTCCCTCCTCCCACCCCCCAGCCCTCTCCCCAACCCACTCCCCATTCCCACCTCCTCCAAGGCAAGGTCTCCCATGGGGAGTCAGCAGAGCCTGGTACACTCAGTTGAGGCAGTTCTAAGCCCCTCCTCCCTGCACCAAGGCTGCACAAAGTGTCCCACCATAGGCACTAGGCTCCAAAAAGCCGGCTTATGCACTAAGGACAGGTCCCGGTCTCACTGCCTGGGGGCCCCCTAAACAGTTCAAGCTAATCAACTGTCTCACTTATCCAGAGGGCCTAGTCTAGTACCATGGGGGCTCTTCAGCTATTGGTCCACAGTTCATGTGTTTCCATTAGTTTGGCTAGCTGTCTCTGTACTTTTTCCAATCATGGTCTCGATATCTCTTGCTCATAGAATCCCTCCTCTCTCTCGTTGACTGGACTCCTGGAGCTCCACCTGGGACCCGGCCGTGGATCTCTGCATCTGCTTCCATCAGTCACTGGATGAGGGTTCTATGATGATAGTTAAGGTATTCAGCCATTTGATCACCAGAGTAGGCCAGCTGAGGCACCCTCTTGACCATTGCCAGTAGTCTATGGTGGAGTAATCTTTGTGGATTCCTGGGGACCTCCCTAGCACTCTGCTTCTCCCTACCCTCACTGTGCCTCCATTTATCATGGTATCCTCTCCCATTCTGTTCCTGTTCCAGCTTGAACCTCCTGCTCCCCTAGGCTCTCATTCCCCCATCCCTTGCCCTCCATTACCCAGCCCCACCCCCAGTTTGCTCATGTAGATCTCATCCACTTCTCCATCGCTGGGCGATCCTTGCATCTTTTCTAGGGTCCTCCCTGCTAGTTAGCCTCTCTGGAGCTGTGGGTTGCAGTCTGGTTATCTTTGCTTTACATCTAGTATCCACTTATGAGTGAGTACATACTATGTTTGTCTTTCTGGGTTTGGGTTACCTCAACTCAGGATGATATTTCCTAGTTCCATCCATTTGCCTGCAAACCTCATGATG
This sequence comes from Peromyscus eremicus, assembly GCF_949786415.1. Taxonomy (NCBI): domain Eukaryota; kingdom Metazoa; phylum Chordata; class Mammalia; order Rodentia; family Cricetidae; genus Peromyscus; species Peromyscus eremicus. Next base: position 18,908,313 of record NC_081423.1, read on the forward strand.
TCATTGTTTTCCTCTGCTGAGTAGTACTCCATTGTGTATATGTACCACATTTTCTTTATCCATTCTTCAGTTGAAGGGCATTTAGGTTGTTTCTAGGTTCTGGCTATTACAAATAATGCTGCTATGAACATAGTTGAGCATATAACACAGCATCTTTTAAAGGGTAAAACATTTCATCCTGTAGGGAAGCATATTAATCTCAGGAAGCAAACAAATAACAGGCTTCAGGAAGTCCCTAAAGCTGAACAGATACACTAGGCCTCTCTCTCTCCACAGCTTATATAAACAATAAGGACGGTTTAGACCATTGACTCACAGACCAGCAAAGCCATCTGAAAGAGACAGAGACTTGCTGAACTACCTGAGTTGCCTGGAAAAAGAACAGAGATGAGTCAAGCTTCCTGGAAAAAGTTCAGACCAACTGAGCTGCCTGGGAAGGGCAGTCTCCATCTCCTGAGCTGCCTCAAGTTGTGCAGTGTGCCCCATGTTTCCAGCTTTGTGAGCTGTCACCTACGCAAGTCATTTTTGTGTTCTGTTGGTAACCCCTTTCCCAGATTGCTGTAAGGAACCCAAACAAACGAACAGATTTCATTGATTCGCTAAGTCGGACTTTGGTGATAGCCTTGGTTCGGTCCATTGTCAGTTTCCTGTCTGGGTGAATGTTTGTTTTCATCTTCCCAGAAATGGTATCAGACACAATAGGAAGAGACATTCAGCTGGAAACATGTTGCCCACTTTTAGGCTGGGTCATCTTCTATCAACTAAGACAATCAAGACAACCTCCCCTATACACATGCCTACAAGCCAACACGATCCAGACAACACTTTACTGAGACATTCCATTTGATTGTCCACTGTGTCAAGTTAATAATTAAAACTAACCATGACAGGAGCTTATGGTGGAAACAGATTTTTCTGGAAATAGATAAATAAAAGAATCAAGCATTTAGTCTGATTTCCTATAGGAACTGCCCCTCAAGTAACAAACTTGATTGGAATGTGTGTTTTTCTTTGTAATGGATTTCCAGCTTTAAATGAAAATATACCATTTTACAAATCTCTAACTACATAATGGACGTAGTGGTAACAACACTAAAAGGGAGACAGAGGGACACTATGGTCCACCTGATGAAAGGAATCACTATCTACAGAGCATCCTGTAGAGAACCCTCAGCTTGTAGCTAGGATTACAGACTCCCAAAGAAAAGAGAATTACGTGAGATGATAGTATGGTAATGTCACCTGAAGAAATCCACATTAGAAATTCTACAAATAATTGAGTTTCATCAACAAATAAGTTACAAAGAGACAAAAAAGGAGGAGAATGGGAACTGTGGTCAACTGAGTTTTGGGTCTCCATTCTTCCCCCATTGCCACATCGTATCCATGATCTTTGACTCAGGGCCTAGCAATGGGACTTGCTTGAGCAGTAGAAGAGTTTAGAAGCGAGCTGAGTGGTAGGAATGCATGCATCCATCTGGTCTCTGCTTTTTGTCGGTGGATGTGATGGGACAAGCCGCTTTAACTCTGCCACAGTGATGGACTGAAAGCTGGAATTACTCGCCAGATGAACTTTTCTCTCCTTTATTACCTCGCGGATGTTTAACGTATTTGGGGTGCTTTAACTCATTGGTTTTGTGAGAGTTTTGCAGCTGTCAGAGGGCCAAGGAATGCTGCAAAAATCACACCACACAACAGACCTCGTGCTGGAGATTTCTTTGGAAGGGAGACACAAAAGGCCGCCTCTGAGCAAAGTGGTGGGGGAGTGGCGCACGCAGGTGGTGACGATGTGGACTGTGTAGGGGTATGGAGCAAACGCACACTCATGGTGGAAACGTGTCACATTAGCCTGTAGGAATGGTGTGTCACATTGGCCTCTAGTGATGACAAGACTGAAGGCAGGTGCGGGAGCACCTGGTTCTGGAATGTAGGTAGTTCTAACACCTGGTTCTGGAATGTGGGTAGTTCTAACAGATTTTATATTATATGTATCAGTGCTCAGATAGTCCCATGGGAGTCAGTGGAAACTTCTTTTGAATTGCTTTTTGACTTTGAGACATCAATAGTGTCTTTGCCAGTCATCCTTCCTAGGATCAATTGATAGGTTTTCTGTACCCCGATAATAGGTTTCTCCACTGACGCAGTAAGACAGATCGCCCAATTGAAAAAGTAAAAGAACAGGTTTATTCTGAGCAAAGCAGCTCCCGGGTGAGTCCTCCAGCCCCTAGAGATGGAGGCAGGAGAAGGGGCAAGAGAAAATCACATGGCCGAACTAAAGGAGGGAGCTTAAATACCCTGTAGGTGATGGGTGATAACGTGTCCTCCATAAGCTGGGTTTGGTCCCAAGTATAATGCTTTAGGTGGGGATTGGGCCGCTGGCAACTTCAGGGAAAGAGCCCCTGCAGCCGCCAAGAATGTGGAACTGGGCTTTTTGGTGACTTTTCTCGGTTTGAGATTCTCTGAGAGGGTGGGGTTTGGAGAGAGAGAAATGGGGCCCTCCAGACCAAGCAGGACTGCGCTGGAGATTCCAGCTGAATAGCAATCTCATATTTTTTTGTTTTATTTTGTTTTTGTTTTTTTTTTTTTTTTGCCCATGTTATTAGTGTTGGTGTCCCTAAGGTTCCCAGATAACTCAAAAAAGCAACTGCAATGAGATGTTAAATTGAAGAGAATGGGAGAGAACTTGTGTTTCACTGAGCAGCAGGCAGGGGGAAATGGGCATTGACAAAAACAAGGGCATGTTTTTCAGCCAGGCTATAAAGAAGAAAGCAGGAGCTATACACTGAGAAGTGATCCTGGGGTTCCAGGGGGCTGACAATCTTATGTTGCCTTTATTGTTCTGACTTCCCAAAGCCCCTTGACCCAATGTTCTCTAGGGGCTTTTGGCCAAGTCAAGGAACTTGTATAACAGCAATTATTGAGTGGGATGCATTCACCCTAGGGCAAGGCTGTCTCTGGACAATAAAACTCAGCCTTTAGGCTTTGGGGCCAGCTTCGAGTTCTAGCCAACTTCTTGGTTATTCAGATAACCATTTACAGATCAGCCTCTCACTCCTGGGTTTTGAACAGCTGGTAGCAATTTTCTTGTAATAAATGACTGCTAATTATCCGATACACAACACTTAATTTGTGCCTTGTTGTCTGAATTGAAACTTTACCTACTCATTTTAATTACTACGTACCCTGATTGCCCTGACCCTCTTTTCTATGAGCCCTGCTTTCTTATCCCACCTTGCATCTTTAGCACCACATTCCAGAGAGTTAGAACAGAGGCTTCTGGCAATGGTTATTCTCCCTGGATCAGAACTTGACCCTCTGGTTCTTCATGATCATCCACCTAATGAGAAAATGCAGCCCCCGGAGAGAAATTATCATCACAGCATTCTGGTGAGCTAAAACATGACCCTACAGCTCAGTGTCCCTGAGACCTAGTACTAATCATTTTATTGCCATGCTGTATGCCTTTGCGTGTGCTGTTCGATTTAATTTCTCAGTTGTTTCCACTTTTAAATGGGAATGGTAGCCTCCTTAAAGACTGAAGAAAATGCACTCATGTGTCACTCAAAGACAAGTAAACATTCTGCTAAGTGCATTGTTAGGCAATTTTGTCATTGTGGGAGTATCTTAGGGTATGCTTACACAAATCATAATGGTCTGGGTTACTCACTTGGCTTGGTCTCTAGATGCAATGAAGACATACAGTAAACATGAGATGTATGAGGATGTTGTCTGTATACTATGAGTACTGCTTTACAATAAACGCTTAGAAGGTAAGAGTCCTAAAATAATAATAAAAACTATAAATGCATAAGTCAGTGGCTGCCATTTATCAGCACATATTATTTTTTACAAGTTGTTTTGAAATGATGCTCAGCAAAGGAGATTTGTTTACACTGGCATCACCAGGAAAATGCACTTGTGCTACACCATTCAAAAGACTATGATGTAACTGGCCAATAGGAAATTTTCAGTTCATGTTAATCTTATGGGACTTCCGTCATGCAATCCATCACGGGCCATCTAGTCATTATGTGGTGCATGACCATACATTAATGGAATTAATAAGCTATGAATTTCTTTAAGTATCCAAGTTGACAATTTAAGTTTTGTGAAATATTACTATATCTTCACAGTAAATGGTAAAGAGAAGAAAGTCTTCCAAGCATGTGAATAATAATCTGTCATTTCTAAATAGTTTTTCATTTATTACTCTAGCGGGTCCCTAGTCACAAATGTGAAACTAGATCAGAAAACTAGAATCGACCCTTATATGGATAGAATTATACTCCCCGTGTCCCAAAAGGATATGCTGAAGTTCTTAGTTCTGGTGCCTCAGAATGAGACCTAATTTAGAAATAAGGTTGTTGCAGGTATAATTGCTTGACATGAGGATGAGGTCTTGCTGGAATAGGGAGCACCTTTAATTTAATGGCTAGTGTCCTTTAAAGAGAGGGGGCAGAGAGAAGAACATGGCTGGGTAGGGACTAACAACACTCTCCGACCTCCCCATGAATCTAAAAGAAATGATCTGTTCTGTGACTTCACAGGGGGATGAGAAGCGTGGACAGACTGGGGGGGGGGAGTCACAGTAGACAGCAAACTAGGACACTAGATCAACCACGGAAGATCATCATTAGCTTTATAAAAGGGACCACAGACTTGAATTGAACAGGGTGACAGTGGAGTGAGGGAGTCTCGTCTTCTACTCTGGATCCCGAATGAAAGGCCAAAAGGAAAATCTCCAGAGGCAAAACCAAAAATCTGCACAACAGAGATACCAGCTGAGTGCAGCGGATGCTGGGAACCACTCTCTGTCCTCACCGCACATCACTTCCTGTCTGTACTGGAACAAGCAAGCAGAAAATTCAGTGCAATCGCATCTCTAAACTCCAAAGCCCCTTGACCCCATCACAAAGAGGACGAGACAATCCATAGGGAATGATCTGAATTGAAACTCACTGGAACAAACATACTCATACTAGGATGGTGGACACTAAGAGAAAGGCATCCTGAGCCCAAGTGAAATGTAAGTATCCAGCTGTTTTAAAAGTAAATACAGGTGGCCGGGCGGTGGTGGCGCACGCCTTTAATCCCAGCACTCGGGAGGCAGAGGCAGGCGGATCTCTGTGAGTTCGAGGCCAGCCTGGTCTCCAAAGCGAGTTCCAGGAAAGGCTCAAAGCTACACAGAGAAACCCTGTCTCAAAAAAAAAAAAACAAAAAAACCAAAAAACAAAAAACACCCAAAAGTAAATACAGGCACCGGAGCAGCCACACCTGAGCTGCAGACATTTGGACCTTACAATGCATGTGGAGAAATGTGATCACTTAGCACACATGCAGAAGACAACAGCTGGCCAGGCAAGAATTATTCTGAGGTGGCATGCCCATGCTGAGGTCTGGGAGACTCCTAAGAGAAAGCTAATCCCAATGATACCTGGACAGAAATTCAAACTAAAATGTAACCCATTTGAGCACCACTAAAACCCTGCACACCAACCAGTCTGATCTAATGAGTTTGAACTGTAGACACAAACAATGGCCTTCCCAATAAGACAAATGGGAGGGGATGAAGGCAGCACCCATTCCAGAAAGGAAGACAACTTGCATTATGCTATAATATTTTTATTTTACATCATCTTTTGTTATTTTTACACTTTCATTCTTGAATAAATGTTTAGTTATTTTGTTTTAGTTTTTGTATGCCTTGAGTTTATGATTGTCCCGTGTGTGCCTATATCTGTTCTATCGCATTACCTGACTAGTTCTCTATCTCATTACCTGACTAGTTCTCTATTACATTACCTGTACTAGTTCTCTATTGCATTACCTAACTAGTTCTCTATCACATTACCTGACTAGTTCTCTATCACATTACCTGTACTAGTTCTCTATCGCATTACCTGACTAGTTCTCTATCGCATTACTTGACTAGTTCTCTATCACATTACCTGACTAGTTCTCTATCACATTACCTGTACTAGTTCTCTATCGCGTTACCTGACTAGTTCTCTATCGCATTACTTGACTAGTTCTCTATCATATTACCTGTACTAGTTCTCTATCACATTACTTGACTAGTTCTCTATCACATTACCTGACTAGTTCTCTATCGCATTACTTGTACTAGTTCTCTATTACATTACCTGTACTAGTTCTCTATCGCATTACCTGACTAGTTCTCTATCGCATTACTTGACTAGTTCTCTATCGCATTACCTGTACTAGTTCTCTATCGCATTACCTGACTAGTTCTCTATCACATTACCTGTACTAGTTCTCTATCGCGTTACCTGACTAGTTCTCTATCGCATTACTTGACTAGTTCTCTATCGCATTACCTGTACTAGTTCTCTATCGCATTACCTGACCAGTTCTCTATCGAATTACCTGACTAGTTCTCTATTGCATTACTTGACTAGTTCTCTATCACATTACCTGACTAGTTCTCTATCGCATTACTTGTACTAGTTCTCTATCGCATTACCTGACTAGTTCTCTATCACATTACTTGTACTAGTTCTCTATCGCATTACTTGACTAGTTCTCTATCACATTACCTGACTAGTTCTCTATCACATTACCTGTACTAGTTCTCTATCACATTACCTGACTAGTTCTCTATTACATTACCTGACTAGTTCTCTATTACATTACCTGACTAGTTCTCTATCACATTACCTGTACTAGTTCTCTATCGCATTATTTGACTAGTTCTCATTTACATTACCTGTACTAGTTCTCTATCGCATTACTTGACTAGTTCTCTATCGCATTACCTGACTAGTTCTCATTTACATTACCTGTACTAGTTCTCTATCGCATTACTTGACTAGTTCTCTATCGCATTACCTGACTAGTTCTCTATCACATTACCTGTACTAGTTCTCTATCGCATTACCTGACTAGTTCTCTATCACATTACTTGTACTAGTTCTCTATTACATTACCTGTACTAGTTCTCTATCGCATTACTTGACTAGTTCTCTATCGCATTACTTGACTAGTTTTACCTACAATGTTCCCTTTCAGTATTCACTTTCTCCCTTTCTCTTTCCTACTCCCTTCTCTTTTTAGTTCTTAATTATAAATTTATAGGATTTTTAATAACCTTTGATATTTACTTGTCCCAACAATACTCAACTCCCTCTTCCATTTATCCCTCCTCTATTTTCTCTTGTTCTTAGAATAATTCTTTATCTTATTCAGCTTCTTTTCTTGCCATTTCTACCCTCAATGACTAACATTTTGTACTGTGCATTATCTGCATTTTTCACTCCTCCAAAGTTATTAGAATTGAGGGGAAATATTTCGATTGACTAATTCAATACCTTCATAAGCACCTTATCCATCATTTGTGGTTGCTTCTGCATTTAGTGTCTTACAGAGTAGCACTGGAGGATTTGCCAGGGGCTCTGAGGATGCAGGCTGTGGGTTTAGCTACTGAGCTACACCCTCAGTTCAGAGGGCAGAAAGGACACTCAACCCTGCGACAACTGAGTCCCACTTGAGTAATGTAAATGCCTCAACTGAAAGAATACAGGGGATTTTTAAAGATCCAACTTATGACATAATTCTCTGTGTCCAAGTCCCAACGTAAAAACACAAGAAACATGAAAAATCAATGCAATGTGTCTTCAAAAGTTACCAATTCTACAGTTGTGAGTTCCAGTGAGAGTTAATTAAGTGAAGTCTCAGGCAAAGAATTCAAAATGATAATCGCAAGAGCAATCAATGAAAGCAAGGAGAATGCAACTAAGCTCTTTAACTCATTCAAGGAGAATATAATAAATAACAGCGAAATAGGGAAGTCAATACAAGTTGTGAAATAAGAATTCACTAAAGATATAGAAATACTGAAAAAAAGCACACTGAAACTTCAGAAATGAAAAACTATAAAAATCTCCATAGAAATCCCAGTCAAGAGAATTGACTTGATAGCGGAATATCGGGGCTTAAAGACAAGGTAGATGAACAATAAAGATATAAAAGAATGATATTAAACATAAAGTAAAAGTATAAACTGTGGTGATATATTGTGCACCCTAATAAACTTTGCCTGAAGATCAGAGAACAGAACAAGCCACTAGACTAAACATAGAGGCCAAGCAGTGGTGGTGCACACCTTTAATCTTAGTACTTGGGAGGCAGAGATTCATCTGGATCTCTGTGAGTTTAAAGCTACCTTGAACTACATGAGATTGACTCAGTCTAGGAGAGAAACAGAGCCAGGCAGTGATGGCACACACTTTTAATCCCATTACTTGGGAGTCACATGCATTTAATCCCAGCACTAGAAAGTAAGTAATATGGTAGGTGGAGAAAGGTATATAAGGGGTGAGGAGACAGGAACTAGAGGCTTTTCGACTGAGGAAGTTCATTCTTCTAGAGGCCTATGGGCTGAGGCTCTTTCAGGCTGAGGAGTTGGTGAGGTAAGAGGTGGTGGTTGTGGCTTGCTCTGCTTCTCTGATCTTTCAGCTTTTACACCAATATCAGGCTCCAGGATTTTTTTTTTATTAAAGACCATTTAGAAATTTGTGTTACAATGAACAGAACATGTGAGATCTGTGGGACACAGTTGAAAGACCAAATTTATAAACCATGGCATAGAAAGAAGAGAAGTACAAACTAAAAGCATGAAAAACACATTCAATAAAGTCATATCAGAATAAATGTTCAATCACAGGAAAGAGATGACAAGGTACCTAGCCTTCCAAAGGTGGGCAAGCCCAGAAAAGTACTCCCCATATTACATCACAGTTAAGATACTAACAGTGCTGAGCAAAGAACACTGAAAGTCACAAGGAAGAATTTTCACATCACACATAAAGACAAATCCACTACAATCACAGTGGATCTCTCAACAGAAACTCTAAAAGCCAGGGTGGTATGGAATGGATGTGTCTTAAGATCTGAAATCAGTAACTGTCAACCCAGATTACTAGATCCAGCAAAATTATCCTTCATTACTGAGAGAAAATGAAAACCTTTCCAGGATAATCATAAACTAACCCTTCATATGTACACGTATACACACCACAGAAATTGCAGTACACAATCAGTACGGCTTCATTCTATACTGAACTCAATCTTAAGTTACACTATAGACTCTGTAGTATAGAGCCATAGTAATAGTAATAGTAATGGTGATGGTAATGGTAATAGTAATAGTAATAGAAACAGCGTGTTTTTGGCACTAAAACAAACACAAAAATAAATGGAACATAATGAAAGACCTGGATTTAAGTACACCGATTGTTGACAAAGATATCAAAAATACATGCTGGAGACAGCATATTCAACAAGTGATGTTGGTAAAACAAGATGAATGCTAAGCATGGTGGTGCACGCCTTTCATCTGAGCACTGTGGAGGCAGAAGCAGGTGGATCTCTGTGAGTTCGAAGCCAGCCTGGTCTACAAAGTGAGTTCCAGGAAAACTAGAACTACATAACGTCTTTAAAAAACAAACAAACAAACAAACTGGACAGGTACATGTAGAAGAGTGAAAGTAGACCTTATCTTTCACTCTGCACAAAAAATAAGATCCAAATGAATCAAAGACCTCAGTGCTAGAAGAGAAACCACAGACTACAACATAGGCACCAGCAAGGACTTCTTAAATAGGACCTTGGTGACATAAGGCCAACAATGACAAATGGGACTTCATAAAGCTAAAAACCTCCGGTATAGCAAAGGGAAGAGGCAAGTGAGTGGAGGGTCAGCTTTCAGACTGGGAGAGAATCTTTGCCATCTATACATACATATAACATGTATTTATATATATTCTATATCTAGAATACACAAAGAACTCAAAAGCAAAACAATCTTGTTTTTTAAAAACAGTTTGAAGATCAAACAGAGAGTCTAAAAAACAAAAAAAAAAAAGCCTACCACGAATGTCTCAAGAAGTGTTAAACAGCAAAGCCTCACATACAGATATTTATGTTAAGGTAGCAATGACCTAGACTGAAGGCCTGAATACATACGACCTTAGAAAGTCTTCATTCCTCTCCCTGGACTCTCTCTGAGTACCGCAAACAGAGCTGTTTACAGTAATGATACCCCGCTTTCCTGTACCCTGTGAGCCTGACTTTTACTCATGTTGTAACTCCATCAGGAAGCATCCAATGATGGGAGAGTAACTTCACACCTTACTCAAACCCCGTATATGACTGTTGTAAAAACAGTGAGCCATATCTCTCCCTGAGGAGCCCTTACACACCTGGACACCTCCTACTTTCTTTTGAGCACTTTCCCCCTCCCAATTCTCATTTTAAAGCCTATATTAAAATGTATTTAATAAAATTTCCAGCTTCACTTCATAAACTGGCTCTAAAATTATTTTTCAGCACCAAAGCCTGGTTTGGGCTGAATCAAGTTCCCCAAGACTAGGAGATCTCCTCAGGCTACTGGGATTGACAGTGGGCACCTCTGTTTCCTTTATTTGTGTCCACCAAATACTGACATTTCTACTAAAATCAGGAATGAGGCACAAGTACTCACTTTTTCCATTCTGGTCCCACATAGTGTTTGAGTCTTAGCTAAAGTAATTAGACAAGAGAAATGAAAGGGATACAAATAGGAAGGAAGCAAATTATCCCTGCTTGCAGATGATATGTTCCTATATGCGAGATTCCCTAAAGATTCCACCAGAAAACTCTTAGAGCAGATGAACGCTTTCACAAAGTAGCAGGATATAAAATCATTTTACAAAAACCAGTAGCCTTCCTAGATACCAATAATGAGCATGCTAGAGAGAAATCAGGAAAGCAATCCCATTACTGTAGCTTAAAAATAACTCTTGAATAAACCCAACCAAAGAAATGAAAAACCCTACAGTGAAAAACTTTCGAGCACCCAAGAAAAAGTATGGAAGAAGACAGTACAATATGAACACAGCTCCTGTGCCCATGGATTGGCAGAATCATTTTTTTTTTTTTAATTTTTATTTTGCAATACAATTCAGTTCTACATATCAGGCACAGATTCCCTTGTTCTCCCCCCTCCCGCCCCCCTCACCTTCCCCCCAGCCCGCCCCCCATTCCAATCTCCTCCAGGGCAAAGCCTTCCCCACAGACTGAGATCAACCTGGTGGACTCAGTCCAGGTAGGTCCAGTCCCCTCCTCCCATGCTGAGCCAAGGGACCCTGCATAGGCCCCAGGTTTCAAACAGCCAACTCATGCAATGAGCACAGGACCCGGTCCCACTGCCTGGATGCCTCCCAAACAGATCAGGCCAATCAACTGTCTCACCCACTCAGAGGGCCTGATCCAGTTGGTAGCGAGAATGAGGAGGGTTTATATGAGAGAGAATTGTTGAGACCAAGGTCGGATAAAGCACAGAGACAAATAGCCAAACAAACGGAAACACATGAAATATGAACCAATGGCAGAATCATTTTTTTAATGCTCTATTTCCAAAAGGTGATTTACAGGTTCAATACAATCTCCATCAACACGTCAATTATAATCCTCACAGAAAAAACAAACAAACAAACAAACAAACAAAAAACAAAAACCCAATCCTGCAATCTATATGGAAACACAGAAGACCTTGAATAGCCAGTCCGGGGAATCCTTGCAGAAAGAGCAATACTGGACATATCATAGTGCCTCATCTCAAATTCTCTTACAGAACAATAGTAACAAAAACAGCATGGTCCTGATGCAAAAACAGGTGTGTAGACCAAAAGAAGACCCAGAAACAAACCCAGCTACAGCTACCTGATGTTTTGTGAAGACGTTAAAACACACATGTGTGAAGGTCGAAGGACAGCTTGTGGGAGTAAGTTCTCTCTTCCGTCAAGTGGGTATGCGGATGCTAAGGGAATCCAGCTCAGGCCCCCAGGCGCTGCAGGAGGTGTCTTTTCCTGCTGAGCCATCTTGTTGGCCATGTGGATATGGCAAGGCTATGGATAAAACAGAATGTCTACATGTATGTAAAAGAACAAAAACTCATCCAAATATCTTACTCTGCACCAAAAATCAGTTCAAAATGGACAAAGACCTCAATATAAGGCCTTACATTTTGAAAGTGCTAGAAGAAAACATAAATGAAACATTTCAAGACACAGGCCCAGGCGAGGGGTTTTCTGAAAAGGACTCCATTAGCTGAGTGAGTAATTCCGAGAATTGGCAATGGGACTGCATGAAATGAGAAACATTTACTCAGCAAAGGAAACAACGAAGTGAAGAGAAAGCCTCCAAAAATGAGAGAAAGTCGTCATGTAGTGTCTAGAATATACGAAGAACTCAAAACTACACACCAAATAATATAATTAAAACAGCAAGTGGGCTGATCAAGTAAACAGTTCTCAAAATTATAAAGTACAGGCAATTGGTCAATATCCCATAACCCTCAGGAAAATGCGAATTAAACCTGCATGCAGATCCCACCTCACACCAGTCAGAACGGCTAGCGTTAACAAAAGGTACAAGCAAATTCTGGGGAGGATGTTGGGTGGGGGAGAGGGAACCCTTATCTACTGCTGGTGGGAAAGTAAACTAGTCAAGCCACTACAGAAATTAACATGACGGTGCCTCAAAAAACTAAAAACGGGGGCTGGATAGATAGGTCAGTGCTTAAGAGCACTGGCTGCTCTTTAGTGGACCCAGGTGTTGATTCCCAGCACCCATATGGTGGCTCACAACCATCTGTCACTCCAGTTCCAGGGGACCCAACATCCTCTTCTGACCTCCCCAGGCATCAGGCAAGCATGTGGCACACAGATGCACATGCAGGTAAAACACTCACACGGCAACCAAGAGCCAGAAGGTGCAGGTCCAGGTCACTAGTTGTGATTTCTAGAATTCTAGTTGTGGAAATGGGCATTTGCAGCCCTAACCGGAGTTGAGAGTCACTGGTTAAAGAACTTGTCAAATAAATAAACAAACAAACAATTTCCTATTGAACACCTAAACTCACACTTTTGGTAAATGTATATTTTGCTAAATGTATATTTTCTTTTCTTTGGTATAGCAAAGAAAAGAAAAGTACAGAGTGGCTGGAGAGATGTCTCAGTCATTAAGAGTGCTGGCTGCTTTTTCAGAGGACCAGGGTTCAAATCCCAGCACCCAGGGGTTGGCTCATCGCAGCTGTAAATTCAATTCCACGGGCTCTGCTGCCCTCTTCTGGCTTCTGCAGGCATCAGGCACATTAGTGGTAGCGCACAGACATACATGTAGGCAAAATAGCCACACACATAAAAATAGAAGGAAGAAGAAAAGGAAAGGGGCAGAAAGTACCCTAACAGCTTGACTCTGCCATGCCCAGAAAACAAGGATCTGTTCCTTGACTGCCTTGTTGATGGGAGCTTCATGTTTTCATCACTTAGGGGAAAGAGAAGAAAAATAAATGTGTACAGGTCCCCCCCTTCTACAATGTAACCAACCAGAGAAGTAACCTTGAAAGATGACTTCGAGAGCTTCTCCCTCCCACCTTGGCGTTTTAATGGGGTGGGCAGTTTGAGCTTCCCTGTAATGGGAACCAGAAGACATCTAAAGGGAAAAGGCCATGACAGCAGGCCCGGCAGCCTTTGTGTCTGACTGTATCAGCTCTGTCCTCAGCAAATAGCCAAGTTGCCCGACAGGCAATTACTGCTGTTCCTAATTGCTTCTATCAAACCCGGCTGTTGGAAATGCCTAGTGCCCCATACTCAGCCCTGCTTCAGCCAACCTGATTTTCTTGGCTTTGGTTAATGCTCTATTTTTGGCACACTGGTTGCTGTCTGGCAATTGAGTCCATTCAGACGTGCTAAACTTTCCAAAGACCCTCTTTGATCAATGCCAGAAGATGATCTAATTAGGTTCTGTCTTAAGGAGTAAAAATGGCAAAGCACAATGGCTCCTGTGTGGTTTGTCGGGACCCTGAGAGATGATGAAAGCCCATTCAGAGCTTTGCCCATAGATAGCCAGGGCAGAGCTGTCTGGACACATAGCTTTTTCTTGAATGTATGTAGAAATGGGTATTTGTGTGGGAAACTATGAGTGCCCATAGGGAAGGATGAGTTTAGATGTTTAAAGTATGTAAGTTAAATGTAGGAAGTATATTGCTAAATGTAGGAAGCATAATTTTAGCAATATTTTTATTAGTTCCTTGAAAACTCTTATACAATGTATTTTGAATCCCCCCCCCCAATATTCCCATTATACCGCACCCCACATCCTCTCATCTCTTCCAATCCAACTTTGCAGGTAGTCAACTATCAACGGTCACATCATCGAAGGAAATTGACTCCCCTTCTCTCGGCAGCTTTCAAATGCCAATAGCTCCTCAGCTTGTGGGAGATTTCATGTCCACCTTTATCCCTCTGTGCTGGGATTTGTCTGGATCTTGCACAGGCCTTGGGCATGCTAGCATAATCACTGTGTGTTCATATGTGCATCTGCTCTGTTATGTGTGGGAAATACTGTTTCCTTGATGGTATTGACAACCTCTGGCCCTCACAATCTTTCTGCAACCTCTGCAAGCATTTTTTTAAATTTAACAAGTTTCCAATGTGATTACACTACAGCTCTAGTTATTTCCTTCCACTCCATCCTGAACCGTCTATTGATACCAGCAAACTCAGTTCTCACCAGGTTGAACATGAACTAGGCTTTCTAGTGGATCTCTTCAATTCATTCTCCATGAGCCAGCAGGCCTTCACTGTACATCCACCTCAGGGTCCCTACAGTGTGATCCTAGGTACTATAGAAACAGCAAATCTAGAAGGAAGCAGTATTTTCTAGGACCAGATATTATAGAATTAGTACAAGACAGTCACTATAAAAATGGAGAGAACTGTGATGAACTGTGAAAAGGAAGTAGTATATGGCATCAGAGTTATGGTACTGAAAATGCCATTTTCAATAAAAATAAAATATATGAAAAGAAATAGGAAAGTGCAGCTCATGCACAGAATGAATACAAGCTCTCCCTGAGGAGTCTGACATTGTAATTACGGACGACTTTAAACCAGCTGTTTTATAAACAGCTTCCAATAATAAAAAACATGTAAAAAGTGAAGAAAATATGAAATGGTATCTTTCAAGTGGAGAGTAGCAACAAAGGCATATTTCTAAGTATTCTGGAAATTCTGGAGTTAAATCATAAAATCACTGAAATGAATTCAACTGTAACCACCTGCATAAGACCAAGTGGTCTAAAATGCCAGCATAGGTGAGGGAGAAGCACATGAAGTTCACCCCTAGCTGGGAGCTCTGGACAGTTGCTGGCTGCTAAGGGAAGGCAAGTCAGATTTCTTCCAGGATGAAGTTGCTGTGAGGTTACCCATGCTCTGCTAGATGGTCTTTCCTGGATGAAGCCACCGTAACGTTACCCACGCTCTCCTCCCTGGTCCTTCCAGGATGAAAACCCTGTAAGGGTACCTATGCTCTCCTACATAGTCTTTCCTTGTTTGTACCTTGAACCACGGTGTCCTTGAGAGGGGGAGGTCTTTTGCCCCCCTTGCTTTGAGTATAAAAATGCTGTGAGAAATAAATTCAGGGCTGCTGCAGTATTGACTCAGAGCCCTCCCAAAGCTATCTGTGTCTCTGTCTTTTTTTTTAATGTCTACGTCTGTATTTTTCCTATCTATTATTTCTCAATCCTCACTCCCTTATTCAGGACTGTTCGATAGGTTGGGCAGGACCAGACAGGAATCAATAATGGAAAGAGATTTGTAGAATTTACAAATGTGTAGAAATTAGAAGACACATTTCCAAATAAGTGGGTTGACCATTGGGCCAAATAGAAATTTCAAAGAGAGTTGTAAAACTGAGTGAGAGGAATGAAAATATGCCATACCAAAATGTGCATGCTTAGAGGGACAATTTACCTTTCAATGCATATATTAAAAATAGATAAATCAATATATTAAACTGTTACCTGAAGAAACTACAAAAAGATCAGACAAAATCCAATGGTAGCAGAAAGAAAATAATGAAGAGGGGTAATTAATTTTATAAAAAGTAGAATTAGAAGGACAATACCGAAAAAAATCAATGAACCAAAGTTGCTTCTTTGAAAAGGTTGGTAAAACTGATAAATATTTAGCATTGTCTGAACTGAGCAAAGAAAGAGAGCAGACTCAAATTAGAAAACTCAGGAAAGGAATTGGAGATAACAACCATAAAGAAATAAGAGTATCATAAAAAGAATTGTTGTGGCTTGAACAGGAATATGTCCCATAGACTTGGATATTTGAATACTTAGTCCCAAGTTGGTGATGCTGTTAGGGGAGGTTGTCGAACCTTTGGGAGGTGGAAAATTGTAGGGGGTGCATCACTGGGCGTTTATAATCCCACCCGACATCCAGTTTCCACACTCTGTTTCTTCTTGGATATGAAGATGTGAGCTCTCAGCTTTCTGCTTCTGCTTTCAGGCCTGCCTCTTGCTGCCACACCTCCCCGCCATAATGGACTCTTATCCCTCTGGAAGAACCATAAGCCCAAATGAACCTTTCCTTCTATAAGTTGAATTGGTAATGCTTTGTCGCAGCAAGAGAAAAATAAATAACACGCAAGATGGTACTGGTGAGTGGGTTGTTGCCGTGAAGAACCCGACTGTGCTGTTTTTGGGAAAATGTGGAAAACTTTGGAACTTTGACTAGAAAAGAGTTGCTTGCTGTATGTAAGCAGACTTTTAAGGGCCATCCTAATAGAAGCCTGTAAGACAGTGGTGCTGAGAGCTAAGTGGACTGTGGACCCAACTCCAGGGATTCCAGATGGGAATGACATTAACAACTGTACTAGAGGCTAGTCCAGCGATATTTTGGCAAACAGAAATCTGGCTGCCAACTGCCCTGTCCTAAGAACTTGCCTGAGGCAAACTTTTAAACTAATGGACTAATTTCTTTGGCAGAAGAGATTTCAAGACAGCATAATATTGAATCTGTGGTGTTGTTATTGGTAATGTTTATGCTAGTCTGTGATGAAAAAGAGCAAGTGGGGCAGAAAGAAACAAGAAGTGTACAGTTTGGAGAGAAAGGGGAGCATTAGAAAACTTAATGTTATAGCCAAGGACTGTGCTGGAAGAAAGGTTGTCATTGCTAAGGGAATTAGCACCCTTCAGGAGAGCTGTGATCTTCACTAGAACACAGGGTGGAGGGCCCTCAGGGCAAAACCCCACCCAGCTCAGCTTCCAGTATCTAAAAGGAAAATGCCTAAGAAAATGTCTGATCCTAGAAAGCAACAACAAACACAGGCTGCTGCTAATGTGAACAGAGTCCAGGGTCCAACCCAACCTGGCAGCTGAACTTGGTAGTGTTGCCCATGTGGTATTGGCTTTAGGGGAATACAAAAATGCAAGAATGAAGGGGTCATGGATTATTCCTCTATGTTGGCATAGAGCTCCGAGGCCAGGCAACATGTGGCTGGGGAGTCCCTTCCATGAAGGTCTTGAGAGAATTAGAGGCTGTGAGAGGCCAGCGCATGAAGCTGCATGAAATGCAGTGTACCTCCAAGATGTTGGAGATGCCATAGTCTTAGGAAATCTGCCAAGGAGAGCTGCATACAGGGAGTGGAATTAGTGCAAGACAAGAGAGAGAGAGAGAGAGAGAGAGAGAGAGAGAGAGAGAGAGAGAGAGAGAGAGAGAGAGAGAGAGAGAGAATGAGAGAGAGATTGAGAGAGAGAGGATGTAGGCAGCAAAGCTGGAGGGGCTGAGCAGACTGAGAGCTCTCTGACACCAGATCAGGAACTACAGAGTTTGGTGTTTGCCATGCTGGGTTTCAGCCTTGCTTTGGTCCAGTATTTCCTCGCTGCATCCGCTTTCCACTTGTTTGAAATAGTAATGTATATTCTGTGCCATTATGTTGAAAGTACACAGTTTTCTTTTTATTTTACAGAAGTTTACAATTAAGAGATTGCCTTGAGTCTCAGAAGAGACTTTAGACTTTGGACTTTTAAGCAGTGTTAAAATTGTGAAAGACTATGGCAACTTTTGTAGTTGGACTAAATCTATCTTGCATTGTGATGTGGCCGTGAGCGTTTAGGGGTCAGGGAGTATAATGAGGGGGGTTTGAGTGAGAGTGGCCCCCATAGGCTCAGATGTCGGAATACTCAGTCTCCTGTGGGTGGTGCTGTGTAGGGAGGTTTAGGAGGTGCAGCTTTGCTGGAGGAGGTTTGTTCCTGAAGGCAGGCTTTGAGGGGAATGACATACACTACTTCTTTCTCTTCCTGCTTTATGTTTTCAGTTCTAGGTGTGAGCTCTGTGCTTCCTGCTCCAACTGCCACGTCTGTTACTCACTGCCATGTCCCCCCACCATGATGGACTATTATCCCTCTTCAAGTTCTAATAAACTCTTTCCACTATAAGTTGCTTTGGTCACGGTAACAAAAACAGTAACTGACAAGGAAATGTTATGATCAGTTGCACACAAAACATTTACAGGTGAAACTGAAAAGTATCTAGAAAGACACAAACTAACAGTGACTCAAAAAGAAAACACAACCTGAATAGACCTATGAGATGTAAATGGGATGAATTAGTAACCTAAAAAATATTTTTATGAGCTGGACATGGTGGTGCATGCCTTTAAGCCCAAGAGGCAAGTGATTCTCTGTGAGTTCAAGGCCAACCTGATCTACACAGCAAACTCCAGGCCAGCCAGGGCTACATAGTGAAATCTTGTCTCAAAAAAACCCCAAATCTCTTCACAAAGAAAATCAGAGACCCATATGGCTTCATTGTTTAAAATTCCATAGATACCTCAAACAAATTAATACCAATCTTTTGCAAACCCTATCAAAATATAGAAGAGGTCAGGAATACTTCCTAACATGTCCTACAAAGTCACTATTATTTTAATACTGAATCCAGAAAAAAATTACAGTAGAAGTACAGTCCAATATTCCTTGTGGACATAAATACAAAAGTCCTCAGTAAATTCTAGCAAACCAAATCCAACAACATATTTGAAGAATTATAAGCCATGACCAAGTAGGATTTTCCCCAAGAATCCAAAATCGGCCTAATACGTGAAAATCAATTAATGCAATATACCATATTCATAAAATAAATAACCCATATCCCCACTTGACTTAGAAGGGATATTGACAAAGTGCTGTAGCCTTTCATGATCAAGACACCTAAAAAACTAGGAATAAAAGAGAATTTTCTCAACATAATGAAATACATATCTAATACAGACTTAAGACATTATAGTTAATAATGAAAGAAAAGCTGATTTTTAATATGCACAAGAGAAGTCCACTCTTGCCACTTCTGTTCATCACTATTTTAGGCATTGTATAAAGGACAAATAGGAAGACATAATAAACATTTACATCATAGTAGTAATAGACAAAGTGGAAGTAGGGAAGAAGGGAAGAGGAGGGGGAGGAAAAGGTGGAAAAGAAGAAGGAAGAGGAGGAGATGGAGAAGGAAGAGGAGGAAGGGGAGGAGGAGGAATTGTCAGCACGAATGAATATTAAATTAGTAAAGAAAGATTACGAAGCTAATATACAAACCCCAATCACATTTTTATATGCTATTAACAAGCATCCAAAATAAAATTCAAAATTCTACTTTCAATGGCATGAGAAGGAATAATAGATTTAAGAATAATATTCTTAATACCAATACCATTATACCAATACATATATTTGTAGGACATGTTAGGAAGTATTCCTGACTTCTATATTTTGACAGGGTTTGCAGAAGATTGGTATTAAGTGTTGGTATTGGTATATATTGGTATATATACAGTGAAAAGTACAAAGTACATTGCAGAAAATGATTAAAGACAGTGTGAGATAATGGGGAAGCGCATATTCCCCCATGGTTTGGAAGATTTAAGATGTCAATACTCTAAATATTGGATGAATTAGACTTCTTTCTTATGTCACCAATGAAACTAATTCAAATGAATCATGGATTCTAAACATAAAAGCTAAAACTATAAAATTCTTAGAAGTAAATAGAGGAGCAAATCTTGGTGATCTTGGCTTAGGCAAAGCCTTATTAAGTTTGACACCAAAAATCACAAAAGAAAAAAATTAAGTAACCTGTGCTTCATCCGCATCTTACAAAAGATCCGTGCCTCTAATGACATAATGAAAAAGCCAAATGCAACCTCCAGAACAGGAGAAAATATTGGTAAGTTAGGTATCTGTTAAAAGACATACCTAGAAAAACGTTTTAACTCTTTAAACTCAAAAATTTCAAGACAAAGTGCCCAATGGAAAATGGGCAAATAATTTGAGTGGATGTTATTTTAAGAAAATGTAAAAATCACCGAGATCCGTGTTCAACATGATTGGTCATTGTGGAAATACAAATCAGAGCTATAAGAGAGCAGAGAGCACCCCGACCTCCCTGTGAAGGTTCACACTAAAAAGACATGACGACAGTGTTGACAGATTAGAGAAAACCGAGCCATTGTGTGTTTCTGGCAGGGTTGTAGGCTCTACAGATATTTTGTGAAATGCGTTGCCAAATCCTTAAAGAGATAAGTATATAGTTACCAGAATAATGAATTTCACTTCCAAAAATATGCCCCAAACAAATGAAAACATTTCCCCACAAAAATTTGTGTACAGATGTTTATAAGCAACATTTTCATAACATAAAAAGTAGAAACAAAAGTTTATCAATTGATAAAGTGAAGTGTACTCATGTACTGCCCAATTGTTCACCCGCAAAGACATGAAGTTACACACATGTAATATGGATGAACCATGAAAACCTTATATATCACCTGATATATAATTCCGTTTATATGAAATGTTCAAATAGGTAGACTCATATAGAAAGGAAATGGAATGGGCTGTGTTAGGTTAAGTGTAGGAGAGAATGGAGACACTGGCTGTTGGTGTGGGGAAGTTTTTGAGACAATAAAAATGTTCTAAATTAGACAGTTTGGTTGCACAAGTCTAAACATTCTATGACCCACTGAATTGTTCACTTTAAAAGGAAGAATTTTATGGTAGGTGGATTATATCTCAATAAAACTGCTATTTACAAACTATAAATCATATACATCTGTGTTGTAAGCTGTTCAGTAGTTTTCCCCTGCTCTTAAATTCCAGAGCTTAGCCATGGACACAATGTACTGCATCCCTCCACATCCCCTCCTCTATGGGCTCAGTTACCCTGACCCCTGATCTTCACTTTGAACAGAACTCATTATTTTCTACTTAGAGTCCTGCTTGGTTTTTGTTTTGGGAGGGGTGGGGAAATGCCCATTCCCTACTTTGCTGACAGCTTTTCCAACTCACTCCTTCCATTTGTCTAGAATAAAAATTCCCTCCTCTCTGCCCTTGGACAACTCTACTGTTTATTTTCCATAAGTATTTACAGCTCAGGGTTGAGATTATTTTGTGTATTTACGTGTGCATTTGGACATTTGTCTTTGACCTCCCAGCCCACTCCCCTCTAGTAGTAAACCATCCCCATGTTAGGGAGAACCTTCTCTGGTTTTTCATTCATTATACTCTAATTCTGAGAAGTGTCTGTCTGTCCAGTCCTCGTCTCTCTGTACCTGTTTCTTGACTAAATTCTTAAGTCTAATGACAGAACTACCAAATCTCTTCTCTCACGGCCCATTCTGAAGAAGGACAGCATAATATGAATGCAGTAACGACTACTAAGCAACCACACAGACAGCCATGCTTTTCCACACGATGTGATCAGAGTCCTCTTAAAGACCTATCTCTTGACCTCATTTGGAATGCCACCATTGTGTCCTGTCAAGGTACACTATGTACTGCAGAGAACAAAAACATGAAAGTTGTCATAGCAAAGTGCTTGAGAATTACAAGATTGAAGGCCATTGATTTTTGATGGACGATATCGCTGAATTGGTTAAATTTATGTTAGGACTTATGGAGAAAATGGCTCCAGATTAGGGATTCTCAAATCAGAGATGGGGAGAGAGAGGTGATTTTGCTCCACAACACACCATTGGCCATGTCTAATGATATTCGATGTATGGGAGGGGCTGTTGGCATCTGGTAGTAGGAAAGAGGGAGACTGTAGAGCATCTCTAATGCACAGGGCCATCCCTGCCAAATAGACATGTCCCACCAATGTCATCAGTGCTGAGACTGAGAAACCTGGGTCAGACAATGGTACTTGGTGCTGAAATTGTAATGGGAGAGGCTGGTAGGTGGGGCTTGGAATGGAGGAATCAGGCTAACACCACCAGAATCCATGTAGTATCTCAGTATCACACACACACATGCTTTGTCCTCTGCTGTAGTACAGGAAGTAGGGTTATTCATAAAATGCTTTTACTGAAGCACCAAACGTGAACCTGATCAAGACCATAGGGCATCGTTGGATGATTAAAACTACATGTGAATCACATGTTATTTAATGATCTCACAACCGCAATGCTGAAACTTTTAAGCCTTAACATTGTTTCTATGTCTTGTGTGTGAAACTAAAGATAGTCTAGCCAGACATCAAAGTCATCACAATTGTATCAATTGAGGCAGGTAAATAACGTTAAAATTAAATAGCTCACTTAAATAAAATTATTAAGTAAAAATTGGCACAGGTGGGCTGCAGAGGCAACAAGCTCTCCGAAGGTGAACCCCAAATTAGCCAAGTTGGGGAGCTGCCCTGTGCAGGGGTTTTCTTCCCCTGGGAGCCCAGAACAAAGGGATGGTAAATACAGAGAAGCCAGCACAGAAAAAAAGCCAGCCTGAGAGACTATTTCAATCTAGAGTCATTTTCATTATGAAAAGAGCACACATTCCTGGACTAATTTCTCTGTGTTGTGCCAGGCCATACCTTCCAATGTCCCAAGCCTCCTAGAGCATCACTTTGGTGGGAGAACAGGAGAGAAAGGAAGACAGCTTTTGTCTCAGGGTCAACCTGTGTTGCCTGGAAATCCCTGCCTAGGAGAACTCCCTGTGGTTCTTGCTTCCCAGTGGATTAGACAGAAATCCCTCGTCGGAGCCCCCCTGCCCCATGTGACCTGCTCTCTGCTCATTTTCAGCCCCACCTTGTAAGCCTCAGCTTCATGCCAGCCTTCTGTTTTTGTGTCAGCTGTACTGGCTGTTTTCTGTCTGTCTCCTCGGGGGATCTCTGTTTGGTGAGTTTCCTATAATTTATTTTCAGTTCAAACACTGCCTCCTCTTGGGGTTTCTCTTTCTAAAGTATCACTTCACCAATCACTCATTCCCACATTGTCCTCTTTGGCCGTCTGCACTGAAGCAAACACTCCCTGTGAAATCACAGGATTTGTTGACTTGCTCCGTGAGGGAGGGCCCTTGTCTGTTCCATACCTAGTATTCCCCTCTCGTGGTGAACCGTGCCTGGCGTGTAGAAGGAGTTTGGCAAATATTTGTTGAATGAATACATGAATTAGATAAGCTGGGGCTTGGACTGGATCATCTAGGAGAATCTCCTTCCAGCAATGAAGTACTATGATTTTCAAAAGCCGTCACAAAAAGCATCCATCTTTCCAACTGAGAGCTTCTCCCTGCATATTGGCCAAGATAGGATTTCTCAGGGCTTAATTGCAATGGTGGGTAAGCAGGGAGAGTGAACCAGATGCCTTTGGGGGCCGGACACATCTTCCTCTGAGGTTTAGCAGCAGAGCAAGGAGCAATCACCGTAATCAACACAGAGGTGGATGAGAGAGCAGCTGGGTCCTTGGCCAAATGGCCTTTGTGGACGTCAGAGCCAGCGTCTCCAAAACAACCCTTTATTTAGAACAGTACTCCAAGTGGAGCCTGCCCTCCACCCCCTGCCTGTTCTTCTCTCAATCGGGCTCTCCAGCTTGTCACATATGTGTCCAATTGCTTTCTTAACATCAGCTTGGGTAACCCTGATGTGAGGGAGATGAGAGCCATGAGGTCTGTGAAGGTCTGATGAAAGCAACTTTAACACATAACCATTTGCCTTGGCAGGAGCTTGGGCCAAGAGCAAAAGTCCTCTTGATGTGTCAAATTATAGATAAACACAAGTTTCAAAAACATTTGTGATATAACTGCAAATAAAGGCTGGTAACTGGCAGGGTGCTCCGTTTACAAATAGTTCCTGTCATCCAAACAGTAAGGGGATAAACTTAAATGGGACTGACTTCCCAAACATTTGAAAGCACTTTAATAGGCAGGCTCTGAGGCTACAAGCCTAAGAGAATATGAATTAAGGAGCAAGGTCGAGCCAGTCCACAGCTAAGGTTCATAGGGCTATGGCCACGGGCTCTGAGCTTTATCGAGATGACTCAACCAAGGATTCCTGTGAGACTTCTTCTCCAGTTCCTCCCATCTTCTGAAGACCTTCTGGGTTGTCCACACCCCTGACTCAGGCTTGGGTTGGCTTTTTTTCTGGAAAGTGTGTCCTTAGAAACTGGATGAAGAGCCTTGGGCCCCGATAAGATAATTACAGCCGGCAGGATCCCCTCAAAGAAAAATATCAACAAGAACACCCGGCCTTCTGCACAGCCCAGTGGTGATGCTGACTCTGATGACAAGAAGAGATTGGCCACCACCTCTGCTCATTGGCCTCTCCGAGCTTCCATCATCCATTAACCTACTCACGAGCCAAGATGTATTTATTACATTCTTTGTGCATGCCAAACACCATACTAGGCATTGAACTACTTCATTAAGAAAAACTTTGGTTCTGGTAGCTGAGATATATGTGCGTATCTGAAGACAGAAGACTCAGTCTTCGGTGGTTATCTGAGTTGGCAGTAACCACTGAGATACCAAAAGAAAAAAAAATCATAAAGTACATATGTTTTAGGGAAATCTCTATTTTCTACATCCCATACCATGTTTGGAGTACAATAAGCACTTCCTTCTGGTCTCTCTTTTGAGTTTGCTTCTAACATAAACATTTATGCCAAGTCTAATTGCTATTGCTATTTCAAGTACAGAATGTATGGAGTTGTCCGAGTATCTTCCTCCGTCCCTCCATCTCTCCCTCCCTCCCTCCTTCCCTGCCTCTCTTCCTCCTTCATCCTTCATATGGATTGACATGTAATGACTGTGTACCCACACTCAAGGGTCATGTGGATGCTCCTTGCACTCCTAAAATGCAGTTTTGATTTCCTAAAGCCTACCAGTCCCAGAGTTCAAGACGCCGAGATTTTAAGAGTTCCTAGAATTTGGAGCAATTATGATCGCAACTTCTTCAACTTCTTCTGGCTCTTGGGCCACTGTAGCAGCCATCCCACCCACTGTATTTGGACCATGTCCAAACCCAGAACTCAGGCCTTTCTGTGAGTTTCATAAGAAACTGAATCAATCACCAAAAGGATTTGTAGACTTAACAGAAGACATTTTTGGGGGTAGGGAAGGGTGGAAGAAAAAAAAAACTGGTGGCAAGGTAAGTTAACTTCAGCAGATGCGATTTCTCTTGCTCCATGCCTGCTAGTTAGAAGATCTGAGCAGGTCACTTGCCTTTCTGGGTCTCAGTTGCTCATATTTAAAAAAGACACTACAATATTTGCTCACAGGGTTGATGTGTATATAAAATGTGTTTTGTTTCATTTTTTTTTTTTAGTAAAAGGATTAGGGCTGGAAAGATAGCTCAGAAGTTAAGAGCAAGTACTGAAGTACTGCTCTTGCAGAGGACCCAAGTTTGGTTCCCAACAGCCATATCTGGTGCCTCACAACCATCAGGTTCAGAGAGATCTGACATCTCCAGCCTCCACCAGTGCTGCAGCCAGCTGCATGCCCCACCCCCATCTATATATAAAATTAAAAATGATAAAAATCATTTAAAAAAGAAAAGTCCTGTGTTCCATACCAGCTCACGTACTGGGGGAGATGATAGCTGGACAGGCAGATAGATGGTGTGACAAGCAGACCTAAGAAAAGCTCTTGTCTATATTTATACACGTACATAGATGGGTACCATCATTATCATTTCTTTAACTCCTGCTTCCTCTCACTCTGCACTTTTTTCTCTCCTCGCTTTCCTCTCCTGTGCCCATCCAGGAAGAGAAACAGAGGTTTATTCTCGGCCCTCCTCTCCTGCTCTTGCTGCGCCGCCGAGGTCTTGGCTCCCGCTGACGTCATATCCCAAGCATGTTTACCAAGGTATTTCCCAGACAATGATGGCTTCCTCCTTGTGAGGGATTAAGGTGTCAAATGTCATGATAATATTTTTTTAACTTGTTACATTTATGTATACACAAAAGGTTCCATGGCTTTAAATCAATATTAAAAACACTGGCTGTGTCTTTGGGGGTGTTTTCACTCTCAAAAAATTCTCTGGTTCAGAGGAAGTAGAGTTTCCTGGTGAGAGAGGCCTCAGTGCATGCCTTCTAACGATGGCCAGGACAGCACAGTCCTGCTCCCACCCTACACCCAGGACACAGAAGATGACATTGGCCCTTTTCTAAAAAATCAAGGGGACTGCAGTACCAGATGGCTAGAACCTGGCACAGAAGTCAGATAATATGCTGTTCCCCTCAGAAAGTATTTTATCACATTAGTCTCAGAATATTTCTTCCTTCTTTTATTCATTCCACCTCCAAAATAGTCAATCACACAGATGTCACAGATGGAAAGAGACTTCTCTCAGGAAAGAGAATGTATGATCACAGAGTTTCACAATCTTACTTTCTGGATTGGGGTTGGCTTGTAGCAGCAGTGAACAATCAGACTCCCAGAGATCCGTTCCTCTCTCCTATAATGCTGACATTACACACATTCGTGTGTGTGTGTGTGTGTGTGTGTGTGTGTGTGTGTGTGTGTGTGCATGTGTGCTTTATATTTCTTCTGAAGCACATTTACATCTATTTGAGTGTTGGTAGAAAAACTCATTAAAAATGGAACCCTCCCATCACTATCTCAGTTTCAGATCTACGGGTGACTCCTTCCCTCCTCGTTACCATGGCCCACACGAGAAGAGAGGGGTTCGCTTGCTGTCTTTGGCATCTGTCAGAGGAAGAAGTTGACTTTGGAAGCATTTTGATCTAATCATCGTCTATTGTAGGTTTGGGATACAGATAGAAACAGATAAAGAGGAACGTGAAAGGCCTGTTCTGTCACCCATTCCACACAGGTGTGTCATGGAAAGAGCCCAGCAGACTTGGCTGGAGTCTCAGCTCCATGGTAATGAGCTTTGTGTTTTGGGCAAAACATATGGAGTGTAGTCTTCCCATGTCACAGAGGAACAATAGCTCCCGCTTTGTGGGCTCTGAAGGTTTGAGCAGGGCAGTTTTTTTCTCTTGGATTTTCAACACTGCCATCTCTTGAATTTTGTTCCTACCTTTTTGGACCTTCCTCTCCAATTCCAGAAAACGCCAGATGTGGACCTAGGAACAGTTCTTTTCCCTCTTGACTTCCTTTCCCTAGATGATTCCACCCATACTACCCCCATTGTTTCTCTATAGGACAGGTGTGATGATGGTCTCCCCGCAGTTCATTTAGCCCAAACAAAGGAAGGGATTATGTAGGAATATGTGGGCATATCAAGGGGTTTTCAGGTTGGTGTCTTCCCAGAAGTCATCACTATTGGTAGATCAGAGCCTACAAGAGGAGTAATGGGGCAGGTTCCCAGGGGAACGTGTTCAAATGACAAAGCCAACAGTCTATGCTCAATGCCCGCAGTGTTTCAAGACTGTAAATAATAAGTCTAGGGGACCTGATGCTCTTCCATTTACAGGGTCTGGTTACATAGCTGAAGATGACTCTAAATGCAAACATGGTCCCATTGGTACTCAGAGGCTAATGAGCCTAAGAACACTAGAGCTACAGTGCGTGGAGCCTAGTCTGTAGTAAGCTCTTAATGTGTTGTAAACTGTATAAAACTTGGGGCTAGAATGATGGCATAGCAGTTAAAAGCATTCACTGCTCTTCCACAGAACCTGGGTTCAGTTCCCAGCATCTACGTGGCAGCTCACAAGCACCTGTACCTCCAGATCCAGGAAGTCTGACATCCTCTCCTACCGTTACTGGGCACCAGGCATGTACATGTTACATATATATATATACAAGCAGGCAAAGTGCCCATACATCAAAAAAGAATTAAAAAAAAAAACTAGTGTTTTTCCCCTAACCATTGAGCTTTATTGAAAATTTCATCAAATTTGACTTTAAAGATGTCTTCGAATGTCAGGTGACCAAACCCTTCCCTGGAGATGGAAGAAACTTGCAGATTCAATCCATGTAAAATAAACTGTTTAAAGACAAAAGAAAACTGGGAATGTCTGAAGGACCAAAAGAAAAAAAAGAGTGGGTGATGGCTTTAGGCACCCGATGGGAGATAATCATAACACTTGGCTAATACATTTTTGGCGCAGGCTTCTTGGCAAAGAAGGCGAAGTGGAAACATGCTGGGTTACTTAGTTTTGGTTTTTCTGACAATGGAAAACATAGAATTTTTTCTGAAGAGACAAATTTTTTCCTGGAACCGAGCATGGGCATTTATCACATGAGTCATTGCTAAAGGATGCTGAGGACAAAATGGACCCATCTCCCTCTGCGGTTTCTTACCATGCAGCTTCCCATCTGGGTGTTCTCATTTCCACCCTTTATGGGTGTTTTTTAGTGATCGGGAATCTTTTTAAAGCACTGGGTGGGCCTGAAACAAAGCAAGAATGGAATCACTTCTGCCTCCCACCTCACCACTGACCAGCCCTAGGCTGTGGGGAGAGAATGTGCAGGTACTTTTGTCTAGGTATAATCTTAAGGCAATAATGATAATAAGAAATTTTCTAATTGTATCTTTTGTCAAATGCAAGCACATTTTATAAATCCAAGCATGCTGACTAAGTAGCTCCATAGGTTCATTATGTGAATGCTTGATCACCAGGGAGTGGAACCGTTTGAAAGGATTACAAGGACTAGGAGGCATGGCCTTGTTGGAGGAAGTGTGTTACCGGGAGTGGGCTTCTAGATTTCAAAAGCGATGCCAAGCCCCAGCCCTCTCTCAGCCTGTGGACAAGGATGTGGCTGTCAGCTACTGCTCCAGAGCCATATGTGCCGCCATGCTCCCTGCCATGATGATAATGGACTGTACCTCTGGAACTGTAAGCAGCCCCCCCCCCCCCCCCGTTAAAAACTTTCTTTCCTAAGAATTGCCATGGTCACGGCATCTCTTCACAGCAATAGAACAGGGACTAAGACATTGACTAAGTCAGTGTTTCTCAACCTTCCTAACACTGTGACCCTTTAATACAGTTCCTCATGTTGTGGTGACCTCCAACCATAAAATTATTTTCGTGGCTCCTTAGTAATTGTGATTTTGCTACTGTCATGGATTGTATTGTAAATACCTGTGTGTTTTCCTATGGTCTTAGGCAACCCTTGTGAAGGGATTATTGGACACCCCCCCAGAGGGTCGCAACCCACAATTTGAGAACCACTGGGCTAAGGCATCGTCAGACTGAACAGCTCCTCCCAACCCTCCAAGCTCATGCCCGTCTCCAGCTCGTTGAGTTGTTGGTGGATCCCCAGATGACTATGTTAAAGAGGATTCTGTTGTCCCATCTGACAATGGCAGGGGCGCATGGTCACCTCACCTGTTTGCAGTGAGTTCTGCCATTATGCATTTACATTTCCCAGCTGCTAGCAAAGCAGATTTCCTATGATAGCAACTAACAGATAAATGTGTTTCCTGTAGTCCCGCTACATTTGTTAGCGGGAATATCCTAAGATGTAAGGACATTTTATCACATTCCACTGGGATCTTGGGGGTTTCTGAGAGCTGATGTATAATACATAGGGAGCAAACCAAACAGAAACTTGCCTCCCTTCTTCAAAAAAAATGTCAAGCCCACAGTGCAAGTTATAATTATTATGAAGAATTTGTTTATATAGTCAATTTATGAATTATTAATTAAAAATCTTACTCTACAGCTAATGACTGCTCTTTGTTCTTTTTGGATTTACTTAAGCAGTAGAACCCATTTAGTGTTGTAAATTATAAAGCATCCCAGTGAGGCACTTTGACTGTTCTGGAAATCTCAAGCTGTATGACAAAGGTTGCCTTTTGTGGGTGTGCGTCCTGAAGGACCTTGCTCCCTCAAGAATAAACTGTAATTCCAAGGTTGCATAAGGCAGTTGACAGGCCCCGAGGGGACTGCTGCTGTTTTTGACTGCTGCCTTTCATCCCATCCCATACCAAATCAGTACCCGTGCTCACACAACAGCGGACACTTAGTAACACTTAGTCAGTAAGTGGATGGGTATTGAATTCCGAGTAGACGTTTGAATGAGTAAATCAGACACCCACCCTGCTGTTGACACCAAGGCAAACCCAGAAACGCCCGTCTCCGTGCAGTGAAGGAGGCTGATCTAGTGAACTGGCTCTGAAACTTCTTGCCCATGCTGGGGAGAAAGAGAAATAAATATCTGCTTAACAAGAGAGCGTGTGGTTTCACAAGCAGATGTGTAAAGTTTGCAAATGGGAAGTGGATTGTTTGTGTATGAGAGACGTGAAGGGAGAGACTCAGTGAGCTAAGTTAAAGTAAACTATTTATTGCACTAACTAAGCCACAATGTGGTCACACCCAGCTCATCATGACTGCAGCACCTCTCCACTTCTTAAAAGTCATCCGTCTCTGCAGAAGGCACTCACAGTAACTGGGGGAGGAAGGCTTCTAACTCCCTGTGGCATCCTGGACCGTTTATAGTCTCAGTCCATGAGTGTTAGGTCTGGTGGCTTTCTGTCTGTCTCAGCGCCAGACAGAAAGAGGATGGGATGGAAGGGAAGTCAGATGCGTGCCTCGTTGCTAGGCAGGCAGCTTGCAGAGTGGGATGCACACATTCCCTGCTTGGGTGACTTCTAGACTCTGGGGCTTGGCAAAGCTGCAGCTGAAAACATGGAACAAAATAAACTACAAAATATAGAAGGAATGTGGGGAAAGTCATGAAAAGCAAATTGGTGATTCATAGAGATTACAGTGTAATGGCTACAAGATTTTCCAGGCTTTGATTTAAACATTTTCAAGAAATCAGTTGCAGCAGCGACTCCCTTGGTGACTAGACATGAAGGGGGATTATGATTATTATTATTTTTAGAAATAACAAACTTTTGTTTAGGATGTTTATTTTATTTTTAGTAAAGCAGATATCACTTTTATTCCCCTGCTCCTCTCTTGAAGAAATAAAAATTGCCAAGTAATCCCAGGTCACATAAAGAAGATACACAAAGATCATTTAAAAAATGGAGGCCATTTTATTTTTTCATCATCCATAAGTTCTTGGACAATTGTAAATAACAATTATAAAGAGTTATAAATACGAGTTGGGCCAGTAGCTAGAACATGTATGTTTGTATGTACACATGCATATATTATGTATAGCCCTTCCCTGGGCTCAGCAAATCTCCAGTTCCTGAATGAAGATAACAATTTATCATGGTTCACTGGGTCATAATTTAATTTTAAAAAGACCCCAAATTCAGATAAATCATGGCTAGTGTGGTATGTGACAGTGTCATTTTAGGGGTATAAACCTCAAGATCAATGATATAATGGTCAGAGCTCCAGCCTCGCTCAGCCCAAGGCAAGGATGCACAGGTGCCTAACTCAGCCCAGGCAAGGATGCACAGGTGCCTAGCTCAGCCCAGGGCAGGGATGCACAGGTGCCTGGCTCAGCCCAAGGCAGGGATGCACAGGTGCCTAGCTTAGCCCAGGACAAGGATGCACACGTGCCTTGCTGGTTGTTTTTTGTCATCTTGACATAAACAAGAGTCATCTACGAAGGGAACCTCAATTGAAGAATTGACTCCATCAGATTGTCCTTTGGGCATGTCTGGGGGGCATTTTCTTGATTAATAATTTAAGCGGTGGAGTCCACCCTCTTGGGTGGCACTACTCCTGGGCAGATGGTCCCGGGTTATATAAGAAAACAGGTTGAGCAAGCCATGGAGAGCAAGCCAGTGAGCAGTGGCCTTCCATATTTACTGCCTCTGTTCCTGCTTGGAATCCTTTGCTAGCTTCCCTCAAAGATGGCCTCCGGCATCCAATAACCCCCCTTCTCCCCCGTACTTACTTTGTGTGATGAGCAAGAGAACTTTGGTGTTGGTCAACTCTTTCCCTGCCTCCCAGCCAAGTAGCTAGCTCTTTTTTGTCTATAACTCTCGCTGTTGTATTCACCATCTAGTCTTCATTCCTCATAGATAATTTAATGCTTTCTTAATACTTCTGGTGGTAAATATCACCAAGAATACTTGTTAAAATTATAGACCCATAGGTAAGACCTATGGAGGCAGACTCTACAAGGAACAGTGTTTTCTTGCCAGAGAATTTGGGAGAGCTAGGGCTATTGATGATTTTTCAGTGTCCTTTATGCTAACAAAGCACATTCATGAATCTTTCCACAAATGTCTCAAATATGCTCACTGTTTTATGTTCCAGAACAAGGGGCCCCTTGGAGTTAAATGTTGACTCTGGGCCAGAAATGGCTTCTTGTCTCGAGCCTCCCCACCAGGACCTACTGCCTTCCAGAAGCTTCTGGTAATGATGGAAATAGTGCTATCAAGAAAGTCTCTTGCAAGCAAAGAGGAGAGAGACAGATATGATGAAATCCCTGAGAGCACACTAGAGGTTGTAAAACAAGAGAAATCCTGTGGTTGCGGAAGATGCAGGTAAGAGGAGATGAATGAAGTCCTGTACATGTGAGCACCAGTGTATTTTGATAAGCAAAAAAGCTTAAAAATAGCTGCAGCTGAAGGCAGCATCATAGTGAGCCTTCTGCAGAGCACTGGTTCTGAGAAATAGCCTTGAGAAACAGGTTCTGGCCTCAAATAAATTTGGAAAATATGGTGAACTTTACCCCAGTAAACAGAATCATAAAGTGTATCTAATCTGCCTTAAAAGGCTCTGAGAAGTCCAGCTGCAAACAAACACAATTAAAATGTGAAAATAGAAATACCTCAGACTTGGAACTCTGTCCCCCATTGCCCCATAAAATGTGCATAAACATCTATCTGAATGTACTAGGGTAATGTTGACTTAGAGAATAGAGTCAGGGAAGAAAATGCATTCACTAAGGTGTTTAATACTGCATGTATGTAGTACTATAACTCTATGCAACTAAAAAGTTTAATATAGGGGCCAAGCTCCTGATTTCTTCTCCCCACTTAAAACTTGAAAGTGTGTATACACACACACACACACACACACACACACACACACACACACACAAGCTACAATATGAAGTAGTCTGTTGTTCGTGTCTTTGCTTATTTTGAAGAGACAGGGGTGGGAACACAGGCAACAGACTTGCCCCACACTCCAGCTTGTTGATCCTCTCTTGGAATTTGCTAACGAAAAGCAAGTGTATGGCGTGAGAACCGGGCGGGGGCTAGCCGAGCTCGAGAATGTGGAAAAGTGGGTATGTCTGGAGCCTCTGGCTCTTTCCAGGCATCTGGATTGGAGTTCCAACTTGTCTTCCTTTCTGTCTTTGCCAATCTGCCACTCTGAGGACTTGGCAGCCCAAAGATGTCACCTCATTGACGTGCTTCTGCTCTTCCTGTGTTTAATGCTGTTGCTTCAGAGGGAGTCTTGCTTCCAGGGACCTCTGGGACCTGAGGCTACCCTGAGCACAGCCCATGTGGCCTCTGGGTCAGAAAGGAGCAGAAAGAGCAATCTTGGCTGGCTCTGCCAGCTGCGTCATTGTTCAGAGATGTAACACTACTCTGGCCAGCATGGGGACATTCTATGCTTAGGTTATGATTCCCATGTGTTAGAGCTTAATGGCACTTTGAGATGCCTCTCAGATTGGGTGATGTGGGAGTGGATGTGTGTTCCTTAGATGACTGGATTGGAAATCACTGAGACAGTGGGAGAGGGGTTAGGAGGAATGCTGTTTCTCCTTTAGTGGTTGTTAAACTCAGCCTTGAAGCAGGGAGAGAAAGTATTTCAGTTGCTTATGCTTATGTGTTTAGGGATGGCTGATTGCTCCGTAGTGTGAACTCTCTCATTCACTGGGGCCCTCACCCTGATCTGCCCTTGGTTTAACAGAGACAAATTAGAGTTGGAAGAGGTTAGGGTACAGAAGTTTTGTTGGAAAGGATAGTGTCTTTAAAAGTAATTTAAAATGTATTTGTGGAGTGGTTCACCTCTTTTAACATTTGTTGGTTGCTGATAAATATTTTACAAGTGGCTTTCCAAAAATTAATGTGTGTGTTAATTTATCACAAATTTTACTGATATAAGGGATATATAACATAAACTTGCAATAAAACATTATGTAATAGGAAAAACAATATATAATATAAACATTATATAATCCATAAAATAATATAATCATTTCATTTTAAATTTCATATATATAACTGTGGTAATTTGAAGGAAAATGGCCCCCAAAGGGAGTGGCACTATTAGGAGGTGTGGCTTTATTGGAGTAGGTATGGCCTTGTTGAAGGAAGTGTGTCACTGTGGGGGTGGGCTATGAGGTCTCCTATGCTCAAGCTATTCTCAGTCAGACAGTTCACTTCCTGTTCCCTGTGGATCAAGATATAGAACTCTCAGCTCCTTCTCCAGCATCATGTCTGCCTGCATACCACCATGTACCATTGTGATGATAATGGACTAAACTTCTGAAAATATAAGCAAGTCCCAATTAAATGTTTTCCTTTATGAGAGTTGCTTTGGTCATGGTGTCTCTTCATAGCAACAGAAATTCTTCCTAAGACAATAATTGATTCTTATAGGATTATTTCATGGTTTTTTTTTTAAATCAAATCCATATATCCTCAGTAAACCTTGTTTATAACTGACAAGTATATTCCCAACATGACTTGATATTTGTTTGCCAGCAAATAAGATGAAAACAAAACCTGGAGACACATTATGCTAAATATCCTTGGTTTGCAGCCATCTCCTCTTCTTTGAGGGGACTATGTTCTAAGACCTGCCAATTTCCCACCCCAGGCAACTGAAACCTACACACTGACATCCCTGAATGAGGAATTTAAGAGAGGTGTACAGGATTCTATAGTACTATATAATGTGTCCACCATAAAAATACAGTAGATCCAAACACTCCAAGAGCATATTAAGAACATTAAGAACAGCATTTGTAAGAAGAGTTCAGTTATTGTTGCTGTTCTTGTTGATTTTTGTTTGTTTGTTTGTTTGTTTGTTGAGGCAGGGTCTCTCACATAGCTCTGACTGTCCTGGAACTCACTCTTCAGACCAGTCTGGCCTTGAACTCTTAGAAGTCTGCCTGCCTCTGCCTCCCGAGTGCTGGGATTAAAGATGTGCACCAAAAGGCTCAGAAAGAAGAAGTAGTGGATGGTAACTTTGCTTATTTAACGATAAATTACTCTAGCTTTGTTTAAACTGCTCACAAAACTTTAAACGATATAACTGACTCTTGTGAGCTGTGAACAGCCTCTCCGGTGTACTGCCGAGCCTGTCCTACACTGTTTAAAACCCACTCTCTGCCTTATTATTTGCAAATTTTGCTCTATCTCCAGGGATATTGGAGCTGGTGATATTTTGAAAGTGCTTGGGGAGATTTTGAGCTAAAACTCCGCCCTTTGCCACAGAGCTTTTAGCTCCTTGGGGGCGTTGTGAACATTCTCTCAGCATCTTCCAGAGACATTGCTTTTTATTGAGGTTTTAAGACTATAATCTCATAGACCCCATGCTACATAAAAATAAAAAATCAAGGCAACCTGCACTTAGACATGAAAAGTTACTGGCATTGTAAGGCAGAAGAAAGTTGGGAGATGAAATCACCATCCCTACTGGTCTGCAATATTATTGATTATCTATACCACATAGTTAAGGATTGCTTTAAACAATTCCTCCTCTATGGCAGTAGTCTTAAAGGATAGTAACATTTCCCTCTCTAGCCTCCTTTGATGTTGTAAGGATTTTCTGGAGATAAGTAAAGTCTATGATACAGACAACAAATGCATGAAATCCATCAAAAGGGCAGGTTTTCCTCCAACACATGGAGTGTAAGCTGGCCCTAAGGAACGGAAGGGATTTAGAATGTAGGGAAAGCATTCTAGTGGGGGCATGTAACACAAGTGAAGGGTTAGAGATAGGAACTCAGGAGAAACAGCAAATGAAGCTAGAGAAGATTTGGATTTATATATAGATATGACAACTATTTCAACAGGCCCCACAAAGTACACTCTTGGCATGGAATCAAGTTTTAAAACTAATAGCTGGAAAAATTGAAAATAATTTGAATCTTTACTACAGCTTGTTAATAAAAAACAAATGCTGGAGTTCTTTACCCATCAGCACTTTGCCTCTTCTCTTGGGACCCCATGGTCTTCTGACACGTAATTCCCTGACTTTTTAGTTCATGGATTGCCTAGTCTTCCCATAATGTCTCAAGAAGTTAAGGACAGAATTGAATGACAATCATAATCTCCCTTCATGGGCTAAGGGAACTCATGTGAGTCAGTGAAAAGACACCCTTGATCTGCTGCTTCTCATAATGACAGTTATACCCGTAAAGAACAATTATATGAATAAAGCTTATCTGATTGCACACACCTTAATCCAGCCCAGGAAGGCAAAGGCAGGTGGGTCTCCATGAATTCAAAGCCAGCCTAGTCTCCATAGCAAATTCCAGGCCAGCCAAGGCTACACAGTGAGACTCTGTCTCAATAAAATAAAATAATTATACAAATAAACAATCTCTATCCCTCTCCCCTTATTAGCTCTGTGGTATAATGTCCATTTGAGTGTGTGCACATGTAAGTGTGTGTGGGCATGCATGTGTTTCCTTTGCCTTAGGCCTTAGTGCTTGCTGTTTCTTTTGCATATATCATTTGTTTCTTGCGGGTTTTACCCAACTAATTCCTGTTAATCCTGGAAATTCAATTTAAAAGTGGCCTTGGGGCAGAGGATGTGACTCAGTGATAGAGTACTTGTCTAGGCTGTGCAAAGCCCGGGGTTTGATCCTCAGCATTGCTAAAAGGAAAAAAAAAATGACTTTACCCAAAGGTGTTCCTTGAGTGATTATCTCTCTTTTCTGAACTCATGTGTTTCTTGCTATTTTTGAACTCAC
Organism: Peromyscus eremicus; assembly: GCF_949786415.1. NCBI lineage: Eukaryota > Metazoa > Chordata > Mammalia > Rodentia > Cricetidae > Peromyscus > Peromyscus eremicus. The sequence goes on from NC_081423.1 coordinate 18,945,190, forward strand.
TATATTATCTTATGATTCCATATTTTACCTGCCTTGTTTCTATTGAACTATGAAAATGAAAAGATAAGCTGTAATTCTTATTTCTTATATATACATACACATGTATGTATATACAAATACATAGGATTACACACACATATGAACAATATATTAATATATCATTCATATGTTTATTTACTTATTTTATATTAATATAGTTTATATTTTTATGCAATATGTTTCCCGTGTGTATGTATATATATATTTATTAGTTTAGTGTTCTATTTATGCTTTTGGATGAATGAATCTATTTATGAGTACCTTTAATAAGATAGCACTATATTAATCCATTAGCAATTTGCATCTTTTCATGTGCTACTGTCTGTATGAAGTAGAAGCTACCCTTAATTCTCAGAAGAGCAATCAAGGACCGGAAATCATTCAACAATTGGGACAGGTCAACAACCAGGAAATTCAGCACTAATCTGAGCCTAGGGCTGACTGAGTGGTCCTGGTGCATGCTGAAGCATGAGGAATCATTACTTCAGGAATTGAGGAGAGGTGGGGGTCTCTAGAGAGGAAGAAGGGGGCAGAGACTCCCTTGGTTGACCATCAGAAGTGATATTTGTACCAGCATCATCCAAAGGCATGGGTAGAAAGGAAGGCAGAGGAAAGATGCTAGCTGCGTATCCACTCTCTACTTCATTACTTCAGGAATTGAGGAGAGGTGGGGGTCTCTAGAGAGGAAGAAGGGGGCAGAGACTCCCTTGGTTGACCATCAGAAGTGATATTTGTACCAGCATCATCCAAAGGCATGGGTAGAAAGGAAGGCAGAGGAAAGATGCTAGCTGCGTATCCACTCTCTACTTAGGGGATGCTGAAATCTTGGCTTCTTATGTTATGGGGTGTTTGTCTATCAGTAGCAGTTTTTTTTTTCAATCCAATAATGGTCTGCTCTGCTTCAGAAACCCTTGTTCTGGAAGAGGCACCAAATAGCATAGGGGCAAAAGTCGTCTCAAGAAGTCATCTGCTTTTTGGTTTTTGTGGGTCTCCTCCCCTCCCCATGATTTGGATTCAGGTCTCATTAATGGCCTAAGTTCACACTAAGAACACAGATCATCACCAAAGACCATGAGCAAATATGTGTGTTCTCCAAGCAACTAGCACTTATTCAATTTTGAAAGTGCATTAATTACTTTTCTATTGCCGTGATAAGACATTATGACCAAGGCAACTTACAGAACTAAGAGTTTATTGGGGCATACAGTTTCAAAGGGTGAGTCCATGACCATCTTGGAGGGGAGCATGGCACTATGGTGGCATCTGAACGCTTAGATCTTGATCCACAAGTAGGAGGCAGAGAGAGCTAACTGGGAATGGTGTGGGATCTTTGCCACCTCCAAACCCATCCCTAGAGATGCACCTCTTCCAAAAAAATCTTCCTCTTCCTCCTAATCTTTCCCAAACAGTTCTTTCAACTGGGGACCAAGTGTTCAAATCTGTGGACTTATAGGGCCATTCTCATTCAAAGCACCACAGAAACATAGCAATGGCACAAGGTTGTTTGAGTGTCCTATAGTGTCTGTGACAGACAATAGCATGTTTACCTTTAAGTCAAACCTTCAGCCAGGCTCTCAGTAGGTTGCATAGGAGTGCCAGCAGGCTGCCCGAGTTTCTAAACGTTGTACGAGAACTAACTGTTTTCTGGTCTGTTTCAGTTTCTAGAGACAACCTGCATGTCTTGGGTTCGGTCTCTTCTTCTGTCTTCAAACCAGCCCCACTAGGCCAAGTCCTTCTCTCACTGCCAACCCTGAGCTTGCTCCCATTGCTACACCCAAAGCCACAGCCGGACAGCTGGACAGATCCTTAGCTCCTGTAGGCTCATATGATTAGGTTAGTGCATTCACTCCATCTGTGCATTGAGCATCCATTATGTGCTAGGTGCTAAGATTGCAGATTATTCTTTCTTTAAGATGTTTCTAGTCCAAGCAGACAGACTCATCATCCACCAAATGCAGTATAGTATGCCAAGGACAACGGGAGAGAAAAGGATGGGGTTCAGTGGGTCCTGGGTTCAGCGTCTATGGATTTAGGTAATTGTGGATCAAAACTATTTAGAAAAAAATTTGTATTGAATAGGTACAGCCTTATGTTCTTGTCTTTATTTCTTGTGCTGTACAGCTAACTACACAGCACTTACGTTAGATACTGTAAGTAATCCAAAGGTGATGGTTTGAAGTATACAAGAGGATGACGTAAGTTAAATGCAAATGCTATGCCGTTCTGTAGGAAAGGCTTGAGCATCTGTGTATTTTGATGTCTGCAGAGGTCCCTGAACTAATCGTCCACCAAGACCAAGTGACGACTGCATAGACAAGGGGCCTTTAAGGCAATACGGGAAAACAGAAGGCATGATGGCTAAGGTGATGCTCAGGCTACCTAAGGAAGAATAAGAAGCATCTAGCCAAGGGAGCAGACAGAGGAACGGTGCTAGAGTCCTGACTTTTGTTTCTGTGGAAGCAAGAACTGGGACCGTGTGTTTCTGAGTACTTCAAAATGAGTCCAACTCTTGATCCAGCAATTCCAGTTCTAGAAATTTATTCTAAGGAAGTGAGCAGACATACACATAAAGATTTATGGGCACAGATGCTCATTGTCGTGTGATTTATAATAATAAAAAATTAGAAACAGCCTCAATGTTTATAGTAAATTGGATAAATGAATCCATATGATGAAATATAATGTAGCCCTTAAAAGCCGTCTTAAATGAGGGGAAAGTACTCACATCGAATTAAGCAGGGAAAAGTAGTTTAAAATGTGACCTCAATATGGTAAAATTGGACACAAAGCAGGCCAAAATGAATACTATGTATATAAGTTATGCACAATGAAAGACTTGAATAAAATATATAAAAATGGTCAGGGGCCAGATTTTAGGGAATAAATGCATTTATTGAGCACTACTTCTATGCTGGGCACTGTTCTAAGAACTTTATGTAGACTAATTGATGAATTAATCTGCGCAATTCCCTATGAGATAGACATTCTGATAATCTTCCACCTCACTGACGAGGAAGCTGAGGCCCAGCAAAGTTAATGAACATTGCTAAGTTCCCTAAACAGCAAGTTCTGGAAGTTGGATTTGAATGCAGGCAATCTCCATACAGACTACTAATGCCCAAAGAGATGCTCACACCTAGTGAGAGAAGGACCTTTCTCAGGACAACAGCATCTTAGAAAGCCAGGTTCCTAGCTGACATAAGGCTATGTTGGACTGAGACAGGAAAGTTAATGTCTCAGGTATGTTGGGTCTCCTGGTCCTGTGAGGTTCTCAGGATGCCCTGTGAACATCCTGCTGACCTGTGAATCTTTATGTTTCTATTTCTTTGATGTTCATTTCTGGGCAAAGGACCCTTGGGTGCAATGAGGAATTGTGCTCCTGCACAGAGCTGAGAGGGTATGTGTGTACAAAGTTGTTTCCCGTGGTGTAAAATTTCTTGTACCTCTCTGTTATTGTTTTTCTTGATGTCATGGTAGAAAAACTTCAATATTTAAATGGTTATATGTAGAAAAAATAGTTTCCAAAAGAGCTTTGTCATAGCTTTTATTATATTGAAAACCTGGGTGGACAAGTTCCCATGTGAAAAACTTTAAGGCTTTGCCCATTGGTAAAATCCTTTTCTCTGAGTCAGTGTGGGTGGCAGAGACCCAAGCCCAAGCCAGATGGTGAAATTAACTGATTGATTGGCATAAGCTGATAGATATTTCAGGGAAAGACGAGTCATTGACATTCACCAGCTTGGTCAAGTTCAAAAGTGATCCACTACTTTTGTGCCAGGCTATTCCATCTGGCCCAGATATGCTCTCCTCCATGGGAATTCTTCAGCCTACCTAAAAAGTTAATCACTTGTCAGAGAAGGAGACTTCAGGCTTTGGGCCAGAAAGTTTCTTTCAGCTCTAGTGTAGGGAGACAAAAGCTGAGGTAAAAATTGCAATGATAGTAATAATAGCATCTAGTTCATTGTTGAATTGTATTTACCTAAGGATGGAAAGAACCAAAGACTACACTGAAGACGTGACTGGTTGTCCTTGTCACAGAGGGCCCTTGTTTTATCGGCCAACTTGGAATCTGCTCCATATATTGTGTTTGCAGTGGAATAAGACCAGTAGAATCACAAGGTTGTTCTTCTTCTTCCCTATTCCCAGCAAAAGGCATTATGGGAAATAGAAGGTCATAAGGGCCAGTTAATGCTTAGACGACATGGTACTGATATGGATATCCAATATGAGTCAGATAAAACCTGGCTGACTCTGGAACCCCGGGACCTATGAGTCACCATAAAGTGACTAACACTGGATGTCTGAGACCCCAAAAGCAAACAAAAGCTATTATACAACTATTTTTGACAGAGTGCCTTTTTTTTAATGTGATTCTGTATAAAGAGGGCCTCGAGGTCAGAGGCCTGAGTCTCTGTTTTTGTCTTCTCCAGCCTACCTGTGTGTGTTTGCCTGTAAGCCTGTGAGCTGCCTGCCTGTGTGCAGCCCATGTGTGCCAGCTGTGTGTGGGTGCTGAAGGGCAGCTGCCTGCCTAGTTAGCTCTACTCCAAGTGAGTAAAGAAGGCCTCCATCAGTGTACAATTCCTCTAATTCTCTCCAACCTCCCAACCTCCTGTGGTCCTTCTACTGTCCTGGGATGGGAGCACAGACCTCACAGGCATGAGCCACTCAGCTTACATATGGGAATTAAAGGCCATAGTATCCACACTAGCCATGCCAGTGGATACCTGGAGGTTAGTTTTTCCACCTTGTGACTAAACTCGATGCATTTGGATTGAGGAAGGGAAAAGGGAGGAGAAGCAATACACAGAGAGATTGCTGTGCCAGGAGCTGCCATCACAGAAGAAGGCATTCATTGGGAGACCCAGGCGGCTCTGAGGGAGCATCCATTGACTCTGCTCCTGCCACCCAGTGAGGACAAGCCATCAGCCAGATGGTCCCCAGGGATGTTTAGACTTAAGACACTGCTCAGCCCCCATTTGTCCTTTCAGCTGTTTCCCACTGTGCTTAAATTCAACAATTACTTCTATCAACACCTATTTGCCACTACCGGCTACTGGCTACCATGTATCACCCATTGTTCTGCATCCAGGAAATAAACTGGATTGTAATGTTGCATTCTACGTTTCCTGTGTGACGTTTTATTCTGAGTGTGTTCTCCTGCCTCAAACATTCTTCCAGATCTACGGCTGTTAGTGACAAGACTGGAATCCTCTTTATGGTTATACCATGATGTAACCACGGTTGGAAATTTGTACTATTTCTTATAACTAGTTAATATTTATTGCATCAATTAAAAATTCTGGGGCTGGAGAGAAGGCTCAGCTGTTATACGTCTCTTGCAAACTACCCGAGTTCGGTTCCTAGCACCCACATCAGGCAGCTCACAACCTCCTGTAACTCCAGCTCCAGGAAGACCCAATGCCTCTGGTCTTCTCAGGCACCGGTACCCAAGTGCACATAATCCACACAGGGACACAAATTCCTGTCATTGAAAAACAAATTGTCTGGGGGATGGAGAGATGACTCCATTGTTAAGAGCACTGGCTGCTCTTCCAGAGGCCCTGGACTTGATTCCCAGCACCCACATGGCAGTTCAGAACTGTCTGTAACTCCAGTTTTAGAGAACCCAATGCCCTTTTCTGGCTTTCAAGGTTACTGCAAGCAAGGGGTACATAGCCATAGATGAAGGCAAAATACTCATATACATAAAAATAAAAGAGGAAAAAAGTTAAAGTCTGTATCTCAGCAAACCATCTTCTTGTACCTCTTCAGAGCCACAGTGAAATGCAGTCACTTCTCACAACTCACACCCCTCTCTGCCCCAGTACCCACACGGATCCCTTCCTGTTATCTCCCAATCATCCTTCCAGCTCTAGTGTGGAGGAAGTCCCCATCCTGCACTACCTAACCACACTCAGCTTTATTTTTCTCCGCAGCATCTGCGCCATATTATACAGTTTCCTTTCTGAATGTTTCTGTGATTCCAGCATAGCTATACGACAGGAACCCCCACGAGGACAAAGACTCCCTTGTTTTGTTCCCTTTCTTCTGGGTGTCCCCGCTGCCTAGACTAGGGGACACACCATGTGGATAAGATACATTTATCATGGACTGTTCCCAGTGGAGAGGGGGACGTGATTGGTGTGGAGGTTCTAGGAGGAGGCTTGGGAGGAAGAAACCTGGAAAACAATATGCCCCAAATTCAGAATCAAGGAACAACATCTCTTCTGCCTTTACTTTTAGATTTTTGTCAAGTTTGTGCTGGAATGCAGAGCTGCAAGGAGCCTCTCTTTGGCATCTTGCTTTGGAGAGCTGGGTTCTGAATTCTCAGCATCACTTTTGAATCCTTTCTTTCTTCAGAAAGTTTGACCTTGACCTCAAGGGTTTCTGTAGTGACTGGCCCAACTCAGTATCAGTGAACGTAAGTAACTCCCAAAAACAAAATGGTCCTGGGCTCAAGATACCAACCGTTTATAGGAGGCTTCAAAAATCAACCAAGTGGAAGCCTTCACCATTTCACAGGCCTGGCCCTGGGAAGGATGCCAGATGTCTGTAGGCCAGGTGACAAGGTGACTTATTTTCTCTGAGCCTAAATCCAGCAGCCTTGGGGGGCCCTCTGTTATCTATGCTCAGAATGTCAAGCAGATCAATAAGATCTCGATCAAATCCCTAAACCCAGTTAAGCTAGAGCTGTAGCCCAGTCTAGGACAGAGGCAAAGAGTGAAATAGTTTAAGACAAAAAGTCAAGGAAGACAAACAACAATCACAGTGTATCCATCAGACCCAGGATCTGAGTTATTCCTTTCAATTAATTTGTTTGTTTAGGGTGATTCTAGATAAATAATGTATATATGTGATTTTTTTTTTTTTTAAATCGGGTAAAGAACATAGAGTTAAAAAGTTTTCTCTCTGTGACTGAATATCAGCTCTCCGGTCACCTGACTTTCCACACCACAAGGCAGCCAACTAGCAGTGTTCTTACACTTCTTCAAAGAATTTGTGTGCATTTACATATACTGATGTGCGTTTGCATGTGTTTGTGTTTGTTTGTATGTTTTTATGTGTGCCTTATATATTTGTAGGTGTTTGCATATAGCTACCTGTGTTTGTACCTATTTGCTTATGTTTATGTGTGTTGGAATGTGTTTCTGTGTATCTGCAGTTGTGTGTATTTGCATGAATCTGTTGGTATTTGCTGATGTTTGTGTATTTGTATGTATGTATGTGTTCATGTGTGTGTCTAAACAAACAACAGTGTTCTATGCTCACTTTTCCTACACTTCTGACTATTTTACTTTATCTCAGAAAGTACTCTATGGAAGATTAAATACATCTCAATCTTCAATGTTCATCATATCTTCTTATCAAACAGAATGTAACTCAATTAGCCAATTTCTGCCACTACAAAATGTGTTATAATAAATATCTTCATATTCCTATTTTATTAAGAGGAAAGTAGCCTGAAGTTAACCAATTTACTTTCTATCTTTCAATGATGACACTGGAGCTTGAACCCAGGGCCTCACACATGCTAGGGATATGCCCTGTCACTAAGCTACATTCCCAGTTGTGGTGGTTTGAAGGAGAATGGCTCATATATTGAAATACTTGGTCCTTAGTTGTTGGGGCTGTTTGGGAAGGATTAGGAGGTGTGGCCTTGTTGGGCAGGCTTTGAGGTTTCGGAAGACTCATGTCACTCCCAGTATGCTCTCTTCCTCCTGCTGTGATTTGAGACGTGAGCTCTCAGCTGTTCCTGCCGCTTGCCTTTACGCCATCATCATGGATTCTGACCCTCTGGGACCATACGTCCAATTAAACACTTTCTTATGAAAGTTGCCTTTGTCACGATGTCTTAGCATAACAATGGAGAAGAAACTAATACATCAACTTTTTTATTTTAAAATTTGAGACAGAGTTTCCCTATGTAGGCCAGGTCAGCCTCAAACTTGCAATGGTCATATCTCAGCCTCTTGAGTTAGTTGGGAACAGTTATAGGACTGTTCCACCATGCTTAACAGTCATAATCCTTTTAAGTAATTTTAACCATATTATTATCAAAGATTACACATTGGAATAGAGAACTAAAGAAATAGAGAGAGGCACAAAGTCCCCTAGAGCATTAACATAGATGAGATTTCCTTTGTATGGCTTTTTATATTAATAATACAGTGCACTTCTTCATCCTTCACCCAGTTTATGTATTATGAGCATTCTTCCATGTCATTAAGCACTCTTACAAACCTTCCAAAATGCTGGTGGGGCTGGAGAGGTAGCTCCATGCTTAATTGCACTTGTTTAACTGACTGCCACTCCAGTTCCAGAGAATCCCATCCTCTGGCCTCCATGAGCATAAGGCACTCCTGTGCACACAAAGATATGCAAGCAGACCACTCATACACACAAAATAAAATGTAATAAAATCTTTAAAATGCAATACTTGGTTTATGAAACTATTCCAGCTGTGGTGTTCTGGTGGCTTTGCGTTTGTCTGTTTGTAGATATAGTGCTTCCACACACATTCCTGTGCACAACTGTCCATGCAAAGGTGATGTATGTGCAGATTAGCTCTTCCCGATTTTCAAGGTTTGGTGTGAAGGAGCACGTACACTTTCCCAGGCCTTTCTCTCGCCTTGCCAATGAGCTTTCTAGAGAGCCTGTGCCCATGCTGCCTGCCAATGTCCAGCTCACTCATTCGTGAACATTTTCACTCTCCTCTGTATACTGACACCTCTGTATTGACTTGAAAGCAGAAGTGGCTGTGTGACCTGCTTTGGTCATTGAGATGCGAATGGAACTGATGCATGTCACTTCCAGGTGGGCGCTTGGGAAGCAGAGTGAAAATCAGTTTTTCTCCCCTTGCCACAGCAGTGAGAAACACCCTGGTGGAAGTCCTGTTCGCTTCAGTGTCGGGCCTGCTGACAGTCAGCTGGGCAGCTGGGTAGAGGCGTTCGGATTGAAGAGACAATAAAGAAGACAGAAAAGAGTCGAGAGGTCTGCCGGTCAATGCCGGACAGCCCCGAGTTTACTTCACAGCCAGCTTATATACAGTCTTGAACGACAGAGGTAGAACAATGCACAGCACAGGCGTTCAGCCACTATCTATCCTGCCTTGTGTCAGGGCAGTTTCATTTTCTATCTCAATGTACCTCCGGCTGGCATCAGCAGCCTGCATCTAGCTAGATAGTGTGTTCCTTCTTGTGGGCTAATCAGGACTTTCTCACAGCCCTTCAAGGAGACTCTGTGGGCTAATCAGGACTTTCTCATAGCCTTAGAGCAAACAAGCCTGAACTCTACTGACTCAGAATAGACTTCAGATTCAAAGTGGGAAACTGAGTCAGTTGTGGGCTCCCACACTTCAGTCTCTGAGGGAGTGGAGATGGTACAAAGGAAGCTCCCAGTCAAATCCTCCATTGGACAGCATGCAAAAATGAGAAACGAATCTTCATTTTTAAAAGTCACTCTGGAACTTGACACTCTGGAATTTGGGGTTCATCAGGAGAATGACACTCAAGGCCCCGAGACAGCCCAGGTAGGTAGTGTCGCTTCTCCTGGACATCTCAACAGCACTAGGCACACACCAGCCAAATCAGAAGTGAGAACATTGCCATTAAGTCCGAAGTACCCCCACGCACTCTTGTTGCTATAGAAACTTGTTTTTGGTAACCTGCCTTATGCATTCAATATCTCATCGTTTGGTATTTCCTTGGACACAGGAATTGGTTTGAGGATGAGTGTGTGACTCCATGGAGATTTGTAAAATGTGATAACAACATTTCTAGATGGATCTCAAGAAGAATATTCTTTTCTGGCTGAGCTGCCCAAAGCCAGGTACTGTCAGGAGTAGATATGAGTGCTGGATTGACTGTGGCCATGTTGAGACTGGTCCAAGGAGAAAGGCAGGACCCAGAGTCACAGCAGTCGATGGTTTAAAAGCTGCACACAGCCTTCCCCAGCCTTGAGGTGCTGACTGATGACATAACTGAGCCTTTAGCCTCTTGCAGTTGGCGTGTGGTAATTGATCATTGTAAATACATTGCTTGATAGGCTCTTCCTGGCCACCCCTTCCCTGTCCCAGCCCCACTACCAGCCTAAGGTGGCACTAAGAAGTCAGGTCACCTGCCTCCACCCACTCCCAGCTTCCTCCCTTTCACCGAGTCTTCTCTTGTCTCTTTCTTCTTCTGTCCTCTGTTGGCAAACCTCCTTCCATCCCAGCACCCTGTACGAAGGGGCCCAATCACTGTTAGCTCATGTCAACTGTGCCTGCAGCTCCATGGACTCAGTCCCAGACCTTCCTGCCCTCTGTGTGGAGCACACATGGGCCCAGGCCTTTCTGAGATAAATCACACTTTGAGCTGTCTTGGTTTGATGACAAGGTCAAGGCTGGGAGTATTTTGGGGAGAGAGAGCTTCATTAGCATGGCGGTCTCTAAGATGCAGAATGAGAAAGAGAGTTAGTGGGCGCCCCCCAGGAAGGAGATATGTGGGACAACAGTGTCTTCTTCCAGGACTTCCCTGCTCTTTCAAGCCTTGTCTGTACCCTGGGAGACTGACCTCTGAGACAGTACCAGCAGGACGTCTTGTCCTCTGGCTTCTGGACTGGTATGGTCAATGAGGAGCAGCAGCAGGAGGTTAAAAGGAGAGATTGCTACTTAAGAGTAATATTCTCCTCACTCTGGTCATGTTCAGCAGGCTTTTCCTTTGAGACTCCAGCTCCTGCCAAGTGCTCTTCATCCTGGCACCACTTTCTTTCCACTGGGATCTGGGAGCTGCCCTGCTCCCTGCGATACCTGGGCTGGATTGGGCACTGTCTCAGTTACTTTTGGTTGCTGTGACAAAACACCGTGACTGACAGTGACTTACAGAACCAAGAGTTTATTTTGGCTTATGGTGCTAGACAGAGAACCATGATGGTCCTAGATGGTTCCATAATGTTGGGGACAGCATGGCAGCAGACAGCTGGAGCAGGAAGCTGAGAGATCACATCTCCACCCACAAACAGGAAGCGGAACTTGAGCTGCAAATGGAACAAGGCTATAGATTCTCAAAGCCTGTCCCCAGTGATATATCCTCCGGTAAGACAGTATCTCCTAAAAGTCTGTCAAACATCTAAAGGTTCCCCAAACAGTGTCACCAACCAGGGACCAAGTGTTCAAACTCATGAGCCTATGGGGGACATTTCTTATTCAAACCACCACATCAATGGATGTCTGATATTTCTCATTTCATTCGATCTTATGCTTTCCCCCAAATCTCTGTAGGTGTACACCTCTGAAAAGAAAACAATTGAACTCCTTCAGCTAAAACTTTTGTATGTTTCTTGCCAGGATGCTGGTCCTTGTAACAACTGACATTCTGCTCTGTATGCAAGATATGGGGACTGTATGTCCATAATTTAACACTTTTATACTGAATTCTTTAATCATGTCTATGATTACAAGTTTCATATGTATGTATATGTATTTATATATACATCATATATATTTGTATTATATATGCCCATTTATATATGCTATATGTGTATACTTATATATGTCTATTTATATATACACACTATTTGCATATATTCATATATATATATATACACACACATACATATTTGGGGGGATCTTCCCACCTCAAATAATCTGATCAAGAAAATCTCTCACAGGTTTGCCCGTGAACTGATTCCAGATGTAGTTGAGTTGATAATGAAGATTAGACATCACAGTGTGTGTGGTGTGCAATTCACATGATAATTATAAATATTTATAGGATACAATGCAATATTTCAATATATGAGCACAATATATACTGATTATTTCTTGTGTTGGGAATATTCAAAATCACATCTACAATCTATTTTTTAAATATACTATAGTTACCGTGTGTGTGTGTGTGTGTGTGTGTGTGTGTGTGTGTGTGTGTGTTGGACAGTTTACTAGACTGGCTTACAGGCTGTGGTCTGAGTAGTCCAACAATGGCTGTCATATGAAGAAAAGGTTGAGAATCCAGTCATTGGCTACCCTGAGCTTCTAAATCCTGGCCTTGAATCTCAGGGTTGTGTTGTACTTTAACAAGTGTGGAATGTCTCACTGAAGTGTCAGCTCCATAAGGGCATGAATTGCTACTTACTTGTATATGGAGCACTTGGAACCACAAACTCTGAAGGCACAAACCCCACCAGACATATTTGTGAGCAAACACCTATCTGTGTGGTCCAGGTGTATTCAGGCTAACGGCTTGTATAAACACTGACTGCGTCTGAAATCCAGTAGGGGGCCCTGAAGAGCAGAGCAGCTGAGGAAATCCCACTAACCGTGAAGGACTTGCAGGGCGGCCGCATGCTGAATCATTCCTTGTTGAGCATGTTAGCCACACTTTTGTCACACGTGTTTAAAGGGGGAACATTTTCTTTTGGCTCAGGGTCTCTGAGGTTATGGTTCATGGCTGGCTACACTTCTTCCAGGCCGAGGGGAAGCAGAACAAAAGGTAAGAGGGTGTAGAAGAGCCGAGTTGTTGACCTCATGGCAGCCAAGGAGCAGAGGGAAGAAGAGGAAGGGCCCCAGACCATGGCATCAGCTCCTAAGAACAAATTCGGGTGCCAGGGCTGCCGCGTAAGGGAGATGGGACAAGTTAGATTCATGAACAGAGAAATTAGAGATTATTGGAGAGTTTCTTTCTCCCTCGGGATCCACATGACACCAAGAAGAGACAGATGCCATTCTCCTAGCTAGGGAGTCAGACACCCGGTTGCCATGGATTTCCTATCTTGCTGGTACAGTGTGTGGTGTACAAGACATTTCCCTTGACCCTGAGAGGGTCTGGTGGCAGTGCTCAGTGCACAGTAAATTTCACTATGGTCTTTGGGCGATGGTACAGAGGTTGGCTTGGGAGAAGTGCTCGCTCAGTCAAGTGATGTGTCAAGGGAAGGAGGTGAGGTGGCAGGTGGCAGTTCCCCAGGAGGCCACACTGTAGGGGCCTCTGCTTGTTTTGTAGGTACAGAAGCAAGGTCCGGCCAGAGAGGGTCCTGAAAGCCACAGCGCTGAACTGGAACTACCTTTCATAAATGTCTTTCTCTGGGTAGTGGTGCTTTGTGTTAGGAAAAGTGGGAGTCTGCCTGTGGGGAGGGGAGAGACACATGTATGCACGTGATAAAGGTCTAAAGGACAGGATGCTACTGGTGAACAGTAAGAACATCACTGTCACTCAGGTAAGAGGGAAAGCCAACTGGAACCCAAATTAACCAGTTTACAGGTAGCATCCAGTGAGCAGGATCCTGGAAATAAGAGTGGGCTTTGGAGTTTTGTTTTGTTTTTTGAAATTTGAAAACCACTTTTATCATATTTTTAGAAAGCTGGGAAAAAATATATAACTCATCCACCTTGGGTATTTAAATAAACAAGCTGAAAATTCTGAAATCTAGAGGGTAAACAAGGAACCCATGTTCAGTTAACATCCTCACCACTTAATCCTTGAACCTTCCCTCGCCTGCCCACACTCTGCAGCCAAACCAAAGGGGCCCTGGCTCTCAGTACAGAAACTGGAGCTCTTTCTGTGGCTAGCCACAGCTCCCCTGGGGCCTGGCCTTCTCGAAGGAGGGTTAGAACATCTTCCTCAGCAGGGGTCTCCGTTGAGAAAGCCCCGGAGGCCCTCAGAATCAGTGCCTTGCTGCTTGCCTCCCCTGACAGAAATGCCTGCTCCCTGAGTTTCAGATGCAACTTCAGTATCTTCTCTGGTCACTCTTTCTTCTGCTCACCCAACCCCCACCCCCACCCCACTTCATAGAAGCCCACCCCGCTCAAGCCTGGTAAACATCAGAGTGTTTTAGCAATAGAAGGTCCCAAAGAAAAGCCTCTTTCCATCTTTCTCTTGGCACTTCCTCAGTCACCAGAGAAGAGGAACCCAGGCTCCACATCTTTTCATTTCTTAATTTCTCTCTCTCTCTCTCTCTCTCTCTCTCTCTCTCTCTCTCTCTCTCTCCTTTTTGTGTGTTTGTGGGGGGAGTGGAGGTTCTGAGACAGGGTTTCTCAGTGTATGTAACCTGACTGTCCTGGAACTCACTCTGTAGACCAGGCTGGCCTCGAACTCAGAGATCCGCCTGCCTCTGCCTCCTGAGTACTGGGATTAAAGGTGTGAGCCACCACCGTCTGGCATTTTTTCTTAATTAGTATATGTTAATTATAAATAGTATTCAGGGCCAGTGTGATATACCTGTGTATGTACAGAGCATGCGTCGATCAAGTCCAACCTCCCTTTTCTGCCTCCACTACACTCCGCCCAATTCTTAGTAACCTCTATTCTGTTTTCAAGGCAGCTTGACCACGTCCACAAATGAGAGTACTTGTCTTTCTGTGTCTGGTTTATTTCATTTATAACATCATCCGGTTCCATTAACTTCAATGCAAATGACAGGATTTCACTCCTGTTGACCGGTGAATAATACTCTACTATGTATGTGCATATTGTCTTAGTTATTTGCAATTAGCACTGCAATAAACATGGGCAGCTTCATTTTTTAAAGATATACACCAACGTGAAATAGCTGGGTGTTATAGGTCACGTTTTAGTTTTTATTTGCTTGCTTGCTTGGGGGCAGGGCTGGGGGCGGGGGTTCCATCCTGCTTTCCATACTGCTCTCCATCGTGGCTGGCCTGACTTACAAGCATTAGAGTTGCTTTTTCTCCACACTTGCCAGCATTTATCTCTTAAAAATAAGAAGAAGAACAGCCATTCTGTATGCCCCCAACTCTTTTCAAGGCCTGTAATGTTCTTTTATCCACTTTAGTTTTGAGCTTCTGTGGGTCATGGGACTGAAAAAGCTCCAACCCTTCTTCTTGCAGAGGTGGCGGAGGGCTTGGGAAACCATCTGATCAGACATTCCCCAGTCTTTCCCCTCCTGTATTGCCTTTTCTGGGCAAAGCTGTGCACAGCCCATCTGGCAGGGCAAACGGGAGCCATAATCTGAGCCCATGGAAAGAGCGTGGTTACCGGTCATTTCCCAGGCTCACTTTTCTTACGGACAAGGTGGGTGGAGGAGAATTGTCATGCATCTCATTGCATCAATATTTGATTTCCTCTCTGTGCCTGGCTACCCTCCCAGCTTTGATCTCTGCCTCAGGGGCAGAGCCAGACAGGTGACTTTCACAATGCAAATCAGGGTCAGCCACTCTCTGCTCAGGCTTTGATCCCCTGGATAAGGAGAAGCTGGCAGGGAATGCCATGGACCCCAGTCCCCGTTCACCCATGGACTCTCTGCGACCTTGCACAAGGTGGAATTCTGCAGAGGGCTCTCCTTATCGCTCTAGTAGTGGTTATTAAACTATCTGAGATCTGGTCATTTACACTATGAGAGCTTTAGAAGGGCTACGTGGGAAAGGCCAGCTTGCTCACAGATTGTATCTATGTACTTACCCTTGCTCAAATGTAAGTTAAGTGGCTAAGTTTAGCACAAGGTCAAGGCATTGGGATATAGCCAGTTTTACACCTACTGCGCTGGGGGCTTCTTTTATGGACTCTGATGAAATTATTCCCACTCTCCCATTTCCCAAAGGTTTCAGGGCTGTACCCC
Source organism: Peromyscus eremicus (assembly GCF_949786415.1). Lineage (NCBI taxonomy): Eukaryota > Metazoa > Chordata > Mammalia > Rodentia > Cricetidae > Peromyscus > Peromyscus eremicus. The sequence continues at coordinate 18,960,775 of NC_081423.1, forward strand.
TTCCCATCCTGTCTGCACTGGGGCTCACTTTTGATTCTGGGGTAGGGAAGAGCAGGCTGTGAAGGACAAGGGACAGTTCTTCCCTCTGAGAAGCAGAGGTTGACCAGGAAGAGGAAGTAAAGGGAGAGAGGTAAAGGAAGGAGAACGTCCTTATTTCCCGATGACCACAACTTTAACAACAGAGAGGCAGCGTGGGTAGGATTCTCATATTTGACACTCTGAGAACAATTTATTTCACAGGCTGCCCTCATTAGCTTGAGACAATTCAGATTCATGCACAAAAAGTCTTATATCGTTTTTACGTTTCTCATTATACTACAGGGGTGTGAAACCTTGTTGGTACAAGTATTTATCTATGGCAGATCTTCTAGAAACCTCTATTCTAAGCTTGTCACTAGGTATCTAATGCAGTCTTTTATAAGCCACATTTTCTTTTCTTTCTTTTTTTTTTTTTTTTTTTTTTTTTTTGGTTTTTCAAGACAGGGTTTCTCTGTGTAGCTTTGCGCCTTTCCTGGAACTCACTTGGTAGCCCAAGCTGGCCTCGAACTCACAGAGATTCACCTGGCTCTGCCTCCCGAGTGCTGGGATTAAAGGCGTGCGCCACCACTACCTGGCCTATAAGCCATATTTTCAAGTGTTTATATTATTAGGAAAAAGCTAACCTTAAGTTGCTTCACACAAAAGTGATATTTTGAGGACTGATACAGCTCTGTTGACGATCTCTCTCCCTACACATGGCATGCTCTTGCTATCTGTTATTGCATAATAAACTACTCAGAAATGTAGTGGCCCCAAATAATCGCTATCGTTCACTCCAGTGGTTCTGTAGCTTAACTAGACTCTCTCCCAGAGCTGTTTTAGGTAGCTGCAGTTGAATAGAAGCTGAGTGAGACAGACTCCAAGACGGCGAGCTCCCGTGGCTAGCATTGGCCACAGGCTGGGAGTTCAGGTGAGGCTGTTGTCTTGAGTAGCTGTGTGTAGACCTGGATGGCTGAAGAGACCTGAGAACATTCCAATGGGCCCTTTCAAATCTGTCAAAGCTTTGTATGCCCTGTCCTTGAAGGCCACACAGTCATGTACATCATACTCAACAGCTCATGACACCAATCCGGATTCAAGGAGTGTGAAAAATGCGGGACTACTTTGTGGCCGGTTGGGTTGAGAGGCCCATCTTGGGCAACTGAGTGCCTTGGAGCCATCTTTGGCTCCCCCTTAGTTTCTGCCCCCTCGTATCTTGAATTGCTTATAATCTTTCCTGACTGCTTTGCCTAGCCTATCTAGATTCTCCCATGATGCTCTTTCATTTTCTTTCCCTACTTGCATCAGCTTCATCATCCTTTTCAACAGTTTCAAATTCTTGCTGGATGGCTCTCAGAGGTTCAAAATTTCACTGGACAGCCTAGAGATTATGTGTTCAATCTCTGATATGTTCCGTCACAGGCAGACTTAGGTGGAGGCCCAATAATGATGAATCCAAAAACCCAGACTTGCTCTCCTTGAGATCATGGGTAGTCCAGTCCCTCCCGGAGACATGGTAGGTACAAATTACTGTATCTTTACTCTTACTCCTGGGATTCAGAAATGAACTAGTACAGCTGTAAAGAGACCCAGCTATAGAAAAAGATCAGTCCTATGTATGGTGATATTTTAATTGTACTGAAATGTGATTTTTTTTTGTATGTTAATAAATAAAGTTGTCCAGGGGTCAGAGCTAATAGCAAGCCATAGCAGAAACTGGGCGGTGGTGGTGCACACCTTTAATCCCAGTTCTTGGGAGGCAGAGCTAGGTGGATCTCTGTGTGTTCAAGGATACAGCCAGCATGGAGACACACGCCTTTAATCTCAATACCAACCATAGAAGACCTGGAGGTCTGTACAGACAGGCAGTGATGAGGAGGTCATGTGATTGGGTTTACAACCAATGAGAAGGCAGAATAGAAAGTCTATAAAAAAGACAGACAGACAGGAAGTAGGTCTCTTTCTGAGGAAGATAGCAGCGGCAGTGAAGGGTAAGGTTTTTAGCTCTTAGCTCTGGCCTCTTGGGCTTTCATCTTTGCATTGGCTCTGTTTCTTATTTAATAAGACGGTTACATCTACACCTACCACCTGTATAAAGGAGCTAACATTCATCTGGTCGTCTGGCATCCTTTAAATTGGCTGCATACTCTTTAGGGGACAGCCTCTAAAAGTCCTAGCCATTAACCTGGCCTTTGTTGTCCCTAACTCAGAGAATGTATTCCTCTGCTGTCTTCTTAGAAAGTGCTTGGGTCAGGAATTCCAGAGCCCTCGTTTTAGAGATAAGGAAACAGAGTTTAGAATTCATTAAAAATTCCACAAGTAAGGCAAAGACAGACAAATTTCATTTCCTAGGATCCCAAAGCCAAAACTCCTCATTTGAACACAGCCAATTTAAAGTAAAAAAAAAAAAAAAAAGCAGTTAGTCCCCGCCCCTTGGGGGGATGGCCCAGCTTCATTCAGGTGGAGACTACTGTTTTCATTTGCATGGGTGATCAGCCAGGTTTCTGCCCCTTGGTTGCCTGCTGGTCTCTACATCCTACTGACTTTCACTCATGCTTATGTGCCCCTCACTACCCAGTCCTGCGTACCAGGCCTGGCCCATCCTTTTTCCGTCCTGCCCTTGTTTCTCAAAGGGGCAGCAGTCAGCATATCAGTTTACAGCTGTTTCACACGCTGCTGTCGGTTCTCTGGGGAGCTCCTAGTCCAGGCTCAGTGACTCTAGTCAGTACAAACTTGCAGGGTATTTACTTATATGGAATTTTTCAACCCTACTTACAATTTCGGCCAAAGAATCAGGCAAAATGCTTTGCATATATCCCAGAAGTCATAAAATGGATTTTTCAGGCTGGTATTGGTTAAAAAAACAGTTCTCCATATGGAATGGAGAAGAGGGCTGGGAACCACCTTTCCCAAAGGCTTTTGAGATAAAGTGATGCTCACAGCTTGGGTATAGGTCGGGTGGTGGGAGGGGGTTACTGAAAATTCCATACAGTGCAGCTCTTAGGATGTTGTAGGATTTTTCTTAACTACCACAAAGAAGAAAATACTGAATTTCCCAGCTGACACACATTTTTTTCAGGCCTAGAGGCAGAGCTGTATTGATCAGGTCAACAGGCTTCACTATCTGCTTTGGAGAAAATCATAAACACCGACTTTTGTCTTAACAAAAGCATCCTTCATGTCCATATTGGAAGCCCTTTCTCCCTTGTCTTGAGAATCATTTCATTAGTCCAGTATGAAGACCTGCAAACATCAAACTAACCTAATGTGTGTTGAGTGACATCCATAGATACTTCGTCATCCTCCAAGAAGATCTCTCCTGGGGTGTCTGCAATCACTGCAGGCCTCAATCTCCTCTACTTTCTTTTCATGGACACTGACTGGGTCCCAGGAAAGTCTCATGGAAATTATGCTAGTGTGTTGAGATCTCAAAGGACCCACAGTAACCAGGCAGTGGAAGTGCACGCCTTTAATCTCAGCACCTGGGAGGCAGAAGGAGGCAGATCTCTGTGAGTTCGAAGCCAGCCTGGTCTGCAGATCTAATTTCAAGATAGCTAGGGCTACACAGAGAAATCCTGTCTCAAAAACAAACAAACAAATAAATACACAGACACACAGACACACACACACAGACACACACACACACACACACACACATACACACACAAGACCCACAATTATTTCTGACTCGTTTATTAGTTGTTGTTGTTATTATTATTATTATTATTATTATTATTATTATTATTATTAGTGATGTACTTACCACTTTTTGAGCTTCTGCTTTCTCCTCCTGTTTAGGTACTAGGGTAAACTTGGAGGCATTGCCCTCCCAGGATCTCATACCGTCAGGTTCCAGCGCTCTGAGGAGATTAGAAAGAGACATGGACAAAATGCAAGGCCTGTGTGCATGGCTCATCGCATATCCAACGCTCTTCCTATTGTGAATTCGGCCTGCTGGCTTGTCCAGTCTTTTCCAATATAGTGACACTGGTATTGCTCTGACAAGGAAGAGCAGGCCACCACCCATTTCCCATGGAGCATCATCTCCATTTGTGGTTCACATGTCGAAATGCTGTGCCCGCCAGCTAGCTATCAAGATGGCTGGAGTCTCTTCGATTCAGTTTGCTGATTGTAACTGGTAATGTCCCCTTCCCCTCCCCCATTTAAAACAAGATCTCTTCAGAATATACCCTGCCTCAGAAACTAGTTATTTACACTATGTATGTTCCAGAAATACCTTGTAATGAACCATACAAATCTATTTGTCCTGCTGCTACTATAATTGCCTATATCTTATTATAACTTAATATGTAACAGATTTTTTTGGGTGAAGCCAGAAGCAACTGAGCATTCACTGAGAACGCAGACATTGAAGGTTGTTGAGGAGCCAGTGAACCCACTAATTGGATAAAAGGGGGGTGGTGTGGAAATTTAATTAAACTGGCATTTGCTCTAGCTGCTGGAAATATTAATAAGAAAATGAGCTGTTAAAAAAAAAAAAGCAAAAGGCGAGGGATGACATTAAAAATGCCATGGTGCCTTTCTTTCTAGCATCGAGGAGGAAATGGATCTCTTGCTTCCGTGATTTGCCGGTCATCTGTCCACTGAGCCCTGCCGACAGCTTGTTTGGGCAGAGATCACAAAGAAAGGCGCTTGGAAAGCTGTGAGTCGAGAGGAGGAGTGTGAGATTCTTGATTTGGGGACCAGATGCATCTCTTGGCAGCTCTTCATGAAAACATAAAGATAAAATATGTGTCTAAAAAGGCTGGGTGGGGGGAGGCGAGAAAAGAAGAAAAAAGCTGTTTTTCTCCCTCTTCTCAAGTCCTCCTCCCAGAAAGGGAGGCGGGGAACATCTGCATCCATTCAAGCAATAACGCTTAAACAATTGTCAAATTTGAGAGGGGCGCATGAGGGTTTTGAACCCCGCATTTAAATACATTCCATAGCCCAGGAGCCTTCGGGAAGACACCACCCTCCCTGGGCCTGAAAACAAGAGCGTAGGGAGGCAAACACAGATGGCAATGCTGTGTTTAGTTAGGGCTGCTCTAACAGGTTTGTTTAAGTGTGCTGAGTGGCCAGACAGTCGTTCCCCTAGAGACCACCGCCCCATCACCACCAGGGGCAGCTGGGCCTCGTGGGGACCTCCGGGTTAATGGACTCAACCAAGGCCCTGGACCTCAGCGGAAGGCAATTCTTCACTCAGAAGGCCAAAGGGCCTGCAATCTTCCCTTCGGTTCTGGACATTTGTAGGCATCTGGAGAAGCTGCTCTGATCAATGGGATGCTTCCGTTGGGGGGCGGGGGGGGGGGGGGAAGCTTGCCTCAGGGAAGTTGTCTTTTGACTATAGGCCTGACAAAGGCTTTGTGTTCTGCGGTTTTATCACGAGCGCTCGCTTTTCTTCATCCCCCCCATCCCCCAGCACTTGGGAAAACTCATGAGAAATGGTGATCTGGGCCAAAATGTGTGGCAGTCCTTTCACACAGATTTCTATTTCTTGTGAGTGACCAGGGCTCTGAGAAGCTCTGCTCACATGAGTTGCCGCTGGATGGTGCAGGCATGCCTCAACCCCATGTTGTGACCTCTGGTTGCCTCGACTCCCAAATTTGTCCTTGTATTGGCTCTTCACTTTCCAAGGTTCCAACGCTCCAGGGACCTGTGGCTAATTGGAGAATGAAGATATTAAATAGAGAGAGGGGTGGGAGCAGAGAAGTAGAGACAGAGAGGTCTCATAACTTTTCTTGCACTATACTGCTGTAGTTATTACTAATATTCTAGTATGCCTAATTTATATATTAAACTTACCGTAGGTCTATATGTCCACGGTATATAAACCAGTATATTGTAGAATGTAGGGTTTGGTACTATCTGGTCTCAAACATCCAGTGAGAATCTTAGCCAGTATTTACTTGTACATAGAGACCCTTGTTCTACAAATTAACTATCTTAAAAAAAATATAGAAAAATCTTTGCCTCACAGTTCTGAGGGATAAAATCCCCAATGGAAGAGCCAACAGGGCCACATGTTCTCCAGAGGCTGTGTTGAATGTTTCCTTGCCTCTCCCCAGCTCTGTGTGGCCTGAGAGCTCTTGGCGTCCTGGGCTTTGTCAACAAATAAATCCAATCCTGCCTCCTCCTTTACATGGCTGTCTTCCCTGGATGGTTGTCTCTGTGTCCCGCTCCTTTCTCTTAGAGTGACATCAGTTACCTGGCCAGGGTGTACCCCAACCCAGTCTGTCTGCAAAACTCCACTAGGAAAGAGGTTTGTTTTCACATGTATTGGGAGTTAAAAAAAAAACAACAACAACAACTCAATTTCTCGCTTTGGCCGAGACCATTCAGCATCCAACAGCCTTTATTGCAAGAACCAGAATGATAAGATACATCGATTCTATTTAGGTCCGCATACTTGTGAAATCTTGCCCTGGACTCTCAGTGGCATATTGCTTGCTGGCAAGGCCCTGGGTTTGATCCCTGACACAAAAGATAAACACAAAACCAAATGTTTGGACTCCTGTTTGTGTCCTTCCGATGAACACATACTCCTAGCGTCCACATATGAAAAATTAATTATATGTAAAATAAGACTACAAATTAGTCTTGTGGATTTTTCAACATTTAAAATGACCTTGACTCTCTTTTTAAAGACCTTTGAGCCACCAACACTGACTGTTGTTTCTTAATTCATTGGGTTATCATCATTTCTTGCTTACTGGTGTTGAAATGTTCCTTCTATTATGAAATAGTGGTGACTGCAAAGGGTACTTATTTACGTTCACATTTTAAGAATGATATCCTAACTTGGTAAAAAGTCAAATGTTGAGAATCCTCTATCATTCCTTAATTTTTGGCCGTTTTCTTCCCCAGTAAAATCTAAACGTGTGGGAATCACTGCAATAAGATAGTTCTTTTCTTTTTGAGACAAGGTTTCAGTATCTACCCCAGGCTCACTCCCTCTGAGCTCAGGCTAACCTTGACCAAAGTGATCCTCCTGCTTCAGCTTCCCAAGTGCCGTGATTGCAGCCAGGCACTAGTGTGCCTCACTCCTGTCTTCATCTGTTGTGCCCAAAGAGGTTTCCGTTTTATCTTTGTAAAGTGTGGGGACAATTCTATTAGAATGTAAAAGGAAATTAATCAGCAAAGCAGGCAAGCTGGAAGTGTCAGCAGCTGGCCAGAGGAGGGCAACAGAGGAAAGGAAGAGAGAAAAGCACACAGTTTGAGTTAGGTTGGCATGGAGGTCAGTCACGTGACAGACAAACTGCCATATGACAAGGGAGGGAAGCCATAGAAGAAGCTTGAGTCCCAGATACAAGTACAAGCATACTTAGGTTCTCACCAGCAGCCAAAGGAACGGACAGAAGAGAAGAAAAAGGAAATGTTACAATGTTCTTGGTCAGGACTCGGAGAGACAGGCAGACCCAACAGAACCTGGTGGGGGCGCTCAGGAGAGCTTGCACTGCAGAAGTGTGAGAATACATTGTCTCACTAAAGGGCTAATTACTCCTCCTGCCGTAGCTTAAGGTGGACCCACTTTCATGAAGGATGGTCTATTGGCCAGGTGATTGACCTTGCTAACAAAATTAAATCTTAATGGAGAGAAAAATGCCATGTTCCCACCTAAAGGTAGTTTCCATTCTCTACTGTAAGATTACTCCGAAGAGGTAACACTGAAATCATTTCAGAAATGGGATGAAATTAGAGAATGGATATGGCACATTTCCGTGGAGATCTAGAGATCCATTTGCAAAGGTGTCCAGACACTAGTCCCCAAGGAGTTAGTTTATTAAGACCTTTAATAGTGGTCACTATTTGCTTCCATAAAGTTCAGCGGTTATTGCTTTATTTAATGTAATTGGCTATCTTATCTGTCCAGGGACAGAATGAGGTAGTGCTCTAGTTTAATTTCTGTTGCTATGATATAATATCCTAACTAATTACAGGAAGAAGGCTTTGCTTGAGCTCACAATTCCAGGTTTCAGTCTATCATTAAGGGGAAGTCAAGGCAGGAACTTGAGACAGGCAGGTACATCAAATCCACAGTCAAGAGAAGAGAGAAGTAAATATACACAAACTCACTTGTGCTCATCACGTTTTCTCTACTCTAACGTAGTTCAGGACCCACTGCCTAGGGCATGGTGCCACCTACAGTGGGCCGAGTCTCTCCATATCAATTAACTTCATTAAGACAAACTCTTACGGCTGATCTGATCTAGACAATTGCTCAGTGAGACTCTCTTCCCAGGCTTTCTGGGTTGTTCCAAGTTGATAATTAAAGCTAACCAACCAAGGTGGGAATTTGGCAATGAGCCCAAGATTGACCATCATGACTCAGAAATTAAAGCTCTTTAAAATGTGATTACTGGTTGCACATAATGGCTAAGCCTATAGTCCCAGCTCCGTAGGAGGCTGAGATGGAAGCATTACTTGAATCCACAGGTTGAAGACCACCATGGGCAGGAGAACAAGAATTCATCTTATAAGAAGAAAAAAAAATGTGATTTTCAAGCCATCTGGAAAAATAATTCTAGTTTCTAACATTTCTGTACATTTCCATCTTTGCAGGGGCCTACCTCCTACATTATATGCACTGTGTCATTTTCAAATTATGATACTGGTGACTGAATCCATGGTAGTGAGTCAATATTTTCTTTGCATAAACCAAAATGCCACCAGACTCCACTTCAAGGGTCTGAACATTTTCCATCTCTGACAGGAGAGTGAAAGGCCTTGACTGGCAGCCGACATGAACAGTTGAGCAAGCCAGCGGGTCACAGACAGGATAGCAGATTGACTAGTTAGTCAAAACTCTGGACTTCTACCTTTGCTTGGTTTTGTTTCCTGCAAAAAAAAAAAAAAAAAGTTCATGTTTGCACATTTGAGCAGGAACAGTTTTTCACAATGGAAAGGAAACTAAGCAAGTGTTAGACCTGACTGTCCAACAAGATTGATTCTGGATATAGTCACTTAAGCTTATCAAAGAGCTTTGCAGCTCTCAAGAAAGGTAGATTAATTATTGACCTACAGGATGTGGGGAAATGCTGGCTCACCAGTAAGTAAAGAGACAGGAGTCAGAGCGAAGAGCGGACAATTCAAGTGCAACCATATTTTCTAGCAAAGGCATATGGGGGGAAATGGGTTCTTACTGAAGGAAGACAACTAGAACTTCCTCTTGGGACATTAACATTGTTTTCCAGCAATGCTTTGAGTTAGATGAAGGGATATGTGTTTGGGGTGCATAGACCAGCCCTTCCTTGTATAGGAGAGAAGTGCTTAGCTGTGATGGCTAGGACTACAGTTTCTCTTTCTTCCTTCATAAACTGAATCTGGTTCCTGTAAGTGCAGGAATGAGGTCATGACTCTTTTTACCAAGACTCTCTCTATATGGGCAGTATAGGTGCAGTCAAATCTGAACACCCATCCTTATCTATGCTTAATACAGGACTACTCTTCATTTTGGCCAAAGATAATTTCTGGTTAGGTCATAACATATGCTGGTTTGGGCCATCTTAATCTGGAAAGCACATTCCTCCCCCTCGCTCCAATCAGCCTAGTTCAGAGAAAGGAAATTCTTGATCCCATCCCCACTGCACAAATGTATACTATGTACTGCAGAGAAGAGCTGGTTGCTAACTGAAGGAATGGAGTGTTGCCTGGGCCACCTGGAGGTTGTGACCAGGTACCTGATCTGGCTCCAGCTGTGCCTTCTTTCACTGGCGCACATTTGAGAGGGCCAGATATTTTTCCAGCAGCCTAGACACTCTTAGCTACATACACTCTGAGTCAGTGAACTCAGAATCTGCTTTGAAGGTCTAGAACTCGGTTTTAAAAAAACAACAAAGAATCCAGGCTATAAACTAGTAACTCAAGTACAGATTGCTAGACTTGTCTAAACTGTGGAAGAGAAGGGGAATGGTAGATGGGAAGTTGGTTGCAGAGAAACACTTTCCTACAGTCCACCAAAAGCTCAGTAAACAAGCAACAATATTTTGTCCAAGAATTAACTGAATATACAACTGTGGTTCCATAAAACCACAATGGACCTGGAAAACAGCGTCCAACTAGTGACATTCCTCACTTACTTGTGGAACACTAGTATAAACAAACCTAGCACTGCCAGTTGTGTGAAATCATGGCACATAAAATCATGTAAATTGCACAGTACTTGATAATGTAATAAATAATGGGTTTCTGGGTTTTTTCATTGGTATAAAATGTACTTCTTCTATGTGCAAAAAACGAAATCTAGGGTAAAATAGTATACAGCTTTAGCTGGCAGCAGCCTCATCCAATCTCATGTTTACTGTGTCCCTTTCCTGTATCAAGAAGTCACAATGGGGGGACCAGGCTATACTATCTAGGTTTGTATAAGTGCACTCCACAATGCTGAACCAAGGAGGAAATTGCTCAACAACGTATTTCTCTGAATATATCCGGCCATTAAGTAGCATGTGACTGCATTTTCTTTTTCTTTTATAAATAAACTCTCCTCGAATTACACTACTTTAAGTGTGCCCCAGGGCCTGTTGGGAGAAAGTCAATGATAGAAGACTGATCTGAGTGCATTACATTACTAATTAGTTTAAAAGAAGATTTATCTTAAAAGTGTGTTTTTCTTACATCAAGGAGTTCCAGAGCCCCTTGTCTTCCCCTCTACATTGCCTCGAGATTACAGAGTGGTAGACTGCTAGTCTTTAAGCAGAAATGTCGCTGTTGAAAAAGTTGGCCTGAAGCGTTCCCCTCATCCTGTTTGGAACCATGGGAAGTGGATACAGAGGGCCATGACATCCAGGTTTCAGCTTTATTGCTTATTGAGAATGGACTTCCTTCTGGTCCACCAAAGGAGTAATATGTCCACCAGTTTGCAAGATGGAGATGTCCCATTCAGGCCAGCTTACCTTCCAAGGCACTCTAAGCAAACAGAGGCAAGAATGTATGCATTGTGGACAGGTCCCAGACAGTCAACCTACAGAGTCCAGTCTCTGAAAGTTCTACTCTGGTTCCCCATCTCATGAGTCAACACCCTTCACTCTTGGCAAGTGATGGAGGAGGATATGAGAAGACAGGGAGCCGTCATCCAAATAATTTGGGAAAGGAAATCTTTTCTATTGTATTGAGCAATATAATCGCGCTAAAGAACGTACAGACGGGCAAAGAGGATTGCTTCTATATAGAAACAGTCTCCCAGAATCAAATGATTACCTGGGTTGATTATGGTTGAAAATTAATGTGATTTTTTAATGACATCTTAAAATGAAAAGCTTCCTTCCTATGAAGTCTCCACGTGAAAGGAGAGGAGGAGAATGTGCCCTGAGTTCTTGTCATGGTACTGTTTTGGAGCCATGCAATTGAGATTGCACACTTGGGTCGTATCCTGGGAAGATTTAGTATTGTCGTCTTTCAGAGTGAATGAATACATGCATGTATACAGATGAACAGACACACATGAGGCCTTTTTACTTCAACAAACTTTATTGACGGTCTATCATATACTAAATGCTGTTGTAGGTGGTAATATAGAAGCAGAACGCAGAGACTCTGTACTGAAGATGGTCACAGACTTAAATATTGGAACTACTTAAAGCGGCAGTAATAGATACAAGATAACAGCAGCTCATATTCATTGAACATTAAATATGCCATATACCAACATATGCACTTTTCATGTATTTTATGATCTGATCCTCCTGAAAGCCCCACAAAGGACTATATCCCTTTTACACATCCCCTTTACACATGAGAAGTAAAAGGCACAGAGTGACTAAACAACTTGTCCAAGGTAAACACAGTCAGTAAGTGGAAGAGCTTGGATATAGACCCAGGGAATTTGACAAATGGCCTAAGTGACTGACCCACACAGACATGGAAAACTGAACATGAACTTTTCTGGGTGTTCAGAAGACATTTTCCCATTCTAGACACAGATATTTAGGGCTTGTGTTCAAAGGATCTCACGGGTCATAACCTGTTTCCACTGTTTAGTGGCATCATAAGGTAATCAGCATGGAGAATAATCTTATACTTGTCCTGTTATGAGGTCCGAGGAGTCTGAATGTTCTGGAAGAAGCCCTAGTCTTGTCCCCACTTTTCCTTCCAGAAATGGGCCCATCAGCAGGACAGAGGGAATCATTTTTGCCTTCCTTCAAACACATTCCCGGGGGGATGCAGTACCCCTTTGTTAACCATCCCCAAACGGAGACTCTCTGTTTGTCAGCTTTGCTCACGAAGAACAAGGCCATGGGCAGCTCCAGCTGCTCCCTGCCTAATGACAACCGTGTGAGCATCTCATTGATGCAGAGCGGAATGGAGTTTCATCTGGCTTGATCAGTTCCATACTTTTATAAGATTATGGGCATGAAGCACACTCTGGAGCATCTCCAGTTGTCCCAGCATGCTTTGGAGAAGGGGTGGGAGTTTTGTGAGGAATTCCATTCAAATCCCTCTATGGGCTCCATGCTAAAAAAAAAAAATGTTCTGTTCCGATACCCACAAAGTGACAGATGTGGTGAGCATCTGTGCAAGATCTCTGTTGGGTCTTGGATCAGCTTTGTAGAATCTGTGTGGGCTAAAGCAGCCTATTTCTCCAGAACCCACTTTGTATTCTCCATACTTCCCCTCCAACCAAGGCGAAGAGATCAGGCCTTCGACTTAGGGGATTGAACTCCCTCCACTTGCATTGACAGTGTGGCCTTGCATAGCATCCTCATAGGATTGTGGAGAGGATGGGTGAGCTTGAGGGTTGGGACTCAGGATGCTGTCGGCTACCAGCAAGCATTTGCTCACGTTATTACTGTTGTGTCAGTTACTAAGTGTTAACAAGTGGGTGTTTATAAATAGTCTAAATTGAAGACACAGCTTTAGCTTTTGGAGTTCTCTGAAGCTGCCTCCCTGTGGTCTCTCATTTCACCATAGCTGTGGGACAGGCTGGTAGGAGCGAGGCTACCTGGTGCCAAGATAGAATTGGATGTCCTTGCCATCGACTCTGTACCCAAGCACACTGATTTTCCCCAGGAGTTTACTTAAATCATGTTTAGAGTGATTTCTATTTCCAGCAGCTAATGAATACAAGGTTCCCGCCTGCGTTGGAAAGTGCATTTCAGTCATGGCTGCTTTGACCCCTTGACGCCTCCTTTCTAGCATTGTATGAACCCATCTCGGTTCAATCTTTCCATGCCCAGCATGATCCCATACCTTTGGTTCTTTGCTACACGGAAGATTCTCTTCTCTACAATGCGTGCCTGTTTAAAAAGCGATCTGTGCATCCTCTCTCTTCTAATCTTTTCGTGTCCTCTGAGAAGTGGAACGGCTCCACACAGATTGGATGTCTTCATTAGTGAGTGTTAGCTGCATTCTCGGTTGAATACTTACACCCCCAGGGATAGCATAGCCTGGTGACCAAATGTGTGCTCCAATGCCTCACTCTCCAATGTTCCAGCAATAAGACTTCTCCAATCGTGAACCCTTTGGGGAACATGAGAACACGAGAATGTACCTATGGGGGAACATAAGAATAACTGTTGTTGTAAAAATCTTTCAGGGATTTAAATGAAACAAATCATGTGAAGAGCTTGGCACAGTACCTAACTTGAAAAAAATTCTCAAAAAAAGGCACTGTATTAGCACACGCATTGCCCACTGGAACTGGGGTTCAAATTAGAATGAACATCATTATTACTACTCAGGCCTTTGCACATTCTTTTTTAATTATGGCATTCATTGATTTATAATTTTTATTTAATTTTTTTCATATACTGTATTTTAATCATGCTTTCCCTGCTCCTAACTCCTCTCAGATCTTCCTGACTTTCCTATCTACTTCACGTTCGTTCTCTCTCTCTCTCTCTTTCAATAGCAAAAAGAAAAAATCTCCCCTCAAATGAAAATCAAAACAAACAAACAAAACCCAGAAGACTAAATACTATGTCCAAACTGAACAAAAAGCTCACAGCAAAACAAAACCAGCAACAAAACCCAGAGGTCATTCTGTATTGCCCACCTTCTCGTGGGTTTGGAGCTGTCCTGAAGCGTGGTTGACATACCCAGTCAGACTCTGTTGGAGAAAACTGAATTTCCCTTTGTCAGTGGGTTTTCATTGCAGGTAGCTTCTTAGTTAGGGGTGAGACACCATGTCCACTGCCTCGTCTCAGCACTAGGATCCCATCTGGCTTAAACCCGTGCTGATCCCTTGCTTGTTGCCATAGTCTCTGTGGATCCTTATGAGCGTTAGTCCTGTTGTATCTGAAAGACACAGTTTCCTTGGAGTCCTTCACTACCTCTGGCTCTTACTTCTGCCTCATCTTCCACCTAGATTCCTGAGCCTTAAGGAGAGGGGGTTGATGTGCTCTGAAGTCTTTCTCTCTCTGTACATCATCCAGTTGTGGGTGTCTGTGTTAGTTCCTATCCACTATAAGAAGAAGCTTCTGTGATGAGGGGTGAATGAGTCCCTAATCTATGGTTATAGCGACATATCATTAAGAATCACTTTGTTGCCATATTCCTTTAATAGAATTAGTAGATTTTTTTTCCCCCTAGGCCCATGAACTATCTAGTCTCAGGGCTAACCTTGTCTAGTCTTGTCTTGTGTAGTCTAGTCTTGGCCACTTTAGCAATGTCAGGAATGGGTTCCATCTCCTGGAACGGGCCTTAAATCCAAGCAAAAAGTCATTGGGAACGCCAATAACATTTGTGCCACTTTTGTGCCAATGTGTCTTGCTGGTAGGTCACTGTTGTAGGTCAACGGGTTTGTAGCTGGATGCCATTGATGATGGCCTTTCTCTTCCAGTCATGTTGAGAGTACCTTCCAGCACCATGGACGCTAGTTGGTAGGGATGAAGTTTCTAGTTGGGCATCTGTTTGATTTCTCCATGTTCTATGACATAACTACAGGTTGTCCTTAGAAATAGGGCCTTACCATCAGGTTGTAGAAAGCAACCAACAGCCTTAGAAATAGCCTGTGGTGTGGGGTTAGGGAGGGTCTATAGGATCTGTGCAGCCAATGACTCAACAAGATGTAACTTCTTCCCGGCACTGGAGAACCTTGATGGCGTAAGATGTCCCATTGAGGCATTGCCTTCCCCATTGTATGGTGACACTGCTGAAATTCCTTTCACATACATATGTATTTTAGGAAGTAATAGGTGTCTATATGGTTGTTCAAAGGGCTTTTAGTGTTAGTTGTCCCTCCACATATTCCCTCCTTTACCCTACACTCCCGTTCTCTTCCCCCATTTAATCCTCCTATTAGTCTCCACTTTATCTCTCAAACACTCTGTTTCATTTCCTCTTCCTTGGGAGATCCAATCCTTCCCCCATCCCTTACTAGGTTATTCAGATTGTAGCACATATATCTAAAGCACTTCCCTCCCCCACTCCGTGTGTGTGTGTGTGTGTGTGTGTGTGTGTGTGTGTGTGTGTGTGTGTTTGAACATGTGCGCACATACAGAGGACAACTTTCTCCTCCCACCATATGGGCCCCAGGGATCAAACTTAGGTCCTCAGGGTTGGCAGCAAGCAACTTTACCACTTATCCATCTTGCTGGCCCTTCCTTTGCACATTCTATGTCTATCTGCATCGTCCCTTCCCTTGGTGTTTTTAGAAGACACCAAACCATCTTTAGCATCCAGTGTGAATTTGATCTGCTCCAGAACACCATCCCTGCTCACTCAGGTAGAATGCACCAACTCCTAGGACCTCTGTTGTGATGCTAATCCCTCTAAATAGCATTTACATGCTACTGTGACTATCTATCCTCGAGACTGGGCTTATGGAGAGCAGTCTTGGGACTAGCCCAGGTCTACATCACCTATCAGAGAACCTTCTTAAGTACTCTGCTACTTGAAAAGAGTGGCAGAGGCTATCAGTAGAACTAGCCTATCTCAGAGGCCTGAGTACAGGGGATGATCAAGACGGAACCCTTCTTCCCAGCCATGCCTGGGCCAGTAATGCTGAGTTTAAGGAACTTGAGGACATTTTGTAAATGACAGCATACCTCTGCCTGATCAGTGTCAGGAACTAGTGAGTTGACTTTCCTTGTATGATCAGATGAAGTAAAGACACTGGGCAATGAGCAAAAGTATGGAAGGGGACACACTACTTTGAAATAGTTGGCCTTGATTTTTAAAATTCATTGTATTGGAATGAGAGCAGGGTGCATAGAACCAGTCAGGCGCCCTCCCTTTTATTTGTGAAGGGCTTCTTTCTTCTTGGTATTTATTGCTCTGAGTCACTTCTCTGGGTGCCAGATAGAAGATGCGGAGCTCCTGGCTGCCTATGAAGAAACGTGAAGTTGTGTTGGGGACCAGCTGAAAGTGGGGAGGGGCAATGAAGCTGGGCTGGGGACTCATTTTTAGATAGGATTAAGCTCCCAATCACCAGTCTTTCTAGTCCCATGAGGTTTGATCAGTTCCCCAGAGACGGTTATTCTCATATGTTTTCCCTCTTGTTCTTTGAGCCCATCTGTAAATTTGTAGGAGAAATTTAATCCGTATGGTCTCATTCATTAAACTCATTAAGCTTTGTATAATGAGAACAATTTCGTGGCTGCAAACCTTTCAAAGTTTACTCCTGGCAGCCACAGTTTCCTGTTTGTGAAGAATGAGTTGGGCACCAGGCCTGAGATGGTTGTTTTTGGGGCATCTTGTTCCAAACTGAGGGTTTTTTTTCTCCATTTCAGAGAGGGGCTACATATCTAGGTTACCAGATGCAACACCTGTATCAAGTTTGTCCTTCCTGGTCAGGATGATCAGGGCTATATTGGTCTGGAAGGTTTGACAATCCTAAGTGACATGGTCTTTTGGAGTTAAAACAGGTCATCACTTCCATATAACCTGTTCCAGTCATAAGAATGGACATGATTCCCTGGGTTTGGTTTTCCTTTCTACATTTTTATGCCACTGTTGATTTCCTTTCTTATGTTATAGTTGAAATTAACCATCTTCTACAAGATGCCAGCTAAGCTGGAGATAGCACTTGAAAACACAAGTTCTGAGGTCAGGGAGACCAAGGCTGGTTTTAGTTGACGATGAGCGTACCATTCTGAAGAACACAAACCCTTTGAACTTTGTTTTCCTATTTTCATTGAAAACTCTCTCTCTCTCTCTCTCTCTCTCTCTCTCTCTCTCTCTCTCTCTCTCTCTCTCTGTGTGTGTGTGTGTGTGTGTGTGTGTGTGTGTATGTGTGTGTGGTGTGTATACTATCTCTGTCTCCAACTCTCTGTTGTTGCCTGGCTTGGGTTCCTTGGGTATGGAGAATGTCAGCTCTTGTCCCATATATGTATTGCAAATATTTCCTCCTACTTTGTGTGTCTGGAAAGCACGTTCCTTGGGATGCACATATGTGCTGGCTAGTTTCATGGCAACTTGAAACAAGCTAAGAGACACTTGGAAAGAAAGAACCTCAACTGAGGAAATGCCACCACTAGATTGGCCTGTGGGCGAGCCTGTAGACTGTTTTCTTAGTTGATGATATATGTGGGAGGGCCCAGCTCAGCGTGGATGGTGCCACCTCTGGCCTGGTGGTCCTGGGTGCTGTAAGAGAGCAGACTGAGCAAGCTGTGAGGAACAAGCCAGTAATCAGCACTCCTTCATTGCCTCTGCCTCTGTTCCTACCTCCAGGTTCCTGCCCTGCACTTCCCTTCATGATGCACTACAATTATAATATGAAAGAAGCCCTTTCCTTTCCTTCCCAAATTGCTTTTGGCCATGATGTTTTATCACAGCAACAGAAACCCTAAGACAACAGGTGTGTGGAAGTATAGATATACACATCTCTGTGGATGCCAGAGAACAACCATGGGGCATCATTCTTCACGAGTTGTTTGCATTGATGTCTTAGTATTATTAGTATTAGTATTAGTATTATTGGTATTAGTATTAGTATTTTTAGTAGTAGTAGTAGTAGAGACAGGGATCCTCATTGGCCTGAAACTCTCTGAAGACACATGACTGGCTAGCCAGCAAGCCCAGGAACCCACCCATCTCTGCTTCCCCAGTGCTGAGATTGCTGATACACCACCATACCCCACTCTTTTACACAGGTTCTAGGCATCACACTTGGTTCTGTGTGTTTATCTGGCAAGCACTTTACTGACCGAGCCCATTTTCCTGCCTAAATACTTCTTTTAAAACTATCTAACGTAAACTAGGACACAGAGAAAATGTACGAAGCATTAAAAGCCAGCTTAATGAGTGTTAAAATGGATACCATAGACAGGCTCCCACCTCCCCTTTCCCATGATTCTCTACCTCTCTTTACAAAACGCAGGCCGATTTCGCCCTTTCCTGCTGCTATCATCTTTGCATTTCTTTAGTTTACCTCCCAATATCTCTGGAGGATGTGCCTCAGTTGCCGTTTTAGTCCAGTCCTGAGCTATGTATTCTTTTACCTATGGCTTCGTTTAACCAGTTTGTTTATGGGATTCGGGTCCTTTGCTGTAAGTAACTGTACTTCACCTGTTTTCGGTGCTGTATGCTGTTTCAACATATTTGTGTTCCACAATGTACGTAGCTATTTCACACACGGTCCACATTTGGGTTATTCCAGCTTGAGGTCATTATAAGGAACACTGCTTAATAAGTGATAGGCATGTTTTCCCCTAGGCACAGTATTGATTCTGTGTAAGAACCTGCTGAGCCACAGGCATGGACTCTCTCCACATTTAGTAACAGATGCAGAAGTGTATGTCCTTCCTGATTCTACAGTTGTAGCAGGAATCTTAAAGAGTTCTTATTAATAAAATCAAACCTGAGGCCAGTTATTGGGGTAAATGCTGGATGGTCAGAGAGACAGAACGAGCCACAGCTAACCTCACCTTGCCAGTTGCTCAGCTGGTCTTGTTTCCTCTGACTGGAGGCCTCTGAGTCCTCATCCAGAACAGTGGTGCATAAAAAGCACTGCTGCCCTCCAGCCTCACCATGCTTCCGATCGGCTCTGGGTATCAAGCATGCTGCTGCCCTACAGCTTGAGGACTCCCTTTAACCATGGAGGGAACTTGACTCAGGCGAAACCAGATCACTGGCTTCAATGCAGAGGAGAATTTGAAGACTGGCCCGTATGAAGCAGAGCTGGGGTGGTTGAAGGTATTTTCATACAGATTTTAGGGACAGAGTTAAGAAAAACAGTGCCTCAGAAAGGAAGAGACGTCTCCAGAGCATGAGTGTGGGCTTGTCAAAGAATGACTGAACCTCTTTATGTTAAAGGTATCTAGTTTTTTAAAAATATGTTTAAATTGTATGTGTCTGGGCAAGAGGAGTATGCACATGAGAGTACAGGTGCCTGCAGAGGTCAAAAGTATCAGATCCCCTGAAGATGGATTTACAGGCAGTTGTGAGACACCCAACTCGGGTGATAGGAGCTGTACTCCAGTCCTCTGCAAGATCAGAACATGCTCTGAACCACTAAGCCATGCCCCAGCCCCCTAATATTATTTTAATATAGTCAGTCTTTAAGCATGAGAGTTAAGAGAGGTTTGTGTGCGGGTGCTCTGAAAGAAAGAAGCTGCGTGCAAGAGTGTGGGTATGGGCTTCTCAAGGACAGTTATACTTCACAGTTTGTTGAGTGCATATAAACACTACAGTCTCTAGAGTAGTCACATACAGGATTTGGATGTATCTTGAAGCGATCATCTTCAAAGCATTGCTAAGAAACCTAAATGAAGCCACAGAGAGGCTTCTGAGGGGCCTCTTTGGGGTTCCAACTGATAAGATAAAGACCAGAGTGCAGGGATGCAGGAAAGTGGAGGTTCTTTATGTAAACAAAGTGAACAGTCCTGCTTGGGAGTCCCAGGAAATGTCTGGGAACAGAAAGGAGTTCTCCCACACTCACAGTCCCAGTGAGGCTTGAAACTGGTCCCTCACTGTTTATCATAAGCTATCTAGATATGAAAGGAATGCCATCTCCATGTTGACAGTCCTCAGAGCAAGTGTTAACTACGATGGAAACTCTGCTTCTTAGCTGCCCAGAGCCATTAACCAGGCTCAAGGATGAGGGACTCATAACTTTCCCTGTCTTTCTAGTTGGCTTCAACAGTGTCCATCTTCAACTCTTAGCCATACCAGTGGGTGACAGCAATTTTCGTTGGGGTTGTAGTTTGCCTTTTCTTGACCACTGCTAGATGAGCAGCTTTCTGTGTGCCTAGAGTGTTTATAGAGTTTCCTTTTGCAGAGAACCTGCTAAAATTCACTCTCTCTTTTTCTTCTCTGTTTCATTTGTGTTTTCCTATGTTGTTCAGCTGGAATGCAGGTCTTGTTTTCGCGGTCCTGTGGCATGCCTTTTCATTTGTTTTATGGTACATTTTAGGGAAATGAAGCTGTCCCTTTTAATGCGGTCAAGTTCACCAACCTAGTGTCTTTTATGTCTTCTTCACAAACTTTTGTCTTAAACCAAAGTCGTAATCTCCTGTAATATATCTGAAAGTGATATTGCTTGCCTTTACTGCTTATATACATCATCTTTCCACAACTGATTTGTTGTTGTTACTGTTTATGGTGTTAAAATAGAAAGCAAACAGTTCCCCAATGCATATACCTAATTCTCTCTGTGATGTTCTTTACCAATACTACTCATGCAAACCAATGTCCCTCTATTATGTGATGTGCTTAAAATTCAGAGTCCTTTGTCTACTGTAACTTTTCAATAACCTTGGTGCCCAGGTTAGCAAGTCTACCCACCTTCACTTTCTTTCTTTATGCTGTCTTTTTTAATTTCTAGTTTTCAGTGAATCCAGAATTTCCACAGAAGACATTTGGAGATTTTTTTTTAAGGCAAAATTGATCTTTGTATTGTATGTCTGTTTCCTCCTAATTGAAATATTCCCTCAAGAGAAGGTGGAGGAGGGCTCATGAGACTCAAACTTGACAAGATTCACAAAGCCCTTCCCCAAAGCTTTGGAAGTAGCAAAGAACAGCTGTGAGAGGAGACTGACCAGCTGAGCTGCTGAGAGAAGACTCTTAGACCCAAGAGATGCCTGCAAATCATGTAGAGCGCTCAGAGTTACGCTTCTGTGACTCATCACCTGTGTTGTGGAGGGCTTTATGGAGATGTAGCTGCATTTGAGTCATCTCCAGTCCTATAAGGCACTCCTTACCCACACTCCTGTAACAAACCCAATGAAGACTCTTTGGTTACCGAGTTGGACTTGGCTAGGCTCATTACTTTGGTCTGTCATGGGTAGACCTGTGGGTATCCGATCTCCCCAGGAAAAGTGGCATATAATACACTGTAATAATGACATCCCTAACTCATCAGCAAGGTATATCCATGTCTTTAGGAATTGAAAAAAATTCTCTGAATGATTTTTACAACTTTCTGAGGCTGAAGGTGGCTTGCACAAATTTTGTTAGATTCGGTACTAGCAACTTGATATTTAAGATCTATCCTGTGTAACATCTTTTCCTAAAAGTCATTTTCAAAGTGCCACTTTGATTTGGACATGCGATTGATTTCTACACGTTGACCTCATTAGTTTTCTTTTGTTTACGTTGCTTTTAGGTCATGTCACACTCTTACCACTGTTCCTTTTTGTTTCTTCTTGTCCTCATCATGTTCTTGGAGGAGCATCCTTTCATGTTGATTTCCACACAGGTCCGTGTGCAGCAAGGCCTGTGTTTCTGTTGGTCTGAAAATGCCTGTATTTCACCCTCCTTTTCCCTCAGTTTATCTTTTCAATTAGGGGTCTACTAAAGTCTACACACCGCAATGGTAAATTGTTAGTAATGTTTTTAACTCTCCTAACTTGCAGCCTTCCGGTTGTATCTTCTTTTATTATTAGAATTATTTTTCCATCTGCCGTCATTTGTCCTCTGGAGCACGACATAAACTTAGTCCTTTTGACAGCATCTTTAGGGTGTCAGCACACTTCACCTCCTCTTCATGGTCCACAAACTGGTAATGGATTCATTGGAAGCAGATTCTATTCTTGGTAGACAATTCAGACACGGTGTATGGTATGAAGCTCTTCCATCAGAAGACACTTAGGATCTGGCGGCTTCTGTTTGACCCTCTGACAACAGTTATGATCGACTCTCTCCTTTTGATACCAGTTACTCTCGACTCATAATTAGTTGTCTGAAGGCTTTGATCTACCACATCATGTGTTCACGGTTTGACTTCTATGTCCTTGAAAGACAATTTCCCAACTAAATAGCTCACACTTTCCTCCCTGGGAATGTTTTGTTACATCATGGTCTTTTGGCTTAAAGCATAGCTATTAAAATTTATATAACATATGATAATTTCATTATAAGTGACTTAATAATTGGATGACCAGAGAAGTTTTTCTGTTTCTAGAGACTTCTATTGTTTCTCTGAAGTACATTGGATATTATCTGACTCAGTTTAATTTTTTTGAGTACTTTCTCTTTTCAAAATGTTTCCATGTCTTGGATTTTTTCAGTTTCTGTACAGCTTTATGTATGTGTGTGCGCGCGCGCGCGCGCGTGCGTGCGTGCATGCATGCATGCATGTGTGTGTGCATATGTGTGTCCTGTCTCCCCAGGAAAAGCCATGACATTTCATTTTCATATTTGTGTAATATTTCCTCTTATTCTACTTTTATTTGCTTAAATTCCTTTGTGAAGGGAATCCTACTATACATCTACAGTCCTTTACCTATCTCCTCTATCTTTTATTTTCTCTCAAATAATTTTGATTTGATATTATTTGATATTTGAATATTATTTGATATTTGAAAATACCAATTTGATATTTTCCCCTCTCACCATCTATTTCTCTTAGGGAATTATCTACTTTGGACACTTTTATGTTCCTTTTGGTCTTTATTTTTGGAGCAGATTTTTTTCCCTTTCTTTTTCATTCTTGAATTTTATCACTTCATTTCTGATTTTTTTCATTTCTGATGCATGCCATTCTTAAATAAATCTCTTTTAGCTTGTTTTTCTATATTAAGACAGAACCGGTATCCACTTATGTGTTTTCCTGGTGCAGCTTTAGTGACTGTAACTGTCTTTTCCTTTGGATGCTAAAAACCCATTTTCTTCATAATCATTCAATAAGATGTGATTCGTTGCAGACTTATATCCTTAGAATTTGTTAGTATACATCAAGTCTGTAGATAATATTTTCATCAGTTTTAGACAACACTTAACCACAATGTCTCCTTCTGTTCTTTTTGCTTTTTATTGGAAATCTTTCTGGCTTTTTGGTTATAGGCATTTTACCTTATTTACAAGTACAGTACTGTATCCTCTGGGATCCCGGTTGTCTCTGGTTATGTGCCCTTTTATTCCAGGCTAATTTCAAAGCAGTTTCTCCCAAGCTTTCTTCCAGTTTTCTCATTCTGTCTTCAGCTGTATTTAACACATCATTGAAACCAACTATTGGGTCCTTTTTGAAAATTCTATAATTTCTAGCCATTTTCCCACCTTCCATTTATAATTCTTAATTCTTTGCTCGTAACATTAAGTTCAACTTTCATGCTTATGAAGATGGAAGGCTGAGGGCTTTTACTATCTATGCCCGATGATTACACCAAGTACTTTTGATCCCTGTCATTTGTTGGATTTTTTTTTTATATTCTCTTACGTTTTCTCTTTGAAGTTATCCTGTGTGTTGGGCATTATATGTTGGAATTAATCCTAAAATGTAACTTGACGACTAGTGTGCTGTTCTATTTATCCTAAAGGATTTTCATTTGCTTTTTCCAGGTTTCTGGAGTACTAGGAACATGAGAGCATCTGAATTTAATGTTAGAGGTTGCGATTTTCTGGGCCACAGAGATAAGATCAAACCAAACTGTATTACTCTTGCCTCATCCTCACATGCAAGAGAGGAGCAGGACCTCCTTCTGCTGGGTCCCGAAGGTTGGCGTAGCATGTTTTATTAGGACCCCAACTTAGGCAAGGCCTAGACATAAAAGTTTTTCTCCCCAAACCTAGAGGGTGTTGTGACACATGCTGCTGAGTGTCTTGGCCACTTCTGCTTCATTGCTAAATCGCTCTGGATAGAAGGAAGACTATAGAAGGCATGTTTTACTTGAGTCTATCTTTCCTAGATATTTGCTAGTAACTCCACTTTAGCATGGTTGCTCTTTCTTGCAATCATGTCTTGCATAATCCTTTTAGAATCACGAAAATGTCCCTAATAGGAAAAATCACCCAATCTACTCTGATGCAAATATTAGTTTCTTCATTGGTAACGGACGACAGGGTCTATACAATTTGATCTTGTGGAGTTTTGGTGTTTTCTTTTTTAAAATTTGTTTTTGTTGTTGTTTGGATTTTTAAGTCAAAGTCTCACGTTACTTTATAGCCCATGTAGTCCTCAAATTTTCAGTCCTCCTGCCTCAACCTCCTGGGTAATGTCCAGCTGAACTTGTGTTGTATTGTGTGGTGACTATTAACCCCCTGGCAGGATGGAATATATTTGTATACTTAGCACCTCACTAAGAACTTACAGGTATATAAATGAAAATAAACATTTTCCCAGTTAGACTTAGAGACTCCTTTAACTAAAACCATCAATCAGAAACTCCTGGGACTAAAACAATCAGAAGAGGTTGGGGGAAACAGTAAAGAGTGGCAAGAATCCTTCCTAGAATCTTTAACCAATGATCAAATAACCATGGAAATGTGTGTTGCTAGTTTTAGCTATTGTGTTTCTTTTATTGCATTTATTAGATTCTGGCTAGTATATTTTATTTTCTTCATATTTCTGGAAGATAAGCATTTTTATTCTTGGTAGTCTCCATCTACTCCACACTCTCCCATGTTGTGGATATCGTTCTATATAAATAAAGCACTGATTGGTCAGTGACCAGGCAGGAAGTATAGGCAGGACAAGGAGAGAGGAGAATTGAGGAAGGAGGAAGGAAAGAGAGACCGGCTGGAGCCAGCGCCAAGACAAGGAAGATATAAAGTACCGGTAAGCCACAAGCCATGTGGCAAAGTAAAGATTAATAGAAATGGGCTGAATATAAGAGTGAGAGCTAGACAATGATAGGCCTGAGCTAATGGCCAGCAGTTTAAATAATGTAAGAGTCTGTGTGTTTATTTTATAAGTGGGCTCTGGGACTGGCGGGACTTGGTGGTGGGAGCTGGAGAAAAATTCTCCAGCTACAAATGGCGCCCAACGGCTCGAGGTTCCACCTTAAACCTAACAATATTTAATAACCAATTCTAAACAGAGCCAAAACCAGGTTCCTGCTTCATGTCTCATATGGGCAGCTAGACGCCTCAAAACGTGGGTTTGAGCTACTGGCGGGTTCCTGGCGTGTGCACTTGACCTGCAGTATGGCAGGAATGAGACCTGTGCCAGTGGCACATTACGCTGTGTGGTAGATTTAGTCTTTACTAATATTTAAAAAAAAAGAGAGAGAGAGAGAGAGAGGTTTCCGGGCTACACGCTGCTTTGATAAAAGTGTAGACCCACTATTTCTGAGACGTGATGGCTCCTAGAGCTGGCGGAACCGCCATGTTGGGAAGCTAAAGTGGGCGGAGCCAACAGCCACAGCACTGTAGGCTTCAAAAAGAGATAAAAAGGAATATATACAGTTATATAAACAAATAGTTTTTAAAAGTAAAGTCTCTAAAGAAACAATAATGGTAATAAGCCACGTAAAGATGGCTATCACACAGAGAATCTGGATTATGTTGTCTTTGATATTAGTAACTAAAGAAAAACATTTGATTGTAAAAGCTGTTCAGTTATTCGAAAATGTAAATTTTAAAGGTACCTTGACTTCAAAATTTGGATATAAGGATATGTTGCTTTGGAAAAGAGTCTCTGCTTTTGTTTCCACAGAAAGCCAGAGGCTATGGATTTGTTCCAGATTAAGATACATCAGGTTTGACCAGCCAAGACCCCCTGAAAGGTCTCCAAGGACACCATGGCCCAAATGATCCAACATCCAGAACGGTTTCAGGCAACTGGCTCAGATGATACACCCTCATGGACTACTCCATAATCCTAAAATTTTCTTTGTGTCCCCATAAGATACAGCGCCCCCCTCCAGCAGGAAGTAGTAAGAAAAGCTACGCCCAAATTCCCAAATATACCAAGCTGGCTTTAGAGATGGAATTGACTCACTCCCCCTCTAAACCCAGACATATTGCTTAAAAAAAAATGGTTAAGAGATTCTTGTGTCCCAAATCAGAAGAGCCCTCTGGTGTGGTGTAGATGTAACCAACCGTCTTATTAAATAAGAAACACAGAGCCGATTCAGAGAAGAAAGCCAAGAGGTCAGAACTAAGAGCCTTAACCTTCCTGCTTCAGAGATCCTGCTTCAGCCAAGAGAGCTCTCTGAAAGAGACCTACTTTCTGTGTGTATGTCTTTATATAGTCTAGCTGTTCTGCCTTCTCATTGGTTGTAAACCTAAACACGTGACTGCCTTGTCACTGCCTGTATGTACTGCCCTCCAGGTCCTTAAAGGCGTGCGCCACCACTGCCACGCACTTGCTATGGCTCTAATAGCTCTGACCCCCAGGCAACTTTATTTATTAACATACAATTAAAAGCACATTTCAGTACAAGTAAAATACCACCACAGTGTGGGACAGAGAAAAACCAATATTTTTATTTAAACAGGTTGATTATAAATATAATCTCTTTCTAAAGAAAAAAAGGGGATAGTTTAGATATGATAGGATAAAAGGATAGATTAATGAACCTACTTTTAAAGAGTAACAACTTGTTTAAAATGTTTTACATTGCTATAAATTTTAGTTTATTGATACAAATTTAAACTTAATTTTGTTATACTGTATATATATTTCTATTCTTGTGTGAGGTATTATGTTTATGTAACTCATTTAAAATTGTAATGGGTAATTAAAAAATAGATTAATAATTAGTCATCTATGATAATCATATTTGTAGCCATGTTAGTTAAGTCTTCTAGGTATACATAGATATATTTCAGATAGATAGGTAGTCTTCAAACACTTCAAAGACCTACAGAATATGGCATTTAAAATGTTTTAAAAATTTAGACTTTCTGGACAGTGAGACATGTCTGCTCCTGACAGCACCAATTTACTTCAGAGAAGAGTATGGGCATTAAAGACACTCCATATGGAGTTTATCTTCACCTTGACAAAAATAGCCATTTGGACAAGAAACTGTTCTTGCCTGGACTTCTTGATCAACTTGACATACAGGACCCATAGAAAGGTAACCACTGAACTTTGCTTGACAAAATGGTCCTTCAGGTTCCTGACTTGCAGAGAAAACTACAAGACATTCTACAGGACACAAAAAAAAGTGAATGAGAGACTCTAGGCCTGTGGGCTGAAGACTAATGCCCCAACTTTACAAGAAAACTTTGAATGACTGTCCAGGCTGTCAGCTGTCTCTGTCTACCCTACAAGACTCCCGAAAGTTGCTTGCATCCTTTTCCCATTTCTCAGGTAGTATTATATCCTTCTGAGGTCTTTGATGTGGTTAAAGACTAGATACTTACAATTTTCCTTAGTTATGATAAAAGATAAGTTAGATATAAAACCTTAAACTCACAAATATAAGATAGATATCTTTTTTTATATTGTAACTATAATTGTTACTCGATAATTATTTTGTTATATGTAATATTACTATGTTGAAGTTAAAACCTTCCTTTTTGAAAAAGAAAAAAAAAGGGGAAGTGCTGTGGATATCGCTCTATATAAATAAAGCACTGATTGGCCAGTGACCAGGCAGGAAGTATAGGCAGGACAAGGAGAGAGGAGAATTGAGGAAGGAGGAAGAAAAGAGAGACCGGCTGGAGCCACCGCCAAGACAAGAAAAATGTAAAGTACCGGTAAGCCACAAGCCACGTGGCAAAGTAAAGATTAATAGAAATGAGCTGAATATAAGAGTGAGAGCTAGACAATGATAGGCCTGAGCTAATGGCCAAGCAGTTTAAATAATGTAAGAGTCTGTGTGTTTATTTTATAAGTGGGCTCTGGGACTGGCGGGACTTGGTGGTGGGAGCTAGAGAAAAATTCTCCAGCTACACTCCCAGTTACATGGACTGCAGCAGAGAAGATAAAATACATCAGATCCCCCTAAATATGGAACGAACAAGAGGTCATCAAGGCCATGGGACACTTCAATCTTCCTGTCTTTTTGTGGAGACACCCCGAATGGCAGGACTGACTGCCACTGTACTGACACTTGAATTGACAGCACATTACCTTAAAGGTTTAGACACCTGTCCTCCCAGATCCTGTGGCTCCAGTGGCTCTTGATTTCCTGGTCTAAAGAAATAAAGGACATGAAGCTCACTGCACTGCACAGCCTGCCCCATTCTGTGCAAACCCAGCGCGTCCTAAAAGCAACAGATTTCATGCTGAATGCCACTCAGCAGTGATAGTGATCAAATTAGGATGATACCCGCTGAATCCTCAATTGCATTGCCTGCTTTAATTCTGTGGCCAACATAAAAAATAATCTACACTTTTGATGTTATTTTTGTACCAGTGAAGAAATGAATGCCAAGAAAGTTAATCATCCAAATTCCTACATTTAGTCAGCTCCTACTAACCTTTGTAACTTTGAATTTCCCACTTGTAATATGGTAAATAGCAATTAGTTTTAATGAGATAATTGGATTCCCTAATTACATAATATACCAGTCGTGTCTTAGACAATCAACATTGTTGGTTGCCTACATAGAAACAGACATATTATAGGATTATAGAATCCGCTAGGCTTTGTCTTCCTTGTTTGGGATATTTTGATCATGTAGCATCCAGGGTCTACCACAGTCCCAGGTGAAGTACTGGCACCCAATAAGTATTTACTAAAATGTACAACCTGAGTCTTCACATTAAATAAAGACTGTAGATTCCTGTGAGCCAATCTGATTTAGTGAAGAATATTTTTTTTCCAGAAGATTCCAAAGAGGGAGAGAGACAAACACATCATGTTCATAAGGCAGCCATTCCTACTGTTAAAGAAACCTGATCTTACAAAATCCTTCTTGTGAGCCAGGGCTATGCCATTTTGTAAAGGCCTCCATTTTGGTTGAATTGTGTCAGTTCCTGGACCTATGATAATTTAGTTTTCCGAACTAATCTGTTTTCTGTATTCTTGCTCTCCTCTCCCTTCTAGCTGATTCAGAGACAGCAAGCATGCACTGTAGAATATCAGTCCTGTGGCAGAGAACCTCTCTATGCCTTGCAAACCTCTAAGTTCCCCCCCCACCTCCCACATTCTACTACACGAGCCTGAGCTCACCTCAGAGCATCCATCAAGCTATTGATTATCTCTGGTACTAAAAACGACACTTCCAATAAGAAGAGTCCTTATTCCAAAGGACAATTATCAGTGTCCCCCAGAAGCCCCAAGCTTGAAATGATCAGTATATCGAGAGTATTAGCTCTGATCCCGTACTCTGGAGGTGCATTGAACAAGCTTATTTTTATTCGGTTATTTTTCCTGAATCTTCCTCCAGATGCTGCACTATAGCTCGTAGATCCAGTTGGTACCTTCATTTCCAGGCCAGATGTGTGCGGCAACGTCCAGTTATTCCAGTGTGCCCCAGTGGTCAACCGAGAACACTCTGTCCCTTTGAGATTTAAATAAACTGGCTAGAACCTCTGACGCCACACCCTCTGGGGATTTCAAAGCCCTGGGTTTCTGTGAATTCCTAGGGATTTGTTTTCAAGGTGAGTTTTGGATGGGATGGATTTCTGTACTTTTGTAGAACTCTGTCTCTGGCCATCTTTACCCGGGACTCACTGCCTGGAATCCTCTACACCACACATGTGTACCATTTGGGTGTGTGGCAGAGTTGACCAGTTGCAGCAACTGCCAATTTCTGCTGCCAAACAGACTATTTCAAAGTAAGATAATTAGCACTGTAGTTTTTAAAATCCCATGTCCATCTGTTCTTCCACTAGGAGTTTCCTAGTGGTCATCTTTCTCCTTGGACTATTACATTTTGCTTATTGCTCCAGCTGTTTTCCTGTCTGGTTTTGAGACAGTGTCTTGCTTTGTAACTCGGGTTGGTATGGAACTGAATAACCACATTCCTGATTGCATCAAACTCTCAATTCTTCTGCCTCTACCTCCCAAGGGCTGAGGTTACAGCTCTGAGCCACTATCCCAAATTTCTCTTGTTCTTTCTCCCCCCCCCCCCGCTCTCTACTCTCCTCACAGCGTGCACATCCCTACCCATCACTTTCATGGAACTCTCTCCTTTGACACTGGGTTCTATCTTTTGTGCCAAATCTATTTATCAGAATATTTTCCTAAGCAACAAAATTATCTTCCTAATAAGCCCTCTGCCACATACTTACAACATGATTTCAATTCTTCTCACTCAGTAAACTCTCTGTTGCTTTTGTTAATGCCTCTTTTGGCATACATCTCCCAGACAGAACACAGTGAGGTCTTCAGTAAAAACAAACAAACATTTTACTAATATAAAGAAAAATCTACCTTTATGGTTCCAAAATGGTGCTTGGATGGGGCCCTGTGTACAATACTAATAACTGGTATGAATCACTGTATCTCTTATTTCTTTTACCAAAGATGTTTCAGGCAGTCAGGCTTTTAGTTTACAAATGTATTAACCAATAGACTATATGGTTGTATAACCAAAAAAATATTCCACATAAGGGATAGGATGTAGACACCCTGGATACACGACCCCATTTGGAATGATGAGCACGCTTTCTTAATCTGCTTGTAGCTAAGGATCATTCTAGCAAAGATGAATGCATATATTTTAATCTATACTTGGTTGCTTATGGTTGTCAAATGTGACTTGGACTTTTAAAAGCATAAGAGAGTAATTAGAGAGAGCTAGCACAGTAATGACTACTTGAGAAAAATCTGATTTTGGCTCATCATGGTTGTGGACAACTTTGAAGTAATCCAGAATGCTAAGTTGAGGTTATATTGTGTTCATAATTGTTTGCTTGAAAGAGAAAGCTGTTAGAATTCTGCCCTTACTCCAACTACACATGCACAGTTCGGGGTCTTGCATCTTATGTCATCAGTGTGCGCTGGCAACTACGTGTGCGCAGTGTGGTCACACAATCTGCACCTTAAAAAAGGCGGACACAGGCCCCACCCTCTCTCTCTCTGCTCTGCTCCCTCTACCTTCACCCCACCATCTTTCTCTCTCTAGGCCTGGCTCTCCTCTCCCCACCCCTTTCCTCCTAATAAAGCTCTGAATACTGATACTGGGCTCTGTCGTGACCATGACCTTTTCGCCGGTAACCAACACTGCCACCAGTGCCATTTATCTTTCAAAAGCCACCTGAGATGGCTAATATTTATTTCCTCAGTATTCATTTTAGGCCAAGTACTATGTTAAATTCATTACATGCATTATTTCCTCCTTCCTAAACAGAGCTTGAAGCTATGGGAAACATCATTTTCCTCATTGTATAGATGAGGAAACTGGGGTGTAAAGTGATGAAGCAACATGCTCAAGGGGCCTTGTCTAGGACGTGGAGCAGAATTGGAGACTCAACCTAAGCTGACCTGGAAGCTAGGTTCTTAACTACTTCAGTGTTCTTCTCCCCTCCCCTCCCAGAGAAGGAAAAGGAAAGACATCATCCAGAATGTTCCTCCCCAGAGCTGCAGCATTCCTCCTCATAAACGCTCTTTTTATTTTTGTGCAGGGTACCTCAACAGCTCCCCCTCGAGTTCCTAATATGCTTTCATTGGCAAATCAAAACCAGGTAGCTGGCCAATACTGTAAAGGAAGCCAGTGAAGGGAATGCTTTTTTCTTGTTCTCTCCCTTGTGGGAGCCAGGGCTGCACAAGAAGTAATAGGGGAGTTCACTGAATCTTAAAGAGGAGAGAGGCCGGGGTTCACAGGGGCATGAAGAGGTTACCAAGGAGACCTCAGAGATTGCAGCTATGAGAGAAAAACCAGACTCCATCTTGGTCTCTGAGGAAAACAAATCAGTCCTTTTTTCAAAGAGCATAATTTTGCATCTTGATTAAAGTGTCTCAGGAGATGAGCCTCATTAAATAAAACCAATGGGTTGAAAGTGTGTAATTAAGTTAATCCATTTTGCTTTTCTTAATGCCTTAAATACCTGTTTGTGTGGAAGCCCGAACATCATGAAACTTCTCAAGGTAAAAGACAATTGTGAGCCATGGGCCTAGTAATGTGATTGAGAGTCCTTGTATTTCTTCAGGGGCTCAGTCTTCCTTGAATACTTGACTTCTGCATCATCATCAAATCAAACATACCCATGGACACTCGGCAATATATCTTCATATTTCACTCACTAGTTTGATAACATTGTTTGATTGTGTCTTAGAGTGTCTCATAGTTAGGGTTTCTATTGCTGTGATAAAACACCAGGACCAAAAAGCAAGTTAGGGAAGAAAGGGTTTATTTTTTTGTCTTAGTTGGGGTTTTTATTGCTGTGAAGAGACACCACGAACACAGCACCCTTATAAAGGAAAACATTTAATTGAGGTGGCAGCTTACAGTTTCAGAGGTTCAGTCCATTACCATCATGGCAGGGAGCATGGCAGCTCAGAGTATGGCTGCATGCAGACAAACATGGTGCTGGAGAATTCTACATCTTGATCCAAAGGAAGCAGGAAGTGAATTGTCTCACTGGGCATAGCTTGAGCATATATGAGACTTCAAAGGCTGCCTCCACTGTAACACACCAACAAGGCCACACCTCCTAATAGTGCTACTCCCTCTGGAGGCCATTTTCTTTTAAACCATTACATTTTGCTTATACTTTCACATCACAGTCTCTCATTGAACAAAATCATCACAGGAACTCAAGGCAGGAACTGAAACACAGGCCATGGAATAGTGCTGCTTACTTGCTTGATTTTCCAAGGCTTGCTCTGTTGTGGCTGCATCGAGAGACCCCCGAGCAAGACCACCACAGAGCCAGTATTCAATGCAACACACAGCGGTTTATTGATAACAAGCAAGCCCCGGCTTGGTTCGTGTCCAACATCCGACACAGCGGGTGGAGGAGGACGGCCCTGAGCTCTCAGGGTGAGGGGTTTTTCAAGGGAAAAACTGCAAACAGGGTGGTATAAGCCATCATGTGATTGGGTGAGGGTGTGTAACCTTTGAATTTACTGGTTGGGGGTTACAGTTACCATTTTGGGGGCAAGCCTGGACAAGTCCCAGGCTTTATCCTTGGGCTGCCATGAGGGCTGGCTGGTCTCACACATTCACATTGACCCATGCACATAGTTCTAAGTTGGTGAGGGGTCCCAGACAGTAAACAACTGGCTGAACCTTGAGCAGTCAGAGCATGTGCAGAAAGGGAGCTACTGCAAGGACTATGTCTTTTGTTCATGGCCCTCCCAGAAACTGCTTGCTTAAGTCTCAGGAAATTGAAATTGAGGCCTGATCTCTGAGAGAAGACTGATCAGTCTGTTATGGTGTCTGCTTGGTCCTTTCAGCTCCACCTGGTTTCTTTTCCACCCCAGGACCAACTGCCCAGGTATGGTACCATCTGCAATGGGCTGTGCTGTGGTGATATCTTATTTGTGCTCTAACAAATGAAGCTTGCCTGGGGATCAGAGGACAAAGCCAGCCACTATATTAAACATAGAGTTCAAGCAGTGGTAGCACATGCCTTTGATCCTAGCATTCGAGAGGCAGACATTCATTCAGTTCTCTGTGAGTTCAAGGCCACACTGGGAACAGAGCTAGGTGTGGTGGCACACACCTTTAATCCCAGCACTACTTAACCATAGAGGTCTGGAGGTCTGTATAGACAGACAGGAAATGATAGAGCTGGGTGGAGAGAGGAAGTAAGATGGCAGGGCACAGAAAGTATACAAGGCGTGAGTATACAGGAAGTAGCTCTCTTGGGCTAAGGATTTCCTAGTGGTAAAAAGTTGTGGCTGGCTTGTTCTATTCCTCTGATCTTTCAGCTTTCACCCCAATATCTGGCTCCAGGATTTTTATTAATAAGACCATTTAGCAATTCATGTTATACTGGGCCCTCCCACATCAATCACTAATTAAGAAAATGCACCACAGACTTGCCCACAGGCCAATCTAGTGAGAGCATCTCCCCAGCTGACTTCCAAATGTCTTCCTAATCACTAGCTTGTGCCAAGTTGACATAAACCTAAGCAGCACAGATTGATCCATTCATTTGCATTCAATATCTAGTAGGTGCCTTTCACGTGTCAAGCAGTAGAAGACAGTGTCCAGCCTCGGGGAGTTCACACTGTATAGGAAACAGAGTAAGTGCAATGGTGCATCCTGAGTTCCTCTGCTTTCTGCTACTTTCCTTCATAGTCTCATGCAAGTGACCCTTGCTGTCCTTATAGAGTCACATCACTTCTCTAAAGATTGATTTCCAACTACATGCTACCTATCTACTCTTTTCTTTGGAATATCATACCCATATGCTTGTCTTTGTGTTTTCTGAACATAAATGATTCACACAAATCTGCAAGTTTATGTACATCCAAATCTCAGCCCTCAATTGCTCTCCAAAATCTGCTTAAATCTTAATAAGCTGTTCTGTATTCCATTTACCAAGAAATCCAGATCGTAAGCTTGGGGGTTGTGTAAAACTTCGCATTCTTCCTCATGAACCCACAAGTTTTCCCCCAGGGTAACTTAAGAGTCACCTCATTAGATTAGATCTCTTTGT
This sequence comes from Peromyscus eremicus, assembly GCF_949786415.1. Classification (NCBI taxonomy): domain Eukaryota; kingdom Metazoa; phylum Chordata; class Mammalia; order Rodentia; family Cricetidae; genus Peromyscus; species Peromyscus eremicus. Next base: position 18,995,342 of record NC_081423.1, read on the forward strand.
GACTATTAAATACGAATTTGTCTTTGGTTCCTCCTCCCATTTCTTGGCACACTAATTATCAGGAGTGCACTATGTCAACAATATAGATGAACACATTTGTGTCTTTCCACAATGTCAGAATTTATTAACAATAAATTCATGAGGCACGGTGGCTTCATTGTCAGCAATTTGCCAGATAGTCCCACTTCCTTGATAGTCCTGGACAAAGCAAACATGGATTCTTTCATCCTAATCTTAATAACTGGTATTAACTCTCAGTTCATACATTACACATCACATAGTAAGTACATTTCTATGTTACAGAAGGGCTGCAAATGCCTGAAAAGGACAGAGTTTTGAGGGGTTTCTAAGATGAAGGATTTTTCCAGGTCAAAGCTGAAAACTGGTAGAAATGTAAGAGTCTGGGGAGGAGACAATGAACCAGGAGGAGGCCTGTTAAGAGCCACACATTTGAGCAGAGCTCAAGGGTTGAGTCTAGCTGCCGAGGTGAAAGAGCAGGCCCAGGTCCAGACAGACAAATGGTCGGATAGATGGGTGGAAGGCTCAGGAAGTGAACAGAGGGACAGGAAGTTTGAGTAGTCTGCATCAACCACAGGGACCTAGTTGAGCTGAAGCCCCTGGGATAGTTGGGAATTCTCTGCCTGTTGGTCCTCTGATGTGTACATCAGGTGATCAGATGACAGTTCAGCAGGGACATAGTCTTCTATGTCCCGATGATGCTGGAGTCTCCTTTTCATGGGGTCTAGGTGAGAGTGTTACACACTTTCCTTGATTGGCTATGTCTAATAAGTTCTTGCCCCTAGCTTTACTGATAATGATTTTAATACATTAGTGTGATTCTACAGCCCAAATTCACTCTTATAAAAACATGCTGTTCACGTGTCCACACAGGGCCTACAGCAGGGGTTGGGGGATCTGAAGGTTCAGTTGTTCATCAATGGGAAATCGTAGAGATTCCTGAAGGGCTTCTCATCCAGGCAGAGCATGGAAGCTCCAGTTCCTTTTCACTTATCCGCTGCTCTTCGCATCTCCTCCTCCGCTGTTCACCAGTATCCTTACGGATATCTTTTACAGTAAACCGGGACACATAGGTAATATTGCTCTGAATTCTGCGAGCGACTCTAACAAATCCATCCAACTGGAGGAAAGGTGTGTGGGTATCCCTATCTTGTGCCTATCGATGCACACGATAACATCGGGATTGGCTTCCGTGGGAGAATGTCCTCCATAGCATTACTCACTTGTTTGCAGCTAAGCAGAAATCTCCAAAGCATCCCATTGTTGAGTGTGTAAGAGAATCTGAGTTTATTCTCCCCTGCAAGGCCTATTCTAAACCTCTGGCATCTTTGGCCAGCACTGCCTGTGCGTAGCTTTTACACAGTCGCTTGCTCCCATTCTTCTTGACCTCCAAGCCTGCTCTCCATACATCTGTCACGGTGATCACGGTGTCGTGATGAAAGGAAGATTGCACTGGGTCTCTTGCTTGTATAAATTAACCACAGTAATTCAAGCGATGTATTCAAATCTGTCTCAGATGCTGATCCCCAACCTCATAGGCAACTCAGTCATCACAGGGTGGTTGCCTTGATATTAGGCTGTGGTGGAGAGAATGTGTACAAGTCCCTATGATATTAGCTATGATGCACCAGCTCCATACTGCATAGTGTAATTATAGACTTTATTATCTCAGACCACACCTTCCTGCAAAGGAGGCATTAATGAGACAGGAGACAGGCAGATCCTACAATAGGCAGATAGAAAGGGACAAAGGAATTCCACAGGGGAGTGGCAGCATGCAATCATCTATCAGGAGTGCATGAGCTGAAATGCCACCAGTGAACTAGCTTGAACACTATACCTACCTCCTTTCACAGAATTTCCCCTCCTTTCACAGAATTTCCCCATTCCTATGTAAAATCAGTATTATAGACTTTGGTTTCTAACTGGCCCACTAGGACTATGGCCAGTCTTGATTAGTCTATGGAGGGTCTACAAATTGTTAGCCTCATCAATATATTTCCCTATGTCAAAGCACATATAACCTCTAGACTAAACCCTCTGCTAGCAATTCCTTCTGGTTCCTCCCCCATTAGCTAAGAGATCTCTCTCTTTCATCATTTTTCTTAATAAAAATCTTCCCTCCTCATTCCTTGTGGTCCATGTGCCTCATTCTTCATGGTCACAAGACAAGAACTTGACAAGGAGAAAAACCTCAGCATTAATGTCCTTACTCTGTAGTAAGGAGATAGCAGTGTGAGGCCCCACCGATAGTAACAGAGCCTAGTCGTACGGTGTCAGTAACTCTTTGAATGAGAATTTGAACCCAGGACTCCAAAGCCTTGGCTCTTCTCATATTACTGTGATATAGTAATGCCTCTTCTCCAGGAAGCCTTTTTCAGTGACCATAAAGCTATGGGAATAGTTAATTCTGGCTATACAGAAGAATTTGTGTGTGTTCTTTTGTACATGACAACAGTCAATGAAATTGACTGTTGACCACCCAGGCATCATAAAAGAGTCCTGTGGTTAATTTTTATAAATGATGGTAGGCTTTATCCCCTGGGAATCTGTTTGAATTACATGTGGTGCAACCTGAGTTCCAGGTGTTGGTTTGGAGTGTGTGTGTGTGTGTGTGTGTGTGTGTGTGTGTGTGTGTGTATTAATGTTTTCCATGTGATTCTAACTTGTAGCCAGGCTTGAAAGTCCCAAGTCAAGGTGACTCCTTTGAACTTCTTTTTCTGAAATCTACTAACCAGGTAAGCAGATGGCATCAGACCTTCTCAACTGCCATTTGGGCAGGACATTGGGACAAGAGAGTATCTCAGAGGTGACCGTAGTCCTAAGTGGCTTCTGGAGGCTATTTGCTTATGCAGGGTCATGTGAACAATAGTTTCGAATCCACTCAAAGAATTTGTTTCTCGCTGAGCATCCCTGTATAAATGCCAACCACATCTTGCCTGGTGATTCTCCAGCAGTTTAATACACAGTCAGAGATTTCATGAAGGTTGAGACCTCATTCACATCTGAGATTGTGTGGCAGCAATTTACTAAGTTTTTCATGGAGTTTGGGGGAAGAACAGGAAATTTAGAGTAAGAACTGGATAGGAGAAGGGATAGCTCACTCTCATCTGCCTAATCTACTGAGCTACCTACCCTTTATATAGAGTTCTGGTGGTCCTTCAGCACTGAAGCTGAGAACTGAAACTTACTACTTCTATTCATTTTAAATAACGGGAATAACAACTGTGCTACTTAAAATATTATGGGGGGGCTTCAGGGCTGTGGATGAGTGGGTGGGGTGTGGTATGATGCATGCATGTGAGTAGACAGGTGCAGACATCTGTGCATGGAAAGGCAAAAGCCAGAGCAGAACATGATCTCCTTCTCTGTCAATCACCACCTTATTGCCATGAGAGAGTTTCTCACTAAACCAGAAGCTGGTCATTTTGACTAGGCTGGCTGGCCAGTGGGATCTTGGAATCCTCCTGTCTCTGTCTTCCAATGTTGGGGTTATGGGCATCCACAGCCATGCCTGGCTTTTTAAATGTGAATGTTGGGGATTCAAATTCAGATCTTCATGCTTGCAAGCACTCTTACCCCTGGAACCACCACCCAGTCTCTCTGAGTCTTACCTTGTAGTGTAAAGATTACCTTGACAATGACGCTACTCCCTCTTAATCATTGTGTCACCACTAATCACTGTTATCAGGGTTGAGTGATCAGTTCCTTCCTTACAGTAGAAGAACTGAATGGTTAGGCATCTGGATGCTGGAAGCTGACTCTCCAGCTCTTGAGGATCTACTCCTTAGGAATGGAAAGACTCTGGATAAGTAAACTTGCTTCAGTCTCACTACCTGTAAAATGGCCATTCTAATGCTGTAAGGTTGTTAGGTAAAGTAATTAATGGATAAGGGAACGCAGTCATCCTGGGATTTAACAAAGACTATGGATAGTATTTGTTTTAAAATTTCACAACATATATAAAAACTCACAACCAAATGCATCATTCGCCTTCTTATCAAGCTTCCAAGTCAAATCCAGGAAGACGTTCAGCCTTTGAATCTCACCAAATTTACCATGCACATGCTCTATGATGTGTGGAGAGAAAGGCGCGTTTTCCACATGCTCATTGTCTCTTGGCTTCTTCAACAGGCCTGGGAAACCAGTTGGAAACCTGAGGCCCCAGACTTACAGAGCTTCCAGTGTGTATGTAGATGCATGTATATTCCTAATTATAACCTGCAGATGTCCTACACCAAGTCCTATATACTCCCTCGTCTCTCTGCCTCAACACGTTCTTAACCATTACAATTCCTTTATTTCTGCTGTATTCTGCTTCTCATACCCAACCAAGATTTTGCTGAATCACTTGCTCTGGTGCCTAGAATTTGTCATTTCTACAACTTAGTTACTGCCAGCAAGGCTTAAAGGTAAGAGGCTAGATCTTGAGAATAGAGGATACTCTCACGACGGTTTTACTCTATGGGGGTCTCTAAATGACAAGGAACCTTTTATCCGACTTCAAGCCCTTGATGATGTCTGTTCGATTTGGTGTTGAACTCAAAGCTTTTCTCTCTTACTTATTTTTCTGGTTTTTTTTTGAATGATATATCATCTTTCCAGCTTTCAGCAGAGGTATATCTATTCTACCACAAAATCCTAAGAGTTAAGAGCTACCATTGGGCACCTACTATGTGTCACTGTATTATTATATTAACACAGTATATCCCAGGACTTTTCAAAAAATACACAGGTGTTATCATTCTGGTTTAAAGTAAAAAAAAAAAAGATAAAAGATTCAAAGGACCTTGTTGAATCTTTTATTTTTAATTATTTCTTTTATTTTTATTAAGAAATTTTTATTCATTTTACATACCAAACACTTTTAAGATTATAATTAGATAATTTTCCCTTTCCTCCCTCCAAACCTTCCCATATACCCCCTTCTTGATCTCTTTCAAATTCATGATCTCTGTGTTCATTAATTGTTGTTACATGCATCTATGTATATGTATATTCATATATATTCCTAGTAGTAACCTACTCAGTCTGAATAATGTTGCTCACATGCATGTTTTCAGGGCTGACAATTTGGTATTGTCTATCCAGTTGATGTGCTCTTCCATCGGGAAGACTGTTTCTCCTGTTCTGAGTATCCTTTAGTTACCTGTCGTTCTTTAGGAAGGGCTGGAGTTTGGCCTCATCCACTTTAGCATATCTATTGTTGATGTGTAGCTAGAGTTTTCCTGCCTGGCCCACAGTCAGGAAAAATCTCTGTCCCCCACCAGTCCCACAGCCGCTCAGACCCAACCAAGTAAACACAGAGACTTACATTGGTTACAAACTGTATGGCCATGGCAGGCTTCTTGCTAACTGTTCTTATATCTTAAATTAATCCATTTCTATAAATCTCTACCTTGCCATGTGGCTCATGGCTTACTGGCATCTTCACATGCTGCTTGTCATGGCAGTGGCTGGCAGTGTCTCTCCCCAACTCAGCCTTCCACTTCCCAGAATTCTCCTCTCTCCTTGTCCCGCCTATACTTCCTGCCTGGCCACTGGCCAATCAGTGTTTTATTTATACAGAATGATATCCACAGCATTGATGTCCTTGTACAGCTTATTGATTCATTCTTGCAATGCTGATATTAAACCCCAGACAAGTGTTCGACCACTGGACTACATCCCAGCCTAAGGAGCAGAAGAGACTCCTTACTCCATGTGATGCCATGTTGCAAGATGTACTTAAAGAATCATACATCCCCAGGGAGTGGAGGGATGGCTCAGTAGTTAAGAGCACTAGCTTCTCTTCCAAAGGACTAGGGTTTGATTCTCAGGACCTACATGACAGCTCTCAACTGCCTATAACTCCAGTCCTGGGAGATCTATTGCCCTCTTCTGGCCTCTGTAGGCAGCAGGCAGATGCACAGACATACATAAATAAATTTATTTTTAAATTTAAAGGAAAAAATCACATTTATTTCAGGCTAGAGAGATGGTTCAGTGGTTAAGAGCACTGGCTGCTCTTCCAAAGAACCTAAGTTCAATTCTCAGCACCCACACGGCAGCTCAAAATTATCTGCAACTCTTCTGGCCTCTGCTGGGCACTAGGCATGCACATGGTACATAGATGAAGGCAAAATACCATAACAAAAATATTTTTTTAAGAATCATGTGCCCTCAAATTATTTTTAAAATATATTAAATTATAATTAAAAGCTGCATTAACCATATTTTACATTTTTAAAAGTGAAGCATTATCTTCCCTTTTCAAATTAAAGATATAAAATTCTAACAGTTTAAAGGGCAGACCTCACATGACACAGTGAGTACAAGCCTGAGATCAAAATCCATTTTCCCTTATTTGAATATACTGCACTGGGTCTGCATACATACAAGCTACTATCATGGTGTGGTGGTTTTCTTAATATAAAATTAGAGACTGGTATGCAGTAGGTGATTATCAAATGTTCCATGAATGAATGAATGTAAAACTAAAGGTGATTTTAATCCTTTATTTGTTTGTCTGGGTACTGTTGGCTAATCTTGGTAGATACTCAGAGAATACACTATGTCTTCCTGATACACTACTAAATACATTCTTCAATTCATGAGAAGCATGTTTTCACTAGAAACTCACAGGTTATTTTATAGAAAATTTAAAGTTTGGGCATTTTTACTTTCACAGAAGAGGAGGAGGAGGAGGAGGAGGAGGAGGAGGAGGAGGAGGAGGAGACCTTGAAAGGCTCAAGACTTACAGAGCTTCCTAAGTGAGGAATCTGGAATTCTGCATCTGATTTCTGACTCCTAAAGGTGAGGGTCATACTTGCTGAGCCCTCCTGCCTCTACACAAAGCTGACAGGGACAGCCAAGACATTCTGTTTTTACCCATTCCTCCCAGATGACATTTGCATTTTAAGGAGGTCCCTTCACTCTTTAGCTCAGTGGTTCTCAGAGTGCAGTCGCTGGGCCCCTGGGACCCAGGGAACCTTTCAGGAGGTCTGTAAAGTCAAAACTATTTTCATAATCATTCTCAGATGTTATTTGCTATTTTCACTGTTAACGTTTGTACTGACGGTGCAGTGGCGTCTCTAACTGCCAATGCTTCCGAATAAATCAAGACGTTAGTCCTCAGCTGTCATTGCCCTCTTCAACACCACACTCAAGCGGGGGTGGGGAGCTGATTTCCTTAATATTTATGAGGAGGCAGTAAGTGGTGCGAATTTTATTAAATCTGGACCCTTGAGGACACATACATTTCAAACATTTTCTGTGACAAAACGGGATGCACACACAGAGGGTAGCATCTTGCATTCTTAAGGAAAAGCACTCGTGCAACCGTTTGAGCTGTGAGTTGAACTAGTCACTTTGGTGTGGAGCAATATTTTCTTTCCTGAAGCAATGACTGACAGGCACACTAGTTGTTAAGTCTTGGCAGACACTTTCTTTTAAAAAAAAAAGAACAAAGCGAGCCTGTCACTTCAAAGAAAACAGCTGAGAGGACTTGATGTCAATGATAAAATTTGAGTGTTGGAGCAAAAATTAGAATTTTGAAAAATTTGTATCTGCTACTGTGAGCTTGGCATTTCCCCAATACTTCGAGATTCTTTGTGATCAGATTGGTGGTGATATTAATGGATATGATTTTTTTCATATTGTATAATGGGATATGTCAACATTTAGGAGATCTACATAACTCAGAAAAGAAGTCAATACTTTCCAAATGATCAAGTATGATGTTAGGAAATTGTGTCTGGGTAAAAAGACCCACTGAAAGTTCATGGGTTTCAATAAAGGAGTGTATGAAAAGTTCACAGATACGTGTGTGGGTTCTGGAGTGCAACTAACATGCTTTGGCATAATAATAATGATGATGATGATGATTAATAATAAAGAGTCTCTATGGTTATCTAAAAAGTCTGTAAAATACCCCTCCTTTTCCCACAATTTTCACCCAAACAACATGCAGACTGAGAACAGGGGTGATTAGAACCTCCCTCCCTCCTACTTTTTTCTTTATCTCATTGTTTTCCTGGATATAAAAAGAAGTCTAGATTAGACATAGGGAAGGAAAAAGGGGAGATAATCTAAAGAAATAGGAGAACAAGAGGATGAGCCTCAGAAGGCGGCGGTGGAGAGTGACATTTGAGGCTTGCCATAGGTCTGTAAAAAGCTAGAGGACTCGCCCCAGCTTCAGAGGAAGCAGCCTGCCCCTTCTCAGTGGGATTCTCTCCACTCTCGTGTCCAGGATGGGGAGAGGCAACTACTGTGCACTCTGGACCACTTTCTTCCTTTGAGTAGCTAGGGGTGCTCCAGGCTCCACGGGCAGAGATTTGCTTATGTGGGTTAAAGCCAATATTCCCAGTGGTGCCTGCTGCTTTCTCTTAAGCCAGACATCAAAAGAATTTTTTTTTTTAAATGTAGAATAATGTCAGTGTTCTAAGTACTTTTTGTTTTGTAAACTATTTGTATTTTTTTTTCCGGAAAAAAATTCTGTTCATATATAGTGGTGGATTATTTTTAAAGAAATTAATAATTCCTTATTTTACATATTTCTTGAGTTTAATCTCAGAGGTGATAACTACTGAGGGAGAAGTCACATGTATCAAGATGCTTTAGGAGACTCAATTATTCTTAAAATTGTAAAGGGAATTTCAGAAAAAATTATGAGAGTCATTGCTATAATAGAAAGACGTGACTCTGGTATTGCCCACCACCAGTCAGTGTGGGGCTGGGAAAGAACATTTTATATGCTCCCTCCCCAAAACCAAATGGCCCCTCTGAGAACACCTAGCCCCAGAGAGCCCCGTCAGACTCAAGTTCTATCTAAGCCACTAATTAGCACTCAGGCAAGAACACAGCCAATCAGGCATCTGATTCAGGTTCTTTCCTGGATCATGACCTTCAGCCCATGGGACTGGGCAACTTTATACAACTCTGCAGGAAAGGTAGTTCTAACAACCAATGGGAGTCCCAGGCCAACAGTACTTCTTGGCGGGGACTGAGAATATGTGTCCATTAGTCATCTTGCCAGGGACTTGGGATAGCCCTTTGGGCAGGAAGGGAGAGGCCTGGGAGGCAGAGAAGAGTAAACATCGTCATCCAAATCAAGACTGAGGTCAGCTGTCCAGCCTTTTCTTGTGGCTGCAGTTCCTGTGGCCGCTGCCCACTGCTTTCCCAACTTCATCTCACTGTGCCTTGAAGGTGCCTCCTGGCCTGTCCTTCCCACCCCAGCAGTCAGCCCAGTGTCTGAATTTGTGGGTCGTACTCTAATTGCTAGCTGTGCTGGGCAGCCCGCCCCTTCTAATTCAGCTTTGACACAAATAGCTAGAAAGCTTGACTGCAGAGCCAGAATTCCCTCAGCCGTGCACCAAGTTGGTTCCCTTCTGGAAAGTGGCCTTTTGTTCATTCAAGTCAGTAGCTGTTCCCAATCATCTAGCAGATGCTTAACAGTCCCTGCGAACGATGACTTCCAACAAGGTAATTTCCAGAACCACAAAGCCTTGGACGTCCTAAGCATCTCAACCTACAGTTTCTCCCATGCAGGCACCAGCCTCTACTTGGACCACTGTAGTACGTCTCAGCTGATTGCCTCCCAGGGCATTTCTAAAATCTATTTGTTAGTAGAAAAATCGTTCTGTTTCTCTGAAAGAGGTGGCATGGCCCAGTGGATTTTCATTTATTGCACACGGGACCTTGAACAGGTCGTTTTCGCTCTTTGCCTTGCTTTTCTTGTCTAAACTCATCAGAAACCATCGCTCTATGGAGAGACAGTGTGCCTTTGATATGTCTTGTCCTGGCAGATTTGATGCTGATGAAGTCTGGTGCCACATGCAGTCTCCTATGGCCTGGAGGAAATCTGGTGGTTTGAAGTTCCTTTATGAATGAAATGATGCCTACATAATACATTGTGAGGATACACCTTTGTCTGGAAACTTACTAGTCGGAGCTTGGACACATTATATGAGTTTATCTGAGCTTCAAGTTTTTTGTTGTTTTTCCCTTCTGTCTCTAAATGAGAGTGAGCAATGGTTCTGGGTTAAGGGGCTATTGTAAGGAAATACATAAGATACATAAATGCTGGGCCCTGTGTCTGAGCACGACACATCATAGACTTCATTGGCTGTCTCCCTTTGAAAATGTCTTATGTACTTTTTTAGATCTACATAAAGTCAAATATTTCTTCCAGGTAGATCCTCAACTGTAAGGCTCTCCACAGTGTTCCCCGTCTACTGTAGACTTACCCTGCATATTCAAGGCAGTTCTCAGACATGGTTTCAAAGACCATTTGCCATGTTGAGAAGGCTCCCTAGATGGCTTCCAGTTTTTCAATGGTGCCTTCAAAATGTGGCAAGTCAGATTTAGATTTGCAAATTGACCAGGCACAAATTGATTAGCCCAAAGAACTGGAGACCATCCCTTTCATCCCATGTGACACTGAACTTCTTTGAATGCAGCAAATGACTGAGTGGGCCATATTGTCGATCATATCATCTCACAGCCCCCTTCAATCCTGAAGTCACCCGCACTCTTACTGCTGTTAAACATGTCTCCATGGCTCCACACTCAAGACATGGAATAGTTTCAATCCTACACATAGACTTTTTTCTCTTACTTCCTTTTTCAACATAATGGAGTAGAACTGAAAAGTAAGACTTGAATACTCCTAAAATGCACGATGTGATGTGCAAGATGCACACACTGTGAGATGATTGCCACTGCAGAGCTCATGAAGACATCCAGCCCCTGCATCTTTACCTCCTTGTGTGCTGAGCAATGGTCTGTGCTCCCTTAGCCAAGGATGAGGATGCAGCACGGGGCTCTTGCCATAGTCACTGTGTCTAGCTTATATTGTTTTACTTAAACCCTGACAAAATCATTCCCATTGTTTTTGACCCATTTTCTTGTCTACCTCCTTAAAGATAAACTTGTGTTTTGATACTCAGCATGTCACCTGTCTATTACTGTTGCTAGTCACAGAGATCAGCTTATTTATTAATTGTCTGAAGAGGAGAGGGCAAGCCAGAGCTCCATGGATGAAATGGAACCCAGTCTATGCCCACCCAAGTGAACCAAAACTCTGGTTTCTCACACACTTATTGTATGCTCTGTTGGGGGGGGATACTTAAATTTATCCTCTATTTGCTACATACAAAAAGAAGAACACTATTACAGTCCTTGTCACTTCCTGAATGAATTATCTTTCATTTGTGCGTATGATTTAAAGATCAACAAATGGAGGAGAGACTCAGAGAAGGATCTTGGTACCAAGTATAAAAGATTTTTTATCTCTCCAGGATGCTACATTACTTTGCTGGGATGATATGTTTGAAAGGGTCTTTGCATTGTAACACTTCTGATGGACGTGAATTGTTATTATTCCATTGGCTGGTTGGAAATAAGGCTGAGAAAGAGGTCAGGTTCATTCAGTGTGGTTTGTTCTCAGTGAACCCACAGGACTCTTAGAAACTGCAAATTTACTTTCCTTTGCTGTACTTACCAGTCAACTTTCAATCGTTAGTTGTTTTACTTTATGTACAATAGAAAGTCTATAAATTCTGTATTTAGTCTTCTTTAAAACCAAAAACAAAACAACAGAACATTTACTCTTCCCCAGTGTTGTAGTTTGAATGTGAAATGTCTCCCACGGGCTCCTGAGTCTGATCACTCGTTCCCTAGCTGGGGTGCTCTTCGGGAAGGTTATGGAACTTTATGAGGTGACTCTCACTGAAGGGAGTGAGTCTCCAGGGGTGGGCCCGCCCCACTCCACTGTCTGTCGGCTCTCTGCATCCTGACTACAGAAACGATGTGGCCAGCTGTTTCTCCACCATGGTGGGGTGTAGCTCCTTTAACTCAAAGCCAAAATAAGCATGTCTTCCATTAAATTGCTTCTCGGCAGATATTTGGTCACAGGAACAAGAAAATAGCTAATATTTGTCACATTTCCCGTCAAGAAATATGGGTTGGTTGGTTGTCTTTTTGCACACAGGATTAGTGACACAAATCTGAGAGCGGGAAAACAGTAAGCAGGGAGTTACATAAAATGTAGCCTGGGGAGAAAATGAATGATAGAAACTGAGAAGTATGCTTGATGGTTAGAAATTGTCCAGTGTGGATTACCAGCATCAGCAGATTTCCCATAGCAAGGACTGGGATTCCAAATGCTAAGAGATCTGCATCTGATTGTGACTTCTCCATTATCACACAAGGAATCCTCTTCATACTGTGTGGCTAGCCAAGGAACCAGTCTTTACCCTCCCACATTCTCCCAGGCTCCCTTCTGTCTGCCGCAGGGTGCAGCAGCAGAGATGACCCCAGGGGCCATGTGGTTCACTCCTTTCAGGCTGTGGTCAGTGTGCTGAGACACACTGAGCCGAGAGAAACCACCAGGGAAGTCTGTGGGGAATCGTATAATGATGGAGAAGTAGAGGGGCTGTCGCTGCACGGAGTGTCTGCAAACTGCAGCTGCAATCCACTCAGGCACTTTTGCCCAAAGTCCTAACTGTGGGATTTCAATTTATGTACATTCTGAGCACAGACTGAGCTCCTATTTCACACTAGGCACTAAGCTAAGTGCTGGAGCCACACAATCAAGCTACATGTATTCCCTAGGAAATATTTGATGGGAGGTAGTGTTTGGGTTGAGTTTTCAAGAGGTACCAGATATTGGATGGGAGAAAAAGACGGATGAGGAGAAGAAAAGCAACCCAGATAGTGAGAACAGCAGAGGAAAAAGAAGGCTCAAGAGCAGGAAATAGCCTGTCAAATTTCATAAACTGCAAAAACCCCTGGATGACCATATAATAAACTGTCTGTGGGAAGGGGCAGGGCATTGCCCGAGAGGTGGTCAGCAGCCAGATAGCAAGGCACAAAATTGATGGTTACTTGAACTCATTGTAAAAACCGTAGTGATTTCTCCAAAGACTCATCATTAATGAGAAATTAACATAGCTTTGTTTTAGAAAGAACTCTCCAGAGTTGTGAGAATAAATTAGTAAAAGAGCATCCCCAAACCCAAAGAGACCCATAGGAAGGCTGTGGCAGGGATAAGAGTTGGCAGGGATGGAGCCTGACCAAAGCAGTGGCCAGTTGAGGAAGCAGAATAGGGGGGACAAAAGCGACTAATATGAAAGGAAGCCACAGTGGGAAATGGTATTAAAGTGACTTTAGTGACAGAGGGATGAGATGGTAAGAAAGAGGTTTCCGTGGAGGGAAGAGTCTAGGGCAATTCTCACATAGTTTCATTTGGTTCATTGTATCGATCAAGGATCCTTCACCACACACAGGGAACAAAGAGGGAGAGTCGGATTTTTGGAGGAGATGATGAGTTCAGCCTTTGACATGTTGAGAATTGGTTCTTCGGGATTTGTAAGTGGATACCTCCAGTTGGCAGTTTTATATGAGGATCTGACGCTCATTTTAAAGGTGTGGGTGCATGGCTGGGTGCTGGCTCATCAGTGTGTGAAAAATCGGGTTAAATTCCTAAGTTCCATGAAGGAGCAGGCATCATAGCTGATGTTCCGTCACATCTTTCTAACTAACCTATACACTTCTCAAAGAACTCTCATCTGGCCCATCGGTAGACAAGCTGGTATGGTATGATCTACCACTCTGTCTGCCCTAATGCTCCTAGTTAATTGGCCCAAATGGAACCAATCAGGTAACAGCCATGGAATTTAATTTCGAAACATCTTTGTCCAATATTTCTAATATTTTTTACTGTGGAGATATGATGTCGGGTGGTGTGAGCTAACTATAATTGGTTATGAAATGATAAACAAGGGAAGAGGAAAGGGAGAGTGAGGGAATGGGGACAGTCTAGACCTCCTTGCAGCTCTTGAGATCCTGATAGCCTTCATGATGTGAAAGTCTGGGGATACTTAGGGAACTGTATTTACTGATTGCTCAAATTGAACTGCTGGTTCAATGCAATCGCCGTTAAAATGCTAGACTGCATCTTTTCAGAAACTGACAAGCTGGTTCTAAAATCCTTGCAGTAGTATAAGGAAACTCGAATCACCACAACTATAGTAAAACAGAAAATTGTTAGAGAGCTTAGACTTCCTGGTATTAAAACCCAATATAATTTCACAATTATAATATTCAAAATTAATTTCAAAAGGCCTGGCATAGACATCTGTAGTACAGAGACTCCAGAAAGAAAATGCACATTGAGGAGTCAACTGATTTTCAACAGGGGGCTTTGGAATTTAGATTCCAAAGAAGAGTATCCTGTAACTCCCAGGACAGTGCTTTCTCCAATAAACAACATAAAAAGAGCAAAAGAGCCCCAAACAGGACAAGAAAGGGAAATACATGGGTGCTGGGCTGAGGGGGCCAGATGGCCCTCGTTAATTGGGGTTTAAGGTAGTCCATGCTAGAAGCAGCTAAAATCTCACCCATATGTAAAAGAGGCCATGATAATGAGAACACGCTGAGAAAAATGAAAAACAGGGGGGAAAACCCATGCCAACTGTACAACAATGATGACCAAGGTCACTGCTCATGTCGCATTTGCTGGAGGCTGGCCTCACTTCTAAGTGTTTTGAGTGTATTAATACTCACCAAACTGTAATAAGCACCAGTATTAAACCCGGGGGGGGGGGGGAATCGAAGACAGCATTCCCCCCAGCCAGGGAGCTGGCAGTGTTAAGGAAGCGGTTCTCGTCTACAACTGCACTTCGAAATCACCCCCAGGACCCTGTAAAACACACCGTGCTCAGCCAGCCGCTCACTCCAATTAAACCGGACTCAGTGATGAGGTTTTAAACCTTCCCAGGTGCTTCCAATGTGCAGTCAAGGCTATGAAGCATTGTATGGAGGCAGGATAATTCTTTCTCGGTGAACAGTGTGAGAAGCCTTAGCTCACTTGGCGTTATTACATCCGCTGGGCACCGAGACAATGCATTTCAGAAGTTGGCCTTGAGAACTTCAAAATAAAAATTCTTAGGCCTCAAGCCAAGCCTTGGATCCTTCAGAAGCCCCTAGATAGGGCCCTGTCCTTGGGGAGATGATTTCTTTTTTTTTTTTTTTCTCTTTTAGACAGGGTCTCATTGTGTAGCCCAGGCTAGCGTGGAGATATCAATCCTCCTGCCTCTGCCTTCTGGTGGCTAGATTATAGCTGTGTACCACACCCTGCCCAGTTTGCCTTCTACCTAGCATTTTAGCAGACTGATTCAAATCCTGGGTTACTTGTCTCTGGGTGTAATGCTCCACTCCATATTTTACTATTTAGCCTTGGGAAAGTTTCTTCATCTCTGTGAGCTCAGTCTTCATTTTATCATTGGACTAATATTCATACCTACATAGCAGGCTTGTAGTGCAGGATGGAAAGAGGAAAGGCATCAACACACACACACACACACACACACACACACACACACACACACACACACACACACACCAATTTCTCACTCAATGAAGTAATAATTACCATAACGGTCACATATCTTAATATTTCAGTCAGAAGTGGACTGCAGATCCCAGTGGTCCCAGGAGATTGCATCACCAGACACTGATGGCTATCTCAGTGTATGTCAGCTCCCTCTGTGAGCTTCCCGGAATGAGGACATAGCCTAAGGACACTGCTCAGAATATGTCCCCTTCATTTAGCAATGCATGACTATCCGCTATTCTTTCACACTGGATATTGCACGAAATTCACATTTCAATCTTGCTCTTGTTTTGAGACACTCCTCAAAGGCACACATAGGAAGAGAAAAGTTTTGGAGCACAGAAGAGAGAGGGCTCAAAGAGGACCGGAGCAGTGAGCAGAGACTGTGTAAGAAGAACGAAATCCTAGGACCAGTACGTCATAGCTTGGAGGAACCACAACTGCTTTCTAGAACAATCCTCCATCTTGGTAGAACTGAGAAGCAAAGGGCAGCTTAGGGTAGAGACTTGCCGTGGGGTGCAATGATCTATAAACCATTGAGAGGTTTCTAAATGGATGTGATTAGGACTGGGTATCTCCAGAGGGCTTCAATTTACAAATGGGCTGGTCATTGGTGATTTGGACTGAGGATCCTTAAGCTTCTCCTAACCGTAATCCCTTTCATATTTTAACACTGTCCAATCCAAAGATATACTAATTTGGTACTCTCATGCTGAGAGATAATGGTAGAGAAATGCTAAAAATCTATTTCCTATAATTGAAGCATTATATTTCTATAAGAGCAGTCCTCTGGTATGTAAATATATTAGATGTGTATATATCAAATATTTACTGATGATGAATCACAATGCAATATATTTTAAAAGAATTATTCAATATTTATGTGTGTATGAAATGTTACCACTCATTAGGGACAAAAATCAATTTGAATAAATATCTTTATTTATTTTTACATAAAGAATTAAACCTTGGATGAATATTTCATACCACAGGACAGAATTTAACCTACACAGAACATCTTAAATGTTTTGTTTCTAGAATTTATTGACATTTAAAATTTTTTTTAATTATCGATGCTGAAAATGCCTCTTCACGTAATTTCAAAATTTGTTAGAAATTCTGTTCTAATCCCAAGACAAAATTCATTAAGTGATTTTTTAAAATAAAGCTCAAATGAGCAACTCAATTTTTAAAAAAGTATGTGTGCATATGCATACACATACATATATATATGCATGTACATGCACACATGCCATGGCATGCACGTAGGGGCCACAGGACAAGTTGCAGGATCCTGTGAGTTCTGGGAACTGAACTCAGGCTTGGTGGTAAACACCTTTTCTGATCCATCTTGTTGGCCCTCAATAATTTTAAAAGCCAAACATTCTAACCCTACCCAATCCAAAGATACACTAATTTGGTACTTATACACCAAGGAACAATGGTAGGAAGATATTTCAAGCCTGTATCCCATAATTAAAACTTTATGTTTCTGTAAGAGCAGAAAACTTTGTATGCGAAGCAGAAATACTAATCCACAACATAGAACAGTCTGAAATCTGAGTGGAGCTGTTTCCAAAATTTTGGTTGGTATTGCCAGGTGTGCTGATGTAGTGAAAAGGGTGCTGGATACGTGCTTAGAGCCAAGGCTTTGGTGAAGTTGTGCTTAACTGCTGAGCCACCTCTCTAGCCCGCAGTCAAGGGCGGGTCCAATCCTAGTTCATAAGACACCTGAGGTCAGGGCTAAGGAGAGGCAGGATGCCGAGTGACGTTGAGGCCCCGCTAATGATGCTTGGAGGGCAGAAGAAGGTGCTTGGAGAGGTAGAATGGGATGCTGGATGCTCCGAGACAGAGCAGCAAGAAGCATTTGTCCGGTGCAGGTAGCAGATGTGGGACATGGTTGGGCTGAGGATCCTGCCATTTTAACAGCTTCTCATGTTCTAGACTCTTGGTTGTGATAATCTGTTATCCTCTCAGAAGGAGAGGAGGATTAGAGGGAAACAGTGCTTCAGGTAAGAGCTTATGTTGGTGGAAGGCACATCATCACATCACTACGGGACACAGAAACAAAATGCCACAGACTGGCACAGAAGTTCATTGTCTCCCATTTCTGGAGTCCAGAAGCCCACATCAGTGTGTCAGCAGGGTCGAATTATTCTGAGGCCTGTGAAAACAAGATGTTCCAAGCTTCTCCAGAAGCGTCTTGGGGCCTCAGGCCCTCTTTGGCTTACAGAAACTATTTCCTCTGCAGATGTCTGTCTCTGTGTCCAAATCTGCCTTTTCTGAGAGCACACTGTAGTAGGGCCCACTCTAAGCATGTCATCTTAACTTGATCATCGAAAAGATCATATTTGTTTAAATTATTCTTCGTATGTTGATCAGGCTGGTCTCAAAACCTGTGCTCAAATGATTCTTCTGCCTCAGTTTCCCAAGCAGCTGAGTCTACGGGTGCCCACTACCATATCCAGATAAAGCCCTTTAAAAAAAAACCTGTGCATACATGGGCTTGTTCATGTGTGGGGATGTCAGTGGGAGTGTCCCCCACCTTGTTTGGGTCTGTTCTTCCATTGTTTACCAGGCTATACCAGGCTAGCTAGGCCAGAACTCCAGGGACCTTTGCATCTCTACCTCTCATTTAATCATAGCATTGGGATTACAGATGTATGCTACCACATCTGGCCTTATCTGGTTTCTATGGATTCAAATTCAGGTTCTCACTCTGTGTGGGGCTAGCACTTTACCCACACAATCATCTCTCTGGTCCTAAAGACCCTATTTCTAAATAATCTCTGATTCACAGTTACCTGGGTATTTTGCTGTTTTCTTATTGTTGCAACTGAACACCTGACAACTTAAGGAGAAAGGGTTTGTTTTGGCTGATGGTATGAGGTGACAGGGCTCCTTAGAGTGGAGAAGGCGTGGGAAGTGGCTGGTCACGTTGTCTCTGGAGTCAGGAAGCAGAGGTTGGACAGAAAGTAGGGTCTCGCTATCAAACCTCCAGGCCTGCCCCGCAGTGATTCACTTACTCTAGTGAGGCTCTGCATCTTAAATGTTCTACAGCCTTCCCAAATAGTACCACCACTGGGAATTAAATGTTCAAATAGATGAACCTATGGGGGACATTTCACATTCGAAGTCTAACACAGTCCGTGCCTCATTCTTAGCATTGGACCCACACAAACTGTCACTGGGTCGTAGATTTTCTTAAGACTCATTTTGTTCTCATTTAGAGCTATGTGACTTCAAAGCACATTCTCTACTGCCTTCTACCTGGAGAATAATAGTGAAAGCCCACACCTCTCTGCCAGGACCTCATTGTGAAGAACCTCTCCAGGGCCTCAAAATTATCTTGCTAGAGCTGTTGACAGGAGCTGTGGCAGAAAGATGTTCCAAGGTTGAGAAGAACCTCAGGGATCACATGACCACTTACTCAAGAGATGGGACCAGGAACCCAAAATTGACTTATTCTTGTCCTCAGGTACATAGTAGAACCAATATGTGAACTGGATCTCATGAAGTCTAGTTCTCCTCCCACTGTATTTATGAAAAGCACTGTAACAGATGCTGTAAGAATATCAAAGAAGATACTATCCCATCAGGTTAGGAAGCATATCATTTCACACAGCAGGATCTCTGATTTAGGGATGCTGCTTAGCATCTGTGGCAGGTCCAGTTGGTAGCATTTTCCCTTTTATAGTAGAATTTAACAATAGGCATACATTTTACCCTAAGAGTCTTAAACCCAAGAAAATGGAGTTTAAGAATCAGCCTAAGGAATCGTCCATCTAATTTTGAAGAGGAGACATTTGTCATTTGGTGTCACAATAAACACCACAAGATAGAATATAATGATGAAATTCAAACTAATCACTTTGACACCACAGACAAGAAAAGGAGTGGATTAAAGACGGACCCATCTTGGAACTATCAGTCTTTTTCTGAATCCTTCCAAAGGAGTCTCCTTGCTTTTCAGGTAAAGGCAAAATTCCTTGTAAGACTGGACAAGACCTCTTTCTCTTCAAGTCTCCATTCTCATCTAGCAACACAAATCCTGGCTCTGCCCACAGTGGTCCCCTCTCAACCCCTCAGCACTACAGGCTTCTCCCATCACAGTGTTTCTGTCATACTGTTCCCACTCCCGGAGTGCCTTTCCACTGAACGCCACTTGCATGGAGAAAGAGTTCAGAACTCCCTGATGGGGTTAGATCTATCCCTCATGTTGTTTCAAAGCATCGTGCCTTTTTTCCTTTGTAGCCTTTGCTTCTCGGGATACAGTTCTAGATGTGGCCCATCATCTGGTTACCACCAATTTTCTTCCTTCAGCTCCAGGTTCCCTGAGAATAGATGCCTGCCTGGTTATGTCCTCGTTGTATCATACCAACTAGTACAGAGCTCTATATGTATATGACAATAAATATTTGCTGAATGTGGCTGTATGATTTGATATGCATCTTGAAAAATAGTAAGCGATCGGCATAGTTATTGAATCACACAAACATGATGTCAAGTGTTCTACCTTTTGAGGAACTATGGGATAATTGATGTATAAAGCACATTGAAGTGTTTGAGCTACATTTATCTCCTGTCTTGTATTAGTGCATGTGTTCCTCCCTAATAGGCATCTCAGGTTTAGAATCACAACTGATTGAGTGTTTTTGTGTATTCAACGTGCCTTGCTGCACAAGAAGTCCCATAAATGCCCATTGACTGAATGTATCGTGTTCAACCAGCAGTGATTCCAGGCAACAGTATCCAGATGATTGAGTTTGCCTTGTGCCTAAATTCACATCTAACTAGGAACCACCAAGGTCACCTCCGTGTCTTTTAGGAAATCATTTATGGATGTCAGGGAATCATTCAAAATGGCAGTCTAACTAACCCAGTCTCCCTTCCAGTCTCCCTTCCCTGCACAATTTCTCTGATTCCAAATGGTATTTAGGGATGTCAAGAGTCCATGGTTTCAGTATGGAAAGGACCCCAAAACAAGTGTCAGAAAGGATGTTTTCATCAATGCCATTGGCCGGTGGATTGTCACTGTGTCCCCCAGGGCTGCTTAAAAGCTCCTCTTGGCTACCTCACAGGGCCATCCTTTTTTATAGCAATCCTTCTATAGAAAGCCTTGACACAATGTGTTCAAGAATCAATTTCCTTATTCTATCTAAACTTTAGCAGCTCTTTTCAATCCATGACTATCGGCATTTTTTTCCCACACAGCAGCACTATAATCTCTTTTCACCTTTGATCGTCACATCTGGTCAATTTAATAACACCATTTCCGTGTTTGTTGTGAGCCCCTAGTCTCTGGTCAGTTATTCTCGCTTTGTGTCCCAATGGCGTGGTTCTTTTTATCTTACCTGAACTTTTCATTTGCAATCACTGTAGATGCACACACAGTTGTAAGACACGGTAGTGAGATCCTGTGTCTATTCTAGTCAGTTTTCTCCTGTGGCAATTATCTTGTAAGAAGGAAAATAAGGTACAACTCACAAGCAGAATGTTGAACCTTATGTAACCCACTGATGGTATTTCGATTTCCCAGTGTTACTCATTGCACATCTGTGCCATTCAGTGTGAGTGCGTGCTTGGTTATGTGTAAGTTACTGACATCCATCGGTCTATGTATTCACCACAGTCAAGACACACAATTCTGCCACTACAAAGGCTCCTTGTGATGTCTTTTTAACAACCACACTCATCTCCCTCCCACCCCACACCTCACGTTTTCTTTTTCCCATGCATCAGTTTGACTTTACTGTGGATCTGCTCTTCTGCAATACTAATTCTGGTCTTCACCACCTCTGGCATGAAAAGATATTCTTTTTTATTAGTTCATTCATTCATTAATTTTTCCCAGCATGATCACATGACTGGCAAAAAAGGTCAATGAAATGATTCCTAATGATATTCTGCTATACTCATAGGTTGTTGCCTAATCCAGTTGTCATAGGAGAGGCTTCACTCAGTAACTGATAGAAAAAGATGCAGAGACCCACAGCCAAGCATTAGATGGACTTCCAGGAATCCTGTGGAAGAAGGAAAGGATTGTGGGAACCAGAGGGACCAAGGACACCACAAGAAAACTCACAGAATCAACTAACCTGGGCCCATAATAGGGGCTCATAGAGACTGGACCGCTAACCAGAGAGCCTGCCTGGGACTGACCTAGGCCCTATACACATGTGTTACATGTGCACATATGAAAGGATATTCTTCTGCTACACTTTGCTTCCCCATAGTCCCGTGTTAGATTTATAATTCACTCATATCTCTTGCTTTGTTAGCCCCTCTTTCCTCCATGGTTACTTTAACAAGCACTTGAAGGAAACTCAAGAACTAAATCATGGAGGCAAAGTCTTGGCAAATATATGGATGTACTCTAGCCACTTGTCAAACATCATGGCTCATGGGACTCCGGGGAGGTAGAACTAGTTGATTGGACATGAACTACAGAAACAAACCCATGGACATTGTAGTTTTTTGCTGCCCTTCATTTCTCACATGGATAGACCAAGGACAGCTGTGGAGAACCTACAACACAAATAGACTGAGGACAGCTGTGGAGAACCTGCAGTGGAGACAGACTGAGGACAGCTGTGGAGAACCTGCAGTGGAGACAGACTGAGGACAGCTGTGGAGAACCTGCAGTGGAGACAGACTGAGGACAGCTGTGGAGAACCTGCAGTGGAGATAGACTGAGGACAGCTGTGGAGAACCTACAGTGGAGACAGACTGAGGACAGCTGTGGAGAACCTGCAGTGGAGATTGACTGAGGACAGCTGTGGAGAACCTGCAGTGGAGACAGACTGAGGACAGCTGTGGAGAACCTGCAGTGGAGACAGACTGAGGACAGCTGTGGAGAACCTGCAACACAGATTGACTGAGGACAGCTGTTGGAGAACCTGCAGTGGAGACAGACTGAGGACAGCTGTGGAGAACCTGCAGTGGAGACAGACTGAGGACAGCTGTGGAGAACCTGCAGTGGAGATAGACTGAGGACAGCTGTGGAGAACCTGCAGTGGAGACAGACTGAGGACAGCTGAGGAGAACCTGCAGTGGATATAGACTGAGGACAGCTGTGGAGAACCTGCAACAAAGACAGACTGAGGACAGCTGAGGAGAACCTGCAGTGGAGATAGACTGAGGACAGCTGTGGAGAACCTGCAGTGGAGACAGACTGAGGACAGCTGTGGAGAACCTGCAACACAGACAGACTGAGGACAGCTGTGGAGAACCTGCAACACAGATAGACTGAGGACAGCTGTGGAGAACCTGCAGTGGAGATAGACTGAGGACAGCTGTGGAGAACCTGCAGTGGAGACAGACTGAGGACAGCTGTGGAGAACCTGCAACACAGACAGACTGAGGACAGCTGTTGTAGAACCTGCAGTGGAGATTGACTGAGGACAGCTGTGGAGAACCTGCAACAGATAGACTGAGGACAGCTGTGGAGAACCTGCAGTGGAGATAGACTGAGGACAGCTGTGGAGAACCTGCAGTGGAGATAGACTGAGGGCAGCTGTGGAGAACCTGCAGTGGTGATAGACCGAGGGTAGCTGTTGGAGAACCTGCAGTGGAGATAGACTGAGGACAGCTGTTGGAGAACCTGCAGTGGAGATAGACTGGGGACGGCTGTGATAACATCTACAGCACCCAAACTGCCTAAGTCAGTTGTTAGAATTGAGACTATCTCACAAGGGAGACGTGAGAAAACGCCCTCTTCCTGATAGTTCGGTGGCTGCAGGAATGGGCTTTTATCTGTGCTGTGAGATCTAGAAGGCAGAGAGCTCTCAAGAGGGATCTGCTAATAAAGCAGATTTTTTTTAAAAGTTCTTTCCTTGAAGACTTCCCTGTATCAATAAGGGAGAATAAAGACAGAGGCTCTCCACCTCTAAGGTTTTATTTATATGATTTAAGAGTTCCCTCTCTTGCTTTTTTCTTTTAGTAGTCAAATCATGCTTTAACCAAGAGTAGAATTTAATCATGATACATAGAACTGAAAATATAAGCTGGCACTGGAGAGAACTTGCAATACCTAACACAGAGGGTGCTGTTTGATACTTGGACCTCCCCTGAGAAGAGGCAGGGACATCAGCTATTAGAGCCTCAAACGCTTGGTCCAGCTGCTCCAGTTTGGACCCTTATTAGGTGTGCTAGCCATGTGACCTAAGTTACTCAACCTCCCTGTGCATCCACTTTTGCATCTATAAGATGGAGTTTTAACATCAGTGTCTACTTTCCAACAGTGTCCTGAGAATATATGCACAGCATTTGAAACATTCAAGCATCTAATGGCACTTACATTGGCACCCATTTTTTGCACTATGTTCCAGGCACAATTCACAGAGTGATTTTGTGAAGCAGATACTAGGTTTCTCGTGGAGGAAACAAAGACTCAGAGAGCTATATAACAACAGCAAATTGACTAATTTAGAATAGAGATGAGAAGGCTGGGACTTCCAGCCCGGGGAAGTTGTGGAAGGTCTGCTGGAAAAGCAAGCTGATGAATGCAGGAGGAAGGGAGGGCCACCCAAAACCTAATTGATGAGGGAAAGAGCAAAGCCTTTCATGCAGTGTCCAGAGTTTCAGATTCCAAAAAGAGTACCACTTAAAAATAGGCTTGGACCAGCAACATCATTCCACTCATTATGCCGTGATTGCGCAACGCATCCTAGTGTATGACTGTGATGGGAATCGAGAGAAATAGTAACTATAATCCCAGCCTCAACTCATCTCTTAAGCATTCTACTAAGAGGGAAAGAAAAGTGGTTGGAGATTGATGCTTTTCATGCCTTTTTATTACATTATATTGTAATGAATTTCTGAGCATCGGGGAGATGAAATTTGCCAAGGACCATGTCTTAAGGTCCAGCCTTCTGTTACTGAAAACTCTCATCAGACTGAAAATTTTCATTAGTTTCCTTAGGCATAGCTTCAGCATTAGAATTGCAGCCTCAGATGCCAGCAGGGGTTACAGTGCACTCAACTGAAGTAACACAGGTAAGGGCTACCAGTATGTAAAAAGGTTGGGCCCCATTGGAACCTGGGCTTGTATTAGGAACTCCTGTTCTGAACTTGTAGGGGGTTAACTGGCAGATCTTTCCAGTCTTTAACAGAATCCAGAAATGTAGAATTTGATGCAAAAGCTCCTTACGTCTAAATATTGCATCAGATATTATAAATAAAATGAGGTGTGCCAAATAAAACGTTTGAATGCCACTTTTCAGCTCTTGTTACTAACTGGTGCCCAAACAAGAAATGGCATGCAATGGATGCTGTCATTTCCAGCTCATTGGGAAAACTCAGAGTCCCTGCCTCTACCATTGGTCTGAGAGTCATTCATTCCATTCCTCACTCCCACTGGCTCCCCAGACAACAAACTGGGCAATTTGAACCCAGAGTCTTCCTGCCAAGGTATTGTTGCTGAGTTTTCGAGTTTCAAGTCCCTGGTTACGAATGAGTCATCTCAAACTCCATTAGGGGAGAGCTCCTCTAGGTTCAGCCACCGTAGGCCGAGCGGGGATGACTCAGACGGAGGAGCATGCACCGCCTAATGGGTCCAGCATGTGGAGGCTTTGGAGATGCTGAAGCTGGTGTTCATGGTGTCCAGGGAGAGCACAGAGGAGGGCTGGATGTTGTAATACGCTCCCAGCCAAATTCCCTGCTAGATCTTTTGCACTCCAAAGAATTTGAAATATTTGCCTCTGACCTCAAACTCAAAGTGGTCTTGCACCTCAAGGAGATGGTTTGTTATGAGTCCCTTATGCCCTACTCCGGCCTCCTTCCTCCAGCCTAACTGTAATGTCTAGGTTTAGGTATTGCCAAACTATTTGCAGCTCCTGCTCTCTTTCTTGCTTCCATCCCTCTGTGCGTGCCATTTTGTCCTGCTGGGATGTCTTTATATGCCTCTGGACAACTTCTAGTTGTGCTTTAAAACTTAAAACAGACTTCACTACTTCCAGGGAGGGATTCCTGACCCTCCCACTTGGAGTTAAATGTGTGCCCTTCTTTTGTGCACATATAACTTGAACTTACCTTTTCACATTGTGTGGCCCTGACTTCCTTATCTGCCTGTCTGCCGTTTCTGGGAGAGCCTCTGGAGGCCGGGCAGCTTGTAATCGTCTTCCTTATATTTCACAAGCATTATTACATGGGCATGCAGTCAATAAGAGTGTATATGACTATGTGGGATATGTGGGTTGAATCTCCGAGGAGAGTGCTGTGTGACCTGCCTCACTCGCTCTTGTAACTGATCTAAGCATCTCAGCCCAGCCTTTGCCATCTGGGCCTCACTGCAGTCTCTGTGATCATAAGCAGAGTGGCTGCTGCAGAGAAAGCAAGGGTGAACAGATAATCCCAAAGTCAATAGCTCTGTCTGAGGCCCGTTACTCACTCAGATTCAGTGAATACCTACTGAACAAATAGTCTCCGCTCATCGAATCCTTCTATATGGGAGACGCAAACAGTAGACGTACGAGGTTCAAGGTCATCAATGAGGTACAGGGAATATTTATTGGGTAGTTATAGTGGACCAAGCATAGAACTGATACAAATAGGTGCTGTTATCTCTATCCTACAGAGAAGAAATTGAGACCCAGAAAAACTTTCTTACGGTCTCCCTAGTTACAGAATTATGGGGTTAAAACGTGAATGAGGCTAATGGAAAGTCATTATCCAGTGTTATCAGGTAAGTACTGGAGGATTTGATGAGAAACAGGACACCAGATCTGGGTGGTAAGCAAACTGAACATAATTGAGTAAGCTGCCAGAACAGGCATGGGATTTGGGGAACCAGAGAGGAGCCAGAGATGAACCAGAAACCACAATATTGAATTGACATCCAATTACTGCAGCCTTTTAAATGAGTTTCTTGTTTATGTTAGGAGCCATGTTGAGTTTGGCTACCTTGAAGCTTACAAATAAAAGGGCAGGGTTATAACCCGTTTTCTAGAAACCTTCAGTGGGTTTGGGGCAAGGTGAGTTCATCCTCACATCTTCCATGACCTCATTGGAAGACGTGTTTCTCTACTCGTGAGAGCTTTTGAGTAGTTTGTCTGTCTGGGTCCAATTCAACACTGAGTGAACTGGGTTTCTAGGTGGGAGGCCCTGGCATC
The DNA here is from genome assembly GCF_949786415.1 of Peromyscus eremicus. Lineage (NCBI taxonomy): Eukaryota > Metazoa > Chordata > Mammalia > Rodentia > Cricetidae > Peromyscus > Peromyscus eremicus. The sequence continues at coordinate 19,021,847 of NC_081423.1, forward strand.
TGCACAACCAAAAGTTACCCAGAGTTGATGAGCAGCAAGGATAGAAACTCTAGTCTCAAGACAAATGAGCTTTGTTAGTTTTCCTTTTATCTGAGGAGAACAGAGCTGTGAAGCCCACACACTTCTAAGGGGTAGAGGTAGGAGGTGGGTGAAGGTTTCTGGTCCTAGGAATTGGAAAATTGAATTTTTCTCTTTTCAGAGGAAATACAGATGGGAATCACCATCCAGAGGTGGCTTTTACCATGTGTTTTAATGGGGGGGGGGACTTCTCATGTTTAATCTTCATTTTGTCAAAGTAAGGGCTTGCTTTGAAGATATAGGGTGTGCACTTTAAAAGTTCTGTCTCAAAATTCATTTCACTGCAGCATCTCTTATTTGGCTAATATACTTGTGGCTGAGGCCAACAGCGTTTTGATTCTCTGCCCTATGTATCTAAGGACAAATTTGCTGTTGATTTTGAGCACGGTCACTTGCTGAGTCATGAGACAGCTAGGGCTGAGTTTCAGGCCTCACAAAGCTACCTGCATGAACTAGAGTGCCGTTTGAGATGGTCTCCTAAATATTATGGGGTTCTAAGGGGACACACACTTTGTGTGCCCAGCCTTCCTCAGCCTCATAGCAGTCTCCGAAAGATTCACAGGAAGCTGTGTTACTCAAACTACCTTGCATCCAGGATTCTGCATTTGTATTCTGCACTGTATCTAACAGTGCACCAGTTAGATGTGAGGTGAGGGGTACTTTTAACCTCTGCCCTGGTGCTGATCATGGTGATCTTTCAAGCCTACCTCTATGGGTTGTCTATTTTTCCTCTGTTGCACACATCTTCTCTTATTAGGTAAAGGACATCTCATCCAGGTGTTGTCTTCTGAAATGCAGTAAATATTTGCTATATCCCACTCAACTAGAGATGACATGTACAGATGATGGGAACTTCCAAGAAAAATGAATTCCTCCTAATTTTTATTATTTCCTGGTGTATCTATTTCTTGGGATTTATTGGAGCCATTTTTGCTCTTTATCCCCCCATCTGTGATGGCTGGAATGAGAATGGCCCCTGTAGGCTCATATATTTGAATACTTTGCCCCCAGTTGCTGGAACTGTTTGGGAACCATTAGGAGGTGTAGGCTTATTGGAGGAGGTGTGTCTCAGGGGTGAGCTTTGAGGTTTAAAAAACCCACTCATTCTCAGCTAGTGCTCTCTCTCTCTCTCTCTCTCTCTCTCTCTCTCTCTCTCTCTCTCTCTCTCTCTCTCTCTCTCTCATGCTTGTGAATCAGATGTAAGCTTTCATCTGAGCTACTGGTCCAGCACCATGCCTGCCTGCCATGCTTTCTGCCTTATGGTCATGGAATCTACTACCTTCTGAAACTGTGAGCCCCAAATTAAACACTTTCTCTTATAAATTGCCTTGGTCATGGTGTCTCTTCTTAGAAACAGGATGGTAACTGAGACACCAAATATCTTATTAGAAGGGTGGTAAGAGGAGATGGAGAAAACAGTTCAAGAATCTGTTTCTACCAGCATTTCCCAATCTCAAGGCCCTAGTACTTCAAGATGTGGCTAGATGTCATTTTTTTATTAACAAAATTTATTCATTTATTTTACAACCTTACCAAAGCTCCCCCTCCCTTCTCTCCTCACATTACTTCCCACCACCTCCCATTCACTTCTGCCCCCAATCCACTCCTCCTCTGTTTCTGTTCAGAAAGGGGCAGGCCTCCAATGGGTGTCAACAAAGCATGTCACATCAAGTTGAAGTAGGACTAAGCTGCTCCCATTGTGTTCAGGCTGGGCAAGGGAACCAGTATGAGGAATAGGTTCCCAAAAGCCAGCCAAAGTGTTAGGGACAGGTCCTGCTCCCACTGCTAGGAGTCCCTCAAGTAGACTAAGCTACACAACAGTCCCACACAGGCTCCCTAGCTGTCTTTTTTTTTTTTTTTAAAGAAGCACTGTTCTCCAATTAATATGAAGCATGTTTAGGAAAAAAAGTTAAGTGTGCTTTGCTGTTATTGGAAGAACATTTTATTAAATATTAAACACAATCAAGAGGGTGAGGCGAGGCAGTAACTAGAGGGCTGCCTACAGCTAGGCCTCCTCATTTGCTGCAATGTATTCCAAGGTCTCCTACGTGCATGCTTATACCCAGTTCCTCATATTTGGAATTGGGTAAAAACCCCATCAATGCTCATTTCTACCAATAAAAACATCGGAGTCCAGAGAGATGAAATAGCTTGCCTCATGTTGAACAACCAGTTATCAGCCAAGCTTGAACCAGAATCCACACCCTTGAACAGTAAGGAGCATTGAAGTCCTTCTGAGTACAGACTAGCGATTGGTAGAGATTAGGAAGGGTGTCTGGACGGTGGCTTGGGTCTGATCTGTGCATACATACATGTGTGGGAACATAACAATGTAGTCCATTAATACACAGGACTAATACACCTTAGTCAAAACTTAAGCTACATGCCTTCCAAGGGGATGATAAAATATTATGAAGCAGAAAAGCAGGCAGGAAAACAGACAGAAGGTGAGAAAAACTAAAAAAAAAAAAAAAAACTCCAAGAAAGGCTGTGTGTTCCATCTCTACGGGTTACTGAAGGTAGAAAACAGAAATGCTGTCTGTTTCTCACACAGGGACAGCCCCAGCTCACTGAAGAGGTCCGAGCCCCTCAATGCCTTTTCCACATGTGCCTGGAATACCTTGGTGGTTTGACCTCTGTCTGCTACATGTTGTCTTCATAAAGGAACCAAAATCCAGCACTTTCGGCACAGTTAGGAGACACTCTGTCTTCTGGGCTTTGACTATTCTTCTCCCCAGATGTGTTGTACAGATGTTCTGGCCTTCTCACTTAAATCCTCGGGGTGGGGACATTGGGCACCTTCTCCTTTGGTCCCTGCCAAAGTTGGCACCATGGGAGGATGTTTGTGTTTGTCAAGGAGTTGGAAGGACTTTCCGTGTTGGCAGTCATTCTCCCTACACAGAGCAATCATAGAGAACAGGAAAGGAAAACTTGACACATTGTGAACCATCTCATCTATGACACTTGGAATGCTTATCCCCTCCAGACTGCCTCCCTAAAGGTGGTTTAAGGATCACCTAAAGAATAAAGGAATACTATACTTTCTGGGGTCATTTCTACCTGACTTTGTCTTCAGGTAAAAGTTCCCCATGTCGTGTGTTGTCCAGATAACCCCCAGCTGACATCCTCATAGCTCTGAGTTCAGCAGGAAGTGAGAGTATATCCCTTCATGTTCAAAAATATCCTAGGATGGGTCTCACTGGATGAACTTCAACCACATCCACATTCCCAAGCCAACTTCTATGGCCAGGATCTACTCAGTCACCTGACTGCCAAGGCCTAGGTCACTTCAGTTCTGGATCCAGAGACAAGAGGATGGTAGTAGCAACAGATGCCTGTCACACACACAAAACTGCTCTCACACTCTGTTCACTGATTTTTTTCTTTTGGTTCACTTTGCAGAGGTGAATTAGGATGCACTTTGTAGACACGCTAGAATCCCAGTAAACATCTACTTAACTTTCAGGCCACAGCTCAGGCTCCATCGTTCACTGATGAATCCCTCATTGCTGTCTCTAAGCAGTTACTTCCTTCATCCGACATGTTCTTACTCTTCCCAGGGAAATGGGACACACCATTCAGGTCATGTTGGTGTCTCCTCATCTTTCTCCCTCAATTTCTGTTAACTCCTGGAGGTCAGAAATAGTATCTTATTTTCTCTTGACCTCTCCAGGTACCAACAGCAGGCACAAAACACTCAAAAGAAATCTTTGCAGAAGAAATGTAGGAATGGTGAGTTAATTATTTCATTAAAAATTAATGCATATGCTCCTAGTTCATGGGGGTAGGGGAACTTGGCCAACTATCGAGGGAAATAAATCCACAAATAACTGGATCATAGTGAGAACCCTGAAGCCAGAGCTACACAAATGGTGGGAAGCAGGAAGAAGTATGTGCTCAACCCTGGAAGAGAAGCCTCAAAAACATCTCAGAAATTAGTATTATTTTATGTCCACATCTATCTCCTATGGCTCCTACACACACTCTCAGTTCTTGCACCCTTGAACAACTCTAAATAAGTGATCCCATTGTTCTAGCATCCTGGATAATTATCCACAACACATAAGAGGTTTGACAAATATTTCTGAAAAGAATTTATTATATTTTCTTAGCTACTAGCAGTATCAGTAGAATGAGGGGACACAACTTATCATACTCTTGGGATTTTCCCAGATAACGCCCCCCATCCTGAAAGCTAAAATGTAATACTTGGCTGTAGACAATCACCTGTGTCTGAATGTCTCTGTGAATGAAAGTGGGTTGTGCAGAAACTGGATTCTATTTGCTTTAGGTAAAATGTAATAAGTGATGCTTGCTGTCCTGGTGAATGTGGAGTAGCTGGGCTAGCCTGGGACTTGGAAGACACAAGCCTAAACGTTGTTGCATCTGTTGTTTGTGTTTGTGGTGAGTTTGGCTCTAGGCAAAACTGAATCGAAGTCACTCTCAGCCTCATCTTCTCTGCTGATCTCTCTCTTCCCTTTCTCCTCTCATGTGCATCCGTAGGTTTTACCTGCACTGAGAATTCATGGTAGCTACAAAAATGTACCACTGCCATCCCACTGCACCAGGGAGACCTTAGCTGATGGAGGGCAGCGGCTGGCCTTGACTCCATAGCATCCGTCCTGCTGCTCTCCTAAGGCTGCTCTCTACTAATCCCAGAGCCCAGGAGGGAAACTAAAGCAGGCCTCACCGGCAAGATGCTGCAAGTGGGCTCTAGAGCCTCTCCATCAGCCTGGGTGAGACTATGCTGCAATCTGAATCTCTTCCTGGCTTCCTCCCACTCTCTCTCCTTCACAGGTCAGTCTTTCATTGCAGCTGACCTTCTTGCTACCTCCTCTCATCCTTTCCCTGTTCTCAATGATAGCTTTTTGACATATCTAGTGACGGTCTGGCCTCGTTTTAAACCCTGTGTCTTGGAGGACCAGGAATGCCCTGGGGTGTCTGTTACTGTGATAAACCACCATGACCTAAAGCAGCTTCCGGAGGAAAAGGTTTATTTTAGCTTATAACTCTTAGGTCATACTCCATCACGGAGGGAAGTCGGAGCAGGGACTCAAGGAAGCAACCTGGAGGCAAGAGCAGAAGCAGAGGCCATGGAAGAGTGCAACTTACTGGCTTGCTCCCCCTAGATTGCTCAGCTTGCCTTCTTATACACGTAGGACCAGCTTCCTAGGGGTGACGTCATCCACAGTGGGAGGGCCTGCCCACCCTCCTATATCCACCATTAATCAAGAAAACATCCCACTGCTTGCCTACAGGCCAGGCTGATAGGCGTATTTTCTCATGGAGGTTCTCACTTCTCAGATTACACGAGCTTGTGTAAAACTAAAAAACAAACAAACAACAACCAAAACCAAACAAAGTACAAACCAGGACAAGGAACAATGTCATGGCAACCCCACATAGGAAATATACAGGGGTCTCCAACCCCAGAGGTCAGCAGTGACTTCCCTCTTTGGGGTGTAGGGAAAGAGTGATTAACCAGTGAGTGGGGAGAGGCCCCTTGGAGCAGAAGGGATTGGACTTTCCAAAGGTTCTTACACAACCCCATAGCACCCCATCTCTCTCAACCCCTCAAGGCCAAGCACATGATCTGCTGGGCCCATTGCCTGAGTTATATTTCAAAGTGTTTCTGGTTTTGTTTTACTTCCTTCCCACATTAAGGTTACTTTGAAGATTCTCTTTGGCGCCGGGTGGTGGTGGCACATGGTTTTAATCCCAGTACTTGGGAGGCAGAGGCAGGTGAATTTCTGTGAGTTTAAGGCCAGCCTGGTCTACAAAGTGAGTTCCAGGACAGCCAGAGCTACACAGAGAAACCCTGTCTCTAAAAACAAAAAACAATAACAACGAAAAAGAGAAGATTCTCTCTGGTCTTATTTTACTCTGAAACAACAAGAAGAGAAAACCAAGAAAGATTTTTAGTACCATTTCACTGAGTTCTGCCCTCCGTCTCTTAAGCAGCCTGACCAGGCAACCACGTACCTGTTGGGAGTCATTGTGCACTATAATTCTTTCCATGTCTGCTCAACATTTAAGTAGAAATGGAAAAATCATAAAAGTATATGTTTTATGCTCAAAATAAAGATTTATTTCCCATGAACATATTAGATGTGATTTTTTTTTAACTAGACAATTTCTTGAGAGGCATATCAAAATATTTTAATGCAGACACTCCACTAAATCACTTCCAATAAAGGGCAGACAGCATCATGAATTTTTCAGTTGCAGCTTGGATTGTTACAGGGAACCCTCAATGGGCCAGTCTGGGAGTTAGTGGTCAGGCCATATATACACCAGGTTAACTGCATGTACTTAACACAAAAACTCCAGCAGACGTAGGCTGGCACCAGGAAGGAGAGTTTAAGCCTATTTAGGCTCACCAGTTTTGCTAACATGTACCGAGCTAAGTTGGCTCCCTACTCCATTTTTATCCCATGACATTTTAGTTACCTGTCTTGGTAGTCTATATAACTGCCCAGTGGCTCATCTATTACTCTGATCTGCGTTGTCGTTAGCCTGTGGTGTAGAATGAGCATAGCCAATTCATGCAATATCCTCCAGTGAGTTTGAATGCCAGCCGGCTTCGAGGAAAGCTGAAGATGGTAGTGTCTAAAAGAGATAAATGTGGGGGAGTTGTAATGATCAATGCACCAGGGAAGGCCAAGGGAATCCATAGCCGGAAACCACCTACTGGGCGGGAGGAACCTGGAAGCTGGCGAAAGAAGCACCTACCTTCCCAGATTGGGTGTCTGACTTACCCAGGGAGAACTTCACCAGAGGAGGAATCCTGCTTATGAAAGAGGATGTCTGGGTTCAACCATGGGTAGGAGACAGATGTGTTCAATTAGGGGACATTTCCAAGGAAACAGGTCCCTATTAGTAATTGCTTGAAAGTAGGAATGTAGCACTAGGGAATCTCAGCACTAGGGAGGCAGAGGCAGGTGGATCTCTGTGAGTTATAGGCCAGCCTGGACTCCAGTTACAGGTATACAGAGAAACCCTGTCTTGAAAAACCAAAAAAAAAAAAAAAAGAAAAAAAGTTGAAATGTATTATGTAGTATGGTTGTGTTCCATTATGTGTATATTGTTTCCACCAGATCACATATCTTCCTTTGTATCAGACTCTCTATTAATGCATACCAAACAATATACACATTGGGCAACTTAGAACTCTTAATATGTCCCATGGTTCTCGAGTTGGCTCCTCTGAGTATCTGTCCTCACTTGGAGTTCCTGTATGTGGTTGTAGATAGTGCTCTGGGCTGCATTTGACCGCTCTGCAGATCTTAGATGTGTTGTAGTTACTGTTGGCTGCTGGTGTGGGGCTCAGCTAAGGCTGTCTCCTGGAACCTCTCTCTGTGTCCTCTCCATATGACAAGTATGACAGCCAGCTTCTGAGACAGAACAGCTCCTTGTAGCATAGCCTCCGAAATCCCAGGTTTGGGCTAGAGATGAAGTTCAGTGGTAGAGCAGTTGCCCAATCTTGCAAGGCTTAATTTGATTCCTACTCCTGCCAAAACCAAACCAACCCCAACTTCCCCAAACCAACCAACCGACCAATTAACCAAAAACAGAGCCTACAGAGAAATCCCATCTTTTGGATGACTAAAACAGAATCACTGAAGCCAGCTTGACCACAAAGGGAGGGAAACTTGACTCCTCTCGTTAACACAAGGAGCTGCATATAGGCCTATGGAGGGGGAGGCGGGGAGCGGCAGGAGCGAGTTGGTGGGTGACATTTTTGACTACTTGCCACTTTCCACATTTGGGTGACAGTCTTTTTACCTCTAACTTTCCTTCCCAGACTAAAACAGCCTAGTACAGAGCTGTGCCAAGTTGGTGATGGGCATAAAGGGCTGACATTCAAGAGCGTGAACACTTAGATGCAGGAAGACCTACCTGACTTGGAGTGTGGACTTTCCCACTTAACCACCCTGGATCTTGGAAAAGTTACTTCATCTGTCTGAGCCTCAGCTTGAGTATTCATAAAAGAGCAGTGGCACACGTGAGCGTGTGTGTGTGTGTGTGTGTGTGTGTGTGTGTGTGTGTGTGTAGTGTGTGTTGTAACTTTAATGTTGCCTAATCACTTGGTAACAGAAATGGAAAGAGCTGCTCTTTGCTTCTCCAGCATCCTTTGTTTAGCCCTGGCTGGCCACTGAGAGGCATTCAAGGTGTAGACTACTATAAGGAAGTTAATTTTCAATGAAGAGGCCTCATTGCCACTTTCAAGAAGAGGAATCAGGTGCTAGTACTTAGGGGACTTAGAGAAGGAAGAACTCTCTCCTGGAGAAGAAAAATGAAGGGTCTAATCCAGAACGAGGATGCTGACAGAGCACTGGGTATGACACAGGGATGCACTCTGCCTCTAGATCTGGTGCTTTTTCTTTTCTGAGGTTTGGTTATGAGGTTTAGTTTTGACATTTAGCAATGGGTGAGTGCTGTGGAATGGTCTTTCTGTACGCTGTGAATATGTGTTGCTATTATTGGTTAATAAATAAGAAGCTTTGGCCTATGGCAAAGCTGCTTAGAGGCAAGTGGGAAATCCAAACAGAGATATAGGGAGGAGAAAGCTAGGGTGGGAGGAGACACTGAGAGCTGCCCAGGGAAGCAAGATGTAATACAACACAGGTAAAGCCATGAGACACGTAGCGACACAAATTAATAGACATGGGCTAATTTAAGATGTAGGAGCTAGCTGGTAAGAAGCCTGAGTCACAGACCAAATAGTTTTGTAATTAATGTATAAGCCTCTGAGTAATTATTTTCTAAGTGGCTGGGGAGCTGCAGGTGGGTCCAGACTTCGAGGTCAGGTGGGACAGAGAAACTTCCGGCTGCAGGTGAGTGTGATTTCAAGGCTGCCAGGTTCTTTGTAGTCTTGATCAAACTATATCATCTTAGAAATCCCTGAATCAGCCCAAGTCTTCAACTTCAGCAGTCCTCTGGTTTAGGCTACAGTTCTTGATGGCTCTCTCCATTCTGTAGAAGACTTTACAAGTGTCGTGTCCCATCGTCCCCAACACCCCCCCCACCCCCCACCCCGCTTTTAAGCCATGGTTCTCTAGAACACCATAACCAATGGTCTGTTTTGAAACACAAATCTGATTGATAGTTCCTGGGCGGGCATGACAGCTTTTTCTGCTGGTGTTTCTCCATTTACCATGTCTAGCCACTCTCCACTGCCCTGTGTTCCACCCTGCTTGGGAAGAACAGTTACTGAGCTTAATGGACTCCTCTGGCCTTCTGACTTCTCTTTGGGTTCAGCCAATCAAAAGATTCAGCAGGAAACAGGAGGCCACAGGTGGTGAGAATGCGAGCTATTTCTTCTTTGTTGATTGAGTATCTTAGTTGCCATTGGCTGTGATTTCCCAAGACCACAGCTATGTTACTGACCTCCAGCTCCAACTTTTTGTTTCCTCTCTGGCTTCTGCAGATTGAGAGGTGATAATGGCTTACCCGTGTTCTTTATTTGGGTGCCTCCATATCCTTCCCTGGTCCCTTTAGTCCCATTCTCATACCTACGAAAAGAATTTCTTTATCCAAAACATAAAGAATAGTGGGAAGAGGGACCAGAGAGAGGGCTCAACAGTTCAGAGCACATACTGTTCTTACAAAGAACCCAAGTTCAATTCCCAGCACCCACATCAGGAAACTTACAACTTCTTGTAACTCCAGCTTCAGGGGGATACAATACCTCTGGTTTTCACGGGCATCTGCACTCGTGTGTGTGTGTGTGTGTGTGTGTGTGTGTGTGTGTGTGTGTGTAATTATACACATAATTTAAAATTAAATTAAATGTGGTTTGAAAGAAAATGGCTCCCAAAGAGATTGGCACTATTAGGAGGTGTGGCTTTTTTGAGTAGGTATGGCCTTGTTGGAGGAAGTGTGTCACTGTAGAGGCAGGTTTTGAGATCTCATATATGCTCAAGCGATGCCCAGTGGTTCAGTCCACTTCCTGTTGCCTTCTGATCAAAATGTAGCCAGCATCATGTCTGCCTGCACACCAACATGCCCTGCCATGATGATAATGGACTATACCTCTGAAAATGTAAGCCACCCCATTTAATTTTATGTTTTAATGTTTTCAGGCAGCTTACAACACCTGTAACTCCAGCTCCTGGGTATCTAACCCCTTCTTCTGGCCTCTATGGGTATCTACATTCATATACACATATCCACTCATAGACACACACCTACATATACATAACTAAAAATAAAAGGTATTTTTTTTAAACAGTGTAAGGAATCCAGAAGTTTCCTTCTGAGGTCCCAACTGCTGTAGCCTTTAGGGGTTTCTTAGAGGTTTCATGATGGAGGTTGGGCTCCTCTTCCATGGCCACCAGAGCTGTTAGATGACAGGGAGCCCACTCTCCAGCCTCACTCTACCTGTGAGTCTCCAGCCTCTCACCAGGCACCCTGGCCTCCCTCCCATTCTCACAGTACCTGAAGCTCATTCCTACCTCTCAGGCTTTGCACTTGCCTTCCTGCCTTCTGGGGAATCTCCTCCCAAGTCCCAGTCTTCCCCTGATGAGCCAACTCCCGTTCCATTGATGTCTTTATCTAAAGGCCACTTGGGGAAGTCTTTTTGATTTACTAGATTAGGCATTTCAATAGTTCCTGAAATATCTCTTCATATCCCAGCCCTCAATATCCTTGGCTTCTGTTGGATTCATCAAGATGTAACTCCATGACAAACTGAAAGTATCAGTGAGTCAAAGAAGCACACAATGTACTATCCTACCCAACACTGTAACCTATCCTAACCCATCTTCAACGTGCTCAGAACATTTACATTAGCAAAATCATGGGCGAAGTCACCCAATTAAAAGTCCACCTTAAGTTAAAGCATTGAATGCCTCGTGTGAGTGTGGTGATGAAATCATAACAAAACAAGGCAAACAGAATTGCTCTGTAACATTATACTAAGAAAAGATCAAAATTCATAATCTGAAGTACAGTTTTCCTCAATGTGCATCATTTTTACACCATTGTACAGCTGAAAAGCTGTAAGTCAAACCATATAAGTCAGGGCCATGTGCATTTGATCACCCTGTCTCCTTCTAGGCTCCAGAAACAAGAGAGCAGACACCAAGTCAATTTTGTCTCACTTTTATATCCTCAGTATATTCGTGGCATTCTAGGACACTGTAGGCCCTTGCTAAAGAATTTTTGAGTAATAAATATATTCCAAAATCTGCAATAAATATAGCTCCAAGACATATGTTTTCAATAAATATATCTTCAACAAATCAATGAAGACATATATACAATCCTCAACAAAATGTAGGAATATATTTTCAATAAATATGATTTATAATCCCATGTTTCATTCCTAGAGGTCAAAGAATAGGTCAGTGTTTCTAAGACCATGTTTTAAAAACAGAGGCTTCGATGAGGGCTTGACTCATCAGATTTTATACAACTTAATTTGCCCCTTGTACCTTCAGTTCCTTTTGGGTATTTTTAGAAATTCTGTATCCAAACAAATCTCTGGGAGGAAAATTTATACTCCCACCACCACCACCACCACCACCACCACGTGTGTGGTGTGCAGTGGAGCAGAAAACAATCAGACACACACTCGGCGGAGAAGGAAACAGCAGAATGAGAGTGCCTGTGCACAGCATCCTGAGGGAGCCAGCCCATCAGCTGCTTGCCTTGAAAACGACTGTTTCATATTTGTGGTAGACCAGTGACAGCAAAGAGTCTACAGCCTCTAATCTAGCACACAGGATCTAGGAAAATATTCTTAATAGATAATTCGGCTGAGGGTCTCAGGGCCTTAGAAAGCCCAGCAGGGGACCCTCGGAATTGGTTTCCTTTGATCTGACAAATCCACCCTGATCAGCGGGATCTCATACCATTTCTCTGAACAAATTTCATAGTCTCACACTCAAGGAGACCCTGCCAAAGAGTCACCAAGCCATGAGGACAAATGCCCCACCAAATATTCAGCCATCGGCGTCTACATTGGCTTTTTGGGAAATAAAGCTTTAGTAGCCTTGAGTTGCACCAAGCTATGAAAAATGAAGCATGATCTCATAAAAATACCAGTTCCTATTGTCCTGACTGCCTAATTTGAGGGATATTATTATGGCAGATGAAAAATATCATTTTCCACACTCCATTCTGGAAAAGCCATACCGATCTGTGGGGGCACTGAGCTGGCATGGTGGCCGCAGTCAGGTGTGATAACAGCCTGACAGGGTCTGTGAGAATTTAGAGTTTGGAAGAGGTTAGATGGAAGAAAGGAAGTGGGTTCAAGGGAAAACAGCATTCTCTGTGGAACTGTCACATGACAGAGAAGACCCCAGTAATCTAACAGGCAGAGGTCAAGAGGAAGGAGGCACAGTAGAGCACCATGCTCTTTCTAGATGGGCAGTGCCCTTCCTTTCGGCCCCCTCTCTGTGGGCCTGGCTTCCCTGCCACTCAGAAATGCCCACTGGAGCTTGGGACTCAGTCTCACGTGGGTTAGTCTTCTGGACTCATTAATTGCTCCCTGAATGACACATTCTTCAAGGCCTGCCTCATGTTTCAGGCCCCTTTGTCTCTCTTGGACCTGATGAGGACAGTCCCTCTGGAAGAAAGCACCAACTGTTTGACTTGGCAGTGGAGCGCTGACTAGAAAGAATTCCTGACCACAGACCATACCTAGTATGGCTACTTCACTACACCCACTCCTGTGTTAGCTGTCCTGTCCCATGCCACCTTCTTTCTCTTTCAGTTAAGCACTTAAGACTCAAGATCAAGGAATTAATGACTAGTGTTCCAATATAGACTGCAATCTTTGAAAAAGACTTTTTATTCTTGTTCTTGTGTGTGTGCTTTGCTGTTGCTGCTGCTGCTTGTTGTGGAATATCCGTACACTGTATGAAGATGTATTGCAGTGATGGGTGTAATGAAAAGCTGAATGGCCAATAGCTAGGCAGGAGAGATAGGCAGGATTTCCAGGGAGAGAAAGGAAGAGGAGGAGATGCCAGGAGACACGGAGAGGAAATAGGAGGGGCAAGATGGAAGAGAGGTAATGCTACGTGATAGAATATAGATTAATATAAATGGGTTAATTTAAGCCTAAGCTATAGGCCGAGCTTTCATAATAAGAAGTCTCTGTATCATTATTTGGGAGCTGGCTGGTGGGACAGAAAAAGATTCCTACAGTTGCTGTTTCCACTGTTTAAGACAGGGTCTTGCTATGTAGCCCTAGCTGACCTGGAACTCGTTCTGTAGCCCAGGCTAGACTCTAACTCACAAAGATCTGTCTGCCTCTGCCTCCTGAGTGCTGGGATTAAATCGTGCACCACTGTGATGACTATTCTTAGTTGTCAACTTGACTATATCTAGAATGAACCATAATCCAGAAATGGAGGGCACACTTGTGACCTGGATCTTGAGGATGGATGACACATGCCTTTAATCCAGACCTTGAAGCTGGAAGGCACACCTTTACTCTGAGCCACACCTTCTGCTGGAAGCCTATGTAAGGACAAGGGAAGAAGGAAGGGTTTGTTTGTTCTTCGTCTGCTTGCTCTTGCCTGGTCAGCACATCCGTTCCTTCAGTGGCATTGGAGCATGCTACTTCAGGATTCCAGCATGTACAGAAGACCAGCTGAGACACCCAGCTTCATGGGACTGAGCAACTACTAGATTATTGGGTTTATTGGACTTTCCATTCACAGCTAGCCATTGTTGGACTGCAACCTGTAAGTCATTCCGATAAATTCATACACACACACACACACACACACACACACACACACACACACACACACACGTAAGTTTTGTGACTCTAGAAAAACCACCATGCCTGGCTCACTGAAGAAGATATTTGACTGCTCAGAAATCCACTATTCTTAAAGATAAAATGTGGATAACAATAATACCCACTTCACAGAATTTGAAAGATCACTGTGACCTGTGAGGTGTGCTACTGATGTTTGCACAACATACAGTTAGCACACCCTCTGTTAGCTTCTGCTACTCCTCCTGTTCATTTACCTTTATTTTTCTTATCATGAGGTCAACCTCATTTGGTCCACAAATACTTACAGGGTATTTTACAAGTAGATTCAAGAGAGAACAAAAAGATATGAGATATGAATCTGGCCTGGACAAACACGGATCCCACTGAGTGATCAATGTGTATAATATAGAAACTATACCTTATGTCAGTAAAGCTCAATTGCCCGACTCAAAGAGTACGGAACAGAATGTACTGAGCAGAGAAGGAGCGAACTCCCCAAGCTTGAGAAATCTTATCAGACAAATTAAGAGGAGGAAGAATAGCATTCTAGATTGGCAAATAGCATCAACCATGCACTTTATGTACGAAACAACCTAATGAGTTCAAAGGTCAGTGAGTAGGCTTAGTGACTGAAATGTCTTCTTGCGTGTTGAGTGTAGCAGTACTGGATGGTTGCTCCAGGAAACAATCTGTGGATGCCCTTCTACCTGAACTAGAGGCCATGTGAGTCACGGGATAAATATGCCTCTTCAACTTACTTGCTAGTTTCAAACCCATTATTTTTCCATTAAAGGAAATTGAGATGTGATATGGAGTAGAGTGCAAAATTCACCTGGCAACTGTAGATGAAGAGCATTGACAAGTACCTTGCATTTCCAAGGGGTCATAGTTGGGGTTTCTGTTGCTGGGATAAAACACCATGACCAAGCCAGTTTGGGGAGGAAAGGGTTTATTTCAGCTGACAGCGTGTAGTCCATCATCTAGGGAAGTCAGGGGAACTCAAGGCAGGAACCTGGGAGCTGAAACTGAAGCAGAGGCCATGGAGGAGTGCTGCTTACTGGCTTATTCCTTGTAGCATTCTGAGCTTGCTTTCTTATACACATCAGGCAGGACCACCAGCCCAGGGGCGGCACCAGATAATGGAGCAGGGCTCTCTCACATCAATCACTGCTTAAGAAAATGCCACACAGCGTGACTAAAGACCAATTATAGAGGCATTTTCTTAATTGAGATTCCTTCTTCCCAAATCATTTTAGCTTGGGTCAAGTTGAGAAAAAAAAAAAGCAAAAAACAAGCAAACAAAAAACTAGCCAGCACAAAGGGAAGGCTTAGAACTGTGCCCCCAGGTCCAGTAGAGAATTCTTCATTACAGAACTCTGCCACCCAAGTCTGAGACTCACAGCTAAGAGGAGAGTTCCTAGTGGCCGACATTGTGACTCAAAATGATGGCACCTTTTCTATCAGAGGAAGAGGGCATGGTGAAATATTAAGGAGCAAAGCTCTTTCTCTGGTTTCATCTACAGAGAGAATGAAGTTGTGAGGGAAGAAGGTCTTTGCCTGAGGTGACAAGAACCTTTATCTGTGGCTCATCAATGCCTCTTAAGTAACAACCAGGAGACAGCAAGAAATGTCATGGCGTGTGCATGAAGACTAAAAAGGTCTGTGTTTGTTGAAGGGTTAATTAAAGCAAGGCAGGTAGGTGGGACGCAACAGTGGGTAAGGAATCCTTATGAAGATGATCGTAGAGATTCTTGTAGACAATGCTGAGGAATTGGATTTCACCCTGCAGGTGATGAACAGCCACTGGGGCCCCCGATATTGATTTTTATCTTACATAAAGGAGTTTGGAAGGAGTTTGTGAAGGCACTAAGGGTTCGGTGTACTGATCTGAGAGAGGGAAAAAAACAGTAAACTATAGCAACATCATACATACAACATCCCTAATACCACCACCCCTGTTCCCCCAGTTTCTGTGATATTCCTTTAAAATGAAACTTTCACACTGGATCAGAAGCTAAGTATAGTGGCTTCATGGCTGGTGAGTTTTCTGTGACATATAAAAAGCTTCCCCTTCAGTGGCCCTGAATCCAGGCGTTGTTTGCAGAATGTAAAGCTTCGAGAAAGTCTTTCTCCAGGCTGCTAATGAGCTGTTGCCCCTGTTGTCATGTTCCTGCTTCTGAGGCCTCCAGCAGTTTGTTTTTTTCCTCTCCCATTGATGATACAGTGGGGAGACAGTTTCCAGAAATCTAGGGTGGCCAGTGCATGCTTGGATCCTGTTGGCGGTTACGAGTCCCAGAGATAAAAGTCAGGGAGCTACAGGTTCAGGGTCTTCATGGGTTCCAGAGGAGCATGGAAAGGCCCCTTGACCCTCTGCAACACACAACACTCGGCAGCAGAGCAGAAAAACAATGAAGAATAAGCCACCAGAAAACAAACTCCAGACATCTTGACCATGTAAGGTTTTTTTTCAGAACTCTAAGAAATGGAAAAAAAAAATGCTTCCAATTCACAGAGCTGACAAAGACTACATCAAGTATTCAACTTCCTCATAAATCAATCAGAGAAAGACCAAGTCACAGAAGCAAACAGGGTAATTTACAGAAGAAACTTGAAAGTCCAATAACTGTGAAAAAAAACTTATCCTCACTCAACCTACAACTGGAAACAAAATAGAGTAGGAGTGGCCAATTCTGCCTTTGCTTGCAATCCCAGCACTTGTGAAGCCTAAGACAGGAAGGTGGCTGCAAGTTCGCAGTCAGCCTGAGCTACATGGTGTGATGATGGTAGTTGTCAACTTGACGGAATTGGAATCGCCTGAGAGACGAGCCTAGAAGTATGCTCTTGATTGCATTAATTGAAGTGGGAAGACCTACCTGCTATGGGTGGCATTATCCCCTGGTGGGATTCCTGGGCTATAGAAGCTAAGACAGATAGCTGAGCAGCGGCATGTGTCCATCCACGTCTGCTTCATGACCGTGGGTGTGATGCTAACTGCTTCCAGACTTTACTTCTTTCTCGTTGCCTTTACTTCCCCGCCGTGGTAGACCATGCCCTTCAACTCTGAGCAGAAGTCCACCCCTCTCCCTTGAGTCGCTTTTGTCCATGTATTTTGTCACAGCAACAGGAAGAGATGCTAAGACACGGGGACTTCTTCCATCTCAAAAGGAGAAGTCATCCTGAAAAGACGTTGCATCTTGTACATGAGAACATTTTGAAAGTCAAACAAAGTTGAGTATTAACATAAATACTTAAGAGACACATCACAGTCTCTGTCAGCACATAGCTCTCAACCAGCACAGCCACGTAGAACAACATGTTGTCAATACTTAATAAAAAGTAAAGATACCCATACGTCATGATTTAGCAGTTCCACAGTGAAAATACAGCCTGCCTACACGTTCAAAGGTGTGTGCAAAGAATCACCACGTAGCTGGAGGTGCAGCAGTGAAAACCGCAACCTTATTTTTGTTATTAGAAGAGTTAGAAAAGGACTCATTATTTTATTATTATTTATTATTATTACTTGGTTTTCTTTGAGACAGGGTTTCTTTGGTAGCCTTGGCAGTCCTAGTACTAGCTCTGTAGACCAGGCTGGCCTCGAACTCAGAGAGATCTGCCTGCCTCTGCCTCCCGAGCGCTGGGATTAAAGGCATGCACCGCCACAGCCTAGCAAAAAGGACTCTTTAAAATGAGGAAATACAAAGCACTTAAAATGAGTGAGTAGACTCTGTATTTATCAATAGATTTAAACCTTTACACTATGTTCACAGAGGAAAAAAGTTACAAAAAAAAAGTATTCTGCCACTGGTAAAAAACCTCAAACTATACAGAGCAATGCCACATATGATTTTTTTAGACAAATGCATAAATAGTAAATGTATAAGTGTATAAATAGGTAGGCTATGAGCCATCTTCCTGATCTAACCTCTGGGGAAGAAAGTTGGGAAATGAGACTGGTAAGAACACAAAAGAGACATTAACCAACTGCCCTGTAGCTCAGAGCAGTTAGAAAATTCCAGCGAGAAATTAAATTCCCAGCTTGTGCTTGGGGGAGTTCAAGGCCAAATTTATAGCACTTGCATGGCATAGAAATCTCCAACTGCGAAAGTGGTGTTGAAAAAGAAAACAGCTCCTGGTTGATGAATCTACCGAGGCATTCTGCAGAAAAACAGTCACTGAGTGAAGTGCATGTGACTCGCTGACTTACACTCACGTGGCAACCTACTGATGACCAGCTCTTCCACAAAATTTCCACAATGCACAAGAAAGTAATCCACTGTGAGCAAGAATCGGTAGATATGGCTCACTGGAGAATTAAGGAAGACCTGATATCAGAATATCAGATCGTTCCTAAAGAAAATATTTAAATAATCAAGTAGTTCCTATTTGAAAGGTTGGAACCTTCACACTATTAGCTCAGTAACCTTTCTGTGTTACTAATGATCAATGATTGTTGTGTGCTTCCCCTCACCTTTTCTGAATGGAAGCATTCATTGATAGGGTCTCGTTTTTATTGGCGTGGTGAGGAGCAGGGCAGGCATCTGTGTTTGCATGAAGAGGCAGAGAGCTTTTGTTTTGGCATAGGACTCAAGGCAGGGAGGAGCCACGCCAGGATCTGATGGGGTTGGAGCTGGAGTAAAACACTGGATGGATGTCCAGGTTGCTTCCCCTGGGAGTGGGGAGGTCTGGAATGGGAAGGGGGGACAAAAGAACTTTTGATTATCAATGTCCTTGCATTCCCTCACTCTTTGGGCCAATGCAATTAGCCAGGATCATGTGACTATTTCTGGACCATGACCAGGGCATGATCCACATCACTACTGGACTGAAGCTTAGAAGAAAAGCTTCAGGATCTGCTTTCCCTTTTCTCTCCTCAGGGACACTGGCAGCTACATCATGGGGTGATAGTTCAGGCACTAGATGGAAACAGCTGGATTGCAGAATCATTGCCTGGGGAGCAACTGCAGATACTGTGTGAAAAAAAATAAACTTTAGCGTGTTGAGCCAAAATGCATGTGGTGTGTGCCTTTCTAGCACACAGAGAGATAGACAGACAAAGAGAGAGAGAGAGATAGACGGAGACAGACAGACAGACAATAATAATGCTCATTAAAAATAAGTACACACTGAAGAATTAAAACCACATGGGGAAGCATCCAGCTATGAGAAGAGTAACACACTCAGAAATAGTGGCCTCGGATCCTGAAATCATGAAAATAGATACTGACCCTACATTTCAAAGAATATTTAAGTGCCAGGTGCACAGTGTGCCTTTTAAGAATTACAAAGAAAACTATCTTTAAAAGAAATGAATAGATCCTTTAAAAGTGAAGAGACAGCATGTCACATGGAAATGTTAGTGGGACACACATGCGCTTGTCTTTTGTGAAAGGAAAGCTTGAAATGCAGATGAAGTGAAGTGTATTTCCAAAAACATTAATTTCTTATGCACTATACTCGTGGGAGGAAATTGAATTTTGATTCATATTTAACACTATATAAAAATTGTATGATAGGTAGAAATATAAAAATTAAAATTTTAAAGGAAAACACACAAGACCACCTAGAAGGGAATAAAGTATGAGGAAATATTTATAATATATATATCTGACCAAAAATTAGCATTCATCAAATCTAACGAACCCAAGCCAAGCAAGAACAAAAATACAGAGATAGAGATAGTACACGCACACACACGCGCATACACACACACACACACACACACACAGTGGGGGGGCAGGCACAGAAGATCTACACACTTGCTCCATAAAAGAAACTTTCTAAAGATAATAAGTTGGTATTACTCCTTAGGGAAAATGAATTAAAATGTCATTGCGGTACCACTATGACACCACCACAATAAAGAAACAAGTAAAACAAGACTTGGCAGAGATGTTAAGACACTGGGGCTCTCCTGTGCTGGTGCGTGAGTGTGAATTAGCAGAACCACTTGAGAAAACTATTGCTCAGGAAAATCAAGCTGAGCATGAAGTTACTCCTGAAAAACATCATAATACCAGAATTGTCGCTATGCTTCGTGATTTGGGGGAGAGGAATTAGGTTGTAGGTGGAACCGAGGCTGATGATCTTTAATGAAATTAAATTAGAGAGATCGTCGTGCTGTATGATCTGTGTGGTCCCATTGAATGATAAGTGTCCTCAGAAGGGGAAAGAGGAATCAGGAAAAAGGAGTAAGAGTGAGAAGAATTTGGACCATTGTTGCTAGAGGGAGGTGGCCACAAACCCAGGAAAGCAGCTCTGGGGCAGGAAGACTTGGACAGAGACTCTCTTATGGCCGCCAGACAGCACAGTCCTACCTATACCTTAGCCTTAGCACAAGGAAATTCATGCTGGACTTCCAGTCTATACAACTGTAAGATATTAAATTTGTGTTGGTTTAAACTATTGTATGTGGGGCAACTTGACACAGTGGCAATGGAGAATTAATATATCCCATGACTCAGCATTTACACTCCCAGATACGTGCCCAAATGGAAATTAGAGATATATGCTCCAAAAGACAGGAACAGAATGCTCATATAGGCATATTCATAATTGTTTTGTATGGGAAAGCACTGCTTTCCATAAATGTACAATAAGTAGTTTGTATCCTTTTAACATAAAGAAATATGAAGCCATCCATCCAGCCATACTAAGAAATTTACATACAACAGTATGGTGTCTCTCATAAATAAAAGGTTGGAAAAAAAGAGTTTAGGCTGAATTTTTATTTACAAGCTGGGGATGTTGCTCACTGGCTCACTGGTAGAGTCTCTGCTTAGCACATTCAAGCACTGAGGTCGATCCCCAGTACTGAAAGAAAAAGAAATAGAAGAAGGCAGAAAAGGAAGAAGGAAGGGAGGGAGAGGGAGAAAGAAAGAGAAAGGAGATAAAGATAGATAATCGGTTGATGATGATGATGTTAGATAGACAGATAGATATAATAGATAGATGATAGCTAGATAGATCATTGATAAAGATAGAAGATAGATAGATAGATTATAGATATTGATTTATCTTACATTATATTCAAAGGCCAGTAAAACTAACCTTCATTTTAGAACCAGGAGACCTGCTTGGCAGGATTGCTGACTGACACATGCCAATTGGAGTCTCCAGTCTTTCCATGCCTTGACTCCAGGAGCCACTTTTATTGGAGATGTCAATTATGTTCAATACATATTTGTGTACATACTACATTTGAATACAAATTTGGACTTAAAAAGGCAATGGGTCAGTTTAAAATTAGACTAGACACAGTGTGGTGCAAACTGAAAATCGAGAAATGAATCTGATAAAATTCTAAAGAGTGAGGCTAGGAGATAAAATGATTGAAACTATGAGACAATTTTAAAGTGAGAAGGATCATCACCATCTATTACAGGTGCTCTCATGAGTGACAGTTGGGAACATGTGAGGTGAAATATTGAAAATGCCACAGTTAACTTCTCATGAAGTTAAGGTCAAAAGATTGTTTCAGGTCAGCATGGGCAACCTAGCAAAGCCCCATCTCTGTACACAAAAAAGCCCCTCTAGTGGAAGGTCCTTCTGAAGTCCATGTACTGAAGAGTTATTCACCAGAGTGGTGGCATTGGAAGGTGCTGTCCCTTGAGGACATGAGGTCTACTGGGAGACCCCTGAATTATTGTATATGTTCCCTCAAAAGGGATTGTGAGACCCTGGCCTGTCCTCTGTCTACTGACTTTCAGACTCATGTGTAATCCTGTCTCTCCATGTTCTTCCTGTGTTCTGACGGCATCACCAGTTGCCCAAAGCAACAGGCTTCCTGATCATGACTGGAACCCCCAGAACTCTGAACCCAAGACACCTTCATTTTCAGAAGTATGGTTGACATTGTGGTAGAAATCTGGCAAACAGAAAAAAGGGTGGCACACCTGTGATCCTGTGGCTGGGAAATGGAGACAGAGAACCTTTGGGCACACAAAGTCTAGGCTAATTGAGCAAGCCCCAGGCAAGAGACCTTGTTTAAAAAAATGACACAAGCCAGGTAGTGGTGGCGCACGCCTTTAATCCCAGCACTCAGGAAGCAGAGCCAGGCGGATCTCTGTGAGTTCGAGGCCAGCCTGGTCTATGGTCTACAGAGTGAGATCCAGGACAGGCACCAAAACTACACAGAGAAACCCTGTCTCGAAAAACAAAAACAAAAACAAAAATGCTACTTACTTCTGAAAGCAGAATAAGCAAAAATGTAAATAAATACCTACCATGACTGATATTTGTAGTTAAACCATTGTTAACAACCAAAGATGACTAAGGACATTGGAGTAACCATGGCACAGCCTTAACCTGGGTAGGTTTTGAGTTTTACTCAGGTATGCTGAAGTATAGTTTTTATGAGTGAATTTCTCTTTTCAAGGTATGGTTTTATAGAAACTGACAAAGAGAATATCATGTAGCCTCCTCCACAGTCAATCTACATTATAGTTCCATGACACATAAAACATCTCCCCAGCCACACTGTGGTCGGCCCTTCCTCCCACCCCAGTTGGTGGCAACCACCAATCTGTTTTCTGTCCCTGTAATGGTCATTTCCCAGAACATCATGTGATTGGAATCATACAGATGGTGGTCTTTTCAGATGGGTTCATGTCACTTAATAGAGTGTATTTGAGATGAGTCTTTGCTATAGTACCAATCTGCCCTTCATTCTTACTGCTCACTAGGACTCCTTTGAGTTGATACAACCACATCTGTGCTCAGACGTCCAACAAGAGAAAGGTATTCGGGGTGTTCCCAGTATTCGGGGTCTGTGGATAAAGTGGCTGCACACATTTGCCACAGGCCTTTGTGAGAACAGATTTTCATTTCTGTTGGATAAAGGATGGGATTGCTGGGTCACACGCTGGGCACACTCATGCATTGTTTAGTGATGGAGACACCTTCTTCAACATGATCAGATGGGACACCACTACAGAGCGGGCACTGTGCCATGCTGGACCACTCCATGCGTGACCACATGAGCTTTATGAGGAGCCTGTGACCTCGTCTACTGCGACTGTTTAATTTCCTTTCTGTTCTAGTGTCAGGGGAGAGCACTAGCTGCCCAGCCCCCTTACCAGTACTTTGAGTTTTCCCCTCCCTGTCCATGCGGTGTGTGGTCACCCTCCACTGCAGTTTCAGTTTTCATTCCTTTACATGCTGTTTGCCATGGGCAGACTGCTTTGGCTCAGTATTATCAGGTAGTTGTTTGTTTTAGTTTGGCTCTTCACTGTTAGTTTTTAATTCTTTTAACTACATTTTGAAGAATAGAAACTTCAAATCCAGGTGAAGTCTAATGTATCACTTCTTTGTTTGTTTGTTTGTTTGTTTGTTTGTTTTGAGACCAGGTTTCTCTTTGTAGCTTTGGAGCCTGTCCTGGAACTTGCTTTGTAAACCAAGCTGGCCTCAGACTCACAGAGATCCACCTGCCTCTGCCTCCTGAGTGCTGGGATTAAAGGTATGCATCACCACCCAGCCTGTGTCTCTTCTTTTTGACAGGGTCTCACCATGTAGCCTTGCCTAGCCTGGAACTCACAGAGATCTTCCTGCCTCTGCCTCCTGAACTCTGGGATTAAAGTTGTGTACCACCACGTCCAGTCCCAATGCATCCCTTTTTAAATGTATGACATTGTTAGTGTCATAGCTAAAACATCTTTGCCTAATCTGAGACTCGGAGCCCTTCTGTTACATTCTCTTCTAGCAGTTCTAAAGTGTTAATCTCAGGCTGCTTTTTCCACTGGTGTAAGGTTAAGTTGGAAGGATGTTTCTTTCTGTCTTGACTTTTTTCTTTCATGCGTACATACAAGTGTTTCAACACAACTTATTGAAAGGATTGTCTTTTTCTACTTAATTACTTTCATGCCTTTGTGAAAAACAAGTGTGTGTGTCTGATTCTAGACTTTCAATTGTATGCCATGCTGGCTTAATTACTGTAGTTTTCTCTTAAGTCTAGAAATCAGGGAATGTACCTCCAAAACTTGGTTGTTGTTGTTTAAATTTAGACTATTCAAGTTCCTCTGCCTCTTTATACAAATACAAATTGTTAATATTTACCAGAGTGTTGATTATTACAGTAAATTTATGTGTTTTGGGGTTCGTTGTTGTTTTTTGTTTTGTTTTGATTTTTGAGGTAGTCTCATTATGTAACCCTAGCTGTCCTGGAACTCACTATACAGACCAGGCTAGCCTCAAACTCACAGAGATCCTCCTGCCTCTGTCTCCTGAGTGCTGGTATCAAAGGTGTAGGCCACCACACCCGACATATTTCTGTGTAAGTTCGGGGAAGAATTACACCTTTGGAACACTTCCTTGCCACTTCATGCATTTGCCCTACCTTCCCATTTCTGTCGTTTTTTGGTATTTTCTCTCCTTCTAATCACCATAAAATATCTTCTGCTTTGCACCCTTTTCCATGGACAATCTTCTCAACTTTCTCTTGTGAATGGATGGCCATTACATCTTCAGTGCCTTTCTATATACATGATGTAGTTGGAAAGACTCCCCTACAGAATTTTGGTATATAAATCCTGGGGTGAAAATAAAAGACATTTCCAAAGCACGTTTGCAAAGAGGAAGGGAGCTTTCTGAAAATGTGCTTCAATGAACGGTTTAAACTCTGAGCATACGAGTGCCTTGCCTTGCCCAGACTCAGAGGGAAAGGCTTGGCTTGACATCAGGTAGACTGATGCCAGCTGCCAGCTCTGTGTGGACGTACGCAATGTGCTCGTTAGTTACTTAATGACACCGGTTGAATTCTTCCTGTATGTCAAGTTCTGTTCTGGGCAATGTGACATTTCAGTCGTCAAAAATAAATAAATAAATAAAAAGGATCCCTCTGTCTGGAAGCTTAGATTGTAGCACCACAGGTCATCAATAAATAATAAACTTGAAAAGTAAATGTCATGTGTGGTGAAAAATGCATAAGTACCTGACAAAAGCCAAAAAATAAACCAGAGGAGGAAGGAATTGGAAGGAGATATGCGTGGGGTGTAGAGATGCTATGTGGAACAACACGTTCAAGTAATCATTGAATGGTTATTGAATCACTGTGGAATACTCAGGTGTGAGAAAACACGTCAAGGAGGTAAATGAACCAAGTAAGTATCCAGGGGAAATTTCATCCAGATTGGGAAAGCAAGGCATGACATGGAGGTTTCTAGGATGTGGAACAAGCAGCAACAAGCCATATGGGGCTAGGGTGGCGTGATGACATTGGAATAATAAGGAAGGAGCCCACAGATAAGAGATGTGTGTGTCCTGTTATGCAGGGTTACTATAACACACTGCTGGACTGGCTGTCTACAACCAACCAGTGTGACTGTATTTGGAGTAGTAATCATGGCAAGTAAAAAAAGGTCACAAGACAGTATCCTTAGGAGGAAAGACAGCCAAAAGAGTCTCTTTCTCTCCCTCCTTACCTCCCTTCCTTTCTGCCTCTACTCCCCAAAGATATCACATGAGCATAGAGCAAGATGGCAGCCACCTACATAACCCAGGAGTAGAGGTCTCACCAGAAAATGGATGTGCTGGCTTTCTGGCCTCAGAGTTTTAGCCTCTACATTTTCAAGACGTTAGCTTTATGTTTAGTTACCCAGCATACACTACATGCAGGCATTGATTCTAAGCAAAGATCCGTTAAAGACAAAAAAGGAAAGAAGCAAAGCTTCTGGGAAACGGTTATGGTTACCACAGAAGAATGTGGAGGCGTGGGCGTGGTAAGATGCGGCCTGAATCTGAGCACATCTGGCAGGACTTCCAGCTGTGTTAGAAGTGGAGGTGAGGCCGGGCGGTGGTGGCGCACGCCTTTAATCCCAGCACTCGGGAGGCAGAGCCAGGCGGATCTCTGTGAGTTCAAGGCCAGCCTGGACTACCAAGTGAGTTCCAGGAAAGGCGCAAAGCTACACAGAGAAACCCTGTCTCGAAAAACCAAAAAAAAAAAAAAAAAAAAAAAGAAGTGGAGGTGAGAAGATGGAGAGACTTATCCCGTAGTTTTGTAGCTGGGAGATGGGAAGGGGTTGTCATCAGCTGACAAGGAGGAGGCCACAAAGAAAGTTTTAAAAGGTTAGTTTCAAATTTGCTGAATCTGACAAGCAGCAATGTTAAGTGGGTAGCTGGAGATACAAATTTGGCTTCTGGAATAGAGGTCAGTGACAGAGTCATTACTTTGAGAGGAATCGGTGGTGTCTGAAGTCTTGAGACCAGACAAGGTCATTGGGGAAAGTGGTGAAGATACAGGAGAGCAGAGGTACAAGGACTGGGCCCTGAGCACGTGAACATGACCTTAGGAAGAAGGGCCATCAAGGCACGCCCAAGCTGAGTACTCGGCAAGAAAGGACACCCATCAGGGTGTGTGGGATAAAGTGGGTCGAGAGCAGGGAGAGTCGCAAGGATGAAAACAGACGGGGATTCGGTGCCAGGTGGAGGGCAGGAAAAGTATAGTATCTCATTAAAGGACAAACCGTTCTGCCTGTCTCTTTATCATTCATGGCTTAAGCAAGCCCACCTTCCTAGGGGTGGTCCCTTGGCCAAATGACTGACCAGGCCCAACTGGAATGGTAGGTCTTCACTCACGCCAGAGATTCTAGGTGGGTGCAGGGCCAATTCAGATGTGAGAAGACAGTCTATGGATGGAGATGCTAGTGAATGGCTAGACATGTGATGGAGTGGGTGGAAGCAGATCCGTCCCTATTGCCACACATATCTTTCAACTCTACTTACATTAGGGACAAAAATTCATAAACTGCATAGAATTCACAGAGCCAACACCAGTATTTCCAAAAACCAGTGTTCCAAAGTCAGCTTTTTTTCCTGAAATCTGGTGTGTATATGCTTCTCCTCCAGGTTCCAAGTCCTCTGAGCATGTGAATCCCATCATGATATCTTCTTCAGATGCTACCTAGAATAATAGGGGTTAATTTGATTTGTTGAATTTTTTAAATCATAAGAAATTGTAATAATCCATATCATCCTAGTCAGAATGGCTGCCATCAAGAAAACAAGTGACAGTGAGTGCTGGCGAGGATGCAGGGAAAGAGTGACCTCGAGCCACTGCTGGTGGGAATGTAAACCGCTGCATCCACCATGGAAATTAGTCAGGAGTTTTCCTTAAAAACTAGAACTGTCACACGATCAGTGAAACTGCCTGGCACATACCTGAAGGATTCTAAGTTAAGGTATCTCACAGAGATTCCTGCATGACTGTATTTGACACACAATGAGATTTTATTCAGTGGTTGAGAAAATGACATGAAGACACACACAGGAGAGTGGACAGAACAGGAGGTCGCTATAGTAAGTGAAATAAACCAGGCTCAGAAAGGCGGACACTGCCTGTTTTCTCTCCTATGTGGGATCTGAGTTTAAATGTATAAATACAAGCATGCCTGAAAGGAGAAAAGAAACCACGGGAGGAGAGGAAGCAAGTCTAAGAGGAGGAGGAGGAGGAAGAGGAGGAGGAGAAGAAGGAGGAGGAGGAGGAGGGGAAAGGAGGAGGAGGAGGGGAAAGGAGGAGGAGGGGAAAGGAGGAGGGGAAAGGAGGAGGAGGAGGAGGAGGAGGAGGAGGAGGAGGAGGAGGAGGAGGAGGAGGAGGAAGACAAATCAGAGAAACGCGACATGAAAGCAGAAGGAACAATTTAAGGAGTGGAAATGTACCAGTGAGGAGAGAAGGGGGGACAGGGAGTGGTGGGGGAGACAGAGGACGAGGATGAGAACACAGTAAAGTAGGAAAAACTTCTGAGTTGGGTTTGGTAGCGCACACCTTTAATCCCAGCACTTGGGAGGCAGAGGCAGATCGATACGTGTGAGTTCAAGACCAGCCTGGTCTACAAATCGAGTTCCAGGACAGCCAGAGCTGTTACACAGAGAAACCCTGTCTCGGAAAAAAAGTGGGAGAGGGAGGGGGGGGGGGACTTTGGGAAAAGAAAAGGATCTCTGACCTGGGCGGAGACCTACATTTCAGTTGGGCCTGGTCAGTCACTCGGCCAAGGGACCACCCCTAGGAAAGTGGCCTGCCCTCTGTGTCATCGTAAAGAAACAAGTGCAATCATTTTTCCTTTAATGAGATACTGTGAGTCTCCTGCCCAGAATCCCCACCCCTACCCAGTAGCTCACTGGCCGCAGCCTTGCGTGCGGTTCCGTAGGTCTGCCAGCTTTTCTGAGTAATTCAGAGGCCTCTCCTATTGGTCTCCGCGTCTCTTCTCTAGGCATGCTTTCCTTAATGCTTTGGGGTTCTCCAGCATCTCGGACTTCCTTACTCTTCTCTGAAGCCTCCCTCCCTGCCATATGGCTGCTTGTCTGCCAGTGTCTGACCTCCCTGTGGACCTAAATGACATGGGTACCCTTTTTCTCCCCTTCCGCCCCCCTGCTTCTCCAGGTGCTGTTGAGATTTACATCTTGTCCGCAGTGGGGGTTTTCTTTTCCATTTGAGTCTATTCTTTTATTAATATGGATAAGAACCCAAAGAGGGGGACCCTCATGTTCCCTTGTATTAATATAACAATACATATGTATATCGCTGTCACTATGAACCTTGTTACTTTGTGTGCTAACTCAAAAGAAAAGATTAAAAGCATTAGGACAGAACCTGCGAAAAGAGAAGAAGATAAACCACTCATGTTTCTCACTTCTTCTTCTTCTTCTTTTTTTTTTTTTTTTGCTTTTCTTTATGCCAACTTTTTAGCCAATTCCCTCATAATCAGGTTCACATATCCATCCTTTAACGTTGTGTTTTAAGTATTTACCAAGATGCTGCCCTGCAAGACCATCCTGTAGTTGCCTAACTTTTCCCAAGACCACTCATGTGAATGAATAGATGGACAATATACAATCTAACAATTTACTATTAGGCTTTTATTTTTCGGGGGTGGGGGTTTGGTTTTGCTTTTGGTTTCTCAAGAAAGGAACTGTGTGTAGCCCTGGTTGTCCTGGAACTCACTTAGTAGTCCAGGCTGGCCTCGAACTCACAGAGATCTGCCTGCCTCTCTCCCCTAAATGCTGGAATCAAAGGTGTGCGCCACCATGCCCGGCCGATTAGGCTTTTAAATTGCTTCAAAAATGTTATTCAGTTATATTATGATGAATATTTTGAGTATTTTAAGCATAACTAATGAGTTCATGATAAATCTATCTACCATTTATGGCCAGTTATTGATTGACTACCAGCATGGAGCACTGTGCCCAATGATATTATTCTGTACATTTCATTTGAGGACCTTAAAAGCAGAAAGGCTTTTAAAGTTGGAATTCCTCAGCACATATAAAAACTGAAAACAAGAATATGAAATGCTTGAGCTAACTGCTCATCTTTGCTAAGTCTTTTTTTCTCAAGACAAAATTTCTCTGTGTAGCTTTGGTGCCTGTCCTGGAACTTACTCTGTAGACCAGGCTGGCCTCGAACTCACAGAGATCCGCCTGCTTCTGCCTCCCGAATGCTGGGATTAAAGGTGTGCGCCACCACTGCCTGACTCGTCTTTGCTAAATCTTAATATCCAGCTTGATTTGTCTTAGAACTCTCTAGATCAGTGGTTCTCAACTTTCCTAATGCTGTGGCCCTTTAATACAGTTCCTCATGTTGTGGTGACCCCCAACCATAAAAATTTTTTTGCTATTACTTCATAACTGTAATTTTGCTACTGTTATGGATTGTAATGTAAATATCTGATACACAACCCCTGTGGAAGGGTTGTTTGACCGATAATGGGGTTGTGACCCACAGGTTGAGAACCACTGTTTTAGGGACCTATTGTGGAGACAATTGAGGTCCTTTGTCATTTCCCTCCCTTTTCCCCATAAGCGATCACTATCCAGAATTTCATGTTTACATTTCTATTTCCTAGTTGTTTTCTTCATATGACTGTGTCAAAGAAATAACGTATTCAACCTATTTTAAGATTTTTGTGAGTTCTATAATACTATACATAATTTGAACTTAATTTTCTCCTAACAGTATCTTAAAGGTTTTTTTTATATTGATGTACTGTGTCCTCTTATTTAAATAGGTGCACAGCTTCCAACTGCAGGCAATATATCAACTCACCCATTATTCTGATGAGCGATTAGATTGCTCCCATAATTTGCATTCATAAGCAGCTTTTGTTGGTGGCCTCTGGAAAAAAACTATGTATTTTTTGAAATTATAATTACGTAATTTCAAAAAAATAAAAAATAAAAAAATTACATAATTTGCCCCTTCTCTTTCCTCCCTCCAGACCCCCCCCCATATACTTTCCCTACTCACTTTCAAATTCATGGCCTCTTTCTTTCATTCATATATACATATATATATACATATATATATACATACATATACATATATATATATATATATATATATATATATATATATCCAGATCATCTGTATGATGTTACTCGTATGTGTGTTTTCAGGGCTGGCCCTTTGGTATTAGGCAAACAATTGGTATGCTCTTCTCTGAGGAAGACTATTTCTCCGACTCGCAGCATTCCTTGGTTGCTTGTTCTTTGTGTAGGGCCAAGGCCTCCTAGCCTTTCCCTTATCCACTTTAGCGTGTCTATCGCCTTTTTCAGCTCATGTTCAGGCAGGTGGTGAGACTTTATGGGTGTAGCTTGTTCTGACATTACCAGAAGACACACTTTCCCAGGAAATTCACTGCTCCTCTAGCTCTTACGATCCTTCTACCCACTCTTCCACAATGATTCATGAATCTCAGGTGTAGGAATTGCTTTGTGGATGTATCTACTGGGACTAGACTCCACAACTCTGCATTGTCATTGGCTGTGGTTATCTGTCATGGCCTCTGTTTGTTGCAAGGAGAAGTTTCATTGAAGAGGGGTGAGGAGTATACTTACTTATCTGTGGGTATAAGTACAAATGTTTAGAATGTGGGTAGGGACTATGCCAGTTTAATAAAATGGCAGTTGTACGTTCTCCTCAAAGATCCATGACTTTATTAGTCTTGGTTGTTGTCTAGGGATCTAGTACTATGCATCCTATCCTTCCTGTGGAGTGGGTCTTGCATCCAATGAGAGATGTGTTAGTTGCGTCAAGGTGTGTACCACTACTACACCCTTAGGGTTATTGTGCTTTGCTGGCCATTATTGTGATTCAGAGGTGTTATAGCTAGGTGGGACTGTTGGTTGCTTTCCTCTTTTTGGAAGCTTGCATGGTGCGTTTGGATACCATGAAATCTAATCCTCAGGGAGGAGGCTGTAGTGGTTTGAAAGAAAATGGCTCCCAAAATGTAAGAAGAATTGCTAAACGATCTTATTAATAAAAAACCTGGTTTAATCCCAGCACTCGGGAGGCAGAGCCAGGCGGATCTCTGTGAGTTCGAGGCCAGCCTGGGCTACCAAGTGAGTTCTAGGAAAGGCGCAAAGCTACACAGAGAAACCCTGTCTCGAAAAAACAAAAAACAACAAAAAAAAATAAAAATAAAAAAAATTAAAAAAATAAAAAAAAATAAAAAACCCGGAGTCAGATATTGGGGTTAAAACCTGAGAGATCAGAGGAATAGAAAAAAACCTCACCTTATCAATGCCTCATTTATTTTTTGAAATTATAATTACATAATTTCAAAAAAATAAAAAATAAAAAAATTACATAATTTGTCCCTTCTCTTTCTTCCCTCCAGACCCTCCAAAGAGACCTACTTCCTGTTTACCCACACCAAATGCCTTTCTGTTGTGCCATCTCATTTTCTCTCTCTGCCCAGCTACATCACTTCCTCTTCCTCCCCAGCTCTGTTACTTCCTGTCTGTCTGTACGGACCTCCAGACCTTTATGGTTAACTAGTGTTGGAATTTAAGGCATGTGCCAACACACCTGGCTCTGTTCCCAGTGTGACCTTGAACTCACAGAGATCCAGGTAGATCCCTGCCTCCCGAATAATAAAATTAAAGGCATGTGCTACCATTGCCTGACCTTTATTTTACTGTAGTAGCTGGCTTTTTCCTCTGATCCTCAGATAAACTTTATTAGGGTGCACAATACTGGGGACACAATACATCACCAGACCAAAGGGAGTGACACTATTGGGAAGCATGGCTTCTTTGGAGGAAATGTGTCACTGTGAGTGAAACACCTCAAAGTATGTCACTTTGAGGTCTCTTTTGCTCAAGCTTCCCCTCAGCGTGACTGTTAGTCCACTTTCTTTTGCCTGCCTATCAAGATGTAAGGACTCTCAGTTCCTGTACCATGTCTGCCTGCATGCTGCCATGCTCCCCTTCATGATGATAATGGACTGAATCTTTGAAACTGTAAGTGAGCCACCACAATTAAATGTTTTCTTTATAAGAGTTGCCGTGGTCATGGTGCCTCTTCACAGTAATAGAAACCTTAATTAAGACAAAAGTTGGTACCAGGGACTGGAGTATTCCTGTGATAGGCCTGACCATGTGTTTGTTTGGAGGAATTTGCATTTTGGTATTTTGGGTTTGGGAAGCAGTAGAATGCTTTAAGCTCTATTTAATGGGCCATACTAGTAGGAGCATGGAAGACAGAGGGGAGGGAAGACAGAGTTATTTCAATTGCCAGGGGCTCACTCAAAATGTTTCAAAGGAGAAGAATTTCAGTATGTTGCCTAGAGATCATTCTTATGATACTTTGGTGAAGAAAGTGGCTGCCTTTTGCCCTTGTCCAAAGATTCTGCCTGAGGATAAAGTAAAGAGTTTTGGATTAATTCCATTGGCAGAAGAACTCTCCAAACAGCCTAGTATAGACTCTATCATGTGGATATTAGTGGTAACTCTAATGAAGATTTATAATGAAAAGGAGCACACTAAGGAGGGTAAATTTAAAAAAGTAAATTTGAGGAGAAAAAAAGCACCAGGAAGTGGAATAAAGCTAAATTCTGTGCTCAAGGAGATAAACAGATTAAGAAATGGAATAAAGGGAGTGGTGATCTCAGGATAAGATACCACCCAGTTAAGTTTCCAACCTGTGAAAAGAAACTAAGGGAAAGCTTGGAGCTGGATGTGATGGGGCACACCTTTAATCCCAGCACTGGGAAGGCAGAGGCTGGGGAGTCTCTGAATTTGAGGCCAGCCTGGTCTACAGAGCAAGTTACAGCTAAGCTTAGTCAGTGGAAGACAGAAAGCTGGTGAAGATGTAATTGAATGAGGGGCCAAGTTCCAGCCCCAGCAAGGAGCAGAACTTGGCAGCTTTGTCCACATGGTTCTGACTTTAGAGTTAAGGATAGAAGAAAGGAGTTGTGGAATAAAGCTATTGAGGCCAGGCTTGTGTCAGGGTGTCCCTGAATGGAGGTGTTTGATAGGCCATTGTGGGAAGCTGAGACGTTGAAGCCTGGATTGTCTTTGGAGAACCCAGGATGTTAGACATGCCAGAGTAATGGTATACCTGCCAAGGAGAACTGCTAACAGGTAGTGGAACTAGTCCAAGAGGAAGAAGTGTGTTGCAGTCAAACTTGAATGGAGTTGGAGATCTAAAAAGCGTTTTGACATCAGACATGGAGATGCAAAATTTGGAGTTTGCCCAGCTGGATTTTGGTCTTTGGTCCAGTATTTCCTCACTATGCTCCCTTCCCTCCATTTTGGAATGGTAATGCATATCCTGTGCCATTATATGTTGGAAGTATGTGATCTGATTTTTGATTTTGATTTTTACAGAGGGATTACAGTTAAGAGATTGCCATGCATCTCAGAAGAGACTTTGGACTTTGAAAGAAGTTTGAGACTGCTATAGACTATGGGGACTTTTGAAGTTGGACTGAATGCATTTTTTTTTTTTTGCATTATGATATAGCTACAAGCCTTTGGTGGCCAAGAATGGAATGTGTTGGTTTGAAAGAAAATTGTCCCCAAAGGGAATGGCATTACTGGGAGGTGTGGTCTTGTTGGAAGAAGTGTGTCACTGTGGGGGTGGGCTTTGAGGTCTCTTTTGCTCAAGCTTTCCTCAGTGTGACTGTTAGTTGACTTCCTGTTGCCTGCCAATCAAGATGTAAGGACTCTCAGCTCCAGCATCATGTCTGCCTGCACACTGCCATGCTCCCCTTCATGATGATAATGGACTGAACCTCTGAAATCAGAAGTGAACCACCACAATTAAATGTTTTCTTTATGAGAGTTGCCGTGTTCATGGTGTCGCTTCAAAGCAATAGAAACATTAACTAAGAGACTTTCAGGTCAGTTGCAGCTCAGGTCCTCTGGGCCCTGCATCTGAAGTGCATGTGCCTCCAACAATAGGGATTTACCTGCCACCTCTGGGAGGCAATAGCAACAGCCATAATGTTTTAGGAGTCTCTTGGACAACGCTGGCCAACAAATGGATAGAGGGCTTCTCATGCCTAGTGTTGGTGTTTTGTTGTATGGTCTTTGTCTCTTGAAGGGTGCATTGTTGGCCCAGACGAGAAAAGTTCGTGTAGACCATGTATATTTACACAGAGACTTGCAGACATTTATTGCAGTTTTTTTGGTAGATAGTTAATATTTTGATTCCTTATGACCTTCTCAGCTATCCTTACTGTTATCTTACTCCCCTCCCTCTTTCTTTCTTCTGGATTTATCTTCCCCCCTCTCTAATTAGAGTTCCCTTTCCCTGGATCAGATAAGTTGGGTCCTGCTAGCCCTCTTTTTATTGCCTCCCCTGTTGATGTCTTTTTACACACTACCCTTGTGCACGTGTGAGCATTTGTCTGTATGAAGTGCTTTTGGAAGCAGAGTTAGATGTGAGGTTACTTAGCCTAGAATGGTACTTGGGAATCTGTGTGGTAGAAAGGCTCCTGCAGGCATGATTCTGTTCTGTAGGCAAGGTTGAGAAGTACTGCTCTAGATTGTGTATTTCAGCACATTGAATTCTGTCCTGCCGCTTCATTGTCTGTCCTTCTATTGCTGTGATGAAGACCATGACCAAAAGCAACTGGGAGAGGAAAGGTTTTATTTGGCTTACAGGTCACAGTCCATCATCAGGGGAAAGCAAGGCAGGAACTCAAGGTAGGAACCTGGAGGCAAGAGGTAAAGCAGAGGCCATAGAAGGCTGCTGCTTACTGGCTTGCATGTCTTGGCTTGCTCAGTTGACCACCTGCCTGGGGATTATAACAACCACGGTGAACTGGGTACCTTCATATCAATCACCAATTAAACAACAACAACAAAAAAAAGTCCCACAGTTCTTGCCTAGAGGCTAATCTGATGGGGGCATATTTTCAGTTGTAGTTCCCTCAGATGACTCTAGCTTGTGCCAAATTGATTAAAAAAAAAAAAAGCTAACCAAATGTAAAAAAAAAAAAAAAACTAAATGCATACAATGGTTGGGCTTGATGCTCTAGGGTTGACATGACAACAGCTGCAGAGTGGGCACTCGGGTGAGATCCCACTGTGGACCAGTCACTGGATGACACTCCCCAGCATGTTCCTGTCGTCTTTATCTTTAATCCCACCTGCAGATGGGAAGAATCAAAGCATTAGACAAAGCTCAGCAAAGTTAGAAATCCCCCACCCACCCCGTGATTTGGCCATTGATGGTGATCAGTTGCTGAGGGTGCCTCGGGAGAACAAAGAAATGATTCACAAGTCATCTAGGAGCTTGGTGGCTGAGACAACGATTGACTAGTGATGTCTAGTACAGTTTAGAAAATGGGAAGGATCTCATAGCCGTAAATCACTGAGATGCCACCTAAGTCTGCCTGCCACCAATCAGCAGGGAAGAACACTTGTCTGGGGACTTGACTTGGTATAACCAAACAGCTCAAGTAAAAGAAAACTGCCATCTCTTTGAGAAACTTTGCAGATCTGAGACCTGGATTTCCCTGGATTCATGGTGTGAGCAAAGCCTCTGAGACCTTGTGAGCCTGGATCCCTCATGGTTAAAACAGGTATCTGTGCCTCATGCCCCTATAAGGAGCAGTTGTTAACATATAGCGTTGTCCTAACCCCAGCTACCAATGCAGGGTGATGGTTGTTGCTATGTTACCATTATCACTATTAAAAAGTGAAGTGATAATCATTGTGGTTCAATCTGCATTAGATATGATTTAGACAATCCCGATAGGAGTAGATTTAGAAAATTTGTCTCGAGCTGAAATAAGTAGTGATTTGGGCAGTGTGCTGGCTAGTCCTCTGTCAACTTGACACAAACTAAAGCCATCAGAGAGGAGGGAACCTCAGCTGAGAAAATGCCTCCATAAGACGGGGCTATAGTAACTGGGTGACGGTGGCGCATGCCTTTAAACCCAGCACTAGGGAGGCAGAGGCAGGTAGATCTCTGTGAGTTCAAGGCCATCCTGGTCTTCAGAGTGAGTTCTAGGACAGCCAGGGCTGTCCTGTCTCCAAAACAACAACAACAACAAAACAAACAAACAAAAAGATGGGGCTGTAGGCAAGCCTGCAGTGTGTTTTCTTAATTCGTGATTGATATGGGAGGGCCCAGACTATTGGTGGGGCCAGCCCTGGGCTGGTGGTCCTGAGTTCTATAAGAAAGCAGGCTGAGCAAGCCATGTGGAGCAAGCCAGTAAGCAACACTCCTCCATGGCCTCTGCAAGGGCTCCTGCCTCTAGGTTCCCACAGACTCTGAGTTCCTGCCTTTGGTTCCTTTCCATGTGCTGTGACTCAGGATACGTCAGCCAGATAAACCCTTTCCTCCCCAAGTTGTTTCTAGTCCCAGCAATAGTAACCCTAACTAGGTCAGGCAGAGAATGATGAGGCACCAGGCCATTGGGGGCAATATTTCCCAGGGTCTTGGAAGACCTCATACTGAAGTCAGCCTATGGGACTTTATTGCTGTTAGAGTGGGGATAGGGTCTAAACACAGGCGAGGGAGTGAGCTCCCTTCCAGAGGCAAGGGAGTGGAAGAAATAACTACAAGGACTTGAAGTGTACTTGTGTCAACTCTGAACACACGTCTACAATTCACAGTGAGGGTGTCAGAACCTTGACAACGCCTAGGCCGTGAGAAATAAACAGGAACATTTCTGAAAATTCTTCTTTCAACCCAATCAACAAACATTCTGTTGCAAATGAATAAAAGAGGGCAGGGCTGAATTCAAAAGCAAATTGTTCTCACTATGGTCTGGAGTCTGGCATCTGGTTGGATTCTGAAAAGATTATTGACTCTTTATGGCTTCTTTTATTGAATGTCATACTCGTTTCGGAGCTGTGCAATGTCTCAGATGTATGGAGCATAATAATAGACGCTTGTCATAAATGTCCTGTATCTTTATTTATCAACAACACAAACTGGCAAATCCAAGTCAAAGCAGGGATTAGGACTCAGGCCAGGATAACATTTCCGTGGGAAGTGTGTATCACAGTAGATATGATTTTACAAATGAGGTAACTAGGCTTAGGTAAGGTGTTTTTGTCTTGTTTTAAGGAGGGTGGTTTCTTCTTTTGTTTTGCTTTGTCTAAGTATTTCTAAATATTTTTAGGTAGGGAGTTAACCTTTTAAAGGACTGCAGTGTGGTGAGTTTTGACAAATGTTCGCAGTTGTACAACTGAAACCATAATTGAGATATAGAAGGCTTTCGATACCGAAGAAAGTTCCCCTGAGGGTTTTCTAGGCCAGTTCGGTGCTCTCATGCCCAGTCCTTATCTTTCTGCAATCTGGTGTTACCTTTTCTAATCAGGGAGTGTGTAGTCCTGTGTTTTTGATTCACCAGTGCTTCTGAGATCCATCGATTTTTATGGCCCTTGTGGATGCTTTGATGTGATTTTTCAGTTGTTTCTTATTAAATCGGCTGTCCATTTTCCAATGTAAACATCGGAATTATTTCTACCATCCACTTACCATAAACAAAACTTTCCAAACACTATACAACTGAGTTTTCCCTCTGCTTGGTTAAAATCCTAGAACTGGGGTTTGTCGGCCATAGAACACGGCTTCATGAGGACCTGCTGCAGGTCCAATCCTGCTTCCCCTGGGATTTACACCAGCTTCCAGTCACTCTGTGTCCTCAACAAGCCACTTCTCATCGTAGCCTTTCTATGGAGCCAGTGGTGGTATTCTCTGGGGGGTTTAATTTCATTTTTCTAATGACAGTTACATTTAGTTTCTACTCACTGGTTTGTTTGCCATCTACATCTTCTCCTTGGCAAAAAAAAAAAAAAAAAAAAAAAAAAAAAACTATTCGAATTTTACCAACTTTAAAAATGGAGTTTTTTAACTTACTGTACAGATGTTTTAAATTTGATTAAATCCAATTCGTCTTTCTTTTCCTTGTTACAGTCTTGCGTTCTGTATCAAAGATAACAAATCTCAAGCTTAAAGATAGTTTTCTCTTATGTTTTCTTCTACGATTTTCATCCATTTAGTCCTTACACTTCTTCACAAAAACGTTTCCAATGAATGTTTCTATAGTGCAGCAGAGGCGATGGGCTATTTCCTTAGCCAATTGCCCTGGCACATTCTGCTGAAAAGCCGATGCACTAGCCATTGGGTGACATTAGCACTTTTGTTGAAAATCAATAAATGTATATGTGGAAACATTGTTTCATTCTGTCTGCATAGTTGACTTTTTAAGGCTCCAGATATAATTGAGATCATACAATATTTTCCTTTCCATGTCTGGTTCATTTCACTTAGCAGAATGTCTTCCAGATGCATCCTTGTTGTGGGAAACGGCAGGGTCTCCTTTTTAAAGCCCAAATAATATTCCTTTGTATATCGTGACCAGCTTCTCTACCCATTCACTCATAGGTGGTGGATACGTAAGATTCTTTCCGTATCTTGGATATCGCACATGATGCTGCAGTGAGTGTGGGTCTGTGATTATCCCAACCACATGGGGATTGTATCTCCTTTGTGTATACACCTAATACACCTCATATGGCAGTTACATTTTTAATTTCCTCAGAAAACTCCTGGCTGTTCTCTATGGTGGCTGTAACAATGTTCATTGCCACCAAGAGCTTACAAGGATTCTCTTTTCTCTATACCCATCACTTTTGTTTTTGGGGGGCAGTTATCTTGTGACATTTTGTTACTATTTTTTGGCAGTGGGGGGGACTGAACCAGTGTCCTATGCATCCTAGGCAGGTGCTCTTCTACTGAGCCTCAATGCCAGTTTTTTTGACTTTTTGGGAGCCGCCATCCTACTGAGTCTGAGGTGATATCCCATAATGGTTTTGATTTGCCTTTCCTGATGATTAAAAATGTTCAGTGATCTTTGGTCAGATGTGTCTTCTCTAGGAAGAGGGTCTTATCTAGTCTTTTACTAATTTCTTTGTTGAAGATTTATTTTATTATTTTTAATTGTATGTTTATGTGTCTCTCTATGTAGGTATCTGTCCATGAGCAGTGCTCACGGGGGCCAGAAGAGGCCATCAGCTCCCCTGGGATCTG
This sequence comes from Peromyscus eremicus, assembly GCF_949786415.1. NCBI lineage: Eukaryota > Metazoa > Chordata > Mammalia > Rodentia > Cricetidae > Peromyscus > Peromyscus eremicus. Next base: position 19,060,930 of record NC_081423.1, read on the forward strand.
GAGTTACAGGTCACTGTCAGCTACTTGGCCTGGGTACTGGGACCAAACTTAAGATCTCTGCAAGAGCAATATGTTCTCTTAACCACCAAGTCATCTCTCCAGCCCCTTTCCCTATTTCTTAGCTGGGTTGTTTTCCTACTACTGTGCTGTATGATTCTTTATACACTTTGGATATTAATTTCCTACTAGATAAACAGTTTGAAAATATTTTCCCCAAGTCTATTAGTTGCTGTCAAATCAATACTATTTTCTTAGTCTATGTGATCCTTCTTTTAGGAAACACTAAACTATTGTAATTACTCTGGCCTTATAGTAAGTTTCAAACTGGGTAATGTGGACCCCACAACTTTATTCTTCTTATTCAAAATTGTAACAATTTTAGATCATGGTATGTAAATCTTGAAGCCAGGTGATGTGACCTCTCCAACTTCATTTTTATTTTTATTTTACGTTCAAGAGTATTTGCCTGTATCTATGCATGTACCTATAGAAGCCAGAAGAGCGTGTCAGGTCCCCTAGAACTAGAGTTACAGACAGTTATGAGCCTGCATATGGGTGCTGGGAACCAAACCCGGATCCTTTTCAAGAGCAGCCTGTGCTCTTAACCACTGAGCTATCTCTCCAGTCCTTGCTTTTATTATGCAGAATTACCCATTGTAACCATTTTAGGCCTTTTGTTTGTTTATATAAATTATAGAAGTATCCTGCCAATTTCTTTTTTAAATCATCTGTGGTTTTTATTGGGATTGTATTGGGCATGTTGAGGAAAAGTGACATCATAACCGCACTGACTCTTGCACTACACGAGCACACTTACAGCTCTCTTTTCATAAGGTCTTCGTGGCCACTTTCATCAACATTTTATCAGTTAGTTTTGCCCCTGAGTCATGTTTTTATGCAATTGGAAAGGATGCTGTCTTGTCATTTCAATTCCAGCTTTTTATTGCCAGTTTCTAAGAACTTTGCTTTCATATGATAACCTTCAATCCTAAACCTTACTAACTCTCTTGCTAGGTTGTTTAGGATTTCCTGTTGGTCGTCATGTTGTCTAAAGTCAGAAGTTCATACTTTTTCAAATCCGAGTGTCTTCATGTTTTTCTCACACCATTACACAGATTAGGACCTCCAGAGTGGTGTTGAAATGGGTGGTAGGCTCAGTTCTTCCCTCTTCCCCAGTTCAAGAGGGGAGTGTTCATTCCTTCATTATGTGTACCAGATGTGGAGGGCTGTTTGTAGACTGCCTTCACTAAACTTGAGAATGTTTCTCTTTCCCCAAGCTTCTTGGGAATTTTAACCATGAATGCATGTGAAATTTTGTTAAATGCTTTCTCTAGTCATTCAGATGATACTTCTGTATTATAATTAATATATTAAATGACATCAATTTTCCAGTGTTTAGCCAACTTTCCATACCTTAGATGAATGGCCCTTGTTGTATTTAAGTGACTTTAAAATACTACTCAATTCATTCTGACAATTCAAGAGTTTTAATGATAGATAGTACATATAATTTTTCTGTGTTTTTTTTGGTCTGGTTTAGCAACAGGGTAAATGAATTGGAAAGAGTTCTATCTCTTTCTATTTTGTAGAAAACTTTGTACAAACTGGTGCTTTTGCCACTTAAAGCATCTGGGTGTAAAATCTATTTGTGGGAAGATTGTTAAACTACAAATTCAGTTCTTTAGTGGATATAAGACTGATTCAATTATTTATCTCTTCATGAGTAAGTTTTTGTAGTGTGTGTCTTTCGGAGATTTTTTTTCCTGCTCTATTTAAGTCATTGAATGTTGGCATAAAGTTCTTCATGTTTCTTTATTACTCTTTTGATGTTAGTTGGCTCTATCAGAATATTTCCTGTTTTATTCCAAATATTGATAATTCTCTCCCTTTTTGTGAGTATTATGGCTAGAGTTTTACAAACCCTGCCTTTTCACAGAACCAATTTTATTTCATTGTTTTTTTCAGTTGCAGAAATGTAATGACTTCCGCTCTTTATTCTTTCTTGTGTTTCATTTGGACCTGTCATGCTCTTCTTTTCCTAGGCTGCAAGGCGGAAGCTTAGGTTATTGATTATTGTAATTATTAACCTCCCTTCTTTCCTCCTGTAAGCATGGAATACCTTAATGCTCTTTCTATATACTCCTTTAGTTTTGTTGCACTAGTTATATATTGTATTTTAGTTTTATTTAATTAAAGTATTTTCTCATTTCTTTTGTGATTTCTTCTTTGAATATGGTTTATGAGTTTCCCGTAATTTTCAAAATTTTTGGTGTTTTCTATAATCTGATTTTAATTTCTATTTTAATTCTGTATTGGTCAAAGAATATTTGATATTATTCAATCTTTTTAAATTTATTGAACCTTGATCCATGGCTTATACTGCCTTACTTCTGTCCCAGATTGATTGACATAATACTGTGATTTCTGCTGGTATTGGATGTCAGTTGGGCTTCTGTGGCTGCTTTTGTTTATCAAGTCTCTCATATAGGTTCTTACAGATTCTTGTCTGCTTGGTCTGGCAATTACTGAGGTAGGCAGGAGGCTGATCTCTCTAGTTGTTATGGATTTGTCTCCTTATTTCTGTCTTCACATGTCTTAAAGCTCTGTTGGGCACATACACATTGGGGGTTGTTAAGTTTTCATGATGAAAGAGACACCTTATCATTATGAAATATTTCCTTTGTGTCTGAGATTTTATTTCTCTTAAAACCTACTTTGCATGATGTTATTACAGCTACTCTTGTAGCTGTGACTCTGACTAGAGTTTGCATGGTGTAGTCCTTCTACTTGAAACCTATATGTGGATTTCTTATGACTATCCACAAGTCATGCTTTTTATATTGTTTGACAAGCCAGTGGCTTTAGAATGATTTATTTTGACCATTTATATTTAATGTAATTATCACTGTATAAGTTTGAATCTATGAAGTTTGTTTTCTATTTGTTCTCTTCTTCATTTTATTATTTGAGTATATTGAATGTTATTATTTTATTATTCCTATTTGTTTTTAGCTATATGTCTCCAGTTTATTTTAAAAAGTCTTTGAGACAGGATTTCATATAGCCTACTTTGGCATCAACTCACTAAGTTAGCCAAAGATACTCTTGAGTTTCTGACACCCCTCCCCAACCTCCACTTCTTGAGTAGTATGGTCGTAGGCATATACTACTACAGCCAGTATATGATGTTGGGGAATGAGTCCAGGGCTTGATGCATGCTAGGCAAGCATTCTATAACCTGAGCTAGATCTCCAGCTCTTTGCTTTATATTTTGATGGTTTAGCAAAGTTCTATAGTATATGCCTTTGATTGATCATAGTTTACTTTCAAATATTATATATTTCCCATTAAAAATTGACCTTAAGCAGTGCACTTTCATCACCCCCCTCCAGATATTCTTCCCACTATTCTCATACACTTTATTTAAACTTCTGTCAAGAACCCCATGGTACATGATTGGTTTTCTTTGAGCAATTACCTTTTTGAAAGCATTATCAAGGCAAATTTTTTCTTATAATGAAGCAGACCCTTTAAAGTCCAGTTTGGCAAGTTTTAGTACAAACTGGCATCTCTCCGGTGGCTCTTATGACTGATGCTGCTAGGAATATCCAGGTATGAGTCTTTGGGTTTACACCCCTTTTCCTGATTTTTGTTTCTTTGGGGGCATTTAATAACTAGAATATGGGCGACTTCACAGACTCTATGGGAAACAGCCAAGCCGTTCTCAGTTGTTGGTTTTATTAGCAATAAATGGAGGCTCCAGTATTTCTACTACCTCTTTACCAAAGCTTGGTTACTTCAGTCTTTGATGTTGGCTATTCTCATAATCCTGTAATGCAGTCTCATTCTGATGTAAATTTGTATCTCTCTAATCTAGTGAATAATTCTTTTGAGTATCTTTCTATGTGTTCAGATACTATCTCTATCTCTTCATGTTTTTTAAAGAAGTGTTTCCTCAGTCCTCCACTTGGTGTTGGACTTTTAATTATTGACATATTAAAGATGTTTTCTTTTTTAAAACAAGACACAAATTTCTGCACATTTACTGTTCACCTGGAACAGCTCGACCCAGCTGAGAAAGCCTCATTCCTGCCTCCCCCAAACCCAACCTCTCAGAGAAACTGCCAAAAGTTGAGGTCCACCCAGTTTGTGGAGGACTTGTCATTGCCTTGTGCCTACAGCTCGCTCCACTCCACCCCTCCAAACTCCGCCCTCTCAGAGAAACCGCCCAAGAGCTTACCATAGCTCAAAATGGCCTTGGGGCATGTCACCACCCTGCACCCCTACTGGGTATTTAAACCGCCCCCTTTAGACCTACCATGAGATTTCTCTCCTACTCTCTTTCCCGAGAGTCACCCGGGAGTGCTTTGCGCAGAATAAACCGGGTCCTTTACTTTTTAATTCGGCTTGATTTGGCTTACTGCATCGGCTGAGAAACCTACTACAGGGGATAAAACAACAACAACAAAAACCCTACCATTTAGCTGCTGTTAATCTTTGAGGGGTAGTTTCATTTTATATATTGTATTAGATACCTCTAAAAAAAAAAGTCCTATTTGAGTATTGATTTTTTTATTGTCATATACAAACACATGGTGTGACAGGTGCATTGCTGTATGAATATAGTCTAGCTACTCAGGAGGTTGAAGCAGGGGCATCATTTGGTACATGAGTCTGTGGTCAGCCTGGGCAATGTTGTGAGACCTCAGCTCAAAAGGAAACGCACGTGCGTGGATTTTTAAATGTACACTGTAGTACTGTTCATTATGTATACATTGTTGAACAGCAGATCCCTGGAACCTGTCCATCTTGAAACACTGTCCATCAGATAGAAAGCTCTGCTCCTCCCTTGCCTGGGCATCCAGGCTTTCACGCTCTGTTTTGCTGACTTTGACTAGTTTAGCTTCCCTTGTGCATGGAGTCATGTGGTGGAAGTACTTCTGCGCCTGCTCTATCGCACTTAGCATCATGTCCCCAGGGGCTTTCGTCCTGTAACGTATCACAGGGTACATTGGATTCTTTTCTTGAGTCTCCTTTCTTCTTGTCTCTGAAACAAGCAAAATATTTTTATAGTATGTGCTTTAACATCCTTGTCTAGGAAGTATATCATCTTTGCCATCTCTGGGTCTGTTTCCATTTTATTTTCCTTTTTATCAATCATACCTTCATGTTTTTTAGTCTCTTTTTAAGACTCTTTTAGAGTCTAAGGTACTCTTAGTTCCACTGAAGGTTAATTTTTCTCTGAGGTTTCTACCTTGTGCCATATGCATTATGAGGTCTCTTCACTGGCTCACATGTGTTGACTCTGGGAGGTCCTCAGCCTTCTGGTGTTCGGGCTTTCCTTTCCCATCATTACATACTTTGTTCACACAAACACTCAGTCCTGGCTCCAGGGAAACCCCTTGCAGGTCTCTGGAACTCTGCTGCCCAGACCTCACTTCTCAGGTAGAGAGGCTTACAATCTTAGACACGCTGGCCACTCAGCTCTCTGTCTGCTCAATTCAGAGAGACTTCTGACCTCTCCTCCATCCTGCAGCTTGGAAATAATCTCTTGCCAGTAAGATGGCAGATCATAGCTCACTTCATTTGTTTGTCATGGCAAGGAGCATAGTTACAAGCTTCCAACTTTTCAATATTTGAAAACCACTTTCTTAATAGAGTTCTTTTTTTCTTGCTCATGATGGAGTAAATCTAATTCCCATAGCTCCATCACAGCCAAACGCAGAACTCTCCAGTAGTGTTGGCTGAGAAGTGTAATGCGATCCGACATATATTTTAACACGACAAGACTTCTGGGTTGAAAGTTAGACTGTGGCAGGTAAGGGATGATGGAGGCAAGGAGCTAGGAGTCAACTGCTATAATCCAGGACAAAACCACTTGTGGTAATATTGATAGACAGGGAAGGAAATAGTTGGATTCTGGACTTAGAGAAAAAATAAACAGGATTAGCTGATTGTTTGGATGCTGAGTCAGAACAGAAAAGGGGAGATGAAGGATGCTGGAAGAGTTTTGGCCCAGGTGACCAGAAGGATGGGATGTCATTGGAAAGAACTGTTTTCAGTAGAGTGTTGAGGAGGAATAGTGGAAGAAGGTGTCCAAGAACGAACATTAAGAGACTGTCAGACACAGTGAGGACAGACAATCCTCTCAAGGAGTTTGGTAAATCACATTTGTTAGGTTCAAAGCCCCCTCCTCCAGCTACTCCTTATAATCTGCATTTGTCTGCCCTGTGCTCTCTGGCGCCTCTCATTACTTTCGACTCTCTGCTCTCTCACACTTTGTCATTTCTCATGCTGTGCTCTAGCTCTTGCTGCCTCCCCCACTCTCCCCCGCTCTCCCCCACTCCCCTACTCTCCCACTGTCCCCCACTGTCCTCCACTCTCCCCCACTCCCCTACTCCCCCACTCTCCCCCACTCTCCTCCACTCTCCCACTCCCCTAGCCCTGGCCATGCGTAGTCTGATTTCTTTACTCTCTGCTCTGGATCTTCCCTCTCTCTTACCTACAATAAATACTTTCTCCCTGATGGAATGGTCATGCTGGCAGTTTCTTTACTGACCCCCCTCCCACACCAATTTCATTTCTTAAGGAATTCACAGTCCAGGTAGAATTAGGAAAAACATGTAGAGAGATCATCTCATTAATGCATAATAGAGGCTTCCAGAGTTACAGGTCAAAGAGAGAAGGTTCTAGTATGGGGCAGAGTGGGAATGGGGGGGAGGTTAGGGGGTTGGGGTGAGAGAAATGGATAGATGAGGAAGAACAGAGCTATAAAATGCTTTACATGTGTGTGGTGGTTTGAACAAGAATGGCCCTCATAGGTTCTTATATTTGAATGCTTAGTCATCAGGGAGTGGTATTATTTGAGGATTAGGAAGTGTGGCCTTGTTGGAGTGGGCCTTGTTGGAAGAAGTGTGTTACTAGAGGCAGACTTTGAGGTTTCAAAAGCGCATGCCAGACCCAGTTCTCTCTCTGTCTCTGTCTCTCTGTCTGTCTCTCTGTCTCTCTCTGTCTCTCTGTCTCTCTCTCTGTCTCTCTCTCTGTCTCTGTCTCTCTCTCTCTGTCTCTCTCTCTCTCTCTCTCTCTCTCTCTCTCTCTCTCTCTCTCTCTCTCTTGCTTGTAGATCAGTATGTAGCTCTCAGGTACTTCTCCAGTGCCAGGTCTACATGTGTACTTCCATGCTCTCTGCCATGATGATAATGAACTAAATAAGCCTCAGAAACTGTAAGCAAGCCCCCAATTAAATGTTTTCTTTTATATGAGTTGCCTTGGTCATGGTATTCTTCACAGCAATAGAACTAAGGCATCATGGGTCCCAGCAATGTTGGAGCTTCATGGTTAAGGACCAGGGCAATTGCCCCAGAAGGAAGAGATGGAGAAAGGTGATGCAGGGTGTAGAGAGAAGAGTACGTGGTAAGTTCTCAGATGGCAAACGCCTCAGTGCTTCGTGGAACTTGGACTGGGTCTCTCTAGCTCCATGGAAGGTAGGTAGGGGATTGCTGAAGCAAAGCTGAGCTAGAGAGGGACAGAAACCACAAAGGTCCTTCTGCGCCATGTACATTCTTTTATCCTACCTAGAAAGGCCCGGAACTACACATGAGCAGGAAGTCTAGTTCAAGGCCCAGGAGAGTGGTAGAGGAGGTCTGAGTAAGGGGAGAGGTGGTGAGCACTGGGCAAGCAGGAGCCACAGAGATTGACTTGAAAGGTCTTTATTGTTAGGTCCAACCCCCTACACACACACACACACACACACACACACACACACACACACACACACACAGAGGCACGCACTCACGCAAGCACGCACACATAGTAGTGCCGGTGACATCATCCTAAACGAAAGGACTTTGGCTGTTTACTGGAAAGGTGGGTCTTCTAAGGCAGGTTCCTCTTTCCCTGGAACCTCCATTAACCTTACCCCAAAGGTCAACCACTCTGGCAAGGGCAGCTGGTTCCTGGTTGGTTGAAAACCTCTATCAGCTCAGATCCCCTGTCAGATCAGCTGACTGTCATAGAAAGCCTACTTGCTTTTCAGCCTTTTGGCTCCCCTCCCAGGAGATGGCCTCAGCAGTTTGATCCCCAATAAATTTTTCTTTCTTCCCAGGGAGTGGTCTAGTTCAGTAGTTTCTCCGTGCCATCGCTCATAAGAGGAACAAAATCACAAAGAAAGAGTTTAAAATGACATTTAGGTCATTTTGCCTGGCCCACTCAGTAGATGATGATGCCATTAAGTACACTTGGAAATTTGTACAGTAAAATATCTTGCAGAAATGTGTATGCCTTCAATGAAGTCATGTCTCTAAGGGTTGAGCTGGAGGTGTTTTTGGTCACCAATCTTGGAGGTTTCCATCAACTGTATTTCATATTCTCAATCACAAAAACAAACAAACAAAACTTGTAAAAGCAGGGCGAGGGAGTGCTAATCCCACTGGATGAGAATAAGACCACTACCACAATTTGGGGTCAAATTTGAAGCAAGCTTTAAACAAATACTGGCCAGGATGGTAGACTCCGGCCAGGTCCTTTCTGGGATTCCCAGAAAATGGTGATGCGTTGCATTTTGCAGAGGCTTATAAAGGCAAACCCATTAGGCTGTGTATTTCCCATCAGGCCCAGTCAGGGGCAAGCATATTTCCTGATGTACCTCCTACCTCGTACCTCTCGCCTATCCAATCAAGGGTAAGCATACATTCTGATGTATTTTCTGCCTAGGTGCCTCCCACCTACATGTGATCAAGCACATTACCATGCAGGTGGGTCAAAAAAAAAAAACTTGTTTAAAGGAATGAAAACATGTAGCTTGTTATCTTACACAAATAGCCTCCAACATTTCAGGAAGTATCTGTCCTTGGGCAAGGAGCTTACAGGTTAGAGACATTTTGTTTATGGATCTCTTAGGCATAATAATTAAAACTTAAAACATAAGTTTTTGGCTCTCACAGGAGATGGCTGAACAGTTAAAACCCCTTGACGCTCTTTCAGAGGACCTGAGTTCAGCTCCCAGCACCCTCATTGGGCAGCTCAGTATCTATCTATGACTCTTCAGAGGATCCAACCTTTTAGCCTCTGTGGACATGCACACATATAGCATATATTCACACAGAGATACACATATACATGTAAACAAAAATATGTCTTTGAAAGCTGTATAAGCAATAGAAAAAGACAATGCTGCCTCTCCTGGATAGCTCTAATAGAAATTCCCTAGCTGGCTTCTCTTTGGTCAGACTGCTGCAAACAAATATCCCTGGAATTACGGTGGACTCAGATCAGATTAATTAGAAAAGTGTGCCCTTATTTTCATACACACAAAGTAGACTGTCACTCATAAAAGTGCTTCACGAATACCAGGGCAAATACAACAGTCAAGGGTAAACAATTCCCTGCCCAGGTTTCCATCACTTCCTAGACCTGGCTATCAAGCCCTTCTTTGTGCAACTCCATCTATCCAGGTCAAACCTTAAGGCCTCTGGACTGTCATTTTCTCTCCCAGAAGAGTGTCCTGTTCTACATCACACCTTATCTCCCAGCTGGATTCCTCTTGTTCTTTGAGCCTCTTTTCCTGATTATTGTTTAAACTTTGCTAGCCTCTATTTTTATCATACCATCCTGCTATAATCTGAGTCTAGACAGTCTTCCAAAGGCCATGTGTTCAAATCTTGGTCTCTGGGTTGATGCTATTTGTAAGATGGTGAAACCATTAAAAGATGGGACTGAAGAGGAGGTTTTAGGTTGGGCCATTGAAGGCATGACCTTGAGAGGGATCATGGTCCCCAGGCTCTTTCTACTTCTCTCTCTCTGCTTCTTGGACACCAAGAAGTGAGCAGCTCTGCTCTCTGCTCCCCGTCACGACATGCTGATACAGGCCCAGGCTGATGGGCCAATGAACGAGTCCTGAAGTAGAATTTCCAAAAGCATGAGTCAGAGTTAACCTCTTCTTTTTATTAGGTATTTGTTACAGAAATGGAATGCCAGTCAGCACACACCTTCCAAATACTTTACAGTTTGCAGTTATATTTAAGTCTCTTGTTTAATTCTTTTGTATCTGTTTGCCAAGCAAGACTATGAAAATAGAAAGCATGCTTTCTTTAGCATACTAACATACCAGTACCGAGACAGTATTCAGTAAATATATATTGAATGGCAGAATAAGACATGTCAGGGAGAGCTGTGGAGATGGCTCCCTTGGTAAACTGTCTGTCAAACAAGCCTGAGGACCTGAGTTTGAATCCTCAGAACCCATGAGAAGAGCTGGGCATGGTGATCTGTACCTGTAAGCCCAGCCTTGAGTGGAGGGTTGGCAGAGAAAGGGGGATCCCTGAAGATCACTGGGCAGCTACCCTAGCTACCTTAGATGTGCAGGTTTAGTGAGAGACCCTGTCTCGAAAATAAAGGTGGAGAGTGAAAGACATCTGATATTGATCCCAGACCTCCACACACTTGCAGATATTTGTGCATGCTCACAGGCATACCACCTGCACACACTATTCCCACTCCCCTCTACAACCCACAAACATACAAAATAGGTAAAGGGAAGACAATCAGGGCTGTCTACTGAAGATAACCTGGGTCCTAGTACCCGCTGCATGGCACCTCACAACCTTTAGTAACTCCAATTCCATGGAATCCAATGCCCTCTTCTGGCCTTTGTGGCCATCAGGCACACATGTGGCACACATACATACATGCTGAAAAACCACTCATACACATAAAAATTAAAAACAAACCAACCAAAAGAAATGAGGTTTAAAAAAAATTGGTTACCTTATAAGTAAGAGTAACCCTTTCCCCTTATATTTGGTCCCATGGGATTTGGGGATATAACTGTCAAAATTGCATTTCTGTATTAACCTGGATTAATTAGTGTTGATGGAGTAACACTGAACTTCCAAACCTCATCGGAGGATTTAAGTTTTTTTTATTGTTATTATTATTGCCATTGCCTTACACAGTGATTCTAGTACCTTCCTTCATATATCTCCACCATCTTTGCAGGATATCCCAGGACACTTCCCTGGATTCAAACCAACAGGCAATGGGACAGGGCTTGGATTTTTACACAAGAGACTTCAGAGATAAGTTGAAAGTGGTATTTATCATTTCTGTCTGTATTCCATTGGTCAGAATGAGGCATGTACCCTCAATCTAACTTCAGAGCAGGCTGGGAAATGTAGTTTTCCTGTGTGTCTGGAAGAAGAAATTGGGTCTGGGAGCTACAAGTGAGCCTCAGCCACAACAGAGGATTTTGTTGACTGTTATAAGGATTAGACCGTTAATGTATGCAAAATATTCAGAGCTGTGCCTGGCACATCCAGAGACGTCCATGTTTCCGACCAAGTTACCTGAGGAGATTCTCTGAGCCTGCTGTCATTTCTGCTAGCTGAACAAAGCTGCCATCCTGGTGCCTCTGTCAAGCCCAACAGCTGGCTAGAGGATGCATTGAGCCCCCACTGTCCAAGAAGGCCGGCAAAGGATGCAGATGTTACCACCAATCTGTGTGGCACATCCTCTGCTTTGTTTACTATGGTTCCCTGGGTGGGACACGTTTTATGCACAGGTGTTTCGGTTAATTAGGTGATTAATACTCTTCAATTTGGAGCACCATTTCCCCAGTGACAGACCTTGCTTTGTTTGGATTTGAGATAAATCATCATGCAGTCTTTGAGAGGCTTGGGACGGCACTTATTCCTGCACAGCTCTCAGATCGATACCGTGGCCTTGAGGACCGAAGGTGTGACCTTACACCCGGCTGGGTTGTCTCTTGATGTCCAACTTTAGGGAAATAGGATCTGTCTGGGGAAGAGTCACTCTGGGGACACCTATCTGGGGATTTCAGGCTAGATGACCCCTCAAGTGCAGGGCCATGTCTTTGCACAGAACCTCCCATTACTAAGGAGAGACAGCCAAGCCACAGTCAGATACCCAGCAGATACCAGAGCTCTTTCCCCACACTGACTTTCAGGCCAATAGAAAGCACCCCAACTTTCCGTCTTCCCCAAATCCCTTTTCTTACGCCCTCCACTATCTATTCCTGCAGCTTTACTTCCCTCAACGCAGGACCATTCTCTTTACGCCCTCCAAAGCCAGCCTGTATTTCCTCAGGCCTTTCAATCCAGCTTCAAGTGGTTTCCTCTCGGGATTTGTGTAGCACTTATCTGAACAACACCAGCGGCATTTATTATATCCCACATTAAAAAAAAATTTTGTGTATCTTAATTTTTCCTTTTCAACTGGAGTTTGGACAGCTATGTCCAGGTCTTCTGGAAAAATAGGAGTTCTCAATAAGTACTCTTCACTGATGAATTCAAATGACTGCTACTCAGACTGGGCAAATGGGTAAATTTAGTGTTTTTGTTATACCACCTTACGAGGCCACTGGCTCCCGCTCTTACATGTCCCAGCTTTACAGCCACAGGTGACTGGATTGCTTTCTCCAGTTCTAGTCAACAAATCCTGAGCAAGGACAATGATGAGATCATGTCAGTCCCCAAAATGTTGGAGGTAAGAGCACATGAGAAGAAGAAAGTTCTGAGTCACAGCCATACTACTGAGTGGAATGCTGAGTGATGCTTGTCTGCTACAGGTGAGCCTGGGGTTTATCAGTCCTCTTTCTTCTTCTCTAGGAGAGTTTATTTTAAAATCACATACTCATGCACCAAAAATTTGTCTAGGCAGCGTAGATCCTGTCTTTGGATTGATTCAAGGTAGCTATAAACCTTTAGTACTCTTTCTTTCTCTGGAGAGAAAGAGAGAAAAACATCTGTGATAAAATAATAATAATATTTATAATAATAATAATAATAATAATAATAATAATAATAATAGTGTCCTTCCAGGTCTAACTGATAGAGCCTTACCCTCAATTCTGCTCTCTAGAAATGACCTAAAATCTACATACATGAGTTATTCTCTCCTCTAGTAAGATTTAACATGGACCAGCATCTGAATGAAGTAGGGGGGCTTTATCTTCTCCCTGAGTCCCTGTTCCCTGACCCTCTATAAAGACCTGTAGGTAGCTCCGGGAGGGACTGTCAGCTTCAGGGTCCCTTGTGGTAAACGGCTAACTCAACATGAGGAAGCAGCAGAAGAAAGCCAGTGGAGAGACTGTAGGGAAAGAGGAGGCAGGATTCAGGAATCAGCCACAGATGGGAAGCAGTCAAGGCTTAGTAATGATAGAAAACCACTTCTAACGCCTACCTCCTATAGGAGATAGAGGATGATAGTGGTTACCAAGGAGACAGGTAGATGGAGGAGAGGGATGCTGGACACAAACTTCCCCCATTAGTAGAAGAAAGCAGCTAAGGCCAGGCCTCTAGCTCTTGTAGAGGAAGGCCTAAGCTCTCTCCTCCAGCTCTCTGAGCAAGCTCTGCATGTGGCCAGACCTGCGGAAGTGCAGGTGATAGGTCAGCTTCCTGGAGGTATAACTACCTCTGACAGTGGGCAGAGGATGCATCTGAGGAATCCACTGGACCATCACCAGCACAAATGATTAGCTGCAGTGAAGAGAAGTAAATATATCAGGATGGAAGGAGGGGAGAATGGATACGCTCTGCAAGAGCACTGAAAGATGGAGCCTCCCCCTTCCCCTAAAAGATTAAGTAATGCTGGTCACAATAAGTAAACCTGTCGCAGGATGCCGAATAAGCTAGTTGATAGGGATGATCGTTGACACAATCAGTCACTTAGCAGTCACCAAAGGTTTGTTTAGACCTGTAGGCACTGAGCATTCCAAAGTTGATGCAGCATATCTCTCTGTATGCTTGACGCTTTTAAATAGATGGTTGGAAGCAATGGATTAGGCAGGGTCACTGTCCTCAAGAATCTAATAGTCTGGACCATCTAGGATTCCTGGAGAAACTGATCTGGAGAGACTGATAGACAAGGTGAACCTTGGCCAGAGGTAGAAGACTGAAGAGCAGAAAAGGATGTTCTTGGGGAAGTACTGAGTGGGCATGAGAGAGAGAGAGGGTGGGGGCAGATGAGCTGGTAGAGCAGCTCCTAGTTCATAATTGCATCTTAGAAAGATTCTTGGATCTTCAGGACAAACCATAGATCCACAGAGCCAAAGCAATTAAACAATGAAGTAATATAGGTGGGAGCCAAGGAGAGCAACAGCCACACCTGAATCTAGGGTCCAAATTCCTGCAGGACCACAGACTAGGAGGGGCCAGATGCAAGACTGGACAGGAACTGAGTAGTAGCTGTGTGCTGTGAGACGGAGGAGGTGCTTTCCAAGCATGCCGCCTTTTCACACCCCTGCCATCTTTTCAGCTGACAACCTCACCGAATCATCTGTTTTCCTTTGACAAAGGAGCTCCTTCCTCCCTGCCAGCCAACCGGACTTTACATGGAAGCGGTTCCAATCGCTTTTGTCTTCTCTAGTGAGAAGAGTAATCACACAACCAGTCCAAACTGGTCCGCACCTTAAATCCTTACTAGGAATTTGGAAATCTTGAGACATCTCGCGCCTTTGGTCTAGTCTTCTTCGAAGCCCTTTCAGGTCTTTCCTTAAGAGTCTTTGTGTTACCCAAGACTTTATTCAAGCATAAAGTTTTTATGATCCTGATGATCTACTATTACTGTATATTGTTTGCAACCAGAAAACCTCATCTGACTATGGTGGCCTGGTAGGGAAACAAAACAGGTGAAGAGAGGCCTGAAGTGGGTTTTCTTGGGGGATGGGTGGGTGGTTTGCTTTAAAGACTGGAAAAGAAAGGGGAAATTTTAAACCGTTGGCTAAAAAGGCTTTTGTAGAACTCTGAAAATCATACCACAGAGGGAAAGTTATCTTTGGCATATGGGCATAGAAAGTTCTACCCAGCAGCCTGACCTCCTAATGACTTACCCAGACTTCTCCAGTGGGGCTGGCTAATTCTTCCAGGAGGAGACTGACACATTGTGAAGATGCCCCAGAGTTAGGCAGAGGGGGAACAGAGCCCTGGGTCCTAGTCCAAAAACCTCTCACTAATTAGCTGGGTAGCTTTGCACAGATGTCCACCTCTCTGAGATTCAGTGTCCTTTCTAGTAAAAGACAAGAGCTGTATTACATTTGAGATTCCGGGCTTATATTCCAAGAGAGTTTTATAGTAACACCAGAAGAGGTTAACTGGGAAACCAGAGTCAGCAAACCTACAGCAAATCTCCAAGAAGGGGTAGAGTGAGTGACACTTTTATCTTTGCCAGGTAAACCCTCTCCCCCTAAGAAGGAACATGTGGACCCAGCCATCGCCAGAAGACAGGTAGGTGTAGAACTCCTGGATTTGGTGATTTCTAAGGCCTTCTCTGTCCAAGTAATTCAGGTCCTGCGCCCTGTGGTGTTCCATGTACCTGTGTCTTTTCCACTTGCCTCTTCCTTAAAGATGACTGACTGATTCTGAAGGACCCGTGTGGTCTATTTTAAGGGGCTTCTCCCAGGAAGCAGCACATTTGAATGCCTATGAAGTCATTTAAAGATCTAGGAGGCTTTCAAACCCTCCAGCAGCTTAAATAGAAACACACAGGCTTCCCACTGTGCTCAGAGAACCCACCCAGACCCAGCCTGCAGGGCTGCAAACCATGCTTTAGCATGCATGCATTTCAGAAAACAAAGACAACTCTAGTCTTAGCTGCTCCAGACAGTCTGAGATGCTTTTGTGCCCTTGGGTCCTTGCCTGGTCCTCTCATCTGCCTCAGTCCTGGTACTAAATTGGTTCAAGGTTTGTAGGAAAGCTTCAGAGGAAAGAGGCAAAGGCATGTTTGGAGTTCTTAAATGCTGAAGTCACCCCGAGAAGCAGAGCCTAGCTCCCTTCTGGCCACCAGAGGGCGATGGCAGCGGCATCTGGGCAGAAAATTATTCCTAAGAATAACAGCAGAAAACTGCATCTCATGTTCTTATGAATGATGCTGGAGTTGGGGTATGAGTGTATGAGTGTGTGTGTGTGTGTGTGTGTGTGTGTGTGTGAGAGAGAGAGAGAGAGAGAGAGAGAGAGAGAGAGAGAGAGAGAGAGAGAGAGAGAGAAAGAGAGAGAGAGAGAGAGTTGGGTGCCTGGAGCTAAGACTCCAAAAATCTGCTAAGTATAATAAAATAAAATTTTCACCTCTGCTATATATTTATAGTATGTAGTCAAGTAGCTAAAAGTTTCCTTTAAGGAAAATGAAGAAAGCAGAATAGTATTCACATGAAAGAAAAGAGAATTTTCAGGAACACAGTTGTTAGTGATGTGTGAACATACATGTTCTCCTGTGTATGTGACTGCACAATGTGTGTGTGTGTGTGTGTGTGTGTGTGTGTGTGAAAAGGCATGTGACTGGGTATAGTTAAGAGTATAGATAGAGGGTGCGTGTGTGTGCGTGTGTGTGTGTGTGAATGTAAGCAAGGCTCTTTCAGACCTTTCCCGTATGAGGGGACCTCAAGGAAGTCTGGGCAATACTTCCTTCTGTTCCTGCCCCTTCCCTTCAAACAAACAAACAAAATCATTCCTACAAGTATTTATGGAGCCTCTAACACAGCCCTTCCCCACCGGCATCTGGAAAAGCTCAGACCAGCCAATTTAGAGCAGGCACTGGCATTATGAAGGCAAGGCTGGGGGGTGGGGGTTTGGGGGTGGAAGGGATTATGGGTGCCTTGCAGGCTAAGGCACTATTTTGCAAAATCACTTTCTCTTCTTTGATGCGCCAAGGAGGTTAGACAGGACTGTGGCACCTTTATTTGAGGAGACAAAGGCTCACAGGTGACATGATTGCCCCAGAGTCATCCAAACAGGACCCTGAAGTGCTGCTGTCAATACAGGGTCCAGGTTCCTGCCTTTACTACTCTCAGCCACATAACAGGCATTGCTGGGCAAATCTGAACTGGATTTCTCCTGGTAGACTATGCCAGCGTTAACCTTCACCACAGGAACAGTGTGTGTGTGTGTGTGTGTGTGTGTGTGTGTGTGTGTGTGAGAGAGAGAGAGAGAGAGAGACAGACAGACAGACAGAAACAGAGAGACAGACAGACCAACAGACCGACCCCGAGTGGCTGTGGAGTGTATTCCCACCCGTAAGTCCTGTAGTTGTTGATCGGAGTGAATATTAGATGGGGTAGGGACAAAGTTTCCATGGATAAATGTGCCAGGGTACAGCATGCCTAGAAGCTGTGTAACCTCGGGGTAAGCACTACATTTACTACATTTGGTCTAACTTTGGCTTTTTTTTTTTTTTTAAACCAAAAAAAACCCCGAGGTTTCCTTTCTGATGCTCCCATGTTGGGACTGAGTATCCAGCTCAGTGCTAGAATTAAAAAAAAAAAAAAAAAGCCACACGCTTTATCGGTCTTTGGCTCCCGAGAACGGGTGAATTTCAATGTTTCTTTCTTGGGGCCGGGCTGGCCAAGTCCCTTTCCTTCCCAGCTGGGTTCCTCTAGCTCCCCTGTTGCCTCCTCCCTCCAGGCTCCTGGTTGCTCCAGCAAAGTTCCCAACTTAGTCGACGTGACGCGCAGCGCAGCCAATGGGAGGCGGAGCTGGTGTTTTGGGAGGGGGGCGGGAGGGCCGGGCCCCGCGTCTCCGGTGTCGGCTCTGCTCAGTGAATGGAGAGAGCGAGCGCCGGCCAGCTCTCCCGGCCACCCGGTGCCCTAGCCGCCGCCGTGCTCCGGAGCCCAGCCCTGAGCCGGACTTCCCGGGGCTCCGTGCTCCCCGGCGCTCAGCCCAGGACGCAGACTGAGCCCGCGCCTCTGCCGGTGACCCAGAGGGACCCGGGGGCGCTCGGTACCTGGGCACCGTGAGTGATGCGCAGCGGGGCAGCGCCAGCCCCACGGATGGAGCTGCTGCTGCCGCCGCCGCCCGGCGCGCCCCGCTCCGCCCGCGCCCCGTGCGCCTGAGCGCCGCGCCCGCCCCTCCTCCGCGCCAACTCCGCCGCCCGCCCCCGAGGCCGCCCGCGCGCCTCCTCGGGCTCCTCGTGTCCCGCCGCGCCAGGCAGCCTCTTCTGGGCTCGGGCGCTTGCACACCATGGCCCCGGGGCGGACCTGGGCCGGCGCCGCCGTGCGCGCCCGCCTGGCGCTGGCCTTGGCGCTGGCGAGCGTCCTGAGCGGACCCCCCGCTGCCGCCTGCCCCACCAAGTGTACCTGCTCCGCCGCTAGCGTGGACTGCCACGGGCTGGGCCTGCGCGCCGTTCCACGGGGCATCCCCCGCAACGCAGAGCGCCTGTGAGTACCCACCCCGCCCGCGCAGGCCACCCACCCCGCTCCTACAGAGTCGCCCTCAGGGCGCCGGGTCCTTCCCTCCTCTCCTGCGCGCGCTGGGGACTACCTCAGTTCTCCCCTCCGCCATCAGACACTCTCGCTAAGTTGGGGGTAGCGTGGCTTTGGGCAGGTGTGGAGAGAAGTGTCCGAGTTTCCCGGCGCTGGGGACCAGGTAGTGCCTCTCTAGGTGAGGGCTCTCTGGGAGCTCATCCGCTGACAGCTCAGGAGAAGAAAGCTGGCAGAAGGCAAGGGGTGGGGGAAGAGTGGTGGTCTCAAGGTTTGAGGTTGTGTGTAAGGGGTGTCCATGCTCCTTGCTTCTTAAAGAGAGGGCGAGGGAGCAAGCCAGACGATGATGGGGGAGTCTCGATTGCAGAGACCCGAGAGAGCCACCCCCCCATACACAAAAAAAGCTGTGACCCCCCCTTGGAGGTCAGAATGAGCCAGCTGCTGTGTGGCTGTCCTTGCAAGGGAAGTTCAGAGTATATGTGAAGGTCTTAACTTCTGAAGAACCGGACAAATTCTGAGTGGGTGCTCTCAACACCCTCCCTGCCTGGAGCGCAGCTTTGGGGATGCCAAGTTGCAGCCCGGGTGAATTTTTTATGGCTGGGTTATAAATGCCTTCCCAAACGGGCCGGAGAATGGAAATGCTGACAGCCCTTTAAATGAGACCTAGCGCTATAATCTTACAAACCGCACTCAGCCTCGGATCCTGGGGTTGGCAGCTAGCGGGAGAGGCTCTTGGAGAGTGGGGTGGATTGACCCTCGTTTTAACCCCAATTGTGCAACCAAATATTTACTTTTCTTATGTCAGCGTTTTGGAAAGATTTATCATTTTGATCCTCAAGACCAAATTCAAAGTTTGGACTTCGGGGGTGGGCTCCTTTTAGTCCACGGTTGGGGGCAGGGTGAGGGAGGGTTTGCACTAATCAGAGTTCCAGCCATAGCTGCACTCTGCCCAGCCTGTCTTAGGGGTAGGCACACCGGTCTTCCTCAGGCCTGCCTGCTTTAGGTCAGGAGAGACCGGGAAGGAGCTGAAGTGTCTGTCCTAGCTGCCCACCCCCGGTCACCTCACCTCCTCTCTTCTCTTCCTTTTCCTCTTGGTGGCTGTCTAGGCAGAGACTTCTTAGAAATGCCTTCCTTATGTTTCCTTTTGTTTGTTGTTTTCAAAGTGCAATGTTTGTTCTGTCTCTGGAGCTGTAGAATCCTGGAGGGCTGGCCCTGAGTCTTCATTAACGCTGGGAAATTAGGATCAGAAATGCAAACTAACCTGCCCAAGAAAACAGGGTAAATAAGTGACAGGAAAAGGGCTGGAATCCAGGCATCCACACCTTCACTCGGGTTGTGTATTAGACCCTAGCAGTGAGAACCTCATTTAAATGGTGTTTGTAGGTATGGATACGCTAAGTTCCCCTCCTCCAGTGAATGCTGCGGATGAGTTAGTGGAATGATAACTGTTCAGATGTTTAGTGGGTGCCTCCCCTGGTACCTCCTTGAACCTCCCCAGCAGTCCTGTTCCTCACACAGGCGATGCTCATGACTCTCATGGATTCATGATCATGTAACCAGTGAAGTGTTTGAATCCCAGCCTGCCAGGCTTCTAAGCCCAGGTCTTTCACCACCCTACAGACTCCTTGGATCCAGAGTCAGTCTGGGCCTTGATCTCTATACAGACAGTCCTGGGAGGGGAAGGTCTAGCTGGGCTTGCCGCTGCGTTTGGTATAGATTGCCATCGTTCTTTCACATCAGCTCTTTTACTCGGGGTCATGGAACTGTTTTCCGTAGTCAGGATCATTTTGTCGGTGTGGGAAAATCAGGACAGTGAGCCTCTTTCTTCTGGCTAGTTAGAAGTTTTCAAATATGCCAGCCACTTCCCCCAGAGACCCTGGCGACTTAGTACATCTCGTCTGCTCTCCAGCTGGAGAGACTAGATAAAGATTCTGGATGAAGGACATTCCCATGGGCGTCATTACCGTAGCCATGGTCACCACCAGGCATGGGCAGTGTAGGTGCTGCTCTGACATGTCTGTGGTTATCTGGTGCAGCTTTGGTCACGGGTAAGGTTTTGGCTTTAAGTGCATGGATATGACAGAGCTGCCAAGGCTGACCTCTCAACTCCTTTCTAAGACTGGAGGTAGACTTTCAGAGTAAGCAGGGTCGGGGCCACCCCAGGTTCAAGGGCAGCCCACCAGCAGCCCTTCACCACCCATCCTGGCTCTCAGGGACTCAGATGGAACGTCGTAGTACTGTTCAGCCACACCATGCTAAGGATTGCAAATTTTATCACACACACACACACAGACACACACACACACACACAGACACACACACACACACACACACACAGACACACACACACGTTCAATAAACATTGCCCGAACCTTCTGTAACATTCCTGCCCTCCCTGTCTGTAAAATCTTTGCATACACAGAAGAAAACCAACTCTTCAGCTTAAAGGATGTGGGCAAGGATCGGAAGTGGGAACCTTTCTTGAAGAGCCCTTTAAGTCCCCTGGAGGTCCTTCTGTCATGGGACACTGATTTTTATCAGCAGAGCCGTGCTCCCAAATGGTGAAATTGTGTTTTTAAAACAAAAAAGCAGTGCTTGCCCCATTCTCCATTTCTGTTGCTGTCTTCCAGAAAGCCTCTTGTGAAGGAGAGAGAGAGAGAGAGAGAGAGAGAGAGAGAGAGAGAGAGAGAGAGAGAGAGAGAGAGTGTGTTTCCCCTAGTCATATGAGCTTTAGGACACCCTGAGTGAGAAGGATGTAGTAGTCCCCATTTGGACTTGGCTTCAGGCTAAAAAAGGGTCTGAATTGTTCATTATTAAGCAAGCCACTGTCAGAGTTGGGGGATTGTCTGTGTTCCCAGTTCTTCCCCATAATGTCAACGCATCACACAGAAAAGGAAACCCTCTGTCTTTTATAAACTACTGACAATTTTCCCCCTCCTAGAGGAGGAGGTAACACCCACAAGTAAGCTAAATAAACGGAGGGGAGAATTTGGTGTCATTTATTATCCGAGCGGCAAAGACGGAGACCAGGGAACAGAGGAAGTCAATGGCGGTGCTTGAGACAAAACATTTACCGGGGAGTGCAGGGTAAACAGATGTTGCGTTTGCCCTTCTGAGTACAAAAGGAACCCACAGATGTAATTCTTCTCCAACCACAGCCTCAGCCTGCATGAAAATGAACCCTCATGTGGGGCCCCTTCTCCCAGTCCTGCCCTGAGGCAGGCATAGGCCCACCTCTCACCCACAGCTAGGGTGGCAGTGGGAGCAAGAGTGGACATCTTTGCTTTTTTCCACTTGGCTCCAGAACATGCTGGAAACTGCTGTATTTAAATAAACATTTCCTGTTTGCGAAGGAGAGCGGGCGAGAGTCTGAAACGTGAGAATGTGGTAACTTAATTTTCTCCATCACTCCAGATGACAGCAGGATCTGCCGGTGGTGGGGTCCAATAAAAACCGACACCGTGTCATAGGCTTTCCCTCACTTGACCACAGAGGTCCAGAGGTCAAGTGGGAGACTTTCCAAGATGCTCAACAGCCAAACCCAGCGTTCTGGTACGCCCAGCCCTCGGGGCCAGCTCAGAGGACCAGGGACAACCTGGCATGTTATGAGCCCTCTTTGGACCAACCATGGTGATGTGGCCTTTTAGAGAGGCATAGGACTCTCCTGGATAGCCTACAGAGCAAGGAGGCCACCTTCCCCCAGGGTGCTGTACAACTTTGAACAGATTGCTACACCTCTCGGCTTCTTTTTCTTAAAAGTAGGATTCTGGTGTAGTCTTTGTGATTTTTCCTTATGGAATATGCTACTCACCTGTGAGCTGTCACAATACTCCTCTGTGCCTAGACCAGTGTCTGGCGCTTAGGAAGTTTTTCACAAGTGTATGTTGAATAAAAGGCTCATGAACCTCAAAAACACCAGGGCAAGACGGGCCATACAGACTTGCACTTGGATGGGTGGTCAAGGGCTACCTCCTAGTAACCTATTACATGAGATACTGCTATCTAAAATTTGAATTTCATGAACTAGAATTATTTCCTTAGTAGAGTTCCCCCCCCAAGACTCTTACTGCATGGTCTGCTCTGAAGTCTGGTTGCCAGGCGTTGCTTAGCAACATTGCAACACTCCTACTGTGCACATGCCAGTGGAGTGAGCCAGGGATCCTGACTACTTCTGCCACAGGACTTTCTAATCAGGAACTCATCAGTGGCATCCTGAGCTCTCTGTGGTTTTTGATTGCTGCTCCTCTGGCATTAATTGATGTGTATTTGTAGGGTCATTATTAAGTTTTGCGTCTGCCAGTCATCTGGGCTTTCTATTCTACCCCCCCCCCCCCATTTCCATTGTTACTTTGTTTCACAGTAGTTCTGTCTATTGTCTGAATTCACGACCTCCATCCACACCACACCCAGAAAAGTGAAAATGAAGGAGGGTGGGGACAGTGGAGTCTTTTGCCTAAATTGATGGGCAAGAAGGCGAGGATTTAGACCCTCCACACAGTTTTTGTGCACAAGCTCCTGCAGCTTTGGACTGGAAGCTCAGGTTTGGAGTCCTGTTCTGCAGCATGAGTGCATGCTGTTGCACCTCTGCTGCTGCTGCGCTGCTCTGGACTGCAGTCTGTTTAATCCCCTTTGTACCTCATTTCCACACCTGTAACATAGGGATGATAGTCACATGGGGGTGTTGTGAACGCAGCCCGCGGCAATCCACAGAATGTGCTCCGCACGCTGCCTGACATGTCGTTCACTCATCATCGTGGCTGTGATTATTTACCCAACTGCAGTCTATCCAGCTGTAAAGTATGTACAATTCCCGTTCCCTTTTGGAAGGATTAAAGTGATCGTGTCTAGGAAGTGCTTAACAGTACCTGGCACATAGGAGCCCTCCACAAACTTGTAACAGTAATGCTGTGGCTGTGTTTCCATTTGCTCATCTCAGGCTCCATCCAGCTGGATGGCTTAAGATGTTCACTCTAAATTTTGTTCCAACCCTAAGCCCTGTGGAGGCAGGCTCATCGCCTGCATGTGGACTGTGGGCTATGCCCAATGCACTCTCGCTTGGTTTCCTTTTCTTTGCTCAGTCTCTCCATCCTGCCCCAGCAGCTGAACCCAGGTTGGCCGCTGTTCCATACAGAAGGGATTATGGTTGGAGCGGGTTTTTTTTTTTTTTTTTTTTATCTTTTTTCATTGACATACTGCTTTGTGTTCTATTTAAAGAATGCGTTTGATTTCTTTATTTAGAGGAGGGGTAGGTTGGAGCTTCATGAAGAATTCTTGGTCCTGACTTTGTGTGTTCAATGTCCTTCCATCTTTCTCTAAACACCCCCCTTTACCGGTTCCTGGTGTCTGCCTCCCATACTGCTTTTACGTGAAACAGCTGTATTTACTAACACATGTCACTCTCACTGTGTAAGATGGTTTTAACCATTTTTTAAAAAAAGGAATGCTGAGAAAAAAGGAAGTCAGAGTAGAGAGGAACTTCACAGAGACCACATTGATAATGCAAGGGAAGGGTGCAGAGGTGCCCCGTGGATGCCCTCAGCTTATTTCCAGGGCTCTCCTTGATTCACTGTGGAATTCAGCCCTGTTCAGGGAGAGGCTCGTGCAGGAAGCTTCTGCTCTGTGTCCTGCAGACCAGGACTGTCTTTTGTAACTGCCGCTGCAGGCTGCCAGACTGCCAGGACGCTGTACATCTCCGCCATCGTGTGGTCTCCATAGTTTCACTGGCGTTTACTGTGTTTTGAGATGGTGGTCCCCTGAGGAATTGGCCAAGGGGTGTGATTGAAAATCCTCAGTAGTGAGCAGATTGGAGGTGGGAAAAGGTCATGGGTAAAGATGTGAACTCTAGAGCCAGGCAAAACTAGGTCCTGGCTCTGCCACTTACAAACGGATGACACCAGTTTTCCGTGTTGTAAAATGGGATGATTATTCCTCCTTTTTTTTTTACATAGGTTCTCAGTGTGTAGCTCTGGCTGGCCTGAAACTCATTATGTAGACCAGACTGGCTTCCAGCTCACAGAGATCCTCCTGCCTCTGCCTCCTGAATGGCTGGGATTAAACTCATGCACCACCAGGCTCTGCTTTACTCCTTTCTGGGAGTATTGGATTAACTCACATGCACATCCTGGGATATGGCACACCCGTCACAACAGTTCCTGTCATTATTTCTGTAATTCTTGTGGACTATACTCCTTCCTGAGAATGCTCGCTAGAATCCTGCTCTGGAAAAGTCATGATTGGCAGGGTTTCCAGGGGTCCCCTGTTCAAGGTCTCACTATGTCTTCATCGGGCATAGCACAGGGGAAAAACTGTCCCACACTCCTAGCTCTCTTACATCCTGTGATGAGGAACTCGGTTCTCCCTGGGTCCCAGTAGGACGTTTCTCTTCACGTGGGGTTGATCTTAGCCCACACAGACTGTTACACAGAGGCAGGGGTCATCCTTTGTCTAAATGACAGGTTTTCACACTTGGGCTTGCCACTGCGTTTCTCACCAGTTACTTGGGCTTCTGTTTCTTCCCATAAACCTTTGTGATTCCTCCAAGGGCTTTGCATGTGTTGCGGCTTTGGCACAGGCCCTGCACCCCCCCCCCCCCCAGCTCTCGACCTCTGGGGATTTTCTTTGACTGTATAAGTAGAGTATGCTTCTTTCAAAAATGCTTAGGATCAGAAGTGGTTCTGATTTTTGAAATTTCTCAGGTTTTGAGATATTTGCGTATATATTGAGAGAGAGAGGAGAGAGGGAGAGGCAGAGATGGGGAAGGAGGGAGGGAGAGAGGGAGAGGGAGAGGGAGAGGGGGAGAGAGAGAGAGAGAGAGAGAGAGAGAGAGAGAGAGAGAGAGAGAGAGAGCGCTGCCTTAGAGATGGGACCCAGATAAAACCACAGAGTACATTTGTGTCTTATGTATGCATTTGTGTCTTATGTATGCATTTGTGTCTTATGTATGCATTTGTGTCTTATGTATGTATTTGTGTCTTATGTATGCATTTGTGTCTTATGTATGCATTTGTGTCTTATGTGTGCTTTTGTGTCTTATGTGTGCGTTGTACATGTGGCCTGGAGGCAACTTTAAACAATGTTTGTTCATAAAATAAAGTCTATGGTTGGAATTTTTCACTTGTGGGATTGGATCATGTCTGTGCTGAGAACGTTTTGGATTTTGAAGTATTCTAGACTTTGGACTTTCAGATTAGGGAAGACTTTCAGCATCCTGGTTATTATCTTAATTGACTTCCATCCATGGTTCTTTTGTTTGTTTTTTGACAATGTCCCCAGCTGGCCTTGAACTCATGATCCTTCTGTCACTGTTATCAGAATTACAGGATTACAAGCAGGAGCCAGCATGCCCAGTCCTGTCAATGCGTTTGTGTTTGTGAGTCTGTGAGAATGTATGTATGTATATAAGTGCATGTGGAGGCTGGAGGTTGATGTCAGCTATTTCCAGGGTGTGTGTTTGTTTGTTTGTTTGTGATGAAGCAGGATCTCCTACTGAATCGGGAGCTCACTTGTTGGGGCTAGACCGGCTGGCCATCCAGCGCCAAGGTCTCTCTTGTGTCCTTCTTTCCCACAGACTGGGATTACAGACACACATTGCCATAACTGACTTTTTTTTTTTTTTTTGGTTTTTCGAGACAGGGTTTCTCTGTGTAGCTTTGTGCCTTTCCTGGGACTCACTTGGTAGCCCAGGTTGGCCTCGAACTCACAGAGATCCGCCTGGCTCTGCCTCCCGAGTGCTGGGATTAAAGGTGTGTGCCACCACTGCCCGGCATAACTGACTTTTTATAGGAGTGCTGGCGGTCAGAGTTCAGATCCTCATATTTGCATAAGACCTAGCCATCTCCCTGGATGGCTTATTGTGAGCAGGCTCATTTCCCGCTTCCCTCACAGCTCCCCAGCCTTCCCTGATGTTTTCTTATTTTTAGCTATCCGGATGTGAGTAGTTGACCCCAGACCCTTGCTTTTAAGAGATAGGGTCTTACCATGTGGCTCAAAGTAGATTCAGACTCAAAATCCTCCTGCCTCAGCTTCCTGAGCACTGGGATTATAGGCAGGCACTTCTATGTCCTGCTTTTCAGTTCGTTTTTTGATGTCTAAATGCAACAGTGTGCATTATCCTAATTAGATTCTGCAAATGATTTCATTTCATTAGGTTTTTCAGGAACGTTTTCTATTTTGAGTTACTCCTTTGCAAGTCAGCCGCTCGGGTTACCCTTCTTCTCTCTTACGCTCCTCAGAACGTTCAGTGCGCATGCCCGTGGATCTGACTTGTCTTTAGAGTCAGTGGATGCATTGTCTGCCTTTTGCAAGTCTCTTAACAGATTCATTATATGCGCATGCAAGTTCAGGTGCCCTTGGAGTCCAGAAGAGGGCATCTGATCCCCTGGAGCTGGATTTATGGGTGATTATGAGCCACTTTATGTGGATGTTGGGAATCAAACTCAGGTCCTCTGCAAGAGCAGTATGTGCTCTTAACTACCAAGCCCACTCTCCAGCCCTTTGGAAAGTGTCTAGGTTGTAGAATTACGTACATGGCCTGCTCTTTCTGTCTAAGATGGATAAAAACACTGAGGTCTGCAGGGTGTGGTAGCATGCACTTATAATTCCAGCACTTGGTAGGTAGAGGCAGGAGAATTGTGAGTTCAAGACCTGCCTCAGATACATAGCAAGTTCAAAACCAGTCTTTCTTAAAAAGTAAGTTCCAGACCAGTTTGGGCTTCACAAGACCCTGCCTCAAAAAATCACCCCCCCATCAAAATTGAGGTTTTTATTTCCCCAAAATAGTTTCCAATTAGTGCTTTATTGATTTGCTGAATTTCCTCTAAATTCGTGAATTAGCACTATTGTTGCTGTGCCCAAGTGCCTGAGAAAGTTATCTTTAGGAAGTAAGATTAACTTTGCTCCTGGTTTCAGAGGGGTCAGTATATCATGCAGGGAAGGCATGGTGGAGCCTCTCCCATCATGGTGGACAGCAAGCAGAGAGAGGTAATACAGGAAGGGCCAGGGCAAGATATAGCCCCAGTGATTTTCTTCCAGCGGGGCACCACCTATTAAAGTTTCTAGAATCTCTCAAAATAGCTGGGAACCAGTTCTTCTGCACGTATGACTTTTAGAGAAACACTCATCTAAGAGCACTCCTGGTTTCCCAAGGAACTGTCTGCCATGAATTTAGCTTTATTGTCTTCCTTTTAGACTGGTACCAGAACCCCTACCAGCATGGGATGTGAGGTGAGTGCTTCTCCTGGTAAATATTTTTGTTTGAGGAATCAGTCCCTTTTTTATCAATAGCAAAGCTCAGGTTGCTTCAGCTTTTAAAATGTAAACAACAATGATTTCACTTCACAATCTCACCTTCCCTTTGACATGGGTGTATTCACCTGTGTAGTTCTTGGGATAAGTATGGTGGCGGAGAGAGCAAGGAGAACTGTGGCCTCTAGGCTCTCCAACCTCTGTAAGTAACAGTAGTCACCCCCAGAACGAGAGCTACCGTTGAGCCCTGGCCTGACACTCTACTTGCTTGAACTAACTTACCATTCTAACAGTTATCCCAGGGGTGTAGTAGCGCTGTCCCCACTTCACAGATGAGAAAAGGACACTTGGAGAGTAATATCCCCGTTAGGAACAAGAAAGGCAGTGTGGTCAGGGCCTGCAGGATAACCAGTGGTCATGCTCTTCCTCTCCACAACCTGAAACTTCTCTGTATTTCTTTACTCAATTTTGGAAGAATAACAAGGAGGAAGGTGCTGAAGAGGAAGAAGAGAAGGAGGAGGAAGAGGAAGAGAAGGAGGAGGAGGAGGAGGAGGAGGAGGAGGAGGAGGAGGAGGAGGAGGAGGAGGAGGAAGAGAAGGAGGAGGTGGCGTGGTGGCAGTAGCAGCATCAAATTGAGTCACTGAGCACATTTTGATGCATGACATGATTTGGATGTCTGGTGGGAAAGAGCCATCATCTCTAGTTTGGGGAAGCATGTGACATTTGAATCACAGCTTGAAAGATAAATAGGGTTCTCTTGTGTAGAATGGGAGAGTGGTATAGAATCACAGAAGTTCACAGTTAATGGGCCTGGGCCCACTTCAGAATGAGTGGAACTCTTCCTTGGGATTATTTTTTATCGTTAGGGATCTTAGCCCAGAAGCTATCAATCAAATCTTAGGAAGAACATCAATATAGTATTTGTCAATACAACTATAAAATCCCCAGAGAGTAAGGAAGACAGTTTATGACTACAAAAAAAAAGTTTGGATTCCATTTTTCCATTGCTATAGTATACATTTGAGGCCAGTGATATAGAAAGAAAAGACATGAATTTAGCTCATGGCTTTGGAAGTTAAAACAGCACACTTCTGGCTATAGTGAGGGCCCAGTAGGCTGGGTCACATCATGGTGAGTGATAGTGTGATTGGGGACATGTGTTCAAGGGAGTGATCCCATTGTGAAGCAAGAAACCAAAACATGGAGAGGTCATGATTGCTTTATTATTATTTTGTTATAAAAGTTCATTTTCATTGGGACTAACTAGGTCCACTGAGATCTACATTAATCTCATTCAAAAACAGTACCCTGGGACCTAATTGACATGTACCTTAAAGTCCCATCCCATCCCATTCCACCCCACCCCACCCCACCCCACCCACCCCATCCCATCCTACCCTACCCCACCCCAGCCCACTCCACTCCACCCCACCCCACCCCACCGCATCCCATCCCAGTATTGCCACACCCTGAAATGAGCTTCTAACCCATGAGCCTTTGGAGAATGCACTCGGACCATATCCACATGACAGCAGGGGCATGCAACTCCAAGGAGAGTCTGAAAAACTTCGTTGACTAGTATTTTCATGCTCCATTATTTATTCAGATTTTAGCAGAGTTAGTGTTTCTTCCTAGTTACATGTGCCACTTCCTTTTTAAAAAATTGCATTTATTTATTTTAGTGTGTGTGTGTGTGTGTGTGTGTGTGTGTGTGTGTGTGTGTGTGTGTATGTGTGTGTAGTCAGTCTCCTTCCATCACACGGATTCCAAGGATTGAACTTGGGTTTTCAGACCGGAAAGCCAGGGTCTTTACCCACTGATCTGTCCGCTGGCCTGTAACTTACTTTCTTCTCGCTGTCTTCCCTGGGCTGTGCCCATTGACAGCTGGTCCAGTCCGAACAGAATGTACATGAGGTACGTCCTGGCTGGAGTAGAGAGTGATTTCATTGTTTAAGCCTCACCCCTGTTTATGTGGGCTCAGGCTCCTCTTCTCTCATCTGAAACATCAGCCTGGGTTCCTGACTCTTGATTCATCCTACACTTTGGCAGAAGTGTGTCTTATGGGTTCTGAAAGTCGGCCAGCATGTTTAACCACCCACCTTGTCTCCCATTAAAATTTTTCAGCCGATGAGCTCCTGTCTGCTATCATACGTACCTACGTTATGCTCCTCTGACTTCTAGTGTGGGTTTTGCACTTACTCAGCTGTGTCTACAGGGCATGGAGTCCATGCCAGATCTGCTGTCTATGTCTTGACCATGGAATCTTCTCTGACCTGTTCCTAATCCTGCCTTAACCTTTCCAGCTTGGCTTCTTGCCCCGACTGCCCTCCACATACCTTCCTGCATGTCACAGCTTTGGACTGCTGTCTTTGGAGATCCAGGTCCTGAGATCAGGTTTCAGGAGGGTCTTTGTGATTTTTACCTTCACTGGAGATTGAAGGTTTTCCATGAACTCATGGCTTTATTCTGGAAAGAACCTCACACTTCATCTTCATGGCCGTCTGAAGGCCTTCATCACGCCCCACAACAGTGGGGAAGGGTGCTGCAGAGCTCAGCTCTATAAGTGATGGATTATTAGGATATTTTCCTGAGCCCCCTCACCCTAAGCTGGGAATGGAGCAGAATAATCTGCCGTTGAGAATCGTGTCAATGATGGTTTCAGTGGAGAGCTGTCCTCGGAAAATTTATTGGAGAAGTTCCTAGACTATCTAATACTCAGATGAGTGTGTGTGTGTGTGTGTGTGTGTGTGTGTGTGTGTGTGTGTGTGTGTAGGTATGTATGTTCCTCTTCTGCCCACCTCTGTGATATGGGTAGAAACCATTCCACATAGGGTTTTTTTCTGAGTGATACTAATGCGAAACCAGCAGGGAGTACAGTTTAGATATAACACTGATTAAGTAGAAAGAGCTAGACTGGATCTTAGTTTGCTTCAATACCTACCTGCAGATGCAGCTTTCTGCAACTCTATTACTTCATTTGTAGCCCTAGGAATGGCAGGGAGAGGGCTTATCTTATGGGGCCAATACAAGGTCTGTATGGGACCAGATTGATGCAAATGTCTGTTCCATTCAGTCCTGTGTGAGTATGTTCCCGCATCCACCCATGGTATCTGTTTGGAACCAGCGCATCCTGTATCTGGATGGTAATGGGGTCTGCTTTAGAATCTTTGCTCAATAGATGAGGAAACTCAGAGAACCTAAAAAACCCCCTTGGAGTCACCAGTGTCTTTCAGTTCAGCTCCGGGTTCTTTTTCACTTAGCCAAAGACATCTTTTACAAATGCAAACTCATCTGCGTGAGTGCAGAGAACTCTCAGCCTGAATCGTGGTCCCTCATTGGCAGTGTTCAAAAGGATAGGATCAAAAAAGGGGATACATGGGACTGGTTCTTCTCACCACCATTACCTGAGAGCTGACTTTGGTTCACAGTTCCGGAGAGTTCAGTTTATCCTGGTATTTCTGGTCCTGTGCTGAGGAGGAATATCATGGTAGTAAGAACATGTCAGGGAGGAAGCTGTTTGTCTGATGATGGGCACCAGGGACAAAATTCCCTGTGAGGACTGGACCTTAGTGACCTACTTTCTCCCCCACCCCTCAGCTGAAACTCATCTTCTGAAGTTTCCAGAACCTACCAGGATAGCCACGGCCCTAAGCTGTAAACCTTTTGTGGGACACTTCATACTGAAACTGTGATGTACATGAAGGGTAAAGTCGTATGAGGGGTCATTCATATAGTTGCTACCAAAATGCATACGGTAACTGAACCGTTCTCTCGGGGTACTTGAAGATAGTAGGGAAAGTGGTCTGAACCAAGGGAAAGGCTCCATGCTAGCTCAAGTGGGTGAACTTGTGGGATGGGAGAGGTGCCAGAGCAATGAAGGATGTTGCACTAAGTCTTCAGGAATCACTGGTGAACACAAGCCCCACTCATCTCTGTTAGTGTGTATGAAATGTAGAAAAGCCCACACATTATTAAAAAAATAGTACAAGTAGAATTTAAAAAGGGTTATGGGGAAAATATTAATCTGAGGACAATCCTACCCAATAAAGTATTGGAGATCGTCTCTGTGGCTAGCTGGCGAACAGCACAAGGTCTGCATTTTATTAGCACTAACTACGTAGAGCACTGACCTTATTTGAGAGGTATTTTCATAAACACTGACACACAGCACAATCCCATTTGAGGCCATGAGCAGATCCAATCGCCTTCCCCACCCCCCTGCTGGAACTAAACCACTGGACACTCTTTCAAGGTGACAATCACCCCCTCCTCTTTTTCTCTAAGATTCCCTCAAGCAATGGGACTTTTTCCTGGGGAGGGCAGGAGAGTGGGCTTTGGACTGGCATGGGTTCTTTGGGCAGGTTGGTTAAGAGCTAGATAGATTATGGGAAAGACGGGGTTCTAGGGGAACAGGTGCTGAGAACCTGCATGGAGACACAGTTTCTCTGTGGTTCCTCCTGTGCACTAGGCTAATGTGCAAGGGTAAGTCTCATGAGTGCTTCCCAGTCCTTTTAGGATGAAAGACTGATCAGGTGTGGCTGCACAGGCCTTTTTCCCAGCACTTGGGAGACTGGGACAGGGAGATCTTGAGTTCCAGGCTAGTCTGGGCCACGTAGTGAGGCCTTGTCTCAAAATAAGTAAATAAGTAAATGAACTGCAATTTTGATTTTCAAAAAGTAGAATGGATGAATCGTGGTTTGCGATAGCTGTGAGCAACACGTCCACTCCCTCTCCTCCTGCTCAAAGCTGGCACATCTTTTCCCATCTGATACCAGCTTATGAGCTCTGAATTTCTGACAGACAGAGAACTGGGTTCTCTTCCTCCAGTACCTCTTTCTTTCCCCCAACAGGGAGATTTCCAAGTTTTGGGAGCATCTTAGGATCATCTGGTCTACCCTCTCTCTATCAAACTCAATCTACCTTGAAGGGTAAATGTTGTCGAGAGGTAACAGAAGGATATCCGGGTTATTCCTGGAATCTGCCAGTACAAAATATTTCCCTGTTTCTGTGTCAGTATTTGGGCCTTAGACAAGATCACCCAGAGCCACAGGAAACCTCTTGCAGTCTGAGTAGCTGGGGAGACAGTAGAAGAACTAAATCTATTCCAGAAAATAAGGACTGGTTCAGAATCAGTAGGAGAAAGAAGCCCCCATGGCGACGTGGCCTTGTTCAGCAGTATGACCATCAACATCAAAGCACTGGCTGGCTCAGGGTCTGGAAGGGGAAGGTCCTAGATGAGGAAAAAGTCAAGGGGAAAAACAGTAGGAGTAAGGCCAGGAAGCAGGAATCCAAACTGGGTGGGCATTGCTCTAGTCCCCCCAAGCCCAGCTCATTACTTCTATACACTGTCTTCTTATACAAGACAGTGACCAGTCTGCTCCGGTTCTGGTGAGGCGTGCATTTTAATCCGTTCTGAAAATTTCACCACGCTTCTCCCTGCTCTGTGCCCTGCTGGTACATTCTAGGAATGCTGCAAAGAGCTAAGTCTCTTCGGGGTTCTTTCCCAACTGGAGCTGTATGCTGATTGGAGTCACATTTAGACAGGAAGCCCTCTTCCTGTCTGTAAAACAAGAAACATCTTCCAAGAAGACAGAGCTACAGTTTTCTTTATGTGTTGCTAAAGAACCAAGAGGGCCCCATTGCAAAATAACATTTCCCGAGCAGAGAAGGGCTGGTAGCGCCGCCTGCCAAATGTGGCTGTGCGTAGTGGTGTGTAGGGGAAACAGCTTTGTCAAGAGGAGGGAGGGTGGAGGGAGGTGGATCAGCACAATTTTTAGCAACAGCAGAATGGTGGAGTAGAAAGAACGCTTGCCTGGGAATTTGGAGACCTAGGCGCGCCTCTGACACACTGTGTGACCTTGGACGAGTCACTTTACCTCTCTGTGCATCAGCTTCCTCAGCTTCCAAAGTGATGAGGGAGGTAGACTGGCTGAACTCCAGAGATCCTTCCAGCCCTGTGCATCTTTGCTTCTGAGGGCTGAGAGTTGGGATTAAGCTCTGAGCCAATAGCCAATGGACCCCTGGGACTTTCTAGAGGCAAGAGAGAGGCCAAGACAGCTGCTTCAGGGAGTGGCTGGTCCTTGATTAAGGCTCAAATAATTAGCTCAGCTCCACAGTAAGCCTTCTGAAATTAAGAAAGAAAAAGATGTTTAGTTTCAAAAATAGCAGCTGATGTTGCTTCAAGCTGATTGGCTAGGGGTTTTGTAGGTTTTTATACAAAGACATCGTCTTTCCTCCTCTGTGGCATAGCAGTTCCAAGTCCCGATGCTGGAGTTAGTGTGACCCTCATCTGAATGCTCTCACTAGCTAAGCGTTCTTGGTCATGCTCTTTACCAGTGACCCACACCACCGTGTTGTTAGAAGTCCCAGTGAGGTAGCCCGCATCCAGCAGAGAGGACAGGGCTGGCCTTGAATAGCCAGTTAAGAAATCAGCAACCTTGAGATTGAGTACATGAACAATAACCATTTTATTGTGCTTTGTGAGTCTCAGTAGGGATGGCTCATCTGTGATCTGTTCTTCCAGCCTGAGGTTCTGGAATGGCTGGGGAAGGCTTGAAAGGTGCAACTCAATTCCCCTGAAACTCACTTTCCCCATCGGTAAAGTGACGAGAGGAGTAGAATGGAGCTGACCATTGAAAACTGAGGTCTATACCTCAATTGGGATGGTGGAGGCTGCACTCAGCTCCAGCTAGTGACCAGAGTGGCCTGTTTCCGGCACAGCATGATGTCTTAAGCACAAGCTCATTTCTTACCTCGAGGGATCCCAAGAAGGGAAGTGCAACAATTCAGACACTTGACTGGGACCTGTGAGGACATCATTCCAGATTCAGGCATTCACAGCCCCTGGAATTCAGGGATTTCTGTTGTTATCTGGCCACAGGAACTAGTCTAGATTCATGGGCGGGGCCAAGCGATTCCTTCTCTCCAAGGAAGAAATCTCTCTGTAGCATGTATGTTTAAAACCTCTACATCCATATATTCATACTCATTACTGGTACTGTTTGTTCCATGAGATTCAATCTCTTAACTAGATTAAAAGTTTCTTGAGGGCAGGAGCTATGTATTTCTCTGTATAATGCTTGTGAAGATAGATCAAAGCCAATACCTGCTTTAAAAAAATCAAATTAACTTGCATAGGCAGAAATATGATAGAAAAGACCCCAGGCCTTCGAGGCAAAGCAATCAGAATTCAAAATGTGCCCTTCAGCAAATTATCTGTCTTTCTCATCAAAATAAATAAATAATGAATGAATACGGTCATACCTATTGAAAGACTTAGGACTAACATCTGTGAAATACATAGGCAGTGATATAACTTTTGGTTGCTGGGTCTGTGGCATTATGGCATGTGCACAGCGTTCAAGTTCATATAAACTTGGATCTAAGTCTCATCACTGCTGTGTGACTGGAGACAGACCCCCTTCATCTCTTAGGGTCACAGGATTCTCATCTGTAATGTAGCTCTCTTAGGAATCCAGGTCATCTCTGATGTAAGCTCAGGACTTACTGCACATTGTCTATGAATTGAGTAGCGGGGGCAACTCATTGATGTATTGATTTGTCCACAGAATGCATGCAGTGAGCAACCAATGCTGCTAACTCCTGGTAGTCCCATTGGCTAAGTCCCTGGACACTGGGCATTGTAGATGCCTGGATATGGGATGATGTCCTCACAGGATGGAAAACAAGCCCTGTAGAGAGGAGCACAGGGGGCTGGTTAAGCATTTCAAGACAGTACTCCATTTTAACATGTCTGGGACTGAATTTTAATGGTTCCAGATGCCATTTGTCTCTATAGGATCCCTGATCCCTGCCAGTTGTACCACCCTTTTCTCAGAGACCCATGTGTCTAGTTCCCAGATATTCCCATGCCTTACAGCTATGTCACTGAAGGGAAACATGAGACATGGTGATTCTAACCTTGTGTCCGATTTTTTTTTTTTTTTGGTGTTTTTTTCCACTCTGCCTTGTATTTGGCAAAGTATACCGATCTGCCCAGTAATGGACCAAGTTAGGACCCTGGATTTAACTTTTCTGGGTAGCTCCTGGGACCTGTGTTCATTTCATTTTAAAGACAGACTCTCACTACACATTTCTGGCTGTCTTAGAACTCTCTGTGTAGACTAGGCTGACCTTGAATTCACAGAGATCCATCTGCCCCTTCTTCCTGAGTGGAGTGCTGGGATTAAAAGTGTAGGCCACTGAGCCAGGCAGGGCCATGGACTTCTCTTTAGGAAAGATTGATCATGAACTCCTCTGTTTCTTTTAGTCCATCTCCCAAGAGCTCCAATCTTGCCTCTTTTCCCCTTTTAGTTTAGATAATCTGATTTTTTTTGAAGTGAAAATGAGCTTGTTTTTAGTAAAAAAAAATGCACACAAAAAACATTTTTCAAAGGATATTGAGGTCAGTCATGGCAACCTCACACCGTTTCTACAGAGTGAACATCTCTACCTAGTGGCTTAGGTGACAAGGACATCTGGATTTCTGGATTTGGCTGGGTTTTTTGTTTGTTTGTTTGTTTGTTTGTTTTTGCCTGTATCTTCCTGCTTTAATAAGTCATTGCATCTCCTTGGAGTAGTCAACATGTGCTGGGTTTTGGCTGTCCAGGCTCCATCCATTCAGTCTTTCTGGAGGCAGCCTCCCCTGCATCAATTGAAACGTCATCCTTTACACCCGCTGGGTACCATGCCGTGACTCTGTGATGAGATGTCTTCCTTTTTCCTAATCTAGGAATTAGCTCTTGACCCATGTCAGGGTTGATGGAAAGCTTCTTTCCTGGAACTGGAATCTTGACCAGTGGGACAGAAAAACTGAACACAATGGCTGTCCATTTTACCTGTGCACTTGCTGAAGGATAAGATGTGTCTGCCTGCTTGTCGCCGGACCTGATCTGAAGATTTCCATGAAGCCCACAGGTCTCTGATAGCCTTCAAGAGAATTCCCCTGTTCTCAGAATTGTAACCAGATAACCGTACATCAGAGGGCTTTGGTTAACTTACTCCTGGGTGGGGGTGGCATAATTCTCTGTGGGCTTTGGAGAGGGCCAGACCTCCATTCTAACCACAGGCTTGTGGTTCACCAGCTGTGCCCTTAGGCAAGTTCATTTTTCTCTGAGGATGTCAAATCATTGTTCAATAATAGCAGTGGAATCCTGAAGCTTGACTCTTAGACTTGCCAGTACTTTGGAATCACCTAGGGAATATAAAATGATGAAATGCCCGGGCTCTATCCCCCTGAGATCCTGATTTAATGATTTTGGGGTGCATTTTGGATGTTGGGATTTTACAATGCGCACAGGTGTTTCTGGTGAATGGCCGTGTTGGAGAAAATTGAGGTGGAGAAATTCTTCACATTATGGGGAAGAACAAATAGATAAGTTAAATGCTCCATGTAAGGTAAGGATTGACAAAAGTCACCCCGCTTTCCTTAGTAAGGTAAATACGACTCACTGCTTTTGCTCTTCTGGCGCTGTTTCTTTGTTTGGGGGGTAGTCATAGCAATGCATGACAGCCAATCTGCAATGTGACCTCGCTTATTTATCCCATTTGAGGTGAAGGGCAATCATGAATGTAGCCAGAATCATAGAACATACAAAAATGTGATTACTTTCACATCCGTGGAGGAAATCTAGGGCAAGTTCAACAGTGCTTTGTGAGAACATTCTATGGAGTAACTGCTTTAATGGATAGACAAAATTGATTTATAATTACCATGGCAACAGCAAAATGGAATGATGTCTTCTTGAGGGATGTGGACCAGGACTGAGGAGGATTCTGTTTCACTTTGGCCCTACAACTTGCTGAGTGACCTTGGCTCCCTCAAGTAGTTCATCTCTCGAGTCCTCAGTTTCCCCAGAGCCTATTTTCTAATCTGAAGTCTTCAACTGAGTCTTTAAGGGAGTGCATTGATATGGCAGTAGTTAAGACAACGATAAGTATACTGTAGGAGACGGAATGAAAGCAGGACCTCAAGCCTGATACTCGGGTGAATTACAGACGCTGTTTGCCCACCCGCCGGCTTCCCCATAGTCTACCAAACCTATGTAGGCTTCTGTCTTCATAAAATCCTTTAAGCAAACAGGATGCTGCATGGAAAACCCTCATCCAACACATTGCTTCTTCACCTCAGTCCTGTTGACATGTTGGGTTTGCTTTGGTTGCTATTGTTGAATGGGGCTGCTCTGCTTATTATAAATTATTTACCAACATCCAAGACTTTTACCTATTAGATTTCAATAGAACTTTTTTGTGACAGGAAGAAAGCATTTCCAGACATTGTCAAGTGTCCCCTGAGGTAGAAGAAAGTCCCCTCCAGTTAAAAACCACTGCTGAGCTCCACTGTCATGAAGCATGCTTGCTTTAGTAAAACAGCAGAGTTTGTGAATGCCCAGTAGTTAATATCTGTGGTGTCCCCAGAGGCTCTTACAGCTGTCCACAACCCAGACAGCTGTTGGGAATCCCCATGTCCATTGTCACAGATGGGGGTTGCTTGCACAGCTAATGGTAATAATAAGAACTCTGGCTTCCATTTATTGAGTGTTTACTATGTGCTATGCACATGGCCAATTGTTTTATATATTTCATTGTCTCCATTAATTAATAACATTGACAGAGTTTGCAGATCAGTGGCTGGTCGGCCAGATCCAGGTCTTCAGTATGATGTATAGTGTGTGTGTGTGTGTGTGTGTGTGTGTGTGTGTGTGTGCATTGTGTGTATGTGTATATGTGTGTTTGTGTGTGTGTCATTGTCCACCTTGGTATTTTGAGATACGGTCTCACTAAGAGGGGGTCTCACCCATTAGGTTAGGTTGACTAGCCAGTGAGCTCCACATATCCTGTTCCCACCCCCTGAGTCCAAGGATGACAAGTGTATGCCTCTGTGACCAGCTTTTTTTTTGTGCCAGTCGTGGCTGGGACTCAAACTCAGAACCTATGCTTGTGGGGCAGGCACTGTACTGAGGGAGCTCTTTCCCCGGCACCTCACAGAATTTTCTCATGTTAATTTCTGGTCAACAAAATTTTCATATTGGGTGAATACATATATAACTCTATTTCTAGTGTCTTAAAAATTTTGACAAGTCTGACGACAGGCAGTCTGTTGGGTTCATGCAGCGCCGAGTGGCTTTTAGATGAGGTGTAGGTCCATTTCACTGCATCCCGGCCCCTCCCCCTGGAAACCTGGGTTCTGGGTGTGTGTCAGCTGCCATTTGACACCCTGCTTATCATTTTTTAAAAACCTAACTTCATTTATTAGTCTCTTGGGTTAGCTCCTTGTAACTGTTATGTTCTGCCTTACATCCTCACTGGGTGGTATATGTTACTGTTCTCATTTTGAAGATGGGGAAACTGAGGCTCAATAAAAGCAAAGCTCTCACCCAGAGTCATATATCGAATGATCAATTGACAAAGCAATTGCGAAGCAAAGAGCCTTGCTGCCCCTCCTGAGTAACCCTGCCTGGCAGCGCGGAGAGTATTCTGGGCAAGCATATCCCTACATCCTGAAGTGCCCTGGCCACATCTTCTGCATCTTCGAGTTTCCTTGGAGAACCAACTCCTAATGTCCCTTTTGCTCACCAGGAACCACATGTGGGCCAGGCTGGGAAGAGTGTCTTTTGACTATAGTTCCCCAGGCTGCGTTTTTCTGTGTCTGTACCACTTTGGGGCTGTGTCCAATGACTGCTCACACACGCCTACGTAGCCGAGGGGCCAGCTGGTGTGTGTGTGTGCGCGCACGCGCTTCTGCCTGAGACGAGGCTGCTTGCCTGTGGGGAGGATGTGATTGCTTTAGGAAATTAAGTGGGAGTGATTAATTAGGAAATGTACTAAGGACTTTGGAAAGAAATAGAAGCTGGGAAAAAAATGGACCCCTAAATACAGAATACTTCTTCTGGCCACATGGCTAAGGAGACGGCGCTCTGAGGGAGTGAAAACCTTCCTTCCTGCGGCTTCTGAAACTGTTGCTCGCTGGAGCATCATCACCTTGCATGAGGATGCTGGAAGGAACCCCAAGGCCAGCTGGTCCAGCCTCTCCTTTCTCTGAGCAGACTTGAAGGCACAGGAAACTCTGAGGGGGATGAGAAGGAAGTAGGAGGTAGATTATAGGAAACAGTAGGACTTGGGACTCAGAAGACCCGGGTCTTGATCCCTGATACTTTCCTGCTAATGTGCAATACCAGTCCAGTATCTGTCAGGCTTCTCACTGCTCAATGAAGTCATTATCAAAGAGTAAATGAGCAAAAACTTGCATAATGACCGCTGCTGAGTGGTATGTGTGCTAGGCAGGAATGTTCTAGAACCTCGTTTGTGTTTTCTTAATCCCTGTGACCATCCCATGAGGTTGGTACTATTAGTAGCTCATTTTATAGAAGAGAAACACTATTGGAGGATACACTATTTATGTAGTGCTCCAACACTGCTAAGTGGCCAACGCCAAGTTTCATATGCAGGTTGACTCAGGAGTCCATGTTCTCAACTGTTCTGCCTCTGAGGCATATTACATAGTTTGCAGATAACATTAGTAATCAATATGAAAAATGACACATGTATTATAATTTATATATTGTTGCTTTAATATAAAGAAATTGATGTTATACTTTGTAAGGCTGAACTCTGAGGAGTTTGCGTTTTTGCTCCTAAGAAAGGTTAGCTGGGTAGTGGCGGCACATGCCTTTAATCCCAGCACTTGAGAGGCAGAGGCAGAGAGTTCAAGGCTAGCCTGGTCTACAGAGTGAGTTCTAGGACAGCCAGGACTGCGCAGTGAAACCCTGTCTCAAAAAAAAGGTTAGATGCAGTAATTTCAAAGAAGTTATTGTCATACAAGTTGCATGAGCATCCATGATCCAAAATTCCAAACCTTGGTCTATCCCCGAATCTTAAACTTTTTGAGAGCCAATGTGATGCGTCAAGTGGAAAATCCCATAATGGTCCTAATGTAATGAGTTGCGGTCTAAATGCAGTGCATAGAACACACTGTGTATCTTCATCCGCGTTTCTATTGCTGTGATGAAACATCATGACCAAAGCAACTTGGGGAGAAAGGGTTTAATTGGCTTAGGTTTCCACATCACTGTTCATCATTGAAGGAAGTCAGGACAGGAACGCAAACAGAGCAGAAACCTGGAGGCAGGAGCTGATGCAGAGGCCATGGAGGGGTGCAGCTTACTGGCTTGCTCCCCATGGCTTGCTCAGCCTGCTTTCTTATCAGCCCAGGGATGGCACCACCTGGAATGGGCTAGGCCCTCCTCCATCAATCCCTAATTAAGAAAATGCCCTACAGGCTTGCCTACAACCCAATCTTAGGATCTTGTGCAGGCACTTTCTTAATTGAGGTTCCCTTCTCTCAGGTGACTTCAGCTTGTGTCAAGTTGATGTGAGACTATCCAGCACACTGTATATAAAATGATGGTCAGGTTGTGTGTACAAAGTGCACATGAAGCAGGAATGACCATCACGTTTAAACCTGTATCTCCTCTCTTCAAGGTAGCTAGTAGATATAACACACAAGCATTCTAAGAGGTGGGGAGTGAGGGGTAACCTCTGATATCAAAAACACAAAAGTCACAGAAAGTTTCTGAGACTGTTTCTTCCTCCACAGCACAACCTTGTGCTGCTATCCCATGACAATGAGACAGAACATGTGTGGTGGGGATGTATGGGACTCAATAACCAGGATCTACTGTTGTTATCGGGCCCCAGCCCCCTACACACCTGCACAGTCCTGCCATGTGAAACTCCACCTTCACGTGCCCCAGCATGGCTTTGCTTTTGAGGGTCTCCGTGTCTAATAAAAACTTTCAGTTACATACAGGTGAAACATGGGCCCGGGAGCTCTCTTTTTGTTTCATCAGACTGATATTTTCAATATGCGTCAGTCTAGCACAAAGCTTCCTGTCAGGCTGAGTCGAATGCTGTTGCCTTCACTCATGTACATAAGAATTATGGTGCCGTCAGCATGAAATACTTCATGGCCCTGGCCTCCTAGTTCACTCCTGTGGCATTCTCTCAGGGGTCCTAGCAGGGCAGCGCCTTGTTTGTCTCACTGGACCTTGGGCTCATTTGCCTACCCTCTTTTTGGAAACTCTCTCCAACCCCAGTGCCACCTGTGGATTGCTGCACAGTAGACGCCCTCTCTGAGTGCTTGGAGTGTGGGCTCTAGGGCTTTGCAGGAGACCTCGAGGGTTACTGGCGTTGTTGTCCCTCAAACATCTGGTCAGAATAAGGTTGGAGAGGTTAGCGGCCCCAAAGAAGAAGACATAGGCCCAGTTCCTTGTGGGAGACCCTAGGTGTGCCACTGGATGCAGGTTCTCCAGAAGACTAGCAGGAAGGATAAGCAGTGAGTCTGCTCATCCTGAGCCCCTTTTCCTTCCCAGAGTTCTGGTGTTGAGAGGAATTAGGCAAAGGAGGGCCTGGGCTTGGGCCTGTGGGTCCACGTTGGAGTTCATAGTAACGGCGAGAGATAACTTTTATGGAGAGCTTATGCTGTGCCAGGGACCATGCTAAGTGCTTTTAATGTTCCATTTTACTGCACACAGGACTTGGACTGGATCCGAACTGAGGCGCAGGGGGATAAATAGGACACATACCTGGCATACAGCTGTGATTCAGGGCAGCCCATTCAACCCACTGCTTTGGTTTTGGAAACGTGACTCTGTAGCTTATTTGTCTTCTTAATTCTCCTGATGCTTAAGCAGCAGGTTCCACTGGCTCCTGGGTATAACAACCAGGCAGGTAACAGAGCCAGTGGTCCCTGGGTGAAAACCCTGATGCCTGCCCTTTAGTCGTTGCCTGTGTCTTGCTTGCAGAGCTGGGTTTTCTGGTACACATTTCCAGTCCTATCAATAAAGGAGTGAGGAGAAGCCGAGCAGACATCAAACTTAATCATGTAATTATTTAAGCAGGGGAGCCCATTCATGCATTCATTTGTTCATTCATCAGACAAAGGTCTGTGCAGTGTGTCTTTGTGCACCTGTGATACAGAGGGACCATGATAAAGCAGTTACTACCTCCTTACTTCGCTTACAGAGAATCACCTCCCCACACCTACTGTCGCAGTCGTAATAACAGCAAGGCAGAGCAAAGCGAAACCAAGAGCATAGGGAGGACGTGGGGAGTTGGTAGAAATACCAAAGGTAACTGCTGTTGAAAAGAGGACAGTAGCTCCTTGAAAAGTTAAACATGGAATTATCATGTGACTCATCAGTTCCACTCTAGGTAGATACCCCAAAGGATTAAAAGTGGGGACTCAAAACAGATTAGTGTGTGTCAGGGTTCATCGCAGCATTATTCACGATAGTTCAAGGAGGAAACAACCCAAGTGTCTTATCAGCAGATGAATGATGAGCAGAATGTGTGTTTCTACATAATGGGAGTTGATTTGTCCTCCAGAACCAGTGGAGGTCTCATACATGCCACAGTGGGCCTTGAAAGCATCGTACAGAGTGAAAGAGCCAACACACAGAAGAACAAACATTGTATGACGCCACGTAATTACATGAAATGTCCATAGTAGGGAAATTCACAGGTAGCAAGAGCATTCGAGTTGTCAGGGGCTGGTGAGATGGCTCAGAGGGTAAAGGTGCTTGCTGCCAAAACTGAGGACCTGAGTTCTATCCCTGCCTTGAGTTTGGTCCTTGTAAGTCACATGGTAGAGGGAGAGAAGCGACTCCCATAAGTTGTCCTGACCTCTACACATGTGCTGTGGGATGTGCACACCATGAACCCACAAACACTAAATAAATTAAAAAAAGGTTGAGTTTTCAGAAGCTGGGAGGGATGG
Source organism: Peromyscus eremicus (assembly GCF_949786415.1). Taxonomy (NCBI): domain Eukaryota; kingdom Metazoa; phylum Chordata; class Mammalia; order Rodentia; family Cricetidae; genus Peromyscus; species Peromyscus eremicus. The sequence goes on from NC_081423.1 coordinate 19,104,150, forward strand.
AGAATAAGTGTCTGACGGGCACAGAGGTTCTGGTTGGGGTGACAAAAATGTTCTGGGACTAGAGATGGTGCTAGCCATACAGTGTCGACAACGTCCTTAATGTCACTAGACAGTACATGTAAAAATATATTAAAAGATGTAGAAATTAAACCAGAAATGCTTAACCTATTACAAATACCTATCACTTCTTGATTGTCTGAGATTAAATCAAATTTGCAGGCACAGTAAATAAAACCACTATCATTAAAATGGCAAAAATCATGTTCTGTACACTCTACCACCTTAAAAAATAAATCTCATCCCAGAATGATATATGGTGGAAAGGCTACGTAGTACGGAGAACTCGATAGAAACCCCTTTCTCGCTCAGCACAGCACCCGAGCCTTCTGCCGAGCACAGGGCTTGGCCTGGAGTACAGGCTTATTTCTTTTCCTGCAGAGCCAAACTGGGAACACAATAATTCTATTTGTAGTTGAAAATGGCAGTGAGGCTGTTGAGTGTAAATTTTACTACCATGGCAACCGTGGAACACAAAGATGATAAAAATGAAAATGCAGGAATATTTTTGGCAGGTGGGGTCAGCTGGAGGTAACACGGTTCCTTGCAGGTAACTGCAGGATTTGAAGGAGAGCGGATTGTTAATAATTGTTTCTAAAAACTCAGCATCCCAAGTTAGGCCGTGTCCTCTTGGTTCCAGTTGAGGGCATTCAGGCTGCTCTTTGGACCAACTGAACCAAAGCAGAGAAAGGACGAAGTTCAGGTCGGTAATGGACTCCAGGAATCTTGGTTAGCAGTTTTCACGGGAAGACTGGAGTCCACCTTCTCTTGTCTGCGCTGAATCCCAGCCTAGCTCAGTCCCCGGGAAGACGTACTGCGAACCTTATAGATCTCCTGGGCTGCTCACAGAGTGGCAGCTGCTATCTGGGGGATGTGGTTGAGGAGAGAGGAAAGAAGACCCCAATTTGTCCATTAAGGAAAGAGACTTGGGCAGCAGTAAAGGATGCATCTTCCTATGTTGTCTCCCAAGTCAGAACGCCTGCCTGCCGAAGGAGAAATGGCCGTGGGAAGCCGCTGTAACTTCCTTGTCTTCCACCTAGCTCGCTTAGTTTAGGCTTAGCTCACAATTTTGAATTGGAAAGAAAAAAATCTTTGCTCCACCTCCCACTCCTGGCATTCACAAGCTGGGAGCAGTTTTAGAACTCAGAGCCTGATTTTCCACAGGGTCCCTTTCCCGTCCTGAGTCTGTCTGTAATGTCGCTATCTAGACTCCGTTCTGAGCTACATCCTTTCCAGTACTCGGTGTGACACAGTGACACTGTAAAAGAGCCAGGCCTCTGACAGTGTGGCTGAGTGCACCACGTTTCAAAGACTTTCAGCAGCCTCTGAGGGAAAGTGGGATGATTTTATGGCAGTTGAAGAATAGGTATCCCCTTGGACACATAATAGTTGTATAATTCAGGGCATAAACATCACTGTTATTGTGTATTATGAAATGGATTTGATACCTATATTCCAGGGTTCATGACATGTCATGCATCACATGTGTGTTTGATATAAGCACCTATACCCTGCACATAAGCAAGTACTTCATAGCTACTGGTATTATGAGACCAAGTGGTCATTTTGTGGATTGATATCTGAGTGAACTGCTGCTGCCCAGAATGTAGCAGATGGTCTTTGGCCACATACACACACGACACCCAGGGATGGCATCTGTAGAGCACTCACTGTATTCATACCTTCAGCTACCTGGCTTATACATGTCACGTCTTGATCCCACAGCAACTCCATGAAGTTAGATCATTATTTTACCTGGCTTCCAGAAGAAAACGGAGGCTTAATTTCCTTAAATGATTCATCCCAGACCACTCAACTCTGAAGGATTTGAACCTAGAGTCCAGATGCTTAACCAATATTCTGGGTACCAATGTGTGTGTGTGTGTGTGTGTGTGTGTGGGTGCTTCATTGGAGTCCATTTAAAGGCAGAACCAGGAAAATGGCTGCCTCACGTTCGGAGACTCATGTTGTGATCATTCATTCTAAGAAGCCCTTGACCAATCATGGGCATGTCTCCCTGTGCCGCAGGATGTTGCTTTTCCGGGCTTGCCACATCTAGTCTCCATCAGTCATGCAGTAATTAGCTCATTCTTTCCTTCCTTCATCCTGTCAACACTCACGTGTAGAACAGCATCACTGCGCTGTGACTGCTAGGTTTGAGGTCATCTAATGGGCTGCCCCAGGCGCTGTGCTAGTGAATTTCACACATTATCTTATGTACTCTGCATGGGAGGCCTCATTACTTCTCACTGTGTATCACTTCTTCACAGTTGATAAAATGAATGAAGAAGACATTAAAGCTGGGGGCTGGAGAGATGGCTCAGCAGTTAAGAGTGCATATTGCCTTTTTTAAACAGGGTTTCTCACTGTCCTAGAACTCACTCTGTAGACCAGGCTGGCCTCCAACTCACAGAGATCCACATGAATTCTGGGATTAAAAGCGTGTACTGCCACTGCCACCACCACCACCACCACCACCGCCACCGCCGCCGCCGCCGCCGCCGCCTGGCTGCATGCTGCCTTTGCAGAGGACTGGAGTTCTGTTCCCAGCACCCATGAGTTGGGCAGCTCACAACTACCTGTGACTGCAGCTCCCAGTGAGGGATCTGATACATATGGATACCTGCACTCACATGTGGCTATACAGACAAACATAACATTTTAAAGACATTAAAGTAACTATCTTAGTTCCCCCAGATTGTGTCAGAAGCAGGATTCAGATTCTTCAAAGCTTTCTATAACCTAAGGAGATGCTTCGTCTCTTCAGTACCCACAGTGTTAGTCATCTAGGTAGAGTCTCCAACTGGAGTGGATGCCAGAACACCCGGAGGACTTGTTAATATGTATCTTGGTGGGCTCCCACCTCTCCAGACATCCTGCTCCAACAGACTGAGTGAGGCCTACCTGGCAGTGTACATTTGTGGCTGGTTCTCTGAGGAATGCTGTTATGGTTGGTCTGCGGAGCATACTTTGTGGGGGGGGTGTCACTGCTCCTCCCCGAGGATCCCAAATTTATTACTCCCCTAGCATGACACAGCACCTAGTATATTGTAATACCTGAAATATATTTGTTTACTTTGACCTGTTCAGGTACAGATCTATCTCTCCTCTATGTACGTTGTTATTTTGACCTCTCTGTGTGCACTTTCTTAAACTTTGCCATTTAAGATTTAAGGAAGTTCCATGGGGTCAGACATCTGTATGCCTAGCGCATGGTGCAGGGTCTTGCATTTATGGTATGCTTGGTAAACATTAGCTTGATTGGTTGGTTTAGAGATGAATCTCAATGAGACCTGAACTGAAATCTAGATGGTATCTAAGGGGGCACCTTGAGGCACTCCACGGGGTCTTACAAGAGGGCCTGGCACCATAGTTGGTCTTCAGATGTATTTGTTGAATTGCTGGTATTATTGTAGCTTTGTGGTCAACAACCTGGACATTTACCTGGTATCTTTAGCCTAATTCCAGTTTGGGAGTTCAGCCTCCAAACTAAAGTTGGTAGATGGAATTTTCCAGCAACTACTCTGTCCATACATTGAAATCACTTGGTGGCTTTAGCATGATGTGATGGCACCCCATATGTCTGTCCCCTGGCCCCAGATTCTGGCTTGGTTAGTCTGGAGTGTAACTGAAGCAGCAAGACTTTTAATGCTCCCCTGGGTGATGTGATATGCAGCCAAGGTAGGGGACCTCACTGGGGTATTTGGCTTCTTCATTTTCCTTGGACATTTACAGAAAGTTGTTCATGTATATGTGTATGTACGTGAGCATACATGCAGAGAAATGGGGAGCTATGTCTTCCTCTTGAGTGATCCACCTCTCATACTCTAAAATGAAGATGCAAGGATTGCAAGTCAAGTCTCAAGTAGAGACTTAGCAAAGTCACATGGCCACCTGAGAGCAACAAGGATGCCTGCCACCGTCTCCTGTGGCCGTGTTTGGGCAACTGCTGGTTGCCACATCTCGTGATGTGGGGGCTCTTTTTTCCCAGGCTGGAGGCGGGAATAGGGGCTGAATGCAGGTGATGTGGCTGTTGTAAGGCCCTTTTGTTCTCTCTCTCTCAGTTCAGAAGGGGCTGTCCTGCCAGGGGCTGAAGTGTGGGGCTTAGCATTTGGCACCACGTGCCTTGGTGCTGAGCTTATTCTTGGGTTTCTTGGTGGCGACACACCCGGCTATGTGAGCCCACAAGCTGGCTGAGAGTAATGGGAAAGGTCATGCTGGGGCCTTCACCCCAGCAGGTTTCTTGACTCAGCACAATCCTGGTGTAATTAAGCATGGCAAGAAGAAAAAGGGGCATGGGTTGGTGCTTACCCATGTGCACTCAGCCCAGGCCCCAGGGGTCCTGGGGATTCAGAAGTGCCAGCTGCTCTCGATTTATGGGAGCCAGGATTTGGCTCACCAAGGCTACCTCCATGTCTGGGACTCTTGTTTCAGTAGCCAGCAGGATTGACTCTCCGAGTGGTATGACTGTGTGGGCAGCCCTCAGTCTCCCTGGACCCCAGTCACCTCTGTGCCATTTGAAGCTGACTGGGTCACATGATTATAGCAGTATGTTCAAATCACCTCCGTTGTTTGAGCGTAGCACCTGGCAGGAGCTGTGCTGGACACCAGAGCAGGAGATGAGTCTTGGACTTGGCTTCTTTGGGTAGATGGGAAAGCAGTGTACAGTCTGGAATTTACTTACCTACCTGGGCCAGACAGGTATTATAAGTGATTAACTTGGGCGCCTGCGAGGTCATAAGAAGGAATAAGTGCACAGTGAACTTGGTTTCACATGCCCAGTCAGGTGCTGTGGCACATGCCCGAGGGTTTCATGTACTGTGGGGTTGGCCCCCATGCCGGTAATACAGAGTTGGTGGGATTTAAGAGGTAAGGCCTAGGGCATGGTAATTAGGTCATGAGGGCCCCGTCCTTGCAAAGATTAGTATCATTCTCATCAGATTCCTGCTAGGGTTCTTCTGAAGGAACACACATGACCCTGGACTCTCCAGCTGTCTGACTGACCATTTGATCTCTCCTGCATGGGTTCCCTTCGTGATGCCTCCTGCATGAAGCCCTCACCAGAGTTGGACAGGTGGGGTCTCCCCACCTCAGACTTAAGTACGAAGTGTTTTGCTCTAACAGCAGACCACGAGGGTATTTTAGAAGCTCTTTTACCAACTAAATAACAACAGCAAGCCATGTGGTAGGACTGGATAATGAGCAGCCAATGTAAAACCCACTCTCTGGCCACTGTGGGCAGTGAGTTCTCAGCTGGGAATTGAGCCAGGGTATTGGGTCAGGGTAGAGGTGTCACCATGATGCAAATGGAGCAGGGCAGGAACCGCATTGACTCTGTCCTCTAACTATGCCCCCTTCAGAAGCAAGAGAGCTGAGGTCAGAGAGAAGGAACAGAATGGGGTCTTGAGTGCCCTTGGCACAACACCTAGAGCCAAGCTGGCCTCTGCCCTGCACCCCCCCCCCGGTTCCTTCTAGTCTCCTTCCCATCCTGCACTGTACCCCCATTGCCCATCACCAGTCTGTGCCCACTTCTTCCCATAAGGAGGGAGATATGCAGACTTTGCCAGTGACCCCAGCCAGTTGGACTGTGTCTGTAACGAGAGGGTCTATGAGATGGGTTCTAGAATTAGAGAGGCCAGAGTCAGCCCAAGGGTCCTTCCTCTAAGAAGCAAAAGAAGAAGCAGCAGCCTCGGGCTTAGGCAGTGACATTGGCAAGTCCTTTGCTCTGAGGTTTGAAGTCCTCCGTAACTTCTAGGGCTCTCTTGGTTTTGATCCGTTCCTATGTTTAGCTCCGATCTCCAGAATATAGGGCTCCCCCACTGCTTTATTTGTCCATCTACGCACCCCTGGCTTATGTTTCCGTGGAGAGAACGCTGTGGTGGAAGTTGCCTTCTTGCTGAAACAATCTGATCCCATGCGGTGCCCCACGCACCGGCATCGGGCCCCAAGCCACGTCAGAGTCAACAAACCACAGCCTGAAATTGCAGCCAGCCAAGGCAGAGGAGTCTTTAATTTGGACTTAAAATAGCCCACAGCCTGAGAGTTTTGTGGGGACCAAGAGCAAGGTGTAGGAATGGGTGCTGGGGGGCCTATCTCTGGAGCCAAGGCCATGAACTGTGGGCAAGGCATGGGGAGGGATCGCGTGGCTGAGTTGGAGGTCCCATAGCTTATTTGAGGTTGCCTCTTGAATCTCTTTCCTAATACGAGGGGAACAATGTGATGGTAGAATCACACAGGGCCTGTCCCCTTCATTTGGAAAGCCTTTGTGCCCCTCTTTCTTCAAATCTCTGTACATTATGTTAACTACTATCAGCACCACCATGATTAGGATCTCTTGGGTTACCTTCCCATTACATGCTCCCTCTTGGATGCCATTTGCTGTGTTTACTGTTGAACAGTGCCCCCTGGAGTTGTGAAAGCAGCAACATCAGAGCAAAGAGATAGTGAGCACATTGGACCACTGTTATAACCACTTGGTGTGTATAAACTTATTTAATTCTCAGTCCAACAAAAGGACCGAGGAAGGTACCTGTGTTAGAGGTTAGCCCCATTGTACAGACAGGAAATGGAGGCACAAAGACTTGCAAGAACGCCCTCAAAATTGTGCACTGTTCTGTCCATCCAGGACTGAGGGAGCTTGAGCCTGGTGGAGGCGCCCACATGGTCAGCCATTCTCTTTTCTCCCAGAGCCATTGTGATGCAGTTTATTCTTGTCACTACACTGCCTGCCATCTTCTTGATTTTGACCTTGCTCGATATAGAGGCTTCTAGAACAAGGGTCAGCGAACATTTTGTACTAAAGCTGAAAGTAATTATTTACTTTCTGGGGATCCTACAGCCTTAGCGGAGTGACAAGAGTCAGTTCTGTCCACATAGAGCAAAAACAGCCATGAGCACTATGTAAGTGGGTGATTGTGGCTGTGTTCCAAGAAAATCGTATTTATGGCTATCGAAATTTGAATTTCATGTAATTTTATGTGTCGTGAAATATTATACTTTTAATTTTTTTCCTGCCCAGTTAGAAAACATAAAATCTATTCTTAGCTCCCAGGCCATAGAAGAAGCAGTGGATTTGATTAGGCTTGTGGCCTGCAGTTTGCTGACCCCTGTTGCAGAACATAGGGACTTGGGGTTGGGGATTTATTGTCATTTCTGCTTCCACATTTGAATGAATTACTAGAGGTAGGCTTTATTAGCTCCTCGGGATGACTTGGGGATACTGTTGACTTCTAGGGGATGAATAAACATTCCCCTTCTCAAAGCAAAGAATGGAAAGCCAGTCCTGTGAGAAAGACTGGGAAAAGGGCAGGCAGCAGCCTCTTCACTTAGCCTTCCTTGGGATGTGTAGGAGGGTAAGGAGAGAACGGTCTTTTTCTCTCTACGTGAATTGTAGAGATTTATTCTTCACAAATAGACCTATGAATAGAACGTGATTCATAATGGGAAACAGATTTCTTCCCCCTCAAGATAAATGGAATGTCCCCACCTCCCAAACTGAGAAGAGAATTGTTTCCTCTTTACAAAGGAAACAAATTGGATTCCCCGAGGAATAATCAGGGATGTTTTTTAAATTGTCATAATAAGCAAGATATGGTTTCATGGATGATGAAAGGAGACTTGCCTTCCCTGAGTCTGGACATGAAGGATGGGTTGGACAATCAGACGGGTCCTTCTCCCTCCCTGTCTTGTTCCTGTCCCTTCGATTTTATCAGTGCCAGATGGCAAAGCGTGACTCCCGCCTCAGCAGGCTTGGTGGGCCTGCCCTGGACCCACGGTCCCACTGTAAAGACATTCTCCTCCTTTCCTGCTCTTCAGTCTACTGAAGGAGGTCGCCTTTCCTCAGCCCAGCTTCTTGACGTCTTCAGTTCATTTTGCTCTAGAAGAGAGGATGCTGCAGGTGGGGCAGTCGTCTGGGCAAAGGCATGGTGTCTGAGGTGAGCCTCGTGGCCGCAGAGGACCTACCTGTGGGATGAGCCATTTGGGTTACATTTCTAGACAGTTGGGTATTGGACCGAGGCCCTTTGTCTCGCAGAAGGTGGAGAACCATGGAGGATGGAAGAACGGGGCCTGCGGACTTGGAGAGGAGTTAGCATGGTTAAATGTGGCTGTACATAACTGGCGGGTTAGTCCACAAGCAGGTGGTTAGGAAGGGGAACCAACTGCCATCACCTGATTAAAAATCTTACCTTCCTCATCCTTCACTGGTTGCTGGAGACCTGGAAGGGACCCCATGCAGCCCTTGTCCTCGTGCTCACAGGCTAATAAACTGATGTCTTTAGTTTCCTGAGAACTTAGTGGCAGAGAGCAGGAGCTGAGGCAGAGAGCTGCCCTTTAGAACCATTGCTCTGTGGACAGTGCTTCCAAATGTGTCTGAACTGGGGCAAGTGCCTTAACCTCTCTGGACCTTACTTGCCCACAGAATGGCAGAATAGGATAAGATTGTTATGGGATTGCTAGGAGGACTTAGGAAATGAATAGAACTTGATACATTATGAAAACAATACACAGAAAAACTGTCATTAGCCATCATTTTTGTACTTTCTCAGCAGTAGTGGTTCCTGAATTTATTCAAGCCTTTTAAAATTTATCAAATTCTTTTTTTCCCCCCACATGATCTCATTTGGTTTTCTCACAAGACCTCTGAGGATCAGCAAGGGCTACTAAGCCATTTTACAGACAGCAAGGATGGTTTTTCCCAAACCACACGATTAGCATGTTATAAGATGGGCTGTAAGCCTCTAAGCTCCACACTTATCTACTTCTTTCTGACTTCATGCCACCGTGCCTCCGTACACGGATGCAGAGCTGTGCCTAGCTTGTGGATGCCTCTGTAAGTGGCAAGCATTCTCTTTTCTCAAGGAGCTTTGGGTGTCATCGAAAAGCAAGAGCTCTATTTTAGAAAGTAGAGAGACACACATGCAAATGGGAACCATCTTTACCATCTCTAGATAGAGAAGACTGACTAGAAATGGACCAGCCAGGGGACTCACATAGTGCCATCAAATGACACCCAGAATTTCCTTGTACTGAACCTGCAGAGACCTGCCTCTGATTTCCTGCATGTCACTTGGCAAATTCCCTCCATGTGTGAAACAAGAAAAGAAGCCAGCGTTCTGGTGGATGGTGTTAGCTCCAAGTTGCATCACTCACCCCGCCCCCTTCGCAACAGACCTTAACGTTATTCTGTGATTACTTAGCATCATCCTTCCAAAATGTGCATCAAATTAAGGAGTTATTAGGGCATGGCAGGACATGTTTATGGGGAAGAATTTCCTTTAAAGTCACAGCTCAGCCTGAACTCACTTTATTAGTGTTTATACAAAGCATGTAGCCAGTTCCAGTGCAACCCATGTTTATATTCTTGCAGCAATCATTGCGTTCCTCAGGCTGTCCTGTCCTCTTTTCTTAAAGTGATCGGTGTACCTATGCTACAGGTTCATAACATGTGTGCTGTGTGGCTGGTTAGAAAGGTTTGCCCCATTCCAGAGTACAACCATAACATGTCTCACAAATAGCTGCAGACTTGGAAATGGTCAGAGGCCCAGGTGGACCAAATGGTCATGCACACTTGTAATTCCAGCATTAAGGAGGCTGAGGCAGGAGGATGACCACAAGTTTGAGGCAAGCCTAATCTACATGGTCTGTTCAAAGACCACCTGGGTGACATAAATGGACCCTGTCTCAAAAATCAAACAATCACAACAAAACAAAGACATAATGAACAACCATGCTCCCTATGAGTAATTCCTTTGACACTTGGTGGTACCATGAGTATTTGTGGCTCTAGCTAGTAGGCTGATTTTAGTGATTTGCATTAGACAGTCCCAATGTTTACTTACCTAACTCGTGATATACTTGTTAACTTACGAAAGTATTCAACTTGGATAATGAACACAATGCATTTCAAGACATCTTCAAGTATAACTCAATTAAAATGGTTAGTATCAGGGCTAGGAGAGATGGCTTAGCTGCTAAGAGCACTTGCTGTTCTTCCAGAGGACCTGTTCAGTTCTCAGCACCCATGCTGAGTGAATTATAACCACCTGTAACTCCAGGTCCAGGGCATCTGGCACCCTCTTCTGACCCTCGGGCACCTGCACTATATGGCATCCACTCTCTTTCATATACACATAAATAAAAAATAATAAAAACGAATCTTTAAAACATTAAAAAAAACAGTTATATGTAAGAGCTCAAGTTCAGGTGACTCCACCATTCAGCAGACTTTTGATGCTGTTTGTTTGTTTGTTGTATATCCCTTTTATGTGTCAGATGTTGTACTGATCCTTGGGGATTGAGGTATAACCGAAGTATGGTCCTGATCCTGAGAGGGTAGAATTTATTAGTTCAGCTGAAATGATGGGATATTACTAAAATTTCCTGAACAGACACTTAGTTCGTGTGTCACCCTTCAGGACTTCATGCTTCAGTGGCTTAGTTTTTAGGCATCTGGTACCCTGACCACCTGGATATCAATGCTGCTATATTACTTGCCTGCTTGTGACCCTAGACAAGTGCTCTCAGATCCCTGCACCCCCACTTGTTTACTCATAAAATGGGACAACCTTATTGACTTCATAAGTTGGAAAGTTAGTCAGTACACATTGTCTCTTCCATAATAATTACCCTGTTAGCAGAAATTTACTTAGGTCCCCATACAGCTGGCTGCAGAATTGGTACTTCTGTTGACTGGAGTTATATAGTCTTTGAAAGATAAAATTTTGTTGAAGAGAATAGTGGAGTCCAAAGCCAATTAATTGTTATATATTGTGACCTTAGCGGCTCAATCATTTAACCTTTTTTTTTCTAAGAAGGGGGAGAAACTTTTTCAAATTTATATCATGAGCTAGAGAGGAAGGAAAATCATGGATACCCAAGTCTTCAGCCCATCTTTGCTCTGTTGGCGTCCTGCCAGGTCTATTAGTCAGCATAGACTAAGCTCTGCTGCAGGAACAAATAATCCCAAATGTATCGGCATTAGAATGGGAGACTAATCCTGCTGCTTCCTGTTATCACAGTGTAGTATACTTGGTCTAGGCGTTTCTGGGGGTGTGGCTCATGTTCCAGCAGTCACTCAGGATCCCAGGCCCCCTCTATCTTGAGAAACCACCATTTTGACACACAGTCTCTGCATGACAGGATGAGAAGTTCAAGGGGAAGACAGGGTAATGCTGTTCAGGGTGTTTTATGGCCTTGCCTGGAAGCAGCTTATATTGCTTCCATTCACATTCTTTTAATCAGTCAGATGGTCTCACTTAGATGCGAAGGGGTGTGGGAAGTTTCATCTTGTGGATTGCTGAGGGGGTAATGAAGCAGTTAGGGGACGTATAGCGGTGTCTGCCTTAGCGAGCTCCTTTTTTTTTTTTTTTTTTTTTTTTTTTTTTGCCAGTTTTCCAAAGGCAGACTCCAAATATTTATGTGATTTGGGGTTGCCACTTCCCATCATTGGAAGAGCCATTTTGTCACGAGCTCCCACAAGCAGTGTTGGGATAGGTTTTGAGAAAACACCTTCTGGGGAGACTTTGGAAGGGCCTGAGACTTCTGGGCACAACAAAGGGACATACCAAGTGAGCCCTTTGGGCCCATGGTCATCAGCCCCTCCAGATGAGTGCTCAGAAAAGAGTCAGTTGCCTTGGCCATCGTTGTCATGGGGAGGGAGAACTCACTCTCTGTCTCTGTCTCTCTCTGTCTCTCTGTCTCTCTCTGTCTTTCTCTGTCTCTGTCTCTCTCGTCTCTCTCACTCTGTCTCTCTGTCTCTCTCTCTCTGTCTGTCTGTCTCTCTCTCTCTCTCTCTCTCTCTCTAGGCTGTGCCTGGGATGGATCAGGGAGGGTGACACATCAGGGCTGTAGGTTAGATGAGGTGTCTCTTCAGTGCTAATGAGGCGCCAAGGAAGGTCTCATCATCACCTTCTAACTTTTACATGTGCTCACATTTTGTCTGGAGAGGACTGAGTCCCACAAGTTGTCCTCTGACTTCCACACGCACACACACACACACACACACACACACACACACACACACACACACACATCCAGCTTAAAAACAAGAGATAATTAGACAACAGAAGTTTCTGAATGAGTAGGCGAAGTAACGTGCCCAAAACCACATCGCCATTTGGTAAGATTGGAGTTCCAGGGCATGCTTTCTGTGAGAGCTCAGACTCGTATACCTGTAAGAACAAAGCACATAACCCAAGTGAGGAGTGTGCATCAGGTGGCTGATGTGCTGTTGGTTTTTGACAGTTTGGCACGACTTGAGTCACTTGGGAAGAGGGAACCTCAGTTGGGAAATTGTCCCCATCAGATTTGCCTGAGGGCATGTCTGTGGGGCATTCATCGATATAGTAGGGTTCATTCCACCCTGGGCCTTGTGATCCCTAGGCAGGTGGGCCTGGGCTATATAAGGGAAGTAGCTGAACAAGCCAGTAAGTAGTGTCCTCTGTGGTTCCTACCCTGACCTCCCTCAACACTAGACTCCGATCTGGAAGTCTAAGCCAAACAAACCTTTTTTTCTCCCCAAGTTGTTTCTGTCACGGTCTTTTGGGTATTTTGTCAAAGCACCAGTAAGAAAATAGGACAGTCGGTACATTTCAAGCACTCACCCTTTTCATTGGGTCTCTTTGTACCAGCTTGTGGTGGCCACCAAGGTCCAGAGTTATCTGATTGTCTGATTTTGCAGGGATAGTAGCGGGAAGACAGACCAGACAATTCCAGAATTGTCCAAAATGTCGAAAATTGACAGTTAATTTGTACACGTGAAAAATCACAGAGAGACCTAGACAAAACAGGTCTGTAGGTCAGAATTCACTCGGGGGCTGGAGTCTGCAGCTTCTCCTTCTGGTCCTCAGCAACGCCATTGCTGTATCCGCATGTGTTTTTGTCCTGGAGCAGGAAGCTGTAGCATCAGGGAGTGAGTGCTGCTGCTGTAAGGAAGGAGAGCAGAGCCCCTTGCCTGCCCCATCACCCTGCAGAGCCTCCCTGTGACCCCAGCCAGCCGCCCCGCTCACCCCTTCTGTTTGGCTGCTTCTCCCCGCTGCAGGTAGCGCTGTGTGCGCAGGGTTGGCCGCAGGCTTCTGCAGGTGGAAAATTAGATATGCTAGAGCACTGCCAAGTCAGAAATGTAGCCCAGGGAGGCTCAGTTCCCCAACAACTGTGGTCGTGTGAAGCCAGTTTTTTTAAATCAGATTCAGCCATTTCTTTCCTGAATGCGTGTGTATGTTTTTAAACTTGGGTTTGGTTATGTAAGTGACGAGAATGAAGTGCAGAACTCAGAGAACACTTGAACAATGCCTCCTGGTGGGTGTCTGGGGAGCGAGTGTGAGAGAAGAACTCGGTGCGGGATCCACGGGGAAGCACAGCTGCCTGGGACCTGGTGGGATGGGAATGGGATGGTTCCGGAACACGGGCTGGCTCTTCTCTGTCATCAGGGTAGGCGAGTGGATGGCATGAAGCCCTTGGGCTGGGAGATGAAACAAGATAGAGTGACACACACTGGCGCAGGACAAGTGGACTGGCGTCTGAGAACCGTCGTTGTGCTCCTCACACGTCTTGGGCAGATGGCCCAGTTTGCATCTTGAAAGGCTTCTTTAGCTAGGGCTAGGTAGGGTCTTAGGTTGGGTGAATTACTTGTGTTGATAAGTTGGGTAGGGCATGGGAAATTGTCTCTATCAGGGAGAGTTGCCTGTGACCATGTCTGTGGGACACAATAAATTCACGAGAATAAAGGTGGGGCACAAATCATCTTCCCCAATGCCTTCTTAAGGTGACTAAGACAATTTGCTCTTTTCTGAGCATTAATCTTGAGGACCAGCCCACATATGTCATACATAATTGCCACAGAAAACACTAAAATACTGAGAAGCAAAATATGAAATACGTTTTTTTTAAAAAAAGATCATCACCACCACCAAAATATCCTTTGCCTCATGCCCCTGAGATGACACGTATGGTCCACATTTCCCCGAGTGTTCTCAAGGGGCCTTACTTCATCCAAGGTGTCCAGGACGAAGTGTGGGGAGTATCCTCTTTGGTCCTTCGGGAGCCGAGTCAGGCACACAGGAAGCAGGCAGCAGCACATGAGGTGGGAAGAAACGTGAGGAAAGACCAGAATGAGTTGTGCAGAGGCCGAGCCATCCAGGAGTTCAGGAGTTCAGAGAGGAACAAGTGTGGCAGACTAGGGGTGGGGGTGCTGAAAATCCAGAGTTTCGGTTTTATGGAGCTGTTGAGACAAACACCTGGGTGCCTGAAAACCAAACATTTCTGCTTTCAGTTTGTGGAAAACAGAAATTGGAATTGGGGGTGCGGGGACGGGGGAGGCGCGGGGCACATCCCTGAGACTCTATCTGCTTCTTCCTGGCTTTGGGCAGGGCTTGGCAGTCCTTAGTGCTCTGCGTCTGGTGGCTGCACGGTTGTCTTCTCTGTGTCTGCCTTCATGCGGCGTCATCCCTGTGTCTCCGCTCCTTCATATTGTAAGGACAATAATCACACTGGCTTAGTTCATCCCGGTGAACTCACTTGAATCTAATTGTATCTATGAAGAGTCTGCTTCAAATACGATCGCATTCACATTAGCAGGAGGTCAAAGCTTCAACGTAGATTTGTGGGTGCATAATTCTACTCATAACACAGCAATGCGGTTGGGGTGAGAGGACAGGAAGGCTTTCGAGACCAGAAAGTAACAGAAACATGTATGTGGGCAGAGTGCCTAGTTAGGCATGGTGGCGGGATCTAGTGGTTTCCCAGTAAATGCCTGCAGGTTGGAGGAAGGAAGAATCCAGTGAGGTGGACTGTGGACGGGGATGAGACCCACCTGGCTGAAGTGCTGTTGAGCTGTGACACCAAGCACACATCTGTGGGAAGTTACTTGGGTTGTGGGGTTGTATGGTTGCTCTGAGGGAAGATGGCTTATGGCTGCTGACTCAGTCACTTCCCTGTTGACCCCTTTTGTGGTTCTGATCGTGCAAGGCCTGGATCAGCCCACGGGATGCTGTCTGCCCTTTCCTTCTGTCCGGCTCTTTCTGCTTCCGTCATCCCTCAGGGTCTGTTTGTTTATATTCCTCCACTTGGAACCTTTTCCCTTCAGTCTCTCCTCCCCTCAGCTGGCTCCCTTTCCCCTGGTTTCAGACATCATATCTCTGTTCAGGAGAGGTCCCCATGCCTTCCCCGGACACGGCAGAGCCTCCACTTCCTTGCACCCAACCTTTATTCTCCACGCCACCTCGGAAGCTATTGTCTGGTTATTTACTTACCATAATCCCTAGTCCTGATGCTTGTTTATGGTCTCCGGTGGTTTTTGCCTCCTCTTGTTGCCTAACAATCTTACCACAAAGGTGGCAGCTTCAAACAGTACATACTAGTTAACTCAGAGTCAGCTGGGCCTCGGCTGCAGCGTCTGACGGGGCCCCAGTCATGTTGCTCGAGGCTGTGGACTCTTTGCATGGGCTCCTTGTTGGAGGATGGCACCCTTGGAGGTCTGATAGACTGAAGGCTTCAGGTGGTTTTTAGCTGTCCTTGGTTCTCATGCCCAGCTGCATGATGTCCGGGCTGACCTGTGTCCTTGCCATGTGGACTTCCTTAGTGGGGCCACTTGGCTTCATCACAGCTGGAAAGAGCCCCTGAGCAAGATGTGCACAGAATGGCACGGAATATGTCAAAGGAACATCCTATGGCCTTCCCTGTGTTGCACTGGTCGGAAGCAAGTCGCTAGGTCCTGCCCCCCAGGGAGAAGGGAAGGTTGGTGACCTGAGACACCAGCTTTGGAGCTGTCTTCCGGACTCACCAAGAGAATCCAAGTTTCTTTAAAGGGAATTTGTTGTTCCTCTTCTCTCCTGAGCCACGATGTAGCGTCGGCTTCAGAGTAGGGATTGATAAAGATTTGTTGTAGGAAGGGAAGAAGGGAGCAAGTGAGATGGTCAAGGGAGAGGGAGTCGGGGAGGGAAGGATGGAGGAAGGAAGGAGAGCTTGGGAGAGGGAGATATGCTCTCTTTTGCATCCTGCTTGAAGAGTCAAAAAAAAAAAAGTCTGCTTGCATTCACCCTAAGGCAGTGCCTCTGGGCTTTCAGATTTGCTGTTTCTTCTTTCTAAATCCTTTTATTCTCTCTCACATATCCCCATGCCAACCTGGCCATGCCCAGCTCAGTTTTGAGGTCTCAGTTAAAATGCCACCTTTCCCCAGAATCCTCGCCTCTCCCTACAGGGCCACCACCCTCCCATCGTACTCCGTTATTAGGCTTTGTTTATGCCTCTGGCTCAGTAGGGAGCAGGGGTCTATAAGCTATGGTCCCAGGGACAACTCGGCCTCTTTGTCCTATTTTTCTTAATAAAGTTTTATTTGCATATAGCCATACCTTGCCCCCTCCTCAGCCATTGAAGTCTGTGGCAGTTTTCACACTGCTGGACAGAGCTGAATAGTTGTGATCGAAGATATGATTCCCAGGGGCTGGAGAGATGTCTCAGTAGTTAAAAACATTGGCTGCTCCACCAGAGGACCAGGATTTGATTCTCATCATCCAGGTGGCAGCTCACAACCATCTGTAACTCCAGTCCCAGGGCGTCCAATGTCCTCTTCTGGCCTTAGCCATCACCAGGCAGGCATGTAGTGCTCAGACATGTATGCTGTCAAAACATCCATATGCATACAAAATGACAGACAGACAGACGGGGGTGGGGGGAGAAAGAGAGAGCGAGCGAGCACAAGCATGACAGATGAAATCCAAAAGCATTTGTTATCTGGCCCTTCTGAGATAAGTGTATGAATTTGTGGCATAGACTTTACCACACTTTATGGCAATTGCTCCTTTAATTGTTCCTCATGAACTGCTCTCTTTAAGGACAAGGCCCACGCCACTGTTATTTCCTAGCATATGTTATAGCCCAGCAGCTTAGTGGGGAAGAGCTGTTTGTTGAATGAATACATAAACTGAATACATAAGGGAATGAGTGCGTGAATGATATATCAGGAAGAAACAGAAACCAGATGGAAAACTCAGCTGAGAGTTAGCCCTGGAGGATGTATTTACATGTGAACAGTTTCAGGGTAGAGGTGTAGTTCAGGGAACCACAGAGGCACTTGTGGAACCCAGGATATAAAACAGTCGAGGGGTTTTCATCGCTAAGGCGGAAGAAGGGAGAGGAAGTATTCAGGAGGCTGACATGGGCACGGTTCCTAGAAGGAGCTGTGACCTTTGGCAGGAAAGTGTGCTGACCTGGCTGAGCTCTCGGGGAAAGCCCCAGGAGAGTGGCTTCCTTATCTGCTCTCTGCCGCTGCTTCCCATCTCCACCCACCTCACTGGGAGATGGAAGAACTCCCAGGACAGCCCAGTGTGACCCACTGGGTCACCTCCCTGGATGGCAAGGGTTGGAGCAGGTGGCTGACAGCCAGGCCAAGGCCCTTTGCCACCTTGTGCCTTGATTGGAAATTGGGTCTATGCTACACCTTGATCCTGGCTCCTTTTATTCAGTTTCTGGACAGGAGCCCCAAGTCCATGCTATCAGACCTTGTGGTGTATTGATTGCTCCAACATGTGAAGCCTTTAAGAGCTTCCTGCCTGGCCCGAGTCCTTCCTGTCTTGGAAGTCCCACCCCTCCCCCTCCCTTGTCCTCTCCTTGGAAAGGTTTTCCCTCAGTTTCTTCTCTGCATGTTGTTGTTCTCGGCACCTGTCTCTCTCTGCCCGTTCACCGTGGAATGTAGACCCGTCTCTCAACATTGCATTTTGCATATTTTCCGAGTATCTTATGATTTAGTTGGTCTTCGCTCTCTCTCTGCCCCACTCACTGTGGAATGTAGACGCCCATCTCTCAACATTTCATTTTGCACATTTTCCAAGTATCATGTGACTTCGTTTGTTTCAGCTAGACTCCAAGATGTTGAGAACAAGGGCCAAGCTATATTCTGTATTTTTAAAAATCAACTTGGTTATAGATCCCAGAATATATCTATTATGGATCTGAAAACTGACGGGGCCTTCCAGCCTTCTACATTCACAGTACCCTATAGACTTCATCCCCATATGAGTTCACTTCCGGTCTCAGCTTGGGTAGCCTGTGCAACATCTTTGTTGTGTGAGCTGTCTCCTTCAGCTCTTACATGGAGACTCTGCCTTCCCTTCTGAGGCTTTGTAGAGTTGTGCAAGGAGCAGGCGGATTTGAAAATCCAGTTTGAACTTGTGGTCTGTTCTCTGTGTGCAAGTGCTTCTGACCTCTGATGATGTAAGTTACATCTCACTGTACCGAAGGTCAGAAATGGCTTAACTCACCTACCCTCTGAACAGCCAAACTTAACTAGTCTACTTTCAACGTACTCAGACTTACACCAGCCCAAAGTTGGCAAAAATCATCTAACCCAGAATCAGTTTTAAAACAAGCTGTTGAGTACCTCATCTAATATGTTAAACCACAATGATTGTCTAAGTGTTATCATACAGTGAGGACATTGTAATCGGAACCGCTGTGAGGTGGGGGCCATTTGTGTGCTTCTCCATCCCAGACAAACGGCTCTCAGCTGCATCCCAACCTACAGCACCACATCCTCTCCCTACCAGTCGCCGAGCTGTTCCATGGGTTCTTTGGAGACCACGTCCTCACATGCTTTCTGTCTTGAGCCTCTTAGTAACTCTGTAGAGATGACAGTTGGGGTCAGATCTTAGGAGTGTCCTCGCAGCCGTTGTTATATCCGGGTCTGAGTGAAGTTGTGTCTTTGCCAACACCACCCAGCTGGAGAGTGAGGAAGCCGGGATTCAAACCCACATCCTCTGGCTTTTCCTCAGATGTCTCTTTTCTCCATGCTGTGCTGTTTCACTGGGGGTAGATCTTTACACTTCCCTCTTTCCAGATGTGCTATGACTCAAGAAAGATCTGTAGGAATGCTGCAGAGGAAAGGAGGAAAGGGGTATATGTGTGCATGTGCCAAGACAGAGACCAGAGCCTGGCCCAGACGATGTTATTTTTGTTTGCTTTTTTTTTTCCAGTGTTGCTCTGAATTCCTCTTCCTCCCCACTCCACCCAAGGTGTCAAACAGATGTGAAAATACCACAGAACTCAAGCCTCAACCCTGGTTTATGATTCATTCGTTGGGATGGGGAAAAACAATGCAGGAGATTGCTATGGTGATGCCTGTTTACAGAGGCAGCATGGGAGACATCGGTCGTGGGCAGAGATTAGAGAGCATCCTTGGGCTTGCAGAGAGGCTCAGCATTCCCGCTGCCCATCCCCGGCGGGGGAGACAGGGCAGAAGCTACTAATTTGGCTGGAGCTGGGACAGCCAAGCCACTAGGTGTATTCTTTTTGTTTTTATCAAAGAGATGAGAAATTATGTTCTCTTATTCTGTTGGTTTATGTATTTTCTGCCCTCTCATCCAGTAAATACATTTACACATGGCAAAAATGCTCAGACTCGTGGTAGATGGGCATCAGGATTCGATGGCTAAAAATGACCTGGCCTATAGGGTCATTGTTATAGAGCTGGGGAGGTGGGCCATTGGGAAAAGCGCTTGCTGTACAGACACAAGGACCTGGGAACTCAGGACCCGCAGAACTCATGCAGAAATCCAGGCACCATGGTGTTTGTCTCTAGTCCCGGGACCCAGAAGGGGAGACAGGATTCTGGGTGCTCCCGGGTGAGGCAGGCTGACCAATTGGTGAGCTCCAGACTCTGCCACAAAAACCAAAATAAGGCAGAGGACAAAGGAAGGCTCGGCATTGACTTCTGCCTCCATAGGCACATTTGTGGGCATATGTCCTTGTGTGCGGACACACATGTGTGCGCGCACACACTCCTGCACACACCTGGCCTCTGCGTTCAGGCAGTCTGGGTTCTCATCCTATTTTTTTTTGCTTACTGGCATGTGACCTCATGGCCAAGTTTCTTTCTGGGTAGAACTCTTCTGAAGAGCAGAGGAGGAGACTAAGTCTCCTTGTGTGAAAAGTGAGATAATAAACAATGGCTGATGGATTCAAGATGTACACGAAGTGCTGAGCAAAGTGCTTGGTGCATAGTGTGGTTTCAGCAGAGAACCGTTCTTTGGGAGGTTCACCTACAGACATTCATCTGTTGATGGAAACAATAATACCCATTGTTCAGACCTGTTAGAAAGACAAGAGGAAAACCATGAAGGAGAGAAAGTCAAGACATTGCACTTGACAGTACAGACTGCTGTGACAAATAGTCCCTGGATTTGGGTGGCTTTGAAGCTGTTTCTGGAACCTGTCTGAGTCTAATGTGTACAAATCAGGAGGCAAGGCAGTCACCAGGGACTTGGGCTCAGACTGCTCGCCACCTTGGGCATCCTCCACTATTTTCTGAATCCAGCCAAGAAACAGGCCAAGGAGGGGAGTGGAGCAGTGGGCAGGGAGTTTTATAGCGCTGCCCCGAAGGCAGCGTGTATTATTTTGGCCCATTGTGCAGCGCTATGAACTTGGTCACATGGTCACACTCAAGGAAATCTTGGAAATACAATCTGTGCATTCACAAAAGTGCTTTGATGGACAGTTGACTAGCTTGCCAGTGTTCCATAAATGGAGTAATGTAATGCCATAGTGATTTCCATGCTTCCGTAAATTCCACCTGGATGGGCGCACATCCTTGGTTAAGCAGTCCACTGGGCTGAGGATGAGAGTGGGCCATTTCTTACCTCATCTCCAGAAGTCATAAAGGCCTTTTTTCCTGAGCTATTCTTGACTATAATAACTGACTGAGGGTCTCAAAGCAGCAGCCATGGCATCACCTTGGCCATGGAGAGCCATGGGAATGGATTCCACTCCTGGTGGTGAGTTAAACATTCAGTAGGTGTCTTTTTCTTCCTCTTTGCTCCACACCTTTAATATTATGAAATAGATTACCCCAAAGTTAATGGATTAAGACACAATGCCTGGGAAATGGGGTACCTGGCTTCCTTGGGTGAACTAAAATTTCACGGTGCATGTAGATAGGGGAGTGTACTTCAACTAGTTAGAGTAATCCCAAAGGCTGAGACTGAGAATTTAGTAAGTGGTGGGTAAGTACCATGAGTATAGCATCTCATTTAACCTTCAAAAAAAAAGCTCTTGAGGTCGGGTGTGCCATTTCTGATCCTTAGTCATGAGGCCACTCAGGAGGTGGTTGGGCGAGGAATTCAGTTCTAGGACTGTGTGTGATGACCCCCGTGGTATATTCCACGCTGCCATGTCCTCGGTGCCTCGGTGGCACGCTGCATCCCTTCTCCTAATGAATATTAATTGAAAATATCAGTGCAGCAGCTGGCAGCATGAGCTGCTGCAGTCCCACGCTGTGTCCTGGTAATTAAACCCCTAGCTGCTTTGTCATATTCCCAGTCGTCAAGGTCCCCACACATCTCTCCAGCTTCTGGAGGGAGTGGAGAAGAGTGCTCACGATGCTGGAGAGCTTGCCGGATCCCGGCTCTCTCTCCACCGGTGTATGATGCTAGCATCGCGGTCCTTCTGCGTTCTCAGCATGCCTTGGTCTCTTCCTTCACCGACAGCCTGCATAGGTAGTGAAGGTGAAATGGGGTGGTCCTCCATCACAAACTAAGAAACAGTTCGGATGGCTGGTCTAGGAGAGGGGAGATGGAAGAAAGGGAGGTGGAGCCTAGGGGAGGTTACCCAAGGACATGTTTGATTTTTATCTTACTGATATCAGAAGAGTTATTTCTCCTCAGACATGATTGTTCCTCACACAAAGTACAAACACTGGAAACGGCTCTCCTCTTCGTCTCCTGGGACAGTTCTCAACCTGTGGGTCGCAACCCCTTGAGGGTCATGTATCAAATAGCCTGCATATCAGATATTTACATTATGATTCATAACGGTGGCAAAATTACAGTTAGGAAGCAGCAACAGAATAATTTTATGGTTGGGGGATGGTCACCACAACACGAGGAGGTGCATTAAAGAGTTGCAGTCTTAGGAACCATTGCTCTACTGCAAGCCTGTAACTCACAGGTCTTCCTGGAGACCCGTTGCAGGACAGGCGACTCTTGGTAATCCAGGTAGCCTAACCTGATGCTTTGGCTAACAACAGACACAAAATAGCAGTGTTGCCAGAAGATTTACCACTGTGTGACGTCAGAGCTGGTAAATCTGTGTGTGTAAACGCTGATGTTTGTATCACGAAAGCAAGGCAACCACACATTTTTCGAAGCAGATTCTGTGCATTGAGTGATTTGTGACAGTATATAAATGGTCAGTTTACAGACACCCTATAGAAACTACATGGGCCCAAACCCTGAATATTTTCTTCTCATCAGGAGGGCACAGTATGTAGGAATTCATCCTTCAGCTTCCAGTGTTAAGAATTGTAACATTATTTATGGTCTTCCCCTTCCCCATTTTTTTTTCATCTAGGGCTCGTAGATGATTTTAGGGAATACAGAATATTTATCCAGTTGTTCACAGGTTTGTTCTTAACTTGACTTCCCCTTTAACCTTGGTTTCCTGCCGCCCACGGTGCCTCCTTCACCTTTACCCCAGTAACTGCCCCCCAGCTTTCAGCTCCCCCATGACAAATGCTCCTAAGCTTCCAAGTTGAGGCCGGAATCATGCAGGCAGCTGCCTTTGCCTACTGTGTGGAATTAGCTTTTACTACATGCTATGCACGGGCTCGACTGTGTTGGCACCTGTTAGAAACTAAACTCGGGAAATTTACGAACTAGTTAGAAACTAGACAAGTTTTGTTTTGTCTATTAGACAAGGTTGTGTTGTCTGTTTACGTCTACCTAGCTGTGTACCAAAGCCAGTGAACATTCTTCTGGTTGCAAGGAATAGAAGTAGAGTGGCTCTTCATCTTCTGGGTCTGGAACACCGTCCTTTAGTGGAGGCGAGATGGCTTCTGGGAACTCTGAGCTGATTTAAACCCAAATGAAAATAAAATGGGATAGATTGGCTCACAAAATGCTAAAATACAGAAGTACCTGGGTTCAGGCACGAGCAGATCCAAACACTTAACAGGACAGCATGAAGAATGTCTCTTTTCGTCTTCTGAGTCTGGAACTCAGTGATGGCAAGATGGCTTCTGGGAACTGTGGGTTGCTCTGCTACCCACTAGATAGAAAGTTATTCTTTGAATCATGCATGCATTCCTGAGACAATGAAAGGGATTGAAGGTACTTAAAAGCCTGGCCTGGGTCAGCTGCTCCTCCCTGGAACCCCTGGAATTTTGAGGAGGCCTCAGCTTTACTTGCGAAAGTTAATCTGAAAATTGGGGGGACTGGAGACACTGAGAGATAGTTTGTTACTTGAATAAGGGACCACAGAAGACAGGCAGTTAAGTGTAACTGGGCTCTGCTACATACATAATGAATGGCTTATTCCATACAATTTCCTTAAGGTTAGTTGGGCATGCTCAAGGGATATCATTAATCATTGGAATTGCCTTCCCCCTGACAGGCAACGTCCCCCCAGTCCAAGCCAGTCTGCCTGGAATAGACTGTAAGTGTAACCTGCAAAAAATCTGACCTGAATTTTCTTTCCATTGCAGTGACCTGGACAGAAATAACATCACCAGGATCACCAAGATGGACTTCGCTGGACTGAAGAATCTCCGAGTCTTGTAAGTAGCAGATGGTGTGCCAACGACTTTTCATTTGCAGCCAGCTCTTCAGCCTGTGAAAATGTCGCACTGCCCTGACATCACATTCCCGAGCTCTGGGCCACAGGAATCCATGCTTCTGCTGCAGAAAGCCCTCCCTTCATTACTGTGCCAAGTGTTCACAGATATCAAATTGTATGGCTGGATGCTGCTGGCTGGGTGAGATCGATAGAAGAACCGGGTGCCAGTGACTGGAAAACAGAGGCAATAAACGAATTAAGTCAACATGCCCTGCTTCCTGGATGACAGCAATGTCAGGTGGACTAACCATGCTTCGCTTCCGTAGAGATTTTAATTTCTTCCCCAGCTTGCGTATTAAGAGAGCAATTGGGACAGATGCTATTTTTCTTCCTGCTTAATGGAGAGGAGGGGAGGAGAGATGGAGAGGGCCAGGCAAGGGCAGAATCCTTGCTGACCACTCACAGCTGTGCAGACAGGTTACAGAATGTGAGGTAGGCATTGATGGAACAGGGGGACAAGAAGCAGCGGGTCTCCTTTCTGAAGAGTGGAGAATTTTGCCTTGACCCAAGGCTTATGTTTGGTAAGAAGAGGCCTATGAACTGTTGACTGAAAAGTCTGACATTCAGAAAAATGACAGTGGAGCAATTGGGTTCTCTATCTTTCCTTCCTTCTTTATTGTTGATTCTTACCCATAGTGTGGCTCCTGCCCAGGAGTGCAGCCTGGGAAGTTTGATCCCCAGCTTTGATGTTATTTGTGTCATGGAATCTTGGCTGGCTCATCTTTATTGACAGTTATGCTAACTCACTGCTACCAGATTCCACCTCCCTTAACACATACTTTTCAAAGATTTATTTCATTTTATGTGTATGAGTGCTTTGCTTGCATGTATGTATGTGCACCATATGTGTGCCTGGTGCCCTCAGAAATCAGAAGAGGGCATCAGATCCCCCCTGGAACTTGAGTTACACATGGTTGTGAGCTGCCCTGTTGGTGCTGGGAATTGAACCGAGGTCTTTTACAAGAGCAACTAGTACTCTGAACTCCTGAGCCATCTCTCCAGCCTCCCACATCCCTGTTTCTACTCAGCTCTACAGAACAGGATGGTTTTTATCCTTGGGACAAGAAGCGTCAGATTTTGATTTGATTTGAGATTAATTGCTTATGCAACTTTGGGGAAATCCCTGTACCCGCTTGGATCTCAGCTTTCCCTTCGGCAGCATAGGGAGTGAATACTTCAAAGTCCTCTCAACTCTAGTTATTCATGGAGTGTGTCGGGGCTTTGACATTTTCTCAAGCAGCATTTGATTACTGCCTGTCACTTGTGTAATGCTGATTTCTTGCTTGAGACATGTTAGTAATAATGCTAATACTGATGGCGACCAGCATTTCCTTGGTTGCCTCCCGTGGACCTGGTGCAGAGTCATGTAACAGAACATATGAGGTTGGCATTATTATGGCCCCCTTTTTTTGCTGGAGAGGAAACGGCACTGGATTAAGAAATCTCAGCTCCACATAGTGAGGGACAGAGGAGTTGGAATTAGCATGCAGGCAGTACTTCAGTGCTCACACTGGAGGAGGGTGGAGAGGAGGAGGGAGAGGGAAGGAAGTGCAGCTCCAGTGCATGGGTTCTTGCAGAGGGAGAGGGGAAGGACATGCAGCTCTGGTGTGCAGAGTGTTACCTGAGGGTTCCTCCCTCTGAGCCAGTGCACAGGGATGCAGGAATCTGATGCTGGGCCTCCAGCTACCAGATGCTGCCTCCATAGATGCATTCTTTCCTCTTTGGAGGTGAACATCCTTCTCTCATCCTGAGAGCGAAGACCTACCTTGTGCTAAGTAAGCCTTTCCTGTGCTCTGAGCACCTGTATGTATAAGTGAGTAACTGCTCTGATAAGGTCAACACCCATCAGAAGGGACGTTGGCAGGTGTGAGGGGATCCCTTGGTTCAATTTTAGGGTACTTTGTATTAAAAAGAAAGTCAGGAGACTGCTGCTTCTAGGTCATTTGCTGATTTAAAAGGCAAAACTGTGTTTAGGCTTTTGCTTTGCATCTTTTTGCCCCCATTACCTCCACTTGTGTCTGTATGAGATTTTTTTTTCCGTACAAGTCAAAATTCACCTAATGCTTCATTTTCTAACCAAGTCAAAAATAACGCTTTGATTTTCTTACTGCTGCATCAGAGAGACTAATAAAAATTCCAATTTCCATATCTGCTCTCTGCAAATAGAAAGTTTAAAATAATCACAAAAGATGACATTAATGTCTTCTGCGTAGCCTACAACACTCCTTAGGCTACAGTTTATCTTTTGAGTTAATTGGTGCATTCTTCTGTTTTGATAGGCAGTACCAAAACGTCTTTTACCTCTTCTTTATCGACTGTTAATAGATCTGTTTCATTATCTCCCTTATCAGCTCACAGACAGTCCCTTTCAAGTGGCCCTTTAATTTGATGAAAGAAACCTGCTAGGTGGAATAGCTGAGACGCCTTCTCACACCAATAAAATATCCAAACATTTTAATAGTATTTTCCCCCATCTAGTCTTCTCAGCTGAGTAACCTAGAGAACTCTTTTTTATTCTCTTTTGAAAAGCTTTCATCACATCCTGGCATATTCCCTATGCCTGTTTCTTATTTACAATTTATGGGGAAGCAATAAAAGCCTCGATAGACTTGAATAATTTGAGCTTGCCCCCCATTTCCATGCAGAATGCCTTCTATCTGCTAATATGGTGCAGGTGAATGGGTAAACACAGAACAGAGGCTGGCACACTTCCGTCTCATCCCAGGGCCATTGTCCCTAAACGAAGCAGAGATGTAGGAGTTGCCTGCGACAGTCATCTCTCCCACAGGTTGGGAGCAGGGAAAAGTCTCTTCTGTTGGTATCAATTATATCCTTTTTCTTAGTAATCCATTTAAGGACTCGCTGTGTTCACAATGTGGGAGCCAGCTTTATCCAAAATGGGGTTAATAAAAGAGTTAAACTCCGCCTCGGCCGTCATCACATGAGAGCCATTTCCGATTCTAATCTAGTGAAGAAAAAAAGAAAAAGAAGAGCCAAAGAACTGAAAATGAACACAGTCTGTGTCCGCCTAACTCAGAACAGACACCAGCCTTGGGCAGCCCTTGTGGGAACCTAAAACCTAGCCTGACCTTGATCCCACGTCCTCCTGCATCTGGCCAGTGAGCTAGGACGGAATCAACAGCGTTCTTCCATGCCCTTAGCTTGCAGAGCTGCTTGAAGTCCCTGTGCAGGTTCCGTGGCTCACTAACCCATTGCCAGATGCTTTTATTTGTCAAGTAGTGTTTACCGAGCCTTTAAATGCCAGGCATGAGACTGGACTTCGATGGGTTTAGGAAGTCGATCTGAAAAGGATCCCAGATACCTTTCCAGCAGGAACCAAAGGATGCTGCAGGGGGCAGGCGAGGAGAGCTAACATTGACAGAGGTGTGGGTGGGATGAGAGACTCCAGGAAGAGATGATACAGGTCCTCAGGGTAGTGAGGACAGAGCCATGGCTGCCTAGAAGCCTTGGGGAGCAGCGGGGGAACTGGATCTTAGAGCCCGACAAAAGCCACTGTAGTCTTCAGGAGGGGGACACAGTCACCCTGGAGTGGTTGGGGCAGGAGGTAGAAGGGTAAATCTCCCAGCCCCACCGCCCTTCCACTGTTCCCAGCTCCTGCTAGAAAAACCCTGTGGCTGAAACCAATGGTGAGTAGAGGCTGAGAAGCCCTTTGGAAAGGCCAGCTTCCCAGGGCCTGAGCAAGGTAGAGTAGGGGCAGCACGCTCACATGCATGTGTTCGCACGTCTCCGTTTCCTGAAAGAGACTAGCGGTGGTAGTGTAATGAATACAAAAGAGAGCTCCGTTCTAGGAGGTCCGAGTTAAGCGCCTCCAAACATCTGGAGGTTAACACTCAGCCGCTCCAGAGTTAGGCCTTGTTCTAATCGGAGAAGAAGGATAGCGAGCGCTGGTTGATTGATTGATTGATTGATTGATTATAAAAGTCTGGCTGAGCAACTCCCCTAGTCGCTAGTATTGAACTGACACCCTGTTTGGTAAATGTGCTAATAAACGTCGGTTGGCTTCCCGAGGCTTCCTGGCCATATGGCAGGAGGGAGATGAGGAGGGAAGGGGAGGGGAAGGGAGGACCATTTATTAAAATGCAGATTATTACTTCAGACACCAGGCTTGATGATTTATTTACTTTATTTTTATTCTTATAAGTGCTTCTGTGATGTCGTCTTTTCTGAATTTTACAAATGAGGAAACGGAGTCTTAAAGATGAGGACTAGCTTACTCAATACAATACCACCATCTAGTTAAGAGGTGGGGCAGAGGGGGCTGGAGAGATGGCTCAGAGGTTAAGAGCACTCACTGCTCTTTCAGAGGTCCTGAGTTCAATTCCCAGCAACCACATGGTGGCTCACAACCCTCTGTAATAAGATCTGGTGCCCTCTTCTAGTGTGCAGGCAGAACACTGTATACATAATAAATAATAAATCTTTAAAAAAAAAAAAAAAGAGGTGGGGCAGAGAGGGCCCTGGGGCCTGGAAAGTTCTCCCCCTAAGCTGTGTGGTTCCCCTTGGGCAAGTTTCTTAGCTACTCTGTTCTTATCTGTTAAATGAGTGGCCTGCCAGGGACAGAAGTCACATGACTGGGAGGTCTGAGAGGCTGAGGATTCTGAGGAACAGGCTGACCCTCCTGGCCGATTACAGCAAACACACAAACGTGTTATGTATTTGAGCCTAACAAATTACCCTTGCATGCCCACATCATTGACTGGCCTTCTCCTCTATGGAAAGTCAGTATGTGCAGGGCCCACAGCTGTGCCTTTCATTCGGGAGGCGGACATGGTAGACCATGGTGCTGGGCTGGGAGTGTGAGGAAGTTAGGGCCTCTTCTTTAATCCTTGGGAAGAGAGGATTTCCCCAATGACACACAAAGGTTGAGCCATAAGCCTAAAACATGCTGAAGGTTTGGGCTATTCTGAGAGGTGGGGTCATCGTCGTTGTGGAAGGTCTGTTTTGGAGTGAAGGTGCGCCCTTCCCAGGCCATGCTTCTGCCATTCTAGAGGAAACTGTGGCCCTTCCTAAATGCCTCCTCCTCTCAAGAAACAGCCTTCAATCACAGCTGCAAGTCCCCCAAACCCCACGCAGTCCCTGTCATTTCTTGGCCCATTTCCTACCCAGAATCCACGCATCATGCTTGTGTTCCTTCCCCACTGTTCATGTAATCCAATTTAAGCTGCCTTTTTTTCCCCTTGGTAAGTCGTGAAAACAGACGTCTCATTGTATGGTCAACTCTTAGGGTGTGCCACATGCATGGGTCAAGCTCACTTATGCAGAGTGTTTAGGACTTCTAATCACCTGATGGGAGAACTTAGAGATCCAGCAAAGCCTGCAGCTCGGGATAGGGATGACTTTTGTGAAGTCCCTATCTTTAGGAGGTTGGGATGAGCCTGGCCCTGCATGAGGGAATCCCTGGGTCCAGGCTAGCCGTCATATACACCGTGCTTTTTCACGGCGACTCGATCCTTCCTGTGAGGTTGAGCAGGGAGGCCCTTTTCAATGAAGTATTTTTGAATCCTTGGAGGAGGGAGCTCCAAGGGAAGAGGTGTTGAATGTGCCTGGTTTCTCCAAGAAGCAGCTTTACCTCTTCCATTTCTGTGCACATTCTGCAGTGCTCGGGGGGACATTTGCTGGGAACATTCTTAAAATAGAGAGACATGGAAGCCAATCTGTCAGGTAGAAGTGTGCAGGCGGTGAAGCCCTGGTTACCGTGACACCACACTGGGATGTAGTGAGTTTGTCCCAACAGAGTGATTCCTACTGGAGGGACCCAGGGGTCCTAGGAGGGGATATATGATATAGCTGCACAGCCTTAAGGCTTCTTAGGATGGTTCCAGACCATTTTAGCCCTTGACCCTGGCTGCCTTTCTGATTCCAGGCATTTGGAGGACAATCAGGTGAGCGTCATCGAGAGAGGTGCCTTCCAGGACCTGAAGCAGCTGGAGCGATTGTAAGTAAAGCACATAACCTTGTGTCCTTAAAAAAATGTTTTCTGCATTTATTTTGTTTTGTTTTGTAAATTGGTCTTGTGGCCTTGGTAAAAACAAGTCTTCAGTGTTCAATGAAATGTTTCCTACTATATTTAAAGTTGTTTTGAAGCATATTACAGAGGCACTGAGATCCATATAAACTCTTCTAGCAAGGATGCAGAGGCCAGCATCTGGGGCTGGATTTCTTCTTCCTGGGCTTGAGGTAGCCCTTGCTCTCCTCACATGGGGCTGCTTCCATCCAGACCTCAGCTTCTCCTTTCCCATAGGAGTGAGCTAATGTCATGGAAGCTATCCGCAGACCCTCCCCTACTCCTCAGGCTTCTCCTCCCGGGACTCCTCCTGATATTCTGTGGGAGAGGAAGGATGGGCGAGTGGGCGCAGCCTTCCGCAGCCTTCCGCGTGCCTGCTTCTCCGAGCGCCAGCCTGTCTCAGGAAACCCACACATTTCCACGAGAGAACACATTGCCACTGGTTTAAAATAGGCCGCTGTTCTGACTTGATCAGAGAGAGGGTGGGCAGCGAAAGAAGCGGGGCTGGGAGTTGGATGGAGCCTCCATTTATTTTACCCATGAATGCTTTTGCAGAAAACTCTGGGGTCATTTTGATGAGGAAGGTTGCTCAGATGGTTAAGTGGGCAGCCTCACCTTTTCCTCAGTTAATCACAGCTGACAGCTCATAACATCTGGATATTTGCTTTCTGCCCTCTGAGTGGGGATTGTCCCCAAGAGCACTTAGTCATGCCGGTGGGCGGCTCTCATCGATGCCTCCCTCTGCAGGCCCATTGCCCTGACATTTCAGCTTCCTTCTGTACTGGGGGCTGGGACGGCGGCAATTCATGGCTCTGCCAGCTTACCTGGAAAAACACTGCTCTGCTTATCCGTCAAGTTGCCAAAGCTCACTTGCTTTGAGACAAGTCTCTTTTATAGAGACTTGCTCGGGTGAAATGGACTGCCCGACCCCACTTTCTTTTTTAGTGATGTGTCATTCTTGCCCCACAAAGTCATTATATCCAAGGCCACATGGCAGCGGGGAAGATCCTTGTCTCGTGGGGATTAATAGGACCCAGAAAAATGCGTCCCTTCCCACTGTGGTGTGGACTCTCTCAGCCATTGTTTTCTTCTGAATCAAACTCCAGCATGGATTTCGCCATCACCAGTTTGAAAGTACGACATTTATTTCTAGTAAGAGAGAAAGGTTATTTAAAAAAATTACGTTATTTTTGTTTATATTTTGATCTTCAGGTTTCCTAAAATTTAAGTTCTCCTTTTTTGGACCAAAGAAAACATAAAAGTATTCGTTGAACCTCATTCCTGTCTGTGAAATAACCATCATTTACATAGAAAAATAAACACATGGTCCGGCGTGAAAAAGCTGCCTCTTGCTTGGTTTTGTGATTAGAAGGGTAAATAAATTCTTAATTTGTTAATTTCATGGTTGTTGGGAGGGAATTAGCGAGGGCTTTGGAGACACCAGGACCTGCGTGTGTCTCTCACATGTGATCAGTTCTTTTATTCTACCCCCCTGCCAAATTACAACAAGCGCAACGAGGTGTCATTACCCTCATTTAAAGATGAAGAAACAAAAGCCCACGGAGAGTAAGCCAAGGAATTGTCAGGGCTGGGTAAGATTCCAAGCCACATCTGTCTGACATCAAAGCCCACGTCCTTCCCTATCCCTGGGTTGCAGGCACGAGATGAAGTGTGAGCTTTTGCGGTGGCCCTCTCCTAGCCTCGCACATACCCATTCAGCTCCAGGGAGGCGCAGGGAAATAGTTCTGGCAAAGGTCTCTTTTCCTTGGAGTGGTAAACAAGGCCAAAATGCCATGCGTGTCTGGGGAACTGAAGGGATTACAATCGCTGAGCAAACCTGGCTCTTTGTTTTGGTATATTAGGTGGGTAATGCTAGCCGCAGCACTACATAAACCCTCAAATCTCAGGGACTTAGCACAGTGGAAATTCGCTTCTAATCCCTACAAACTCACTATGGACATTCCTGCTGGGGCCCTTCTCTCTCTCCCAAGTACAGACTCGGAGACAGGGACCATCCATGCTTTGCTGCCGCCGCCGTCGTCTTTGTATCTTGGTTTGCAATGCACAAATGCATCAAGTCAGCAGGTGGGGAATGGCATGGAGCTCCGGGCAGTGCACGTTCCATGTGAGACTGAGAAGGAGTATTCCGTATATACCCGTTCTTACCTCCTGTGAACCAGCCGTGTAGCTATAGTTAAACTCCAGGGAAGACCGACAGAAGTGACTGAGGTCTATGGCGGGGGTAGATGTTAGCTTAGCGGGTAGGTAGTCAGTCTGACTTCTGTTGCATGGGAGCTGGAGAGGTACTTGGGCAGGAAGATGGGAAGTATCTGTCATTTGATAGGCATCAGAGTCAGCAAGAAGGTAGGGGTGAGTGAGTGTGTGTGTGTGTGTGTGTGTGTGTGTGTGTGTGTGTGTGAGAGAGAGAGAGAGAGAGAGAGAGAGAGAGAGAGAGAGAGAGAGAGAGAGATATGAAGTGTATGTATGTGAGAGATAGGTAGGTAGGTAGGTAAATAGGTAGATAGATAGATAGATAGATAGATATAGATACGTAGGTAGATGGAGTGTGTTAATGGATAGATAGATAGGTAGATAGATGGAGTGTGTGTGAGTGAGATAGATAGATAGATAGATGGATGGATGGATGGATGGATGGAGGGAGGGAGGGAGGGAGGGAGGGTGTGTATGTGTGTGTGAGAGAGAGAGAGAGGGAGAGAAAGAGAGAGACAGAGAGAGAGAGAGAGAGAGAGACAGAAAGACAGAGAGAGAAGGGGAGAGAGAGAGAGAGATGAATCCTCACTGGCGTTTTCTGCTTTCTATTCAGCAGTCTGCTTTCAGTCACACTGAGTGACATGAAATAAGAAAATGCAGTATATTTGCTGTTAACCACTGAAGACGTAGATGGTGGCTGTGCTGTCTGTAGCACGCTCCAGGGTCTCCTTATCCATGTCTCTGTGTTGCATAATAGAATATTTTTATTGGTTCTGTTCTAAAACACAGCCTAAAAAGTAAATGGATTTGGATAATTTCCATTCTGTTTTATTCTTGGCTTGTGCTCTTGGGGGCTCACTGGGAAAGAAGGGAGGTGTTAAATTTCAAGTTCCTGTTCCTCCATGAAAGGACCCCCCAGGCTGAGTTAGGTACCCCTCTCTGTTAGATCATTTCCTATTGCAATAACAAGACACCTGAGACTGGGTACTCTATAAAGAAGAGTTGGTTTAGTTATAGTTGGGGGCTAACAATATAAAATTGAGTGACCCCATCAGTTGGGCCTCTGGTGAGGGCCCCGTTAGCCATGCTGCATCATGGTGGATGACAGAGTGAGGGGAGCTTGCATGAGAAGGAGAAATTATTTAGGGAGTCAAGAAGCCTGAGAGTAACAGGGCATAGGCTTGCTCTTATTTTCTTTTTTAAAAAAACTTACTCTCAGAAACTGGGGGTGGTGGCGCATACCTTTAATCCCAGCACTTGGGAGACGGAGGGAGGTGGAACTCCATGAGTTCGAGGACAGCCTGGTCTATGGAGGGAGTTCCAGGACAGCCAGGGCTATTTCATAGAGAAACTCTGTCTCGAAAACTAACCAACCAACCAAACAAACAAACAAAACAACAGCAACAACAACAAAAAACCACACCTTGTTCTCAAGAGAACAACAAACTCTCTTTCCCATGCCAGTATCAATCTCTTATAAAAGTTGTCTGTGTGTCCGCCCCCCACCCCCCCCACCCCCCACCGTGGCACAGTCACCTCTCACTTGGTCCTGCCTCTTAAAGATTCCATGGCCTGTTAATCCTGCCACGTTTAGGATGAGGCTGTCAGCATATCCCACTCACATACCTTTTTGGGATAGTGGCGCATTCTTATCCCTGTCCTAAAGTGTGGGAGGCCATGTCTCTACTTTCTCTTTCGAAATTGTTTCTCTTCCAGACAGTGATTCTGTTGGGGACAGAATTATGGCTCATTTAGCTCCTCCTAGTCTTAAGAGCTCTGAACAAGGAATAAGTGTAGATACTTAAGGGATTTTTACTAAAAATATTTGAAGTTTTATTTTATAGCAGTAGATCGAGCTGGCACTAAAATGCCCCCCTCCCCCAAGAGGATTCTTGGTGACGTCTGGAGATGTTTTCATTTTTACAGCTGAGGGTAAAGGCCGGTAGTCTGTCTGACAAAGCTAATGTACTTAGGACATCCCCCAAGAAGGAATTCTTCAACCCCAGATCTCACTGGTGCCAAAGTGGAGGCATCTTCATGATGGGATAGGTAGCCTGCTAGACACTGCACATTATGACCTTGGTGTGATAGAGTATAAGTCTCAGACCATTGCTGTGAAATCTGCCTTAGCTAGACCCCAGTTTTCCTGTCCAGAACATTCTAAGAGGATGAAGCTCAGTGAAACCAGGGGGGAGACAAATAGATAAGCTCTTCCCTGAGGTAACCACCCCAGTCTCCTCAGAGTCCATGTCATGAAAGATGGGGACATGCCATTGATTGGCCTAGATTTAAGAAATCCAGGATAGCAAGAGCAACACAGTAGTTGGGGGAATTAAAATTGTCAAAGATCCTTTAATTATCTACAAAGTGATCATGGCATTAATGTTTATTGCCTTATTAAAATTGAGGATGTTTGCTAGAATCAGCAGGATAGCCTCTAAAAAGCATAGTATAGAATGTAATAGCCAAAGGGAAGAAGGGGCAGGTCTGTGACAAACTGTATCCCTAATTCAAATGAGGGATAAAAGGGAAGAAAAATTCCTGGAGAACAAATGGGGCAGCTAGACAGTGAGGTCTGTGTGCTAGTGCCGGTGTGAGATTAGTTGTTATACACGGATGGCTAAGCCAGCTGTGAGAACACACCGAGTGGGAGAGTAGACTGAAAAACACGTAATACTTACGTACTTTTTAAAAAGGTTATTATTTTTAATTGTGTGTGACTGTGTGTGTGTGTGCACACGCGTGCGCTATGTGTTTGTTTGGGCATATGAGTGCAAGTGTCAGGATGTCCCCTGAAGCTGGAGTTGTAGGCCATTGAGAGCCACCTGGTATAGGTGCTGGGAATTGAGCTCAGGTCCCTTGCAAGAGCAGCAATAGCTCTTAATCACGGAACCGTCTCTCCCACACCCCAATGCTTATGTGATTTTCTAGAAATAAATTAAAGATAAAGATGGGGGAAGGTTGGAAAATAAGAATGTAGGAAGTAGTATTTAGAAAACACCAAAAGAATGTACTGAGTAAAATAGTCTTCTTGTAATACAGAAACATTATTGGGTATAAGGCAGGATATTTCATACTGATAAAGTAGTAAATACAGTTAATAAATGCAATGAGTCTATGTATGTGAATAAAAACATAGCCTGAAAATATGTAAGACTAACATTGATAGCAATAAAGAATAAACAAGTTCATTATTAAATTTACTTCTCATTAATTAAGAAATAAAACAGGCACAATTATTAACACACAAATATTTTAATAGCAATTTTTGCAAGCCTGCTCTAATTGATGTGTAGAGAACACTGCAGGAACAACTATAAAATATTCTTTGCAAGCTCGTATGAAACTATTACACTTGATTAGAATGCAAGGCTCAGCTGGAGGTGTAAATCATTGGTGGAATGCTTCCCTAGCATATGCAAGGCCCTGTGTTCAGTCCTCAGTATGGCGGGGGGGGGGGGGGGGGGGGGAGGGAGGGAAGGAGGAACTGTGATAAGATAAAGGGGAGAAGAAGGGGTGAGGGAGGAGAGGGTGAGAGTGGGGAGGCAGCCTCAGCAAGTCCCAGAGGACTGAAATCATGTGGACCGTGTTCTGTAACAACAGAAAAATTTTAAAAATCAGTAAGGAACCTGTAAGCAGACCATTTCAAAATGTTTGTAACTGAGTCGTGTATTTATAAATACCCTTTGGCCCAGAGAACATGCTCCAATGGGATTAGGACATGTATTTCCTGAATGTTTGAGAAAGATGTAGCTGGGCAGTGGTGGCACACGCCTTTAATCCCAGAGCCAGACGGATCTCTATGAGTTCGAGGTCAGCCTGTTCTACAGAGTGAGATGCAGGACAGGCACCAAAACTAGAGAGAAACCCTGTCTCGAAAAAACCAGAAAAAAAAAAAAAGACATGATAATGTTATTGGATATAAATTACAGCCAAAACTCCAAGGCTATATACATACATACATACATACATACATACATACATACATACATACATATATATACACACACGCATACACACACACACACACACACACACACACACACACACACATATTTCTTTTTCTCTGCTCTGCCAGGTCATCCCAGCCACATGGACTAACACCTGTGAAACCATGTGCTAAATAAGTAGCTCCATAGATGGTGTTCATCAGGCATATAGTCACAGCTACACAAAAAGTAATGGCCACAGTGGGAATCCAAGGAAATTATCCCAAATTATATTTCCGCTTGCCTCTTCATAACAACTGCGAAGTCATTGTGATAAGATGGGGGGGTAAAGACTTGGGACACTCTGGCCCCTTTAAACTCTTCCAGCCCCTGAAAACAAGGCTTTCTCCCCGCTCCAGGAAAGGCTCGGTATCAACATAATATTAGATCAGCAGAGAGGGAGGGAGAATTTCTCAGAAAGTTCCAGAAGCTACCAGAGGAGCCAGATCTTGGAAACCCCAAGACTGTGTTTTTTATTGTCTTTTACAACAAAATAGGGCTGAACTTGAGAGGTTTGAAGATGTGAGGTATCTTTTCCTTGCCCTTCCTCTTAAAATTTCAAGGAAATTTATATTACTTAAGAAATGAGCAAACAAGCCAGATGTAATGGCTCACACCTTTAAACCCAGCACTTGGTAGACAGAGTCAGAGCTATGTGAGTTCAAGCCTAGCCTGCTCTACGTAACAAATTTCAGACCAGCAAGGCTGCATAGTGGAGGGGAGGGGAGAAAAAGAAAAAAGATTAATACTGAAGTTTATGCAGAGTTGTTTTGATTAGAAAAATAAAGAGAATATGGGGCATAATCACCCCCCTAGAAACAGACAAGGAAATATGCAAATGAAAATATACAAAAATACCTATAGAGCAAATAACAACTAGGATTGGAGAGCTGTTCAAAACTAGCTATAAGAATTAAGATCCTGAAAAATATTAAATAATACAACCATAATGTTTTAAAACTCAGAAATGGCATGACGAGAGAAAAGCAAGATTTGAAAGGAGGGGTAAGGAACTCTAGAAGGAATTTAGAAATAAGAGAAGCATTTCACAATGAATATTGCCAATAGTGTCTGAAGAAGACCAGCTGTCAGAATGACACTCCCCAGCGCCATGTCTTACTACAAAGCCATAGTAAACAAGACAAGATGAGATTGGCGGAATAATGGAGCACAACTCGGTGGAGTATCCCAGAAATACACCCACATGAGTAGAATCAATTGATTTTTTTTTTTTTTTGATGACGTTTCAAAGTTCAGTGGAGAGAGAAGTCTTTTCAACAGGCGGTGCTGGGGAAATCAAAATATCCATATGCAGAGGAATAAAACACTACTCCCCTTTACATCTTACACTGAAGCGTTTGGTGTTTGCTGTGTTGTATTGTCTTGCTCTGGTCTGACCTGCTCTTTTATGCCTCCATGCATCCCTTTGAGAATGGAAACGATTGTTGTCCATGCGTATTGGTATTGTGTAAGGATTTTTTTTTAAATTTTATTTTATCTGGGCTAACAGCTATATCGCTTTGAGTCTCAGAAGAGATTTTGGACTTTTAAACCGTGTTGGTTCTGTTTAGGACTACAGGAACATTTGAAGTTGGACTGTTGTGTTTTGCATTGGGAAATGGCTGTGAGCCCTGGAGTTAGGAGTGGAATGTTATAGTTTGGGTGGGGATTGCTCCCCAGAGGCTGATGTGTTTGAGCACTCGGTTGCCAGTGGTGTCACTGTTTTGGGAAACTGTGGAACCTTTACAAGGTGTGGCCCAACAGGGAAGAAGTGACTGAAAGGCAAAGGTGTAGGGCCTTGTGGTTATAGCCTGTCCTACCTCTACCCCAAGCCTACCCTACCTCTCCCCGGTTCTTGGCCTGCTGAGACATGAACAAGTAGCCTCATGCTCTTGCTGCCACAGCCAGAGTCACTCCCCTTTCCCCGGCTTCTTCACCACTGCTGACTGTACCCCCAAACTGTGAGTGAAAACAATTCCTTTATCCCTAGAAATCTAGTAAAGAAATAGCCCCCGCTAAACATGGACGAAAGCGTCAAACATGTCTTTCCCAAAGAAAACAGATAAGGTATGCCCACTTTGGAAGATAGTTTAGTGGTTCCTTACAAAGATAAACACTGTGTTATTGTGACAGAAGTTGCTAGGAACTAGAGGAAGGAGAAGTGGAGGACAAGGGCTGGGTGTGTGAAGTGTTGCTGTGTGACCCCGCAGTGGTGACTCAGGAACGCCATGCATTTGTCAGAACCCACAAACTTTAGAGCACAAGGAGTGAACTTTAATGAATGCCAGTTTAAAAAAAAAAAAACACTGTGGAAAGTGACTGCAGGCTTGATGAATGGATGTATCAATCACATGGAAAGTGATGGACTGTGATTTTGATGGAGGTAGCTTTGAAATGAATGAAATCTGTAAGATGGAAGCCAAAAGGAGCCACACAAAAGAGCTGTACTTTAGTTGATAAATTTGTTTCTCATGGGGCATAGATTAATAATTTATAAACCACGAGGCATGGACACTGTGATTGAATGATGAATGTTGGATGGGGGGACACATGTCTTATTGTTGAAATATATGGTCTGAGACAAACATGGAGAATATTAGAATGAACCTTTAGTAAATGGAATAGAGTTGGAGACATAGGTATGAATTCATGATTAACCTAATGTGTGGACTTGCAGTTAATATAATTGAGTAGAAACAGAAATGTCCATTAAAATGTGTATATACAGGAATATATGTATGTATATACATATATATATATATGTGTGTGTGTATATATATGTGTGTATATATATATATATATATATATGATTTCTATCAACAAGGGAATATAAAAGCAACAACAATGTAGTATCAATGAGTATGCATAGCTCTTGGATCTTAGTGTGTGATGCTATTCTCAATAGGATTAATGTGCCTTGGAGAAATGGTTGATTCTAGGACTAGAGCATGACACATATTATGCTATAAAGGACATGCTTGAGACAAGAAAACAAAAACAAACAAACAAACAAAAAGGACGACAATATTTAATTGAATATTTCAAAATAACTAGTAGAAAGGATTTTAAGTATTCCCAACACAAATGTCTGAAGTAATGGATCTCATCCCAGTGCTCAAGATCAGCATCAACAGCGACAAGTTGTCTTTGTGCCTTTGATATGGAGTGAAGAAAACAATACTGTATTTGTGATCTCCCTAAAAATCTATTATCTTAATTTAAAATGAAAAAATCCATTGAAATTTAATTGAAAGGAGTTCTACCAGACCTTGCCGTGTTTGGGTAAGTGTTTCCACAGAGGGCCTTGTATTAAGCTCTGCCTCCATTGACTTCCCTAATGGGAGATGGTGAACCTTCTTGGAGGTGGGACCTCATAAGAGGTCTTTGGAACTTTGGGGGAGTCCCAATGAAGTGTGTTTTGGACCACAGTCGCTCTCAATTCTCTCCTTACTCCTGGACTCAGGAGGTGAATGGCTTGCTCTCCCGCAGTGTCCCACCCAAAGCGTGGGAACACTCCATCTTGCAATGTGAACTCTAGACTGTGATGCAATGTAACCCTTTCTGTTCATCGGTATTTATCTCGGGCATTTTGCTATAGTGATGGTAAACCAATAGAGCCCTCTTCAAAACTGTTAGAATTATCAAAAACAAGAGAAGAGAATTTGTCACAGCCCAAGAAAGCTCAGAGACAAGAGGACTAAATGGATGTGTCATCTCAGACAGGAACCTGGAACTGTTTAACAGTGATAAATGTACTACTCTAATTTCTCTTATTAACATTATCAATATATTATTATTACTAGGACCAATTAGGTATGGACTATATGGAATGCTTGGTACAGTTTCCCAACATAAATGCAAATCCATACCTATTTTCATAACTAAAATTTATTTTTTTAGAAATTGACCCTTCCAAACTATGCTTTAATTGTAGATGTGTAAACGAAAAAGTATTAATGTGGAAATATTAACGTGGAAGTATTAATGTGGAAGTATTAATGTGGAAGTAGGGGTGAAGTCAGGGCCCTTTGCATTCTGAGTGAACACTCTACCACAGAACTGCATTCCCAACCCCAAACAAATGCTTTTTAAAATGAAAACATATGAATATAGATTGAATTCAAGAACAAATAATTGTAATGAGTGATTCTTTAAAAGAAATGGAAGATAGAAGGTATTTTTAAATCCACAGGCAATTACTGTAGAACTAAAAAGGCCTTAAGGAAAACCAGTAGAGATAGACGTTGGGCAGAGTTCTTTTAACAGTTTATAGTATGAATCTGAGGAAGAAAACTGAAATAATGGAACAAAAATAATAGTGTAGAGAACTTCTATTATTCCAAAGAAGATTTCTCTAAATAACAGATGGCTTGAAAGTCCATATTGAAAGGACACAGAATGCCTTGAAAGTCAAAACCAAACAGTCTAATAAAATTAATGCATTTAAAGGAAGAATTCTCTACACATTCAGCCAGTGAGAGACTTTATTATAGCGAAAATAAAGCCAGATTTCCAGTATCTTTTCTGATGCCAAAACATTTTTGCCAGAATATTACTGAAAGACTGTATTTAAGGAAATAAACTGTGAACCATGGCCTGACTGCTCAAGTCAGTGGCTGCAGGCTAGCAGGAAGATTCCAGACCCTGGCACGTTTCTCCCATGCAGTGCTTCCTCAGGAGTCCCCAAAAGAACAAGGTTCATTTAACCAGAGCCCAAGGAAGACAGCGAGACCAAATCTGCATGCGCAGTGAAGCCCCCGGGGACTGAAGCAGACTTTCATGTTTCTCGGAACGGTATGTCATCTCTGTGGTTCTGGATGCTCGCTGCTTTTTTTCTAAGTTATGTTATCTCAAAATGCCCAAGGTTATTAACTTACAAAGAAGAAGATCTTATTTTGGCTCACAGTTTGGGAAATTCCAGTCTGTGGTTGATTGTTGTCTGTGGGCCCGTATCAAGGCCACATAACAGCAGGAGAGTGTGGCAGACCCAAATGTCTCACCACCTGGCTAGGAAGATGGGAAGGGGGTAGGGTGGGGGTAGGGGAGAAGTGGGGGTAGGTCTCACAGTTATTTTCAAGAGCAATTCTGAATGACCTCAAGGCCCAGCACTAGATCCCTATCTCAAAGGTTCTGCCACCTTCAGTAATGACATCCTGGAGATCAAGAATTAACATACAGGACTTGGCCAGACAACCAGTGTCCATACAGTAGTATTGGCTAAATTGACAGTATTCTAGGAACCTGACATGTTTAGAATCACCTAATGGGAGAAATCAGGGTCCCTCATCATAGGCATTAGGATATGACATGAAAAAAAAAATCAGCTTTTACTATTTCCGAACTAACAATGTAATTCATCATATTTACAAAATAAATGAGAGAAGTCATTTCATTTTCTTAGATAAAGAAAAATCCTTTAATACAGGTCAGAATTGGTTTGTGACTTAAAAGCATTTGATCCATAAAGACAAAACAGAACTTAGAAAACAACAAAGCTCGAGGCTGTTGAGGAGATGCTGTAAACCTGTTTTTTAGGCAAAGCAGGCAGCTTCCATAGTTATCTCCATCCTTGGTCCTAGCTATGAAAGAAGAAAAAAAAACCCAAATAAGTGAAGGAATGGAAGATAGGGGGAAATAAATGAAGGGAAAATGTGGAGGAGACCATGTAACCAAGGAAAATAAGTGAACAGCATTATGCCCAGATAACGTGACCAAGTGCATGGAACATACAAAACAATCTGCAAGTAAATTTTGAGAATCTCAGTCAGTTCTGAAGCTCACTGAACACAAAGTTAATGTCCTAGAAAAATCAATATCGTATTCTGTGTTTCACCAACACAGTTTTAAAATGTAATATTTACAATAGCACCAGAAATATTAACTACCTAAGAACCAGTCTAAGGAAAGGTGTCCGATACCTTCACACTGACAAAGGTGGCCGCACTGGATGAGAGATGTTAGAAGTCTGGGAAAAGGCAGACGTGGCAGTTCTCTCCAAACTGCTAGCTAGATGGATGAGCATGGCCCTCCTTTAAGTGCCGG
This sequence comes from Peromyscus eremicus, assembly GCF_949786415.1. Lineage (NCBI taxonomy): Eukaryota > Metazoa > Chordata > Mammalia > Rodentia > Cricetidae > Peromyscus > Peromyscus eremicus. The sequence continues at coordinate 19,146,072 of NC_081423.1, forward strand.
GGGCTGCTGCGCCAATTGTTAAGATCATCCTGAAGATTGTAGTGAAGAGGAGATGATCCTGAAGACTCGGGTGTGGAACAATACCGGATTTGGAGAAGGTGGCGACCCTGTGAGGCAGTTGGGGATGGTTTGCATAGTATGTTGTGCTAGAGAAATTGGAAAACTGTCCATATGTAAAACTGTCTTCACAACCTGCCTCATGCCAGTCAAAATCAGTTGCGAGTGGGTTGCAGATTTAGAGGTGAAGGCCAAAATACTCACACACCTGGAAAACAACAGGATATCTTTATAGCCTTGGAGTAGTTGATACTTCCTAGCCAGAACACAAAGGGCCCTGAACTTCAAGAATGAAGTAGATAATTTGCTTATGTTAAAACAAGTAACATTTGTTCATCTGGATATATTATTGTAAAGCCAGGGAAAATTGTGTCACAGTGTAAGTAAAGATATTGGTTAATGAGAGAGGAATTATTTTGACAATTGATAAGAATGCCTACAAATCAATAAGAAGACAATCAACCTAGTAAAAAAAAGGGACTAAACTTTGAAAATCCATCTGGAGGTTTCTCAGGAAGCTGAAAATAACACTGCCGTATGACTCAGCTATGGCACTCCTGGGCATGTGCCCAAAAGACTGTATCCCTTGTCACAGGGATACCTGCTCATCCATATTCATCGCTGCTCTGTTCACAATAGCTGGGAAAAGGAGACAGCCTAGATGCCAGCAGCTGGTGACTGGGTGAGGAAGATGTGGTACATAAATACTCAGATGGAAAGAAAAATGAAATTAGCCAGAAAATGGATGGAACTGGAAAAACTAATCTAAGCGAGGTAATCCAGGCCCCAAAGCACAAATGCTCCATCTTCTCTCTCATGTGATGTTCCTAGCTCCAATATTCTAGTATGGTGGAGTATCTGTGCAAGGCAGGAAATACGGAAGGGAATAGGGTGGGGGAGGGGCTAAGGAAAGGGGATCATAGAATACAGGTAAAAAGAAAGTAAGATGCAGAATACTGTGGATGGAAAGATTTAGTCAGGGAGGGGGTGGGATATGGGAAGATGAGGGTACAGGATGAGGGGAGGATTAACTGCGATAAAGGGAGAGAGATGAAACCATTTGGAGAGCAAGAGATGCCCACCTGTGCAACAATAGCTTGACTCTTGGGGAGGGTGACCAACTCCCCTCTGAGTAGATTCAAGACTCACTCTACATGGGGTTGTGAGGGAACCAGTGGGAGAGAGGAGAGAGGAGAGAAGAGAGAGGAGAGAGGAGGGAGGGAGGGAGGGAGGGAGGGAGGGAGAGAGAGAGAGAGAGAGAGAGAGAGAGAGAGAGAGAGAGAGAGAGAACACAAAGTGGCTAAGAATTTTGAATAGACAGTTCACACAAAGATATCCGAATGGCCAACCATGATACATAAAGTTGCTTCATCTTTAGGGGATTGTGGAATAAACCACAGTGTGTGACACACTCATGAGACCGGCTAAAACTTACAGTGCTAGTTGTTGATGAGTGAAATGATCAACCCTGTTATATCCTACTGTGGTAGTAATTGATAGAATCACTCTGGAACACTGACACTGTCAGGTGAATCTGAATGTATACATAGTCCAAGGTCCTACAGTTCAATTCCCGGGTGTGTACCCCACAATATGTCCTATACAAATATGTTCATATTAGCATTGTCTTTGGTAGCCCCAAACTGGAAACAAGCCAAATGCTTACCAGCTGTAGAGTAAATAGAACCCATGGTGCATCCCTTGAGTGGAGTCAACTAAGGAAATGGAAAAATGACACACAGGGAAACTACTGCTGCCTTTCATGACACGATGCATTTCAGAAACGTAATGACTGGCAAAGCTAGGCGTGAACGCTCTGTAGGAAGTGGTTACATTTATTCACCAGTTTAGAAACAGGTGAAAACTGATCTATGGTTTGCAATCAGGCAAGTGGTTAGCAGTAGAAAGCAGTGAGTTGAAGGAGGCATTAGGGTTTAGGGGTGTGTGTCTTCACTCAAAGTGGAGTCTTCACTGGATTAAAATTCTTCAGGCTGTACAGTTTTGACTGGTGGATTATTCTTCAAAAATAATTTCAAAAGAAGTAAGAGCTAGAACAACCAAACTGAATATATGGCTCACAGTGGAAGGACTGTATGAAATAAAACTTGGAGAGAGATGCAAACCTGGAGTGTTAGAATGTTAGGAAATTACCATTGACTTAAAGCATGACAATGGTACTCTAGGTCCTTTGGAGAACCTCCTTAACTTTTTGAAAGGAATACTGTACTCCTTAGGGGTCAGTGTCCTGATGTCTGTAGTTTGCATTAAAATGGTTCAGTAAAAATACAAATAAGTAATGAAATGAAAATCATTATTGGAAACCTAAGTGATGGATATGTAAATGCTGATAACAGTTTAAGACGTTGTATCTTTAAATCTTTCTTTCAATTATCCCATCCTTTGTACAGAGAGAAAAAAATTCTGGAGATCAGGAAGTTAAAATAACTTGCCATTTGGGATTTGAATCCATGACTATTCTGGATCCATGTGCTGGGAAAAGAAAACACAGCCTTCAGGAGCTGGAAGGAGATTGAGATACTGTATTATCCAATTTCCTCCTTTTACAGAAAAGGAAGCAGGCTAGAGAGGAATTTGACTTGCATGAAATTTTAACGCAGCATGCAGGGTTTGAAAATATGAGTTGCCTTGGTTTTTGATGTTTTTCCAAAGAGCAGAAAAACTGTGGTGTATTTAACCCTAACCAGAGTTCACAGTCACTCTTTAATTAGTTGTGATACAAATAGATTATGTATATTTAAATTCGTATGGGTGGCAAATATATTCTTTCATTAAATGGCTGCTGTTCTCTTCCTCCCAGTGGTGAGAATCCTGCTTGCCCCACCCATGCCAATATATGAGATACTTCTCCATTGACCACTCAGACGTCAGACATCCAACAGCCCATGAACGTGGTCTATCCCTCATTCAGCACCAGGATCAGAGCCTACCCATTGTTGTTAAGTCAGAATCATGGACAGACTTTTCTTTGTAAAATTTTTCGCCTGTGGTGTCCACACTTTGTCCCCTTTGGGTGTGGTGTGTAAACTACAAACAGTACACACCACTGCAGGTAGATGCTTTTCAGTTGTTTTATTTTATTAGTCTTTATTTTTTAAAAATATTCTCATTTTGGAATTTATTTTCTTTTCAGCCCTTAGGAATTTTAAATCAGAAGGGAAGCCATAAAACTAAGAAAATATGAAAATAAATATTAAATCTAAGTGTGGTAATAGTTAGGAGAATTGCCTCAGTTTGGGGGACGATCGTTGTCATCTTCAGGCATCAAGTGTTTTGATGTCTAAAAACCATTTTACAGTGGTTCAGTAAAGAAAACAGATACACCAAAGGGGAAGCAAATGCCAGTGCTAATGCACATAGTAAAATACTTAAAATCGGGGCGGGGGGGGGGATGATCAGGGCATCAGGAGCCCCAGCAGGATGGCGGGCCCCAGCTAAGCAGCCCTGTGGGAACACCTATGTATCCCTTGAGGGTACTGGGATGGTGAAGAAGAACTTGTCAGAAGACTTCCGCCTGTGAGACCTTCAGATACCATTCAGAAGCTGTCTCCCTCCAGAACAAAGCAGAAATCCGGGCCCAGAGTGGGAAGATTTTACGATCTGGGGAGGAAGAAAGTGGCAGGACAGTGGGAACACCAGTCCTGGAGTCCCAGCCCCTACTCACTGGCTGTTTGACCTTAGGCAGATTAACAGACCTTGGCGTCTTGTCTATAAAATACCCATCTATCTATATCATATAGTTGAGAGAACTAGATGGCATCCATGGAAAGCATTTAGGAGGTGTCTGGCTCATAGTAAATGCTTAAAAGCATTTTGCTGTAGCCTCTGAGGCAGGACTGAAAAAAAAAAAAGACTGATTATATGTTTCTGAGACACTGTAAGACAGGGATCTTCATCTAAGGGCATTTTCAAAGCTTTTTCCAGCAATTTCCTCTCTCAGACAAAACCCACAGCAGCTCATCCACCCCTAGAGAGGGGGCAGCAGGCAATGATGTCATCCTGGGTATTACGACTGTTCTCTTGCATTAACTGAATAGCCACTGCCCACTAAGTACTCTGTTAGCACTCATAAGAGGAGACCCTGGAACATGTCCTAAAGGATCCCATAGTCCACTAGGAAGGCAACTGTATACTCACATACCTTTCACTCTGGCAGACACCAAACCCGTGAGAGTGTGGAGTATGTGAAGCTGTCCGTGGGGGGACAAGAAGGCTTCACCAGCTCTTGAACTGAGTCTTTAAGAGTCAGAAAGGAGCACACTAGTTGCCGCCATCATGCCAAAGATAATGCGTCTGAGGGCTTTCAGGAAGGAAAAGGGCCAGACCACCAATGACTCTTCTCCAGAAGTTTCTGGATGCTTCTAGACATGCTGATTTGGTTAGGGTCTTTATGGGTACTAGCCTAACATTTAAAAATGAACATGATCGTTAGCCACCGTGTGGGTGCTAGGAACCGAACCCAGGTCATCTGCAAGAGCAGGCAATGCTCTTAACTGCTTTGCCGTCTCTACAGGCCCTAGAGTAGGCTTTTAAATAGTTTTGTTTCTGAAGTTTCCATGGAAGAGAGGCATGAAAACTATTGGCCTTGATTGATGGTTCTATCTCCGTAAACAAGGCCAGCCGTGGAAAATGCCATTGGCCGCTGGAACCAGGTTTTGTCAACTGCTTGACAACTCCATGAACAGCACTTTAGGATGTGAGACTGGGGAAAGGGCATGGTCCTGCTTGTCACCTCAAGGTCATTCATGGGCTCAGGTTCTTTGTAACTAATGACTGTAGGGCTCTTAACGTCCCCACGCTCTTACCTTCTCCTGCTTCTTTTCTTCCCTCCTTTTGCTGAGTGCAAATTGGTAAATACTCCATTAACCCATTTCCAGAGGCCCTTAAAAGATTATCCACGGAAAGTACCCAGAGTGATTGGCACACATCCCTCCAGGAATTTGGCCTCCGTTCCCATCCCCTTCACAGGCCAAGAGAGATGGATAAGGAGAAAGAGAAATTTATTTGACTAAGAGGACCAAAGGAGTGCTTTTTGTTCATTGACATTTTTCCATTTCCGAGGCCAGCACTTCATGCCAAATACATACCAACTTGGCGTTGTTGCCTTGTTCTCTCATCAAAAGTTGCTGAAACACGTAATTCTCATCTGAAAAAAACCAGAAAGTGTATTTTCTCTCTGATAGGAGTGAAGGTGTTTTCAGAAAGCGTCCATCTGCTGAACAACTTCAAGAGGGGACTAGATGGTACACACTGACGTTTTTATCTTTGTCACTGGCCTCCTTGTGTAAGGTCACATGGCCCGACGAAGGCTGGCCCCAGCCCCTTCCCCTCAGTGTCTTCAATATGAAAATAATTTTAATCTCATTGCTTGTGTTCCTTTATATATCCTATTTTCTTTGCTAGGGGTAAAAAATTATCTGAAGGATTTGTTTTCACATTTTCACAGTAGAATGGTTGTTAATAGTGGGTACGTATCAGCTAAGGTTTGAATTTCAAATGTTCTTTCTAGTGTGTGTGTGTGTGTGTGTGTGTGTGTGTGTGTGTGTGTGTGTTGCATTCTCTAAGATGTGGATGTTTGGAATAAAAATGGTAATTGACCTTTAGCAAGGGAGCTGAGAGAATCGCTTCTGTATATTATATGGCTGTGAGCTGGATTTTAAATGTTTGATTAAGTTATTAGAGTGTTTTGCTTTGGCATAATGTACTAGAAATTCACGATTGCTGGCCAAAGCAGTTAGTCAGTGGAGAAGAATAAATTGTTTTGAGAGGTGCTGCTTCAAAACCTGGATTTTTATTCTCTTGGAAAGATGGGGCTTTAAATAAATCACATAATACAAATGAGAATTTCCATAATTAAGATTCTAACTAGGGGGCTTGCTGTAAGCTTTCAGAAGAAGAAAATGAAGAAAGACACTCCAGGCTGCTTTAATATTCTTTTAATTTATAGTTTGAGTGTTCTACTCTGTTTTGGGGTGCTTAGACATCAAATAGCATGAGACAAGGACACATGAAGTGTATATTGTCAGAGGCTGGTCTCTGAGATGCGAGGGCTTCTGGGAGACAGGCATGCTAAACAGATGGCTTCAGACAAGTCCAGGACAGCTCTGGCTTCAGAGGGGAGGGATCTTTGTCTGTCTCTGTCCCTGTCTCTCTCCCTCCACCCACTCACCCACCCTCCTTTCCCCTCCCTCCCTCTCCCCCTCCCCTTTCTTCCTCTCTGCCTTTTTCTGCTCTCCTCTGTCTCTCTCCTCTGTGATCTTCCCTTCCCCCTTTCCCCTCTCTCCTCTTCATCCCTCCCTTCTTCCCCCCACCCCAGCTTCCCTTCCATTCTCCCCTTTCTCTCTGGGGTTTCATTCTTGCCAAGCACTCACTCTACCCCTGACCCGCTCCCTCCCCATACTCACAGTTCCTGCCTGGCAGTCCTTACTGTTTGCCACCTGGAATAGCTTTGGTGTTTTCTGTGTGTATGTTCTGGCCTGTACACCTTCAGGAAATCTTTCTTTAATGGTAAGATCCCTGTCTGGGAGAAATCTTTCTGGCCTCCATCTTCCTCCCCGAGATTCTTCTAGCAATGTCCTTAAAGCCCCACAACTTCTTCCCAGGACTGCCAGCCTCATCTCCCAGGAGCTCCTAAATAAATAAAATAGAATTAAATTTGTGTGATCGGTCCTTGTACGGCTCTATTTATTTGATATATGTACACACTAGGGAACTTTATACAGTGGTGTAGAAATGTACCATTTGTGATGGGTTAAGTAGGGCAGCTGTGGTCACTGCTAGGAAGAACATGCCATCAGGCCCTCCCCTGGGAACCTGGGCACTTCCTCAGACGTGATTCTAGAGGATCAAACAAGACAAAATTGGGCCTGATGTCCTTGGCAGGAGATCACAGAGGGCTACCCACTAATATGCTAGTTTTTGTTGGAGATTATTATGGTGAATAGAAATAGGCCGAGTCCCCGGGTGACCTCCACTGGATTTCAGATCTTCCACTGGCCGAGTGGGCAGCCTAGGTGAACGTCTTCATCATTTCATCTGCACTGATGCATTCCAAGTGCCTAGCAAAGCACAGGACTCAAGTCTTGTAATACTCACAACACATAAATTACACTACCGTTCTGATCATCATATTTAAGTGATGTAATTTAGTGGAGGAAATCTCCACCAAAAAAATGTGAGCATGTACAGGTCAAGAAGGAATGGTTCATCTCTCCCCTAGCTCATGAATTCTCAGATCTGTGTGTGCATCTTACATGTGCCAATGGCCATGTAGATATGGCTCTCATCGTCCCTTGTGACCTCCATACCTCCCATTTACCCATGGTCTTGTACATTTACTAATGTTTGGGACAACCGTTTCCAAACGAGTTTCCTCTTCTAGCAAGACCTCCAGCATCAGGATTGAAAGAAACAGTTAAAGGAAGTAGGAATTCAGGAGAAATCACTGCTGGCCTCTTGCTGGCCCAGGCTGAGCCTACATGGACTTCAGCATCCATAGGGGCTTGGTTCCAGAACCTCTGTGGATGCTAAGATCTACCTGTGCTCAAGTCCCTGAGATATATGTGTATACTAGAGATCTTTATACAGTAGTGTAGAAGTGTACCGTTTGTTACGGGTTAAGTAGGGGGCAGCTGTGGTCATTGTTAGAAAGAACATGACATCAGGCCCTCCCCTGGGGACCTGAGCTAAAGGTGTAGTAGTATTCATATGGGCTCATGTACATCTTCTAACATGTGTTAGATCTTTTCTAAATTATTTACAATGCCAGTGCAGTGGGAAGGCCACATAAGAACGCACTATACTCTCTCTACTGCTCAGGGAGTAGAAGGATCTGTACATGTTTCAGCAAGACCACATCTTTTCCCAGCAATTTTGTTCTAAATTTCCTTGAATGTGCCGAAGTGGAACCTGTGGATACAGAAGACTGACTGCATCTTGTTGGGCATCCTCCGGCTACAGCATGTAAAATGCTCTTCCTCCAGCATCCCGTACTGTAAGATGTCCAAGGAAATCTAAGTCTAGAGTGTAGCCAAAAATGAAAGTAAATCTGATCCAAGACCTTAAATATCCTGAGACCTACCGCTGCCTGCTCTGTGACAAGGTGAGAAATGGGACTTTGGATAACATTGCTTCCACCTGGCCCTCAGAATGGAAGATTCACACTGGTATTAATGAGATACCTCGTCTTTGTCAGACATTGCATGTGGTGACCTGTGCACTGCCTGATTTTATTTCTTCTTTTATTTTAATTTTTAAAAATTTATTCTTTCATATATTACATCCCAACTGCAGTTTCCCTTCCCTCCTCTTCTCCCAGCACCCCTCCCCCATCCACTCCTCCTCCATTTCCCTTCAGAAAAGAGCAGGCCTCCCAAGGATATCAACCAAACATGGCATATCAAGTTGCAATAAAACTAGGCACATCCCCATCCCCTCATATTAAGGTTGGGCAAGGAAACCCAGTAGGAGGAAAAGGGTCCCAAAAGCAGGAAAAAAGAGTCAGAGACATCCCCTACTCCCACTGTTATGAGTTCCACAAAAAGACCAAGCTATACAACCATAAAACATATGCAGAGGACGTGGGTCAGTCCCATGCGGGCTCCCTAGTTGTTGGTTCAGTCTCTGTGAGCCCCTACGAGCCCAGGTTAGTTGACTCTGTGGTCTTTCTTGTGGTGCCCTTGACCCCACTGGCTCCTACAATCCTTCCTCCCCCTCTCCCGCAGGATTCCCTGAGCTCTGCCTCATGTTTGGCTGTATGTCTCTGCATCTGTTTCATCAGTTGTTGGGTGGAGCCTCTCTGAAGACGATCGTGGTAGGCCCCTGTCTGCGAGCATAGCAGAGTATCATTAGAAACCATTTCATTGACTTGTTTTTCCCCTGGTGTGTTTGGTTTTATTTCTCAAGGCAAGCATTCTTACCATCCTGGGGAAACAAGGGAAGAGAAGTTACCTGCCTCCAGCTCCAGCTTCAAGGAGCCCCAGGTCTACAGGGCCTGTGCTTAAGTAGAGGAAAGTGCTTTAAACCCACTTCTGTTCTATCTTGAAAGTAGGGAAGAGTTCAGCTTCCCATCCTGAGAAATCTGCCCTGCCACTCAAAGGCAGGGGCCCCTCCCCTTCAGTAGCCAGCCCAGTCCCCTTTGCTCACCATAAGAGCGTGGTTTGCACAGACCTGCACTCCCAAGACTCCAGTGGGACTTCAGGGTACCAGGGGCTAGAGGAAACTGCCTTTTCAGAACAATGGCTGGGGGCTGCCTTCCTCCCCCCTCCCCTTCCCCCTCCCCCTCCCCCTGGCCTCTCCTGTGTCTCCTTGCCTCCATCGCCATTGCTGCTGACCTCATCTCTGTCATCCCCTCATACCTGAAGGATGGCGGACCTCTCTCCCATGACCGCTTCCACCCTGACTTCATGGACAGGGTTCTCTGTACCGGAGCCACTAGAGTGAACATCTTAAACACAGACTGCTTGAGTTCCATCCTCAGTTTCCCTAGGCTCGCAGAGTCGCAGAGTCAAGCTCCCCTTCCTTGCCATGGTGCTCAGGACTTGGGGGGACCTGGCTCTCGCCACCTCCCCAGCATTACTCTCCCCTCACTCTGACAGAAGCTCTCGCCTGCTGTCCCCCCGTGGTAGCATCATCCATCTTTCAGTACCCAGCTGCTGACTTACCTCAGGGAGGCCTTTCCTGACCACAAGCTTGCTTGTGTTCCTCTCACACATCCTTCTGGGATGGTGAGCCTCGGTGTGGCCCAGTCTCCCCCCCGCCCCCCCCCCCCCCACATTAGTGAAGTTGGATTGGAGCGTGTCACCCTTGTGGATATTCCTCACCGGAAGCCACTTCTTTGCACACTGTTGATCTACCTGTACTTGTCTAGAAGCTGCATGCATTAGTGCTGCAGGATGTGAGCAGTGTCCTGCCTTGCAGTCCCACAGTCCCAGTGAGAATATTAACCAGTTCGGCTAGACACCCAGGCCCTGTTGTTTCCCCACACTATTGTTCTCATATTTCCATATTAGAGAAGATTTGCTTGCTTATTCTTCAGCTTGCCTCTTCCCACCCACTCTGAATGGGAATGACAAGACCTATAAGTTTCTTCTTACCAAGCCATGCTGGTATCATAGTGAGGCTGGTAAAGCATCTCTTTTAGGATGGCCTTGACTGCTTCCAGGCTGTAGTTTAAAAGTTGTCGGATAATAGGTATGAGAATTTTTGGGTGGAGGAGATGCCCAACAACATATTACCTAAAACATCCTTGTAAACATCCTTCTTATTGAGGTATTATTTACGCCAAATCTAATAAATGGGTTTTTAGTGTTATTTTGTATTTTAGTATATACATTTTATTTTAAAAATGATTAAATCATTTTGAGTTCTGTAGCATAAATATAACATAGTAAATACAGCATATATTTGTATTGGATAATAAGCTGGGCAATCTCTGATTTTATATGATGTTTTATTGGTTCTTTGAGAATTTAATACAATGTATTTTGATCATACTCACTCCTCCCAGATTCAGCCCTGCCTCCCCAAGCCCTTCTAACTTCATGTTCTCTCTCTGTCTCTCTGTCTCTCTCTGTCTCTGTCTCTCTCTATCTCTGTCTCTCTCTTAGTGACTCTCTTAAGCCCAATTTATGGTACCCATGTACTCATGAGTGTATGGCCATCCACTGGAGTGTGGTTGGCCATAGTCCTAAAGAAAACTGACTCTCTCTCTCCCAGAAGCTATTGACTGTCGATAGCTGTTAAGTCAAGGGTGGAAGCCTTTGAGCCCCTCACCCCTGGATAATGTCTTATCACAGGAATTTTCTACTGTCTAATTTCTAGTGACATCTTATGATGCGCTTGTGTGCATGTCCATCTTTTATCCTTACTGTAATAGCATGGAGTGTGTCTTCATGTCCTCCCATTTGCCAGTAAGAAAACTGAGATCTGAAATCTCCTTGATATGAGCAGTGGAATCCAGACTTGAAAGCAGCTCTCTTTACCTTCAAGTTAATGTATTTCCCATCATCCTCTCCCAATGTTATCTTCTTGTATAATTGGTAATAGGTGAGGTATGGTTACAAAGTCAAAAGCCCACCTGTTCTTTCTACTTTGTAGATGGGCTCTGAAGACAGAGCCAAAGATGAAGGACCCATTTTACCCCTCCCCATCTTCTACGGTCTCCTCCTTTCCCTCTGTGATGCTGCCACAAATGATCCAGAAGAAAGATTCACAGGCATCCCTGCAGAAACAGATCTCTGAGTCAGCCCTTGGGAACAAAACAAAGTCTTTGCTGGATTTGTTTTTCTTGGTTGATTTATTTGACAAGGACCCATTTTGTACATCATTTTTGGAGTTTCAAAACCCTTTTCATCTGCAAAGCTCTCTTAGAAACCCAAGGAAAAATAGAAGAGAGCCTATGTACATGATCTCCGATGCAATGCTTTCTGGCCCCTGAGCTCTGCCTTTCGACTTATCTTTTGACCTGAGATCACACAGGTTGAGGATCAAGGTCTGAAGAGTGCTAAATCCCTTCAAGTAGGAGCCCGATTTGCACTGATCCCCAAAGGCATGTCCATATCACCTTTGTTTGACTTGGTAGGACACCTACATGCTAAAACCATCTAGCAAGAGCACATGAATTATTCATTCTCTGACAAGACTTTTTTTGGTAAGATGAGGTGTTACAACCAGCCAACAAAAGGAACTGTTCCTGCTCTGGCTGACTGCCTGTTCAGTTACTGTACGGTCCTTCTGAAGACACCCTATTCCAAGACATCGTTTCTGCAGATTTTGGGCAACACATCAGTCTTGGAAGCATCCTTCATCGTGGCACATAGCTTGTCAGATGCAATCAAAATGGGCACCAGGCTCCCTGGGAACGCTCTCTGTTTTCACATGTGTTTCAGCTGTGGGAAAGATACATGCATAAAACATTCAGGCTGAATATACAATTGCTTTTAATAACCCATGCAGCTAAATTTATTAGATCACACTGCCCCTTTGAACTGGGGTATGGAATTTTCCATGTAGCCCAGTATCTCCGGTGAGAGGCAGACCTTCCCATTTGGGTTGTTTGTCTCCACCGTGCAGGAATTCCCAGGCCTTGGCTGTTTTGTTAAGAAGCGCCTGTGATCAGGTTGGCGGGGGCTGTCCATCACCACCCTGTGCTTCTGTCCGGGTGACAGTGGCTGCAGCTAATCCTTGTGCCAGTCCTCAGACTCTGCGTGAACAATCTCGGTGGAAGGCTCCAGACTTCTTCCAGAGATACCAAGGCAGAATCCCTTCATCATTTTCCACTATTCTGCTTTCTTGTTTTGCTAAACTTGTGGTTTAACTTTGTCCATATCCTCACACCCTGGTGCTTAAATCAAGGAGTTCAGAGCAAAGATGTTTACGTGGTAGCTTCCAAGTCTCTAGGTCAAGAGATGAGGGAAGTCGTTTGCTTGGATCCTCCCCACCCCCTTATTCATCACAATCCTGACAAATAATTGTCACCTGAGATCAAATAAGTAATCAGCAAATTGATATTGAACATCTGCTGAGCCCAAGATTTCCTGCTGGCGCCAGTGGAAAAGAAAAAGTCATAATGTTCTGTCAACCTGTGTTACGTTTTTCTTCCAAGTGCTATGCGGGTGGATTACACCCGCATTACACAAGTGCGTGGTATTTTCATTTTCATTCGTATGAATTGCTTGTGTGTGTGTGTTTGAAATGTGTGTTAAGTAAAGAACTCTTTTAAGTGCGTGGCCTGATAGACACGTTTACTTAGAATGAGGCTACACTCAGTGTTTAAGTGAAAAATCAAAAGTACAAGTTAATTTGTGTGTGTGTGTGTTTTATTTATTTGTCTATTAAATGATTTAGATGATACTGAAGAGTGACAACAAAATGATCTATGCATGATTAAAACTCCCTGACACTGCCATCCTAAGTGTACTTAAAAACATACATCCCCCAGGAAGCAAATCAGTTGATTATTCAGGGAGGTAAGCCAAGAGCCTTTGAGGATTTGACAATACCTGGTCATTAGCTTGCATGGCTCACCACACAGCCAAGCCATAATGGACTTTTAATGAAATCGCTCTCACACACATCTTTGTGTTCTTCCCATCGTCCACACTGTAGTCACATTAAGACATAACCCACGCCCCTACAACCTTGACTCTCTGGGTGAGTAGATGATACAGAGGAAGAAATAGCTTCCCATTGAACTGGACACATCCCATTCTGCATTATCCTTGAGAGGGGGACACCAGAGACGTGACGAAGTGCAGACATGTCACTGGGAGCTGGTAGGTGGAGGTCAAAGGAACAACAGAGCTAGAAAGGGGTCTGGAGGCCTGGGGACTGCTGATTTAATATGCCGCAGCCTGAGAGGAGAGTTAGTGGTCACCAGAGCCTGCACAGAAGGAGCGATCAGTTTCCCCCCACGCCCCCCTCTGAGGAGCCTTAAACCCATTCAGATGTGTAATACTGTTGAGTGCAGTGAATAGCCGAACATGGTCTTGGCATCTCTGTGGTGACTAATTTGTGGGCTCCCTGATTTTGCTCCGAGTTAAGTGGTCTTTATGTTCCAATTCTGGCAGCGCTGAACAGTGATATATTGTGTCCACGATTCCGCCTGGCTTATTGGCACTCACATAATGACAGTCTGTTGAATGGGAAGAAGTAGTGTATAAACAAAACAGCCTGAGCAGAGGGGAGGCACTCGTTTCCTGAGCCATATTCACTTTGAGTCATCATATTTTCTTCCGACGGTGTGGGCCAGATTTCTGAACCTGGTGTGTGTGATTCACTTTTGCCCTTAAGATCTTACAAGAGCTTAAGTTTGATTACACAAGGAAGCCAGCAGCTAAAGCACATGGGGACCCGGAGTCCACAGGAGAAAGTTCTGGCTGAAATCCTTGCAGTGCCCAGGGCAAGAGCACTAGCTTTGGGATCACAGTGATCTCTTTTTAAGGACAAGCCTTACAGGGTGTGCTTCGGGGGCGAAGGACATTCTCACTAGAAGCCAGACCGGTGTCTAATGCCAGACTGAGAGGTGGATCAGACAGCAGAATTGGGAAGATGGGTGTCGTAGAATGGAGGAAGGGCCACGGTGTTTGTCCCGAAGGCACTGTCACCTGTTCTATGATACTGGTGCCGTGCCTTAGGGAGCTGAATTGATCGGATGGGCCAGCGTGGAGTAGGCATGTGGCAAGTCATATTTTTCTCACCAAGTACACGTGGTTTTTATTGTCTCTGTTGACTACTGTGGAAGTTGAAAAGAAAGGGTCTTGCCTGTTCACGGTGCAAGGCTGGCAAGGATTAGAAGTCAGTAAAAGGTATGAAAATACCACTCACTTATCTGGGTCCTGGTTCTCCTTCCAAAATTACACACTAGCTCCTTTTATGTGTTTTGGGAAACTATTTTCTTATACAAACCGGAAAAAGGAAAAAAGAGAGGGAGGGAGGGAGGCAGGGAGAAAGAGAGGGAGCAGAGAAAGGAAAAGGGGAGTGAGTGAGTGAGTGAATGAATGAGTGAGTGAATGAATGAGTGAGCGAATGAATAAGTGAGTGAATAAATGAGTGAGTGAGCGAAGAAAGGATGGAGAAGAAGAGATGAAGATGTACAACATTCAGATCCAGCTTCATCCTAAGGTGCAGAGGATAATCATTATTTTGGTGGGGCTGAAGAAAGCCAAAAAGTCCCATAGCTCAAATAACGCCCCTAGTGCTTGTCCAGGATCCAGGATACTGTAAACGATTTGAGAATTTTCTTTAAGTGGTTTTTAAAACAAACAAACAAACAAACAAACAAAAAACTTTAAGACTTCTCTTGCCTTTGTTTAGGACCCATCTTTTAGTTTGTAATGAAGAAGACTTGTTTACACTGGATGATTTTAGTATCATCACTTCTGTCTGCCCACCCCCCACTGCCCCGTAGGACTGCTGGCCATACAGGGCACTGGAGTATCCAGAACAGTGTTTGTTCCTCCGCATGGACTAGGGCCTGAATGTCCAGGTTGGGAGAGGTGCAGCATGAATGAGGATGATGCTGACACATGCTGGGTGAAGCGGGCTGGGTGAGGACCCTGCGGAACATTTCTGGGGTCCACCTGGTGAGTGAGTGAATAGACTTGCATTGAAGATGCTTCCGGGAGCAGATGCTCATGGCATCCAGGACTGATCTTGAAGCACGTGGAGCAGTACTCTGAAGGAACACAGCTAGGGACATGTCAAGGTCTCAGGAGGCTCTCACGTGTAAGAGGGGAAGCCACACAGTGAACGCTCAGCTCTCCCAATGTTCTGTCTTTGGCCGATGCCTGTCTGTAGTGACAGTCATAAACTGCCTGTGATCTCATTGAGAAGCCCTCCTATGAGTGGGCCCAGGAATCTCAGGATGGAAGCCCATCCATACCCAGCCTTCTTTGGGCAGCACAGATGACCCTCACACACAAGCCAGCCAGCCAGCAGGAGGTATCCTGATCCTCAAGATTCAGATATGGAGAGAGGTGTCGTGTGTGCCACTAAGTAGTGATGGGAATTGTGGGCAGGAATCTTCAGCTCTCCCAGCTTTGACTATTCTCAGCTACCGATGGGACTGATGGGGTCTGGACTTTGTATGGAGGTTGGGAGGATTAATTCAGTTAAACTTGTAAAGTAGGGAGCTAGTGCCATGGTCAGGGAGCTCCCCAGAATGACTTGCTGCCCCTGCTGCTGGGTCTCTGCAGTGTGCCACAGGCCAGGGCCACCACCTCTGCTGGAGGTTTGAGGTGCTCTGGGGTGGTCTTTCCTGATTCTTCAGGTTCGGAGCCTCTGCCTGGCGGGGCTGCAGATACACTCTTTTAACGCCCTGTCCTTGGGGAACGGCCCCAAGGCTGCTGCCCTTCTGTTTGCTGATCTTATCAGAAGAGCGATGGGAGCCTGTTTCACTATTGATGTTGGCTCGGGGCCTAATCTTACTGTCCTGAACTGCAAGTCCACGAGGGTGGGCCAGATGTAGTTCCCGTGCTCTGAGGGCTGGAGGCTCCAGAGCACTCAGAGATGAATCATGGTGCCTGGGAGCGTCCTGCATTGGTGGAAGCCTCCTCTCATCTTAATTTTGCCAATTTCATCCCTTCATGAACAGCTTGTTACCTAAAGACTAGCCAAGTGGACCGTTATCCTGCCTCTGGCCTTGAGCACCATGTTTTCAATAACCATCACTAGTATTAACTCAACACTTAGCAGCTGCAGGGCTGTGTTAACCACTTCCATATGCACGGGGAAGCCTCAGAACTGCCCAGTGCACTGGCTCCCTCGCCTCCCATTTGCCCAGATGAAGAATAGCGGCCTGGAAAGGTTCAGTCATTGCCTGAGGTCAGAGAAACACCAAGTGCACAGCCGGAACTAAGCGGTCTGTCTGCAGCACTCTAGCTCGAAAGCCTGAATGCTCACATGGGTCACCTGGAGCTGTGGTTGACAGACAGACAGATTCAGTGCATCTGATATATGGCCTGAGTGTATGTGTATATGTGAACAGAGGACAACTCCATCTCTCTCTCTCTCTCTCTTCTCTCTCTCTCTCTCTCTCTCTCTCTCTCTCTCTCTCTCTCTCTCTCTCTCTCTTCTCTCTCTCTCTCTCTCTCACACACACACACACACACACACACATTTCCTTCCTTCCTTTTTTATTTTATCTCACAAGATCTTACTGGTTTGGAACTTGCCATGTGGAGCTCACCATGTAGGTTAGATTAGGCTAGTCTCTCAAGCCAGTGAATGCTGTGGATCTGCCTCCCAGCACCGGGACTACAAACCCGTACCACCATGCCAGCCCCTCCCCCTTCTACGTGTATTCTGGGGATTGGTTTCAGGTCCTTAGGCTTGCAAGGCAAGGACTTTCCTGATAGAGCTATCTCTCTAGTCCATCATACACTTCCCACAAGCTCCTGGATGCTGCTGCCGCTGCTGCTCTCCAGTTCATGTACTGAGTGACAAAGCTGTATACCAGGAACGTGAACAGCTCTGGCTGGCTTGGTTAGTTAGATGTCTACCTGTTTAGTTGGGTCTAAGGTGTGACCCCATACACAGTCACATGGCAGCCATGCCACATGAGCTTCTTTCTCAGTAGGTGGAGAGTTGAACCTTGAGTAGCTTTGGGGTTGGGGCCACTCTGTGATGGGGTTGGTCTGGCTTTGAAGTTTCGGGAGCACAGCTCCTCACTTCTTGATTGAAAAGATCTTCAGTCTTCAGTGTAGTTCTGCCTCCCCCGCCTTCATGGTCCCAGCTGGCCTTCTAGGCTGAGAAGTCAAGGAAAGTCACTGTGACCTTTATTTGTGTCACCCAAACCTTTCTTCTCTGCATCTCCCATTTTTGATTATAGTATCAGTCACCTCCTCACTCCTTCCAGATCTTTCAGGAACCTTTGTTCCTTTCCTAGCCGCAGTCTTCTTTACTATGTCAAATCCTAACAATTCAGACTATGGCATATCTGTCATCTGGACTTTGCAAAACCTGGAGAAAGAGGCCAAGTTCTAACAGTTTCTTAGCAACCTCCATCAGTATTTATTTGATGGCTGTTGTGAGCATCACCTTCTTCATTAAGCCCTTACTACTATCCAGCAGAGGACCATTGTTGACATTGGTCCGACATTGCACACGCAGCTCAAAGACACTGGTTCAGGGTCACCCCAGAGTACACTTTGGCTCTGCTCTGAATTCTGCCATCTTCTAACCCTCCACATTATTGCCCCTCTCCTTTTCTTCCATCTTCTCTGCAGCTCGGGGCATTTCACCAAAGCAAATACTGATCCAGTGCCTACTTGTAGTAGCTGCAGCCCAAGCTGAGGGCTGGCATGCGTTCTGTTTGCCTTCACAGCTCCATGTCAGTGACCACAGTGTTACCGCTGCTCAGCCATGTGGCTTTGTGGCAGCTTACTCAGCTCACTTGACCCCACATGACTCACGGAAACCTGTGTTTTTGTTTACAGATGGGGATCTTTGTCGGAGTCACACCACAGGGATGTTGTGTGTGTGTGTGTGTGTGTGTGTGTGTGTGTGTGTGTGTGTGTGAGATATGGTGTCTAGTAGCACTGGCCAATAGCAGGTGCACAATGATCTCACCTGAAGTTGCAGGTGGGTTAAATCCAGCTGCCTTAGTGTGCCACTCAGGGTCTTCATTCTCTACATTCACATGGCACTCAGGATGAAGTGTTGTCTGTCCTCAGACATGAAAGTTGTGATGGTTGGTTTTAATTGTCAACTTGACACAATATAGAGGCACCTGGGGAGTGATTTCTCAATGAGGGATTGTTTAGATTAGGCTGGCGTAAGGGCAGGTCAGTGGGGGACTGTCTTGATTACATTAACTGCTGTTGGAAGAGCCAGTCCACTGTGGGTGACACCATTCCCTAGCCTTGTATTCTAGACTGTATAAGAGTAGGAAGGGGCTGAACAGTAAGCACACATGTATTCATTCCCTTTGCTCTTGACTCTCAATTTGCCTTCAGGTTCCTGCCTTAACTTCCGCACACGATGGGCTGTAACCTGGGTGGGAAAGCCAGATAGACACTTTGTCCCTTAAAGTTATTTTTGTCAGATGAATTTGGAACTAGGACAAGGCTCTTTGCTGTAGCCACGGCACTGCTCGAGTGTTGTTCTATTTTCCACACCAAAATTCTCTGCAGCCCAACTCCTATCCAGTCTTCAAAGCCCAACATACACATTGCCTCGTCCACTTGGCTTTTACAAGTCTCACGTATAAAGGTAATTCTGTTCTGGGAGACTCTTGTGTGGCCCTGACTCGCGTTGCCTTGCTCACCTTAATAAATCTTCCTCCGTCACTGAACCATTAGTTCCTGATCCTCCCACTTGTCTGTCCTGTCTTCACTGAGTGCAACACTGTCCAAGAGAGCCTCCTGCAGTTGGGGTTCGGGGTGTCTGGTATAATTGCCACTTGCCATGGGTAGCTATTGAGGACTTAAGATGTGGCCAGGATGGCCAAGGGCTGGATTAGAGATTTTATTTCATTTCAGTTAAGTAGCCACACGTGGTCAGTGGGTAGTGCGTTGGACAGTGTGGAGAGTTGTTGATCAAAGAGTCACGAGGAATGAATGGAAAATAACAATTGTAACAAGCACCATGTGGGAGTGCATCGTCGCCAGAAGGCATCCTGGGTTTGATTTGATGTGGTGGGAGTGCTGGTCAGGGAGAACATTCCTGAGGGAGTGATGGCCAGTGAAAGGTCTGGGGGCATTAAAAACGTGACGTAAAGACATGACGCTGTAAGTAGGCACATAGCACATGCAAATGGCCTGTGGTCAAATGAGCGTGGTTTATGAACAGACCTCCAAGACGGTCTAGGAGCAAACATGGCTCCCCTGCCCCTTCTCTGTTCGTTGGAACATCTAAAGCATTTCCCACCCTGCTGTGCAGTTGGTAGGTTTGGAGTCAAGTTTCGGGTTTGGCTAGGAGACGGCATACTGAAGCTTCACTTCCTTTACAAAATGCTTTTCTGAAGAACCAGGAAACTGGAACATTGGTTCCTTCTATCTCCAGTAAGGAATCTTGGGGTTTTGTTTTAAGCATCCTTCCCTACCATGGGCTTGGCTGGTGATCTGCCCTGTTTTAGGACTGTAGGTGATATTCTGGGTATATTCCGAATGAGCTGTGCCCTCAGGTAGGTGCTGGCCCCTCCCTCCAGACCATGTCCCATTCACCAGGCTCATTCATTCAGCAAACTTGTATAGTGCCTTTAGCAAGCAGAGGCAGTTTGGAGTGTGGTCGTTCAGTAGAGAAAAGAATTGTACTGCCTCTGACTTCATGGAACTTGTACGGAGGTTCCCCAGGCAGCTGGACCACCAGCTCTCCACCACGGATGGCTACAATGTTGAAAGTCTGGTGTCCTGTTCTCCTGGGTCCCTGCAAAATTCAAACATGAATTTTCCAAGTCACCCTACGCTGGTGTCCCAAACGCTCTGTCACAGAGTTGAGCCCAGAGTTGCCAAGATGAGCCGGGAATTGCCCAAATACTCTTGCTGTGAACTGTCCATGGCTTTGTGTATCCTCTCCAGGAACTCTTCCCCCTGCTTACAAGTGGGGAGCATGTGCATTCTTCAGAGACCTGAGGTCTTTTAATAAAAAGAAACACCTATCTTTTTGTTTAGAACGAGCTTGTCCACACACCAGTTCCCCTTACACCCTGGGCTCACAAAAGAGCTCAAACAAAGTTTAGTTCCCTAAATCTGGTGGAATGGTTAGAAGCCCAATTAAAAAAAAATACACAAGTTCTCGTCCAAACAAGTTGTCACTGAAGAATGAAAGCCAGATGTTATTTTTAGTGAGGAATAACGATGTGGCCATGCTGTAGATTGAACCTGGGGTCTCCTCAGATGGTTTCCACGTGCTACAGTAGCTGGACTCCCAGGTAATGGTGGTTCACATTCTTAGTCTTTTATCTGAGACACACAGGCATCGATGGTTAAGGAACAATTGATATCTAAGCCACACCCCTGGTCACAGCTGTCCTCATGCACTTCAAGTCGGGTTTAGACCATCATGAGCTGCAGTGGGCTGTGAGTTCAGGGTGGGAAGCAGAAACCATCGTCAGAAAGGGGAATGGACAGATCCAGACAGAGCTGCCTCCAGCTCCTCCGTGAGGGATCTGCTTTGGTTGGGAGCCCTCCCACCCTCCCAGTAGCATACTTCAGATAACCATCTCCGAATTAAAGAAGAAATCCGGCCTTGGAGTGAAGAGCGGCCCTTTGGGGTTTAACATTACAGCCTGCTCTACCCCAAGGCTGATTCAATGGCAAGCTATTGGGCCAAAGGAAGTGTTTTCTCTAATTGGCTAAATCTCCGTAGGAAGGCCACTGAGCCCGCTACTGATTCCATCACGGTGTTTCTCATCTCTCAGATTTTTCTCACACTTTTCAAGTTTCGGATACGATCCATTGTTCGCTGGCCTTTGAAACATGGCATGATAGTGTCAGAACTTCCTCAGAGGGCAGAGAAAAAGGAGTGAAGGAACAAGTGATGAGTCAGAACGTAAAGGGTCCGTGGGGAGCAAAGCAGAGATGAACCCCGTGGACAGAGGCAGCAGTGTCTCCCTGGAGATGGGCTGGATCTCAAGGTTGAGTCAGGCAGGTTGGTCCAGGTGTTCTACCCCAGGGTGGGGTCCTGGCTCACGGGCCCAGCCAGGCAAGGCTAACCCTGAAGATACTGGGGAAGCAGCCCAGCCCAGGGCCTACTTCCAAGCTCTTGAAATGCCTCTAAAGCAAGGCCTAAGCCCACTTGTGAGGAAGCCCTCTGAGGTTCCTTCCTGTGAAAACTGAGGACAGTAATCATAGCTCCTTTCCCCCCTCATTTTAACCAAATTTTAAACATAAACCTTTTTTTTATTAAAAAACCCTGAAAATAAATAAAAATTTAAAATAAATCAAAATTAAACTGCCCCAAAGTCTGTACAACTCAACAAACTTCTATATAGTTAATCATTTGGGATGGAAGCTGTGGAGCTTCACAATGATTTTTACACTCTCAGTATCAAATGTATTTTATGCACTTATTCACCACCAACATAAAAAAAGATCGATGAGCATTGGAACTAGATAGAACTAAAAACCCGTTAGTTTTATATCCTCTTTCTTAACTCGTGTCCGTCACCCTCATTCAGCCCTTCCTTCTCCCCTTATACTTAGCCTTTCTTGTTGTTTTCTCTTCATGTCATAGTAAACCCACATGTACATTTATTTAATCAGTGGTTCTCAATCTGGGGTGTGTGTGGAACGGCCCTTCCACAGGAGTCACCTAAGGCCATCGGAGAACACGGATATTTACACTATGAATCATAATAGTAGCAAAACTACAGCTATGAAGTAGCAGTGAAAATAATTTTATGGTTGGGGTCACCAAAACATGAGGAGCTATATTAAAGGGTTGCAGAATTAGGAATGTTGAGAACCACTTGTGTATACACACACACACACACACACACACACACACACACACACACACACACGCTAGATTCCACACTTGAGAGAGAACATGCAACATGGGGCTTTTTTCTTTTTCTGATTGTGTGACTTCGATTAATTTTATACATTCCGTGTCCATCCATTTTAAAGATCAAATAGGTTAATGATTATAACACCCTTAAAAGACCAGTACTCAGTACATGTGGTTATTGTTTTATTGTTTAGACATGAAGAAACAAGAAAAGACCGCTCCTTGTGCACGGATACGATCTTAGGAGCTCTTAAACAAGGAGAGCTTGGCGTTTGTACCACTCATCAATTCACATTCCCTCACTCTTCCCTTCTTGAAGTACCATTGGTGGACAAGGCACTCGTCTATACCCAGAGCTGATGCAGAGCTGGAAATGGCAAACTGTAGCCTGGGAGAAAGACCCAGCCGTGCCGCCTGTTGTTTAAATAAAGTTTTATTCTAACTCAGCCATGCCTATTCACTTACGTATTGTCTGTGGCTGTTTTCATGCTTCATGGGCAGAGCTGAGTAGTTGTGACTGACAGCCAGGGGCCAGCAAAGCCTAACGTGATTACTGTCTGGCTCTTTACAGAAAACGTTTGCTGGCAACAGCAATAAACTTAAAAAAAAAACAGTAGGATACTGAGAGCTGAGAATGAGGATCCTGTCACCATTCTACACAAGGTGCCCTTTCAGCCAAGACCCAACTGGTGCACAGGAGTGAATGAAGTAGAGGAGGGGAAAATTCCAGACGGAGGGGACAGCATTTGCAAACTCAGAGAGATGATCGGGCAGAGTAAGTTCAAGAGCTGAGTGAAATTCCCCAGGGCTGGGAACAGAGGTCATGTGGCCTAGAACTTAGCACATTTTAGGTTTTGAGGGAGATACTGAAGGATTTTCACGAGGAAAATAACACAGTTAGGTGTCAGTTATAGGGGGGCTATCTATAATCGAAAATACGACTTTTAAGACTTGAGAGGGAGGCTGAGGAGTGGTTCTGGAGGTGAGACCAGTGGAGCCCATTCCCACAACGCAGAAGCAGCCAGGACCGGGCCTGACAGTGGAATTAGGAGAAAGGAGTGGTTTGGAGACATGGCAAGAGGCTATGCTCCAAGCATCGGACAACAGGGCACACGAGAATGTCACATAGATGGAGCCTTCTGCTGGTGTGAGAGAACTGACTTGGGATGGAGGAGATGACCATGTCCATCCGGATGGAGGGTGGGCTAGCCACAAGGAAAAGTCTGATTGGATTTTTTTCCCCAGCTGTACGTGTCCCCCATTCCACTACTGTAATATCATGGGAAATTCCTTATTAGATGTTGGGTGATCCATAGTCTCTTAAGCCCATCCACTTATTCCCACCCTATCCTCACTTCCACAGAAATTGGTTCCCTTCCCCCATGGGGGGTGGGGAAGATTCCATTGCTACTCTCAGGCTGCTGTGATCTTTTCAGCCTCTCTCCAGTTTCCCAGTCCAGCCAGGCTGTTTTTACTTCCTCTTTGGGGGTCCAGGATTCTCTTCTTCATACCCCAATCCCTTCCAGGCTCTGCAGGAGCCTTTTATAACCACTGGCTCCCAGAGTACCTTCCTGTGACCAGGCATTGGGCACCCACTGTCTCCTGCATAACGGGGGAGCAACATGCATACTCTGTTTCCTCCCTCCTGATGGATGCTCTGAGTGGTGGCAGATACCACTTCCTTTGGTAGATGTTTGTGGTTTTTTCCCTTTGATTGATGAGGAGACAGACTTGATGACTTTATGCTCAGTTGCCCTGAGTGATACGTGGCATACTGTGTGTCCATGGCTCAGCTCCTGACTCTGACTTGACAAAGTCTCATAGAACTGTGTTCTTCACCTTTTGCTTGCTTTTTTGTTAGCGTACTGTCATGCCCACTGTCCTATGATAGGAATTTAATGCACTTTGGGTTCATTTAATTATCAGATCTGTGCTATGCCATGCTCTGGTCACTATTTTTTTTTTTGGTTTTTCGAGACAGGGTTTCTCTGTGTAGCTTTGCGCCTTTCCTGGAACTCACTTGGTAGTCCAGGCTGGCCTCGAACTCACAGAGATCCGCCTGGCTCTGCCTCCCGAGTGCTGGGATTAAAGGCGTGCGCCACCACCGCCCGGCCTCTGGTCACTATTTTTGGCGCTGTGTGTAATAGTTAGAACAGAACATATCTTACCCACAGTTACAGTCTACTGGAACATGAGCAATAGTAAAGGTAATAATTAGGTAGCCAGTGGAGCAGGGGAACGGGTCAAAGATTGCAGGACTGGATCTGTAGTTACAGTGGGTGGGAAGGGAAGGTTCCTGGGAGAAAGGGAAGTTTGAGCGGATTTCTGAGCGAGGTGAAGATGTCACCTATTGTAATATAAGAGGGATGTTGTTGACTTGGAAGAGAAGGCAGGGAAGATACCCAAAGAAGGGTGCAGAGAGTCACAGCATATGAGAAGGTTTGAGAGTGATGAGATAAATTGTGGAGGGTTCTGGGACAGGAGATGGGGAGATCATATAGGGATGCTTGGTAAGAATTTTGATCCTTACTCCAAGTGAGCTGAAAGTCATTGGGATTTTGGGCAAAGTAATGATGAGTTTAACATGTTTTGGGGACAGTTGCTGTAGCAACTTATGGGAAATGGGATGTTGGAGAGAAGAACAGAGGAGAAAGTCATAAGACAGCTATCAGCCCCGCCTCCCATTTCTCTTCTGTAATAAGATTGGTCAGGTCATCCTTCTAGCCAAGCCCCCTCCAAGCCTCAGTGGCTTATGAAATGTGTGTTCTTTTCCCTCATATTTGGGTCATGGGTTGGTTGAGTGTGGCTGATCCCAGTTGGCCTCACAAGGTTCAAGTTGTAGACTAGGTCTAGAGAGGATAGTGTTCTGATGGCAAAGACATGAGATCATGTCAAGTTATACAGACATGTTGGAAGCCTCTGCACACATCACATCCACCAGTCTTCTATTGACCAAGTCAAGTTCTATGGCAGAGGTCGGCATCCTTGAGGCAAGGATGTATGTATGCAAAAGACACAGGGAAAAAAGCCTTAAGTGCGAAATTCTGTAAGAGGGAGGTGGGGGGAGTATTGAAACTGTGGACTCGAACACCACACCCTTCCATCACGTCAGTGTCTGTGTGAATGTTCTCATTCCATGTTCTACCATGTCCTAACTTATCTCAAGTGCCTTTTCACCCAATCTTAGCTTAGGTCCTTTTGACTCACATCCTAACTCACAACTCACACATTGCTGTCTTGCTCTCTGCCCTCCATGAACTCTGGCTTTTTGGTTGCTCCGCTTCCCAGCACATCCCAGTAGGTTTCTTCTCACCATATGACTTACTCATCTCACACGTATTTAGGAAGCTTCAGTGGCCAGCCATTAAGCAACACAAAATTTTGTCAATATCACTATTTTCTGTACCCTCTTCATTGACAATGCCAATCTGTGTGACACTTGGCTGTGGCTAAACGTAACTTTTAGTCAGCTTCCTTTCTTATCTTTTTGATAAAGATATGCATTTTTAAACACACAAGCACAAATAAAAGTGTTTGTGCATTTCTTGCCCTCTGAAATCTTGAGGGGTGTGACTACTGCATTTTGGCCAGGGTCCTCTCACCTTCTTTCTACCCATTTAGTTTTCCTCTTGTATTAGTCAGATTTCTCTAAAGAAACAGAACTGATCGACTGGATGCATATACATATATAAACACACCCATGCACACACATACACACATGCCACACATACACACACACACACACACACACACACACACACACACACACACCATGCATGCACAAAGACTTCATTCACACACAAACAGAATTTATTAACGTGGTTTACAGGCTGTGGTCTGGCTAGTCCAACAATGGCCTCTCTCAAAGGAAAGGTCAAGAATCCAGTAGTTGTTCAGTCCATGAGGCTGGATGTCTCAGCTGGTCTTCAGTCTACATTGGAATCCTGAAGAATAAGTTCTAATACCAGCAAAGGAATGACTTAGGCTGCAGGATAGATGAACTTGCCATTCAGAGTGAGGGCAAGGGCTGGAGAGATGGCTCAACGGTTAAGAGCATTGACTGTTCTTCCAGAGGACCGGGGTTCAATTCCCAGCACCCATATGGCAGCTTACAACTGTCTGTAACTCTAGGTCTAGGGGACTTGACAACCTCACATAGACATACATGCAGGCAAAACACCTATGCACACGAAATAAATAAATTTTAAAAAGAAAGAGTGAAGGCAAGCAAGCAAAAAAGCAAAAAACTCCTTGCCCTCCATCCTTTTATGTGGGCTACCATGGCAAGGTGTGGCCTAGACTTAGGGTGGGTCTTCCCATTTCAAATGATCCAATGAAGAACACTCACAGGCATGCCTAGCTCCTTGGGTTTTACTTGATACCAGATGGAGTCAAGCTAGCAGCCAACGTTAGGCATTGCACGTCTGGTCTCTTCAGGTCATGGTAGGCCTCTCCCTATGTGTATGGTCATCAAAAAATCATTTGACTATGGCTTTGGCCCTATCGTCCTCTGAGCCTGGAAGACTCTACCCTTTTTTCTTTTCCTGTCCTTTGGCAATCGCCTCCTTTTGTAAGTCCCTTCACCCCGTTAGTCCTGCCTTCTTTCTTGACTTTTACAGTACAAACCACTGCCTGATTTTACGATTTGCCTGGTAATTCATATTTGTTGATCTTATCATTCTGGGTCGCAGGTACTCCAAGCTCCTTCTCATGCAGCTCGTAAGTATCCTTTGCCCTTCTCTCTGCAGATAAAAAGAGTCTTCTTTATAGGGCATTGCATCTTAATGTTTTGGATGACATACTTCTCCTATATTTCTCTATTTTCTATTCCTTGTCTCATCCCTCCTTTCCTTTCAGATATTACTTAAATATTGCCTCCTCCATGAAGTCATAAGCGGGAGTGCCCAGTCTTTTTGGACAACATGAAGTTGTCATCTATATTATTGGGTCACATTGATACCAATCTTGGGATGCGTGGGGCCTGTGGGCCACAGGTGGGACGTTCTTCTCCCCAGTTTTCTGGATCTCCTTCCCCCCTTCTTTCTTTATTAAGAAATTTTCTACTCACTCTACATACCACCCACAGATCCTCCCTCCTCCCTCCTCCCATCTCTCAGCCCTCCCTCCAAGCCACCCCACATCCCCACATCCCCCAAATCAAGGTCTCCCATGGGGAGTCAGCAGACCCTGGCACACTGAGCCTAGGCAGGTCCAAGTCCCTTCCCACTGTACCAAGGCTGCACAAGGCGCCACACCACAGGCACCGGATTCCCAAAAGCCTGCCCATGCACCAGGGATGGATCTGGATCTCCTCCTTAGCACACATCACACATGCTCTTGATCTTCTGCCTTCCTCACCAAACCGCAAGACCCTTTAGAAGGAGATATTGCTGGACTTGGAGTCTCAGAGCATGACACTGAATGGATACTCAATAAACACTTTCTGATTTGGTATACAATTGAGTTTTGTTGTTTAAACACAAGTATAGGTTATTTCAGGGTAGATCTTGCCATCTCACTTTCTTTTACTTCCCACACTGCTTGCTAGATGAAATGTAGGAGCTTGATAGATTTCCAGTAAAATGAGTTACATAGCACTTTAGTTTTTCGAGACAATTGTAATAGAATACCATGGTCTGAGTGACTTATAAACAAGAGAAAGTTCTTTCTCATCCTTCTGAAGGCTAGGCAGCAGATTAATTGACCGGTGAGGGCTTGCTCTGCTCATAGATGGTGACATCCGGCTATGTCTTCAAATGGCGGAAGGGCAGGTGGTGCTTGTGGTCTGTCCTAATAAGGGCACAAATTCCATTCATGAGTGCTTCACCCTCATGAAGAATAGTCTCTCAGAGATCCCACCTTTGGAAGATAGGGTTTCAACACGTGAATTTGGAGGGACACAGACACTCACATTAGAGAAAATAGACAACAGAGGAAGTGGCTAAGGTGAACAATGCAAAATGCTGCCAGTGAGACAGGCTAGTAATTTTAAACGCCTACAGGTCTTGAGTACCATGAAAACATATCATGGTTTTGAAGACTGAAGGCAAAAAAAGTGTGTTTTGAGAGCCCTTTACGTCTGTCCATAACTGAAAAGATGTCTTTTATGTGAGGCAGCTAGCTATGCCCATTGCACACCAGCTTTCCCTCTCGGGAATGATGCTGAGTTATGTGAGTTATTTTCTAGTACAGCAATGGTTTTGGTGGTGGTGATGGTGGTGGTGGTGGTGGTGGTGGTGGTGTGCATAAAATAGAGTGGGAGAGACAGTGGTTCAGAGGCCAACACACCTGGAATCTATTTATAAGGATCATTGGTACAGGCCACAGCTTGGGCCATTCATTTTTTTCTCACTAAGTGAACATCTGGGATTCAGTTTGGGACGCCAACAAGTTTGGATGGGAACTTGAAGCTGTGGTTGGGATGTGGGACTGCTCACCAGAGAGGTGGGGGTGAGTAGGGTGAGCAGGGCTCTCCAAATGTTCAAATGAAACAGCCAGAGGGTTGAGAAGTATTCACATGCTGGAAAAACACTCAGAACAAAGGGGTGAGGGGATCATCATGCAAGGAAGACTCACTGCATCAATGCAACAATTTGATCAGAAAAATACCTCTTCCCCCTTCTCACCCAGTTCCCTTCCCATCCAGCACTTCTAATAATATCCAGGTATTTCCCTTTTCTAGGAATAAAATAATAAGAAAAATTCTTGGACTTGGACCAGGGAGGAAATGCTGCAAGAAAGTAAAACTCTAATTAGTTATAGATGAGATTTGGTCACAGATAATTACTCCGCATTCTTGGGCTCGTGCCTTAGAGGGCTTAAGATCTTTATTTTTCCCCGTTGCTAGGTTTGTAGCTATCTCTCTAAATGCCTGGCTAAACACGGAGCCTTACACCATAATTAACAGATCTGCTAGGGCGAGAGTGTTTGGAAGAGGAACGAAAGAGGAGTTTGTCATTCACAAGCTAGGAGTGTTGGAATCTTGGCTGTCGGGGCTTTCCCCAGCGCCCTCCCCTCCTCTAACTTTGAACTTACTCAGAACAAAAAGAAAAGGCCAGTGGGTTCAGACAGGATCATTTGAAGCAGTACAGTCTGAGAAATTTTGTGCCGAGTTGCACCTGCCCTCTCTGACATCAGCCCGCTATAGTATTTCTCTTTCAATTTACATCTGTCAGTTTCCTACCTGTGTGGGTTGAAGGGGTTTGAGGCCCCGAGAAAGGGCTGAGACTAACCCAGAGAGAATGTGGAGTCTGTGGTGGCCCGTGCACATGTCATCATGTTTAGAACCAGCTTTCTTGTGTTGTTTGAGGGATTTTTAAGTAGAAAAACATTCTTCGAACTGCCCAAAGTGTTTTCCTCTTAATTTCTAGTAGAAATGACTTGACACTAACCACAGGCTGTTCATGGCATGCTTAATGTCTCAATGGAGCAAGCTTTCTGCAGAGCAGTGCTATGGTCCAAGGAATTCTCAGGCTCCCTTCCCTGCCCCCAACACAGTGCTTCTGTATTCATGGTCAGGCAGCACACACACACACACATACACACACACACACACACACACACACACACACACACACACGAACGTTAGGCCTTTGCAGGCCCTCCAGCTTTTCTCTTCTGCATCTCTCACTTTGCTGTTTAGAAACCTCTCCCTGGCAATGTCTTACCTGGTGCAGAGACCTGACTCCCCCATCTCTGTTCAGGCGCTGCCCCTTGATCTCAGCTATACAGTTCAAAAGGTGCAGCCTCATCTCCAAGCTCTCACTGTGCTATTCCCGGCGTGGAGCTGAGTGTTTCATCGGTCTTGTGAGTGTGACCCTCTCGTGTCTTGGCTGACATAGTCTTGAGGGTTCCTAATAAGATATTCTGTTTTTCATAACCAGAAGAGGAACAGGCAGTGTAGGGGTACTTGGGCAGTAGTGTGCAACAATTTATAGCACTTTTGGGTTTTATAAAGTTATAGTCCTTCTGTGTGCTAGGTACAATAGGTATTCTTTATGTGTGTGTAGGGTGAGTGATGTATGTTTGTAGTAGGTTCATGTAGGTTTGTGTACATGCATGGGCAGGTGCATACACACATGTGTGTATGCCTACGGAGGCCAGATGGTTCACATCTTCCTTCATCACGCTCTGCCTTTTTACACAGGGTTTCTCACTAAACCAGAACTCATCACTTTGGCTAGGATGGCTGGCCAGTGAGCGCTGGGGATCTGCCTGTCTTTCCCTCCCTAGCACTGAGAGTACTGACACGTGCCAGCCTCGCTTGGCTTTTATGTGGGTTCAGACTCATGTCCTCATGCACACCAGGCACTTGACTGGGCCATCATCTCTCCAGCCCTTGAAATCATCATTACACCAACCAGCCAGTTAACCAACTGGCCAGCCAGCAAGCATTCATCAAGCACCTACTAATGGCTAGAAATCATTCACTGTGCAAAATAAATAACAGTCCCTGTTTTCGGGGCATTTAACATTGGATAGTAGGTGTCATGATTCCTGTTTTTCAAAGGCAAAGTCATGGGAAGGTTAAGTTGTAAGCTTGGCTTAGAATCCAAGTGCTAGCTTCTCCAGATCTTTTTGTTTGTTTGTTTGCTTGCTTTTCGCTTTTTATTCAAGACATGAATTTTCTGTAGCCCTGGCTATCCTGGAACTTGCTGTGTAGACTAGGCTGGCCTCGAACTCAGAGATCTGCCTGCCTCTGCCTCCCAAGTGCTGGGATTAAAGGCGTGTGCCACCACCCCTGGGCTCTTCCCCAGATCTTAGGCTGAGGATGGTAAGATTGATTTTAGGAGTCATGCAGTCCAACCCACTAATTCTGTTGATGGAGGAAATGTGTTTCCAGAGAGGCCAGAGGGGTGGAGCTAAGATACCTACTACAGCTCTTCTAAGCCTCAGCCTTGTGCTCTCCTGCCCTGCAAGGGTCTAAATAATTCCCAGGCTCTCATTTTGTCCCTCTGCCACCTCTCTTTCCTCCCTCACCCAGCCTAGGCTTCCTGGCTGTCACTCCTGTCACTTGAAATACCTTCAAGTCCCCATCCTTCTCCTCTGTCATCATCACTTGGAAAAGAACCTGATCCTTAGCCGAATCCAGCCTGCTGCTGTTTGTACTCTTCCAGAAGGGGACTTTATGTGGCTGAGTAAAAGCATGTATGTGGACAGATCGCAGCCATTCCATCGCTGGCCACAAGTGGCCCTTTGCTGCTGCCGGCCCATCCCCCACCCCTTCCTAGACAACTGTTTCTCACTTTCTCTTCTCAGTCATCAAACACCTCCTTCCCCTCCTCCGTCTCTGCTCAGAATCTGGTTTCCTCTTTGCTTTGAGGAAACAGACTTGGCTGCAAGAGACTTCCAGAGGCTCCTCAGCCTCTCCTTGTTACTGCCCAGGGAGCCTGTCTTCCCCGCCAGTGCCAGGGGACCCTCCCCTGGCCCTGTCACAGGCCGAGGCCTTCCCTTTTGCACTGGACTTCTCCTCGTTACCTATATGGAAGTCTCGCTTTACCCCCACGCAGCAAGGTGTGGTGGTGTGCACCCGTGATCTGAGCACTCAG
This sequence comes from Peromyscus eremicus, assembly GCF_949786415.1. Classification (NCBI taxonomy): domain Eukaryota; kingdom Metazoa; phylum Chordata; class Mammalia; order Rodentia; family Cricetidae; genus Peromyscus; species Peromyscus eremicus. Next base: position 19,177,646 of record NC_081423.1, read on the forward strand.
GAAATGAGGCACAAGGGCATGAGTGCAAAGCTGGCACCACTCCAAAAAAAGTCCCTGCATCTTCTTTATCCGTGGTTCTCAACCTTCTTCATGCTGGAACCCTTTAATACAGTTCCTCGTGTTGTGGTGATCCCCCAACCATGAAGTTATTTCATTGCTAATGACTAATGTTGCTATGGTTATGAATCATAATGCAAATATCTGATATGCAGGATATCTGATATGTGACACCCCCCCCCCACAAGGGGGTCACGGCCCACAGGTTAAGAACCACTTCTCTGTGGCATCGGCTTAGCATCTCTTCTGTATCATCCTTATTGACATGTAAAACGTGTCACAATTTTCTTCAGCTGAAAAAAAAAATGAAGCAGTCAAACCTCTTTCTTGATTCTATATCATCTCCTGTCAACCATTTTTCATTTCCCAGCCACAGGAAATTCCTTAGTTATTTATTTTCTCCTCTCACTCTTTGCTTGAACCATTCCAGCTAAGAGCTCACGCCCATGTCTGGACCAAGCTTCGATCTTATCTCCCGTGAACTCCATACTGCTAAGGCCAGGACTCCCCTCCTCTCTCTCTAGGTCTCCCCTTTCTGTCCTTCCTTCCTTGGCCCCACAGCTCTACTTGCCCCCACTCCCCCCACCACACAGGGGCCTGTTTCCTTGTCGTCCGGTCTCTGAGGGATGGTGGAGCCCAGACTCCTGCCCTCTTATCAGCCTCGACCATGGAGACCGAATCCAGACCCATGACCTTAAATGCCATTCTATCTCTGAATCTTAGCTCCCAGATCCAGATCTGCATATGTGGTTGTCTCTGCGGCATGTCCGCTTGGACAGACACAGGCAGATTCAGCTGAGCACGTTTGAATCTGCTCCCTGCCCTCCACCCTTCTTTCCTCACCGTCTTCCCATGTTGAGTAATAGAAATTCCAACGTCTCTGGTGTGCTAATTCATCCCTCCTCATGCCTCACCTCTGCTCCATCGGCGTATCTCATCTCCTCCCCCATTAGATCATTTCTAGAACTTGGCCGCTTACTGTCTCCACAGCTTCCACCCTAGGCTCAGGGAGACGAGCATTCCCACTGAGCAGAGCAGCCTGCACAGCACCATGAGGCCGGGCAAGCTGCACCTTGGTAGTTTCTCAGAAGGGATTCAGAGGAGAGATCTGAGCCCAGGAAAGCTGCCTAGTGCGTTGGCCCATTGTGAGATGTGGGGTACAGAAGTCACTGGGGAGGTCTGAGGGCCATTACCATGTGACCTGACTGCCTGGAATTTATCTCCCTCTGTGTGTGTGTGTGTGTGTGTGTGTGTGTGTGTGTGTGTGTGTGTGTGTGTTCATTCACAAGAATGTATGTGTGCTCTCTCCTGCCTTACCTATGCTTTTCTGGAGTCCAAACAAAGAAACAAGACAAAACAATGTTGGGTATTAGGAGAGTCCACACCAGGTATCCAGGCCTTCCTGTAGATTCCCAGCTTCCTTTGCAGTGAATTTGGGTCACATGACTAGTTATGGCCAATAGGCCAACAGCAGAAGTTTTATGAGTCACTACAGGGTCAGAGGGTTATGAACTGGAGTCCTCCCTTCTTCAGGTCCTCCCTCTCTACTTCCTCCCTCTCTTGATCCGGCAGTGCTGATGAGCACATTTTCCCTGTGGCATCACAGAAGAGGAAAGAAAGGAGCTCTTGTGAGTGCCAAATAAGTGTGCACACTGTTAGTGTGGTACGATTGTGGGGTTCATTTGTTACTGCTTTGCTGACCAATACAGTCATCTGTGATGGAAAAATCAATCTATATTTCTGAGCTCTTGATGATAATGATAATAACAGTAGCTGTAACTGCTACCATTTATTGAGCCCTGGAGAGACACTACAGAGCTGTTTGCAGAAGCTAAACCATTCAGCCCTCTCAGGTATCATGTTAGGGACATGGTTTGCTATTACATAATAATTGTATTCTTAAAATAATCTCTTTTAAGTTTTTTTTAAGTTCTCATAAACAACTTCAATGATGAAAAAACTGCTCAGGGGCAAGAAATTTAGTCCACAACAGAGTTAATTCTCTGCAGAATTCTCAAAAACAAAGGTTTTTTTTTTTTTTTAATTGCTCTTAGGTTACTTGGGAGTTGCAAACTAAAAATAACTAAGCTTAAAAATTGTCAGAAGCCAACCCAAATGTCATTGAGCACATGCTGAACACCGTGGATGCCAGTGTTGAGTTGACTTACTTCTAAACCAGGGAAGTCAATTTTGAATTGGTTCATAATTGCTATTATTAGGAAGACCCTTCATCCATCACTAAAGCTGTCTCCTGCCACTACCATTAAGAAGGGAGCCCATTGGCAAAGAACAGCAGTTGCTCAACTCAAGAGCCCCTGTGTGTAGAGACTGTTGGCCGACAGACTGTCAGGCCTCACACACACAGGGTTGCTCTTGATTGTGAGTGGCAGAAACTCTACCCGAGCAGAAGTCAGGCTGCTCACTGAATCAGTTAGATGAGGGCCGTTTGCATCAGGAAACTCCATGGAGCAGGGTAGTGGGTAGGATTTGCTGTGTGTGACAGATAGGTGTCAACTCATCTATGCTACAGCAAACAGATGATGGAAGCAGCCCCCAGTCCAGACTCCCCAAAATTTCATCTTTGCTCCCACTTAGAGTGATGCCTGTGAATTTGGGGGGATGATAGTACCAGTGTGAAGCTGAGGTCTGAGGCTTCTCCAGTGGGATGTTGTCCTTGCCCCAAAGGTTGCTGTCATCCTTAAGGCTTTCGAGCCTGGGTCCTCCCTGTCTCTCCATTGGGAGCCTCTGTCTTGGAGAACAAAGTAGCATTGATGCTTTCTGTGTAGACAGGAGGGTGTTTCTGAAAGTGTCAGTAGACTGAGAATAAACACAGGCTGCTTGCGACTAAAGCAAGCAGTCCTGGTGACCTTTTCGGGTCAACACACACTGGCTTGCTCCCTCCAGGGTCTAGCCCAAGACACCTGGACATTCCACTACTCCCTTCATAAAGAAAGGGGCCTGCTGGCGTGTGGGTGGTCCTAGAGGTCACCCACCCAGTCTTTTCCCCAGTGAGGTGAATTGGTGAGCCTGTCCCCTTATCACCTTGTACAGCGAGTCTGGAAGCTGGGGCTCTGGAAGTGTTTTCTCCACTCAACATGCTCCCCATACCTAGCCCAGGGAGGCATCTGCTTCCCCAGACTCCCCCAAGTGGCCATTCCTGACTTTTGGTTTATGCATCAAATTGAACAAGCCCTTCTTAAAGGTCCCTTGTGAGCCTGCTGCTTTGTGTCTTTAGAACAGAAAGAATATGTTAGAGATATTTCCCACTCCGGGAAGGTGAGACTCCTGTATTAGGCATTGAATCAAGACAGTGTATAATGAAGGGCTATATTGCTACCATTAGCTACAAGTTTAGCATCAGACATCGGGCTTCAGATCCCATATCAGCAGGTTGGCCGTTTGACTATGGGTGAGGACCTGAGCCTTCTTAGACCATTGTATATTTTTTCAGGGATACTGAGAGTGCTGGTCTCCAGGTATTTCTATGGGAATTCAGGGAGAAGGTGTGCAAAGTGTTTCAGATGGAGGTTGACCTATGGTTTTAGCGTTAGGACTAGGTTTAAGTAGGTGAAACACATTTGAGAGACCTCAGTGGTACAGAAGTTCTGAATCGTAGCACATCCTTTTCTGTACTCTGCCCCTCCCTTTCCTCTTCCATTCATTAGTGATTGGTGGTTTTGACTGGTAAGTTACCCACGCTTGATCTCAGGGGGCCACTCTTCCTCCCTCCATTGCTGCCAATCCCTCAGCCCTCACATGCGTTCATTCACAAACCCCTTTTGAGTACACCTGGTCTCTGTCTCCGCGTTAGTACTTGATTATTACTCATTACTGATCACTCTAGAACCCTCTTCACTGCCCTCCTTAATTCCACCGTCACTCCTTCCAAGTCAGGTCTAACTAACCAGATGACCACTTTCTTTTGCTCAGGCTTTCGGTTGCTTGTTATTTTACATGTCACCCCAACTTCTCACAAAAGCATACACGATTGCTCCCCAAACATCCCACAGACTCCTGGCGTCTATGGGAAGAATGCACATCCTCCACACTTAGAATTCTTTGTTCACGGCTCCTGAAGAGTCACATTTATCCTTCCAGTTTGAACTCATACCCTCTTCGGTTGGCACCCTTCCTTTACCAGGACTGGCCTAGCTGCCCCTCCTCTGTGTTCCTATAACACCTTTGCTTACAAGATCATAGTGTAATTTTATTTCATATCTGTCTTCCCCAACAGCCTATGATCGTCTTGAAGAAGGGTTGCATCTTACTTGTCTTTTCATGATCTTATTCAAAAAGAACTGGAAACTGGGTGGTGTTGGTGCTCGCCTTTAATCCCAGCGCTTGGGAGGTGAGGCAGGCAGATCTCTGAGTTTGAGGCCAGTCAGGTCTACAGAGGGAGTTCCATGACAGCCAGGGCTACACAGAGAAACCCTATCTCAAAAAAGCTAAACCAAAACAATGAACCCATACATTAAAGAATAAAAAATCAAAAAGAACTGGAGAGATTGGAGGTTGGAGGGACAAAGGATTGATGATGATGATGATGAATCAGTAGTTGGATAGATGGATAGTTGAATAGACAGATAGACGGATGGGTATGTGGCTGACTAAAATGGATCAGTTCAATGGTGGTCAAAACTTCTGATCATATGTTACATGCCCAGCTAAATGCAAGAAAGTCTTCAACAACCACACAAAGACAAGACTGTGGTTCTTGAAGATTCACAGTTGACGTTGGAAAAAACTATGACTGCAACTCAGCAACCAGCGGGCTTTTGACCTTGATCCATAGGAAAGTTCAGAGGTGCTTCTGGCCATAGAAGAAAAGGAGACACGTGCATGTACCCTATGCCAGCTTGACCTGGCAGCCTTTTGCTGACTTCCTGCATCAGCGCTGGCCTCATCCAGGTCCATTCAGCTCCAGGTTCAGCCCATAGTTCATTTTAGCTCGAACTGTGGCTAGAGATTGGCATCTTCAGTGCCAGAGTCACATCAAAGCAGGTGGCACCAAGGCACCAAGGCCAACGGCCACCATCTGCAAGTTTCTTGAAAACAGCTTGTTTCTCTCCCTTTGGTACTCAAGAACTCTGACAAGTGGCCCCCTTGATTGAAGTTTCACTTCCTTTCAAACCAAGTTAGTGCTCCTTCAGAGAGCTTTTAGAGGAAGACCTTTGGCCAATTGTTTTACCAAGGAAAAGGGAATATGTCTTGGAGTGACCTGGAAATAAAATATTATGCTCCTGATATGAAGAACTGGCATGTGACACAACCAAGTGGCCATGGAAAGGCCCTGGGGCTGCTGGGATCAGAGCCCAGCCTGGCTGCCAAGAACCCTCATTCAGGGGTTGAGAAGCAGCTGGCGAAGCACAATTGGCTAAATTTGGTTGTGTTTTTATTTTTGTCCAGCCGTAAATACCGGCAAAGGACTGAAAACTATCCCTTCCCTTCTGGGAGCCTCCAAGCCAAGCTGGCTTTCTTTTTAGTGTGCTAAAAGCCCTGGACTAGAGCTACAGCTAAACACCCTGCTCACTACCAGAAGAGGCCGTGGGCTGGACTTTAGGGGTTTTGCCTAGACCTGAGTGTTGGGTGTCTGCATGGAATTCTTACCAGACTTTATGCAACTGTGACAAGGGTGGTTCCAGACAGACCCAGAGAGACCCAGTTCTTGCCTGAAGGGCCACCAAGAGAGTCCTTTTCAGGAAGGGCAGTGTACTCAGAGCGGGTCAGTGTCTGCTTAGGGTGGAGGAAGTGGCAATCCTAGATGAAAAGAAGCAGGAAAAAAAAGTGAAGAAAGGGAACGGGCCAAGGCACTTTTGTTCTGTGATGGCTTTGAGCGCTCTGGTTCAGGACCTGAAGCCAGCTGACTGTGTCCAGATCCTGCTACAGCACCCCTGAGAGATGCTGAGGCCTCTGCCTGGCCTGGATCACTGGCTTTGAATCCATTATGTAAGAGACAGGGACAATAACATCCCAGGCCTTAAGCTCTGCTCTGAGATTCTGCCAGGGCAGCATGAAGCACAGCACTTGGTATGCAGGGCAGCGGGTGGGATCAGCCATCATTATCACCAATGTCGCCAAGGCCATCATGTGACATCCAACCCTTCCACATGCAGCAGGCCAGTTCTCCCTGGAACCCAGAGTTATTTTTGCAGTTGGAAAACCGAGGGGCAGAGGATTTGGTAAGGTGCCCTCAGATCTACAGTGAGAGTGTAATCAGTCAAACCCGAACCCAGCGCTGGTTAGCCCCTGTCCTAACACTGAGCCTTCTGTGGGACCAGTGACTTCTGCGGGCTAGGAAGGAACTTGTCACTGACCACATAGGAACTACTCTAAGCAGGGGACTGGTTTTTCACTACCTTGGGCTCCCCAGTTTCATAACAGGAGCGTGCAAAGAGGATACCAGAAGTGATATTTTTTTTATAAGCTGGGTGCAGAAAGCAAACTCCGGGAGACCACAGAATCGTGTATATCCAAGCCTGTTAAAAGGGAAAATGGGGAGTTGTTTAATGGATAGACTTAGTTGCGTGTGACAAACATGTCCTGGAGATTAGTTGTATAACCGGGAGAATACAGTCCACACTACTGGTGCTCCATGTCTCTGAACTGTGTGCATAGAAACTGAGAAGACAGTGAATTTCATGTTGTATGCTTGTAGCATCGTTTTTAAACAATTAGGAAAAAAAAAAGATCACGGATTGGAGTCAGACCATTGTAGAGGCGGGCCACGGATTGGAGGGCTTCTTGTCCAACTTCCCAGTCCTTTTGCTCCCTCTTTGCTCTGAGCAGAAGCCTCCTTAGCAGCATCCCCGGTCCCACCCCACATGACACAGACTGTCAGGGCCAAGTTGGGTGCTTTTTGAAAGGTGCTTAGTAGGCGACATTGTAAATACTTCTCATGCTTAGCCCTTTCCGACCTCCTTCGAATCCCTGGTTCCACTGAAGCATTTGTCTAAAGGATGAGAGAAAGAACTCGTAGGCAAGTCTTCCTTACCGAGTTGTGTTTTCTTGGAGTACATGCAGGGGCAGGATCAGGCTTGAGCTTCGCTTCTGAGAAGTTGGGTGCAAACCCTGCTTTTCTCCTCCGTTTGCCTAGCTCTGACGTGGGGGTAACAGTTGTTACCTGTAACTGCTTTTCATATTCATGAGAGGATGCAATGCAGACTAGCGTGGAGCTAGCTGGGAGCAGGGCCCCCTGTGGCTGGATTACCTCCAGAAAGCGGCCCTCCTCAGCATCACAACAGGGAAGGGCCTGGGGTCCCTTGGGAACCTCTATGGTAAATTCTGTGGACATTTAGTTTCAGTGGTGCTCAGAAGACCTTTGGACTGTTGTCTGTGTGCATTCGTTTTGAGCCACTGAGACCACAATACCTGACATAGATAAGGAAGGAGAGATTTTTTTTTTTTAATTTGGTTCTTTCTTTCGGTTCCTCCTGGCAGGAAAGGCATGGAGGAGAGAAGCTCACTTGGTGGGAGAAGGAATGTACAATGAAGGCTGTTTGTGCCATGGTGGACCAGAAACTAGAGAGAATATTGGAACCTCCAAAGGCCCTTTCCTATATGATTTATTTCTGCCAGCCACACCCCACCCTCTAAAGGTTCTACAGAATCCCCAACTAGCCCTGACACCCAGAGAACCAAACAAGAGCCTGTCCGGGCCATCGCAGGTTCAGATCATAACAGCTCTGTTGGCAGTTGCCCACATAGCCATCTCTGTAGGACTGAGTTTAACTGCGAGCCATACTTTGTGCCCAGAGTTTGGGCCCCTGTTTGGGGTCAGTCTCTCTATTAGCTGCAGCGAGGGAAACCCACCACACTGTCAAGTCCCATAAATACATCTTAATTGCTTTTAGCTTAGAAGAAAATTTAGGTTGGAATAAATGCTTTCTAATAGATGTATAGCATACTTATTTTTATACTTGCACAGATAGAATATATAAAAATTTCTTATGGACAAAGCAGCCCAGAAAAGGCCAAAGGGCCAAAGATCCGTGAATGTCACGATGCAGCCCTGCTGTGCCCCCATGTCAGAGGCTGGTTTTGGGTCCCTCAACCCATACTGATCTGACTTGCCCTCTTTTCTGTTCCTATGGCAACTGCCATCTGCTCCCATCCCCACCATTATTTAAGACTTGGTACATTTTCTCTGATATTTAATTTATGCTGTGAAAAGCTCAAAAGTGTTGTCTGGAGTCCACAGGAAAGAAGGTTGTCACTAGTGAGTGATGTCTGTCCTCGACTTTGACAGAGGAGGGGGGGCACAGCCAACGTGCTCGGTTTGCACCTGTGACTGATACGGATTTCTATTTCCAGCCTGACCACAGACTCTGTTATAATGGTATATGTGCTTTACATGTGTTGAGCATGCCATGCTGAAAGATCTAGAAAGTCTCTTAATTCCTGGTGATTGATTGATTGATCAGAGCAACATCTGTGTATATATTCTCTATACTCGATATCCCTTTGACATCTTTCCATTCATCTTTTCTTCACCAGACGTCTGAACAAGAACAAGCTCCAGGTCCTTCCAGAATTGCTTTTCCAGAGCACACCAAAGCTCACCAGACTGTGAGTAGCATTCATGTGTATTCTCTACCTTGTATCTCACCTGGCTTTGGTCTCATGGACACTGTGGTTGTTGTGGTGTGTGGCACCCATGCCATATGGAGCTTCAGAGCAAAGTCTGCCTTCTACCTCCTTCTATCAGAGCTGGGTGGCTTTATTGACCAGTGAAGAGTAGCAATGTGTGGTGATGGATTTTTTTCTTTCCCTTGCAAAGAGGGAGGAAGGTCTTCCATTGGGACTGAATTTCCTGCATGGAATTTCCCCAAGAGGGGTTGGGGTGACTATTCATCAGAAGCTGCCTGTGTACGTTCTTAATATCAGTCTGGACTAAGCTCACTACCTTGCTGGTTGGAACAGTCCCTGCCCATTGCTCACTGCTTGCCATTGACAGTCCAGGAACTCTGGGTCTGCAGGTCTATGGTTTGATGGAAAAATAAAGAAAATTTGATTTTCACATTATTTTCCAGATTGATTTGGGTGCATATATTCCTTGTGACAGCCTAGAGGAGCTTGAGGTACAGACTGTGGTGGAGACTGTGACTTATGGATTATGGGTGTTCTCTGCAAGTACTAGTTATTGACAGTGAACTTGAAATCCTGCTGGCAGTGGGTGACGGGTGAGCTATGCTGCCCACAGGCGCTCTGAATGGAACAGCACAGTGTCTGACAAGCAGAGTCATAGCCTGACTGAGAAGACACTAGCATTACTGGGGCGGCTCCCATGTTATGGCCACCAATCTCCTTCCCCATGGCTGGGTTTAATGCCTACTTATGCAATCAAACCGTGCATGTAGACTGGAATAAACTGGAAAATAGGAAACACATGTCACTGTGTGCACTTAAGCCCTGAATTAGGAATACATACTTATGTATGTGCTTGTGTGTATAAACACACATACACATACACACCATGCATATAAATACATTTTCAAAGAGCAAGAAGAACGGGCCTGGGCAGGCTGGCGTTCAGTGGGTCAGTGGTTCTGTTGGATTTCTGCAGGACATACATGTGCTTGTCGCTGGTCTCGTCTTTCTGTGCCTGCCATGTCTTTGGTTCTCTTGCTCACCTAGTTAGCTGACTTTGCTAAAAGGAAGGAAGGAAATGCCCTCCCTTTCCGTTCCTCCAATCTCCATCAACCTGGATGGGCGCATGGCCGGAGGAAATGCACAGCCTGGTTGCCTAACTCAACAAGCGGTGGATCCACCACAAACCACCCTGGTTTTAACCCCCCCCCCCCTTGCCTGTGCAGGCACCACTCAGTATCCTTGTAGCATTGATTCCTAGACTCTGGTGGGTAACTAAATCCTCAGCTGCCTGAGTCACTTACATAAAATTGAGAGATATTTGTATTTAAATAACCATGCAGCCTTCCCCTCTACCTTAAGTCATTTCATAGACTTGTCATTCTTTATGGAATGGAAATGCTATATAAATAGTTGATGTATGTGTTAGAAATGCTGACCAAGAAGGTTTGTGCATGCTCAGTGGAGGTAGTTTTCTCTCTAGAATTTCCAAGCTTGATAGTTTTCCCCACAAAGGAGGAACTAGCCTAGGCTGACTCAGTGTGCCCTGAGTAGCCATGTGTCCCTCAAGGACTTCATTGCCACTTACCACCCCAGCAGCTGCCGATCTCCTGGCATCTCAGTCTCAGTTTTTGGGTGGACGAAGGCTCTGGGGGCCGCAGCTGCCGATGGCTTTGAGGGAGTGGAATTGGGATCTGAGGACTCAATAGCTTTAGGTGTCTGTCGGGTTGTTTTCCTCTTTGCAGGTGTCTCCCCCAAACCATCAGGTAATGCCCATGTTGTGCCAAGAGTCCTGAGCCAGACAGATGGTTCAGGTGTTGTTAACCAGTGTCTGGGGTGCTGGCTGTGAGGCCCGGAGCTGGAACGCATTGGTTATGTTCTAATGGCCCTTTTCTAATGTAGAGTTTGGAGAACCCCTTTCCCTTCTGTGCCTAACGGTCTTCATCAGTAAACGGGGCAGCCTCTCCTCTCTTCCCCTAGCCTCTCAGGGCAGCTGCGAGCACCCAGTGAGATAACGGTGTAAACTGTCTGCTTCCTAGGGTTGAGAGAGCTGGGAAAGTTGAAGGCCAGAATACCTATATTCTCTCTCCCGCTTTTGTCCTTACCACCTCTGCTTCAGGCGTGGGGGGGGGGGATTTGAAGTTGCAGTGAGCATTGAGATAAATTATACCAAGCTTCTGCCTCCAGCCAGAGAGCTGCAGCTGTGAAGGCAAAAACAGTGTTCAACTCATTTGGTGATCATCCTTCTGGGATTCTTTGGCCAGGCACAAAGACTGGCACAGATAGGCACTCAGACAGTGATGGCTGACTGAGTAGGTGGATACATGAATGATATGGGCCCAAGGATACAAAAAGTGTTCTCTGAGAAGTGTGACTCTTTGATCTACCATTCATTCATTCATTCATTCATTCATTCATTCTGCTTCCTTTGGTTATAGCCTAGCCCTTTGCTCTGAGCAGAAGATGTGAAGGATACTTAGCTCCTTCTGTGCCCAATCCTGACACATTCTGACTGACTGCCAAAGGCTGAGAGCTAAATATATAAATATATTTAAATCGAAGCAACTATATTAACCCAGGTTGGAGCGATAATCAGCCGCTGCTTTTGCTCTTTGGGCTTGATCTTTGATTTTTCTTAATGGCCCCATTATGTCTTTGTCTTATTTTGTCAGCCACTCCAGGGCCTTTTTGAAAGGAAGCAGGGTACAAATTAGAAAATCAATAAATGTGCAATCATGGGTGTGTATACATATGCCATCAGCTCTGCTGGAAAAGAACTCTGCCGTTCAGGAGACACGGCAAGCCGGTTCCCTGGGGAGGCAGACTCAGCATGGGCCGTGCTGCCGCCGCCGACTGGTCTGTAGCAGGCTATGGGCGAGAGCAGCACCGCTGGGCATTGTTCTCGTTACTGTCTTCACATCCAGTGTTTATCCTGAGGATAGTTTTATAAATTCTTGGAGAATTTCACACACGTCTCGATGGGATGTGTTGGATCATATTCAGCAACTCTCCCCTCTTAACTCCTCCCAGATCCACCCGCTTCTCCCAACTTCAAGTCTTTAATTTTTCACTAGGCTAACCGTTCCTGTCCCTGTGACCAAGTACTTGACAAGCAGCGACTTCAGGGAGAAGGTTTGTTCTGACTTACGGTTTAAAGGGACACAGTCCATCCTGATGGGGAAGGTGTGGTGACGGGAGCTAGAGGCTGCTGGCCCCATTGCGTCCACAGTTCCAGAGTCGACTATTGGTGAAATTATTTAGGCCACTCCACGTAGTTAAAAGGAGATTTATTTAATGGCGTAACTTACAAATTAAGGGATAGGTAGGTCGCGGGGTCTGGGGAAGGTGTATCACAGTCCAGCGGTGTTCTCTGGAGCTCTCCTCTGTCTACCTCCACCATCCAGCGTCCTGGAACCAAGAGAGCGTAGGCCACTCCACGTAGTTAAAAGGAGATTTATTTAATGGCGTAACTTACAAATTAAGGGATAGGTAGGTCGCGGGGTCTGGGGAAGGTGTATCACAGTCCAGCGGTGTTCTCTGGAGCTCTCCTCTGTCTACCTCCACCATCCAGCGTCCTGGAACCAAGAGAGCGTTCGCCGATCCGGATCTCGGGTCCCCAGGCGCCTCCCTTGGCCCCGCCTTGTAGGCGTGACAGTTGCCGAAGTCTCAATGGGGGTTGGAACTTCCAGAACAAAGCTGGAATGGCTACCCACTACATCTCCCCCTTTTTGTCTAAATAAGAAGGTTCTAACCTAATACAAGACTATATACAAAGGAATGGTTATCAAATATTGTCCAGGAATAATGAGGGATAATGACCTAGATAAGATGGAACTACAACCAATGCAAACAATATCAAGCAAGAAACACATATTAAAATCCAGAGAAGTATAGAGCATAGATAAATGGCATGTTACAAAGATCATTCCAAAAGGTGTCCTACCCTAAAGAACCTGAATCTAATACTTAATATGTTCTATCTACTAAGTTGTAACTATAACTGCTAGTCTTCAATCCCATCAAAGACCTGAGAAGGAATATAATGGTACCTGAGAAATGGTAGATGGATGCAAGCAACTTTCGGGAATCTTGCGAGAGTAGACCGAGACAGCTGGCAGCCTGGACAATCACCTAATGTTTCTCAGCATTGTTGGTGCATTCAAATTGGCTACAGGCCTAAAGTATCTGACAGACCATTTTCAGAAGCAGGAATTCTGAAAGACCATCTTACCCTGTCTTGGCAGAGTACAGTGGTCGCTTTCCTTGTGTCCCGCTTGTCCAGAAAGGATAGCATTGCATTTGTACTGTCAGCTGTCGAGGCAAGGGCAGTTCTTTGCCCAGTAGGCCATTTTGTGCCAAGAAGACAAACTTCCAAATGGAAATGTCTAGAAGCCCAACATTCTCTCGGGATCAAATTGGTGCAGCCAGGAGCAATTGTGTCTCGCATCAACAGAATTCTAAGTTATTTAAATGCCATATTCTCTAGGTCTATGAAGTGTTTGAAGATTACCTGTCCATCTGACCTATGTATCTGTAAATCTGTATAACCTGACTAACGTAACTATAGAGATGACAAGCATAGGTGACTATAAATCTACAAGTCTTATCTACTGAAATAACCTAAGGACTAAGGCTTCACGTAAACAAGGTAGACAGTCTATAAGCAAGTGTATGGTAAAGAACGATGACTTCAAAGTTGTGACAATACACAAGATGTTATAACAGAGGTAGGAGTGTATAGTGTGATATACAATATGACAATAATCTTAAATATATATCAATATTTATAACAGAGGTAGGAGTATGTAGTGGGATATGCAATATGACAATAATCTTAAATATATATCAATATACCGAATATCCTAAACAGAAGTAGAACATACATAAAGTATGACAGATATAAATTTACATTTGTATCAATATACAAACATTTCAAATAAGAGTAGAAATATATGTACATTATACCAAGTATAGTTCTGTATTTGTATCAATATACAAATTATCTTAAACAGGAATATAAAAATAGTTTACATTTGTATCAACATATAAGAATCCATAACAGTGTAAATTACAGTGCAAATTATTTAAGGCTGCTATTTTACTAAATTTGTTTACTAGTATACACAATAATCTACCATAATGTCTTATACGTATCCATTCCATTTCTTCTTTTCCTTTTTTTTTTTTTTTTTTTTTTGGGAGTACTGAGTTTAATATTTCCTTCCACCCCCAACCCTGTAACCATCATCCATAACCCTGAGAATTATGAAACCTAAGGGAGAAGGGGCGTCGTTTTCTTAGAATTGCTTCCTGCTGTTTAGGGGGTGATGTTATCTCTGTTGGGTACTGTGAGAAAGCGCAGATAGTTAAATTTCAGTTAGACTAACTGTAGGTTCTGCAGCAAGTCTTAGAGTAATGGGTAAGATTGTCTGAAATTCTGGTAAGAAGTGTAGTATGATGATGATTACCATGGCATCATTCTGGATTGGGTAGAGTTGTTGTTGGGGCCCCATCTTCCTTCTGGAGACTTCTGAGATTGCTATTAGAAAAACTTATTTGTTATCAAAATGTAAGATTTGGATTTAAAGAGGACATAGCATGTAAGAAAGGATTCTGAGAAATCAAGAGTAAGCATGGAGAGAATTAGAATCTAGAAGACAATGGTCCCTTTTTATTGGTTTCCTTCTGTCCCACACCAGAGGGCTCTTCTGATATGGTACTGAAGAATCTCTCAAACTTTTCTTTTAGCAATGTGCTTGGGTTTAGAGAAGGAGTGAGCCAATTCCATCTCCAAAGCCAGCTTGGCTTATAATTGAATTGGGACCACAACTTTTCTATATTAATAGAGAGATAGATGTTAGACAGTGAGATTTTACCGTGTGTAGATTGGTACCAATAGATTCTTTCTTTCTGCTGTAAACATCCGGATATCCAAGGCCTTATGATTTTTGGAAGATGGGTATTTCCATTATCCTGGAAAGACAAAAACAGAACCCTACCCCAACCTTGATTGTTAAATTTTTCTTACAACTTGTAGAGATGTCACATTGGTGGATGATCTTTTACTTCACCTCATCAAGGGGTTTTTCCTGTTCAAATCGAATTTTTATTAATTTTGTTGGTATCCATAGCTTTTCTTCTCCTGCAGAAACAAAGGCAAAACCCCTTCCCCAACGTAGAACATATCCAGGTTTCCATTCTGAGGTCAGCACATCCTTGAAATAAACCGGTTGGTTTAGCTCGGGAGTTTTGTCTGTCGTCCAATGTCTCTCTGCAGCTGTTGTTCCTTTCTCATCAGCATTGAGAAAATTCAAGGTTAATAAAGCACTATGCAATCTATTTCTAGGAGTCATTGTTACCTGTTGCTGTTTATTTAGCATATCCTTTAAAGTTCGATGGGATCTTTCTATGACTGCTTGGCCTGTGGGATTGTGTGGTATACCTGTAACATGCTTTATATTGTAATAAGCAAAGAATTGTCTCATTTTATTGGAGACATATGCTGGAGCATTGTCTGTCTTAATTTGTACAGGTATCCCCATGATGGCCATAACTTCTAATAGGTGTGTAATCACAGAATCAGCCTTTTCAGAACTCATAGGAGTTGCCCATTGAAATCCTGAATAGGTGTCAATGGTATGATGTACATACTTTAATCTTCCAAATTCTGCAAAATGAAACACATCCATCTGCCAAATTTCATTTCTTTGTATACCTTTTGGATTGCTCCCTGCAGGTAATGGAAGTTGGTTATAGATGGAACAAGTAGGACATTTTTTCACAATATCCTTAGCCTGTTGCCAAGTGATGGAGAAATCCTTCTTCAAACCTTTGCTATTTGTGTGGTATTTCTTATGAAATTCTGAAGCTTCTAGCACATTACCTATTAGTAACTGATCAATCTCATCATTACCTTGTGCTAGAGGTCCTGGCAGACCTGTATGGGATCTGATATGTGTTATATATATAGGATGTTCCCTTTTTCTGATGATTTCCTGCAATTGTATGAATAATGAAGTTAATTCTGTATTATCAGGAATAAATTCAGCAGTTTCAATATGTAAAACAACTCTCTCTGCATATTGAGAGTCAGTGACTATATTGAGGGGTTCTGTGAAGTCCATCAGTACCATAAGAATGGCATACAGTTCTGCCTTTTGTACAGAGCTGTATGGACTTTGTACCACTTTACTTAAGTCTCCTGATTTATATCCTGCTTTCCCTGATTTATTTGCATCAGTATAGAATGTGAGGACTCCAGAAATTGGCTTTTGTCGTACAATGTGAGGAAGGACCCATTCGGTTTTCTTTATAAATTCTATTCTCTTGCTTTTGGGATAGTGGTTGTTAATCTCTCCCAAAAAGTTACTGCAGGCTCTCTGCCAGTATTCATTATCTTTCCATAGTGATGAAATTTCTTCATTAGTTAAAGGTACTACAATTTCTGCTGGGTCCATTCCTGTCAACTGGCGAAGTCTTAGTTTACCTTTTTGAATCAAATCAGAGATCTTTTCTATATAAGTCTTTAATTTCTTATTTGGTTTACGTGGTAGGAATATCCATTCCAATATAATATCTTCCCTCTGCATCAAAATACCTGTTGGGGAATGTCTGGAGGGGAATATGACAAGAATGCATTTAAGTTCTGGATCCACACGATCCACATGTGCTTCTCGAATTGTCTTTTCTACTAGAGCCAATTCCTTCTCAGCTTCGGCTGATAATTCTCTTGGACTATTTAATTCTTTGTCCCCTTCTAGAGTATTAGCCAAATTTTGTAGTCCATCTTTGGGTATTCCCATGATACCCAGTAAGTTGGAAATGCTTCCTAATAACTTTTGAAAATCATTAAGAGTCTTCAATCGATCTCTCCTTAGCTGTACCTTTTGGGGTCTAATTTTTTGTAGCTCTATCTTATATCCTAAGTAGTTAATAGAATCTCCTCTTTGTATTTTTTCAGGAGCAAGTTGCAGTCCCCAGTGAGGCAAAACTTTTTTTACTTCTTCAAACATGCTTTCTAATGTATCTAACTTTGGATCAGCTAATAGGATATCATCCATATAGTGATAAATTATGGATTGTGGAAACTTTACACGAATTATCTCCAATGGTTTCTGCACAAAGTATTGGCACAAAGTAGGGCTGTTTAACATTCCCTGTGGGAGGACCTTCCATTGATATCTCTTGACTGGCTGAGAATTGTTATAATTAGGTACTGTGAAGGCAAATTTTTCTCTATCATTTTCTTGTAAGGGTATGGTAAAGAAACAGTCTTTTAAGTCAATAACTATTATAGGCCATTCTTTAGGTAGCAGAGAGGGCAAGGGCATCCCAGTCTGTAGGGAGCCCATTGGCTGAATTACTTTATTAATAGCTCTCAGATCTGTCAGCATTCTCCAATTACCAGACTTTTTTTTAATAACAAATACAGGAGAATTCCAAGGGCTGGTAGATTCTTCAATGTGTTGAGCATTTAACTGCTCTTGAACCAGCTGTTCTAAAGCTTGTAGCTTCTCTTTTGTCAAAGGCCATTGTCCAACCCAGACAGGTTTATTAGTTAGCCATTTTAAAGGTAAGGCAGTTGGTACTTCTGAGAGTTCAACAGCAGTTGTGCTCTGTTTGTGAACAGCCTGAATGGTTGGTGCCTGATTTTTATAGCATGCGATGATATTATTCCTAGAAACATGCATTGGTCTGTATTCTTTTTCTGAAAGTGTAGGAATTTTAATCTGGGTATTCCACTGTTGTAACAGATCTCGGCCCCAAAGATTTACTGCTACATTTGCTACATATGGCTTCAGTCTTCCTCTCTGTCCTTCTGGCCCTATGCATTCAACCCATCTCGAACTCTGTTTTATCTGAGATAGGGTGCCAATCCCTAAAAGTTGGACATCTACCTCTTGAAGAGGCCAATTCGGATGCCATGATTTTGGTGTAATTATAGTCACATCTGCACCTGTGTCTACCAGTCCCTCCATAACCAGGCCATTAATTCGAATTCTAAGCTTTGGTCTTTGACCATTTATGGAAGTCTGCCAAAATATTTGTTTTATAGTGTTCTTTGTAAACTGTGATCCATCCATCAGAGCTGTTTTATCATCCATTGCAGTATCGGTTTTTACATTAGGCAGTGGTTTATTCAGTTGTCCTGGAGAGGAATTTCTTCCACAGTGGCTGGGAATGTTCGTACTACATTTGATTTGGGGGCCTGCAAGAGGCCCCCTGAAGCGTTTCCCGCCAGTAAAGGGTTACCTCGTATATCTATTTTTGATCTGCACTCACTGGTCCAATGTCGGCCTTTGCCACACCTTCTACATAATCCGGGAGGTGGTTGGGGTCTCCTGTTTAGGCTATTCCTAAAAGGAGTATTACTCCTAGGAGTACCCCATGTACAGTTTTTACTTATATGACCTGGTGTACCACATTTAAAACATTTGGTAACACGGGGCCTTCTTTCACCTCTGGGATTTGTCTCTCCTATCCAAGCCTCATTACTGTAGTTACGAGACTCAACACCATTAGTATACTGAATCCATTCTTCCAAAGGAGCTGATCTGATCTTTAATGGTGTAAGTATTCTTCTGCATTCTGCATTAGCATTGTCGAATGCCAAGGACTCAGTTAATACTTTTCTTAATTCTTTATCTGATACAGCTCTTGTTATAGCTGTGTTCAGTCTTTGTAAAAAATCAGTGAAGGGTTCGTGCGGTCCCTGAAATATCTTTGTGTATACCTCAGTTGGTTTTCCAGGTTCTGGAATTTTTTCCCAAGCATTTAGAGCTGCTGTACGGCATAGGGATATTGTATGTTCATCATAAATGGCTTGTACATTCCTGTCAGCAAAACATCCCTCACCAAGTATTTGATCTTGGGAGATCACAAAACCTCTGAGTTTACCTTGTTGTTCTAAATTTTTTGCCTCTTCTCTCAACCAGCTTTTCCACTGTAGCTGCTGACTATATTCTAGAACAGCTGAAATCAACTGATGCCAGTCATCTGGGATGATTCTATGTGAGGTAGACCATGAATTTAACAATTGTTTTACGTATGTGGAGTGTATCCCATACGTAACTACTGCTTCCTTTATATTTTTAAAGTCCCTTGTTGAAATTGGTTGTAATGTATATGTATTATATGGCTCGGGGTGTGTGTCATCCGCTGGCTTCTCATGGATGATAACAGGATAAGCCATTGTGTGAGAGCCATTTGGAGATGTTACAACCTCTATGGCCTTGCCCTTCTGCTTATTAGGTCCCTTGTCATGTTTACTGAGAGTTTCTTCTAAGGCCTGCAAACGAGCACCTAGGGTCTGTTCTAGGGAGTGAACCTCCTCTCTGGCAAGGGACTCCAGATTTCTCATGGAATCATAGAAGTTTTTATGTTCCTCAGAAACACATGATTCCATGGACCTTATCTTATCAATTAATGATAATCTTTCTTCCTTATATAGTGTCTGGAGAGTTAGTGTTCTGTCCATTAAATATTCACATTTATTATCAATAAGATCAATTTTTGGTACAAGCCTGTTTTGTAAATCCTGATTAGCAGATTCCAGAGAAAGAATCTTTTTCTCTAAGGTCTCATTGCTATCCATTAAAGCAGATTCCAGAGATAGAATCTTTTTCTGTAAGCCATCATTGTTAGTTTTGAAAGCCTGTAAATCCTGGTTAGCAGATTCCAGAGAGAGAATCTTTTTCTCTAAGGTCTCATTGCTATCCATTAAAGCAGATTCCAGAGATAGAATCTTTTTCTGTAAGCCGTCATTGCTCTCGCTTAAAGCCTGTATCAGTCCCAATAATAACTCATCTTTGTTCTTGTTTTTAAACCAGTGTTTGAACACTGTGTGAATTATTACGATGAATGCCAAAATGGTACAGGCCAGATATGCCTTAGGAAGGTCGTATATTTCCAGGAAGATGTTATTCATCATACAGGCAAAAAGGTTTTCAAATTCTTGTGAGGTAATGTTGTCAGCCATATTACCAGAATTACTCAAAATTTGTCAGTCAATTTTAAGGTGTAAAATTATCAGGTACTTTTACTTACCTTTCGTGGTTTTGGGGGGTGTAGTAGCACTTTTCAGCCAGCAGGTGGCGATGGTACAGCTCCAAAGCAGGGCCTGCTGGTGATCTTGGCTGACTGCAGCTCGCTGGAGTCAAGATGGCGGAGCCGAGCCGCAGCTGGCGTGCGTGCACTCAGGAAGCGGAGGAGTGCCTCTTTCGCTGGTCTCGGGGCTAAGCTAGGGAGCTGAGACCGGACTAGCTGCTCCCTTTTTCGGGAATGGAACCGTGTAGGTGTTCCCTGGTTATATGGAACTTTGCAGGCGGGTTTAGGTACCCGCTAGCCGGGGAGGAGGCTGAGGGCAGGAGCCACCCAGGCTTTTGGGATTTGCCCCACGTGAGCGCCAGATATTGGTGAAATTATTTAGGCCACTCCACGTAGTTAAAAGGAGATTTATTTAATGGCGTAACTTACAAATTAAGGGATAGGTAGGTCGCGGGGTCTGGGGAAGGTGTATCACAGTCCAGCGGTGTTCTCTGGAGCTCTCCTCTGTCTACCTCCACCATCCAGCGTCCTGGAACCAAGAGAGCGTTCGCCGATCCGGATCTCGGGTCCCCAGGCGCCTCCCTTGGCCCCGCCTTGTAGGCGTGACAGTTGCCGAAGTCTCAATGGGGGTTGGAACTTCCAGAACAAAGCTGGAATGGCTACCCACTACAGTCGACAGCAGACAGGATAGCAGGACTGTGATGTAGAAATCTCAGTTCCCACCCCACCCCCGTGACTCACTTCCTCTAGAGAAGCTCCGCCTCCTGAAGGCTCCACAACCTTCTGAAACGGCATCGCCAGTTGAGACTTAAGTGTGTAAAAATCTGTGCCTGTGGAGGACATTTCACATTCAGACCGCAACATGTATCTTCTGGAAAGGCTGTGGTGGTAGACGACGTGTTTGAAGTGCAGATGAAAAGGAGAAGCCTTAGCTATTGATGGCCTGTGCTCTATCAATAATACCTCTGACTAATGAGGACCAGAAGTGAGGCTAGAGTCCATTGAACCCAGAGGTAATCTATCAGCCCCAGTACCTGAGGAGTCCAGCGGTGGTAAAGGCTCCGGGAACAACTGGAGGCAGGGCCTAGGAGATACCAGGAGGATTTCATGTTGCATCCTTGGAACAGTGGATGCGATGGAAGTCAAAGCAGAAAACTCACAGTATGCTAATTTTGCAGCCCCAGGGAACCCTGTGAACAGTCTGGTGGAAAAGGACCAAAGGGAGCTGGGAGCTTGCGCTAAGCGGAAGCTCACTGCTAATGTGACAGTGTCCTCTGATCAAACCAAGTGTGGTCACATGTTCATCCCACTATTGTTTGGACAATAGGTTCGCCACAGAAAGTGATGGTATGCGAAGACACAGTAAGGAATGCCCGTCATTCACAATAGATGTCAACAAGTTTATTGCACATCTACTCCACACAGTGTTTTCAATGAGTGTTTCAGATCCTTGCAGTAACGCTTTAAGATAATAACACCAGGAAGCACTGAGTGCCAGGTGCTGTTCTGAGCACTTTGCATCTGTGAAATCATTTGGTTGTCCTGGCAACTCTGTAGGGTAGGTGTTGGGATTCCTACTGTGGTTAGTGTTGTTCTGTGAGAGTGAAACAGAGGCTCAAAGGGCTTGATGAGCTTGCCTGACGTGGTTCTGGCAGAATCCAGATCTAACTCTGGATAACTCCAAACCAGAGAATGATTTTCTCCATCTCAGTGAGTGTGTTCTTAAGTTCGCCACTATTCCCATTTCATGGGAAAGTAAAGCTCGGTGAGGTCAAATTACTCCTCCGTAAATCCCATAGATCTGAGGGGTAACCCCTCCTGAGAGCTTGGCTTCAGTGTTCAGCTTCAATCTTCACACCAGTATTACCCACAAACCAACATCAAATCTACTTCTAAAGCCCAGGAAGTGGAAAGTATGCTAGCTTTCCATCCCTGTAGTGACAGACTGACATCATTAACTTATAAGGAGAAGGGCTCTTTAAGCTCAGCTTTGGAGGTTCTAATCCATGACAGAGTGGCCTGGTCATTTTGGACCTGTGACAGGTCAGTGAGCCATGTGTGGAGCATATGGAAGAGCACAACCTCATAGTGAGGAGTCAAAAGAGACAGAGGGAGGACAGTGGAATGGGGTCTGCGCTGGACGATTTTTATGTCAACTCAAGCTAGAGTCATTTAAAAGGAGGGAACCTCAATTAAGAAAAAATGTCTCCAAAGATCCGGCTGTATGGCATTTTCCTTAATTAGTAACTGATGGTGGGGGTGGGGGGCAGCCCATTGAGAGTGGTGCCAGCCCTGGGCTGGTGGTCCTGGGTTCTGTAAGAAATCAGGCTGAGCAAGCCAAGGGGAGCAAGCCTGTAAGCAGCTCCCCTCCATGGTTTTTGCATCAGCTCCTGCCCTGTTTGAGTTCCTGTCCTGACTTCCTTCAGTGATAAACAGTGATGTGGCAGCAGAAGCCGAATAAACCCTTTCCTTCCCAACTTGCTTTGGTCATGGTGTTTCATTATAGCAATGATAACGCTGACTAGGCCAGGCTCTCAGGACACCTATATGGCTCTGCTAAGTCCTTTATGTTTTCCCACCACCCCACACTGCCCTGCCAACTATGGAGAGTGGAAGTTATTCTCAGTTATGTCTCAGGACTACAATGGACCTGTCACATGTCCAAGTGTTTCTCCCGGGCCTTTGTTGGTCACTGTCCTCTTTCTGCTCTCAGATCCAGTGCCCTCCAATTGGGTTGTACACTCATGATGCCTGTGTCCCCCAAGTCTGTTCTCAAGTAGAAGGGGTATGGCCTGGGTATCTCACTGCTACAGTCTACACAGTGCCAGCAAGGTCTCTGCCTTGGGTACTAAGTGGATCTGAGCTCTTTGCATCCTAACAGAAAGACCGTGAGTGGGGACTGTGCTCCTGCTTTTTCTGGGATTCCCGGTGAGCTGAGGCTAGGAGGTGATGAGGAGAATGAGCTAAAGGCTGTCCATTATCACTTTGTGAACAATTCCCCCTGTTGGTCTCAGGTAGGTATCATCAGGAAGGTAGATAGTAATTAACCAATGTCTCTGGGGTGTTGTGAGGGTGAATGGATACCACTAAGCATCACATACAGCACATAGTATGTGGTCGGTGCAAGACTGCAGTCAAGTCTTGCTAGCTAGTGAAGGGATCAGTGCGCATGCTGTGCTTTGGGGTCTATGGGGTGAGCACTTCAGCATCTAGAACAGTCCAGATTCCAGCATAGAAGAGGGCTGGATAAGCAATACACTTGGGTTGGGAAGACCCAGCTCCTATTGGCTCTGCTGCTTACAAGCCGTGTGTCCCTGGGCATGTTACTTTGCCTCCCTGGTCATAGTTCTATTATGCAGAGAGGACAAGATGGCCCGTGGCTTGTTTTACCACCTGGAAGCTATTGATTTCTTATTCCCACCTGCACTTACAGTTTTTGCTTTTAGCTGCACACAGGTGAGGTAGGGTAGGCTTTGGGGCTATTAAATGCTAACGAGGTAATATTGCCCTGAATTCTTTAGAAGGAGTGGAAGGCGGGGTGAAAACAGTGATTAAAAGACATGGATTTTCCCAGACGGCACAGCACTGGACAAGCTGAGGGGTTGACCTTGTCACTGGAGGTTGAGCAGACTGTTAGGGCACTGCTAGGTCACCTGTCCCGGATCCATGGCCAGCGCATCCCTTGAGTACTAGATAGTGGGTAGCCACATTAGCAGTTGCACTGGCGTGACAGGGGCTCTGATTATTCTCCTCTCAGTTCAGTGAGGTGTTTGACAGCTTTGAAAACACGACACTGGGGTGAAGCCCGTTGTCACTCACATGGAGCAGTGGAATTGTGAGAGGCTCGGGAAGTTAATCCCCAGGCAGCTGAAAACAATGCAGAAGTGGCCAGCGAACCCCTCTCTGAGTCCCTGGGCTGCTGCTGTGGCCAAGTGGCATTGCAGTCTGAGAGAAAGGCCATGAGGCATCCATTTCCAGGAGCTTTCTGTGCTGGGTTGCCTCTGTGTGTTCATTGCCGCCATCTCTACCTCTGCGGGGGTGGGGCACTGTGCTCTGTTTCATTGTCCATCTTGTTTATGTCTGTTCTAGATCCCCGCACTAACTGGAAGCTATGTTCCTCAGTGTGTTCTGTCTCTTTGAGGCAGCAATAATCAGAGCAAAGAACAGGGGCCTGGGCCTTCCAGACCTAGCTTTGAAGCCCACCTTCTGATGACCTTAGATGTGCAACCTCAACTCTCTCCGTCTCAGATGTCCGCTCCTCACTGGGGTTGGCCATCACGGTTGCTGGCCAGTCTGCTGGGCCTGCCCTAGTGAGAGCAACAGGCTATATGGCTTGAGCTACAGAAACCATGTCTCCCATTTCCGGAGTCTGGAGTCCAACTCAAGGGGGTGGTCAGCTCTGTCTTAGTTTACAGGTGGCTGTCTCCACACACCTGCCACTCTGTGCATTTCTGTCCTCATCTTTATGAAGACACCAGTCTTCTTGTCTTTATGAGGACATGAGCCATACTGAATGGGAGCCCTACCCAAATGGCTCCATTTTCAGTCAAGATCTAGAGTCCAAACAAGGCTGCACTCGGAGGTCCTAGGCCTTGGAGCATCATTCAACACATGAGGCTTGGGAGATGGGGGACACAGGTCAGCCCACTGTGGTACACAGGGAGTTTTGCAAAGCTAGGTCAGATGGTTCTTTCTAGATCTCAGCTTTAAGAGATAGACACACCAGTGATGCAGTTTAGAGGTAAAGAAACAGAATCCTAAAGATTTGAGCAGCTTCTCAGTGTCATGGTGCCAAGAGCTAGTAAATCCAGAATGCAAACCCAAGCTTCCTTGGATCTCCGGGCTCAGATTCCTAAGTAGACTGGACTGTTGTTTGGAGAGGTTAGTAAGGGAAATGCCAGCCGCCCGGGGGTGGCTTGGTGAGTGCTGAGTCCGAATCATTCAGAGGCTCTCCCTGAACCCTGCCTTGCTGACTGACTGGAGCCTTGAACCTCAGCAGTACCATCTGCAGCTCACGGAGCCCTCTGCAGCTGCCTTGCACTTCCAATTTCTCATTCGACTTTAAACCATAGCTACATGCAGTATGGGTCTCTATAAAACTCTGCAGTGCTGAAAAAGCGAAAACCCAGTGGAGAAAACAAAAGCCACGCTAGCCAGCTTTCCGCCAGGGTTGCTATCTGATGTGGTAAAATGACAGTATGATGGTGGGAAGCCAACCCATGGGGATGGTGAGGCTGCAGGCATTGGCGCCTGCCTGGAGCCAGGAACTCGGAGACCTGGGTGGTCCTCACATGCTGCGTTGCCTTTCGGGGATTCAGTGTTGTGTCTAGAGAGGACTAGATGGAGTATGGTCTTCTGTATGACCTATGGGCTATTGGGGTAGGAGTGCAGGGCATAAGGTCATGTTCTGTGAGGGCATGGCCAAGCAGAGCTCAAGGAACATGGACACAAAAGCTCCATCTCTGCTTCATCCCACTGTAGTGTTCCCTAAGTCCCACACTGTAGGAAGTAGGGGCTTCTGTTTGGTGTGTGAAATGCCTGGACACATGCTTGAAGACATGTCTCCCTTCAGTCTATGTGGACAGGTCATGAAGAATGGTGGGTACCACATCACTCTTGATGTTTCTATTTTGTAAGCATTGACCCCACTTCCACCCCGTCTTCATCTCTGTCCCTGTCTTTCTTGTTCTCAATCTGTGTATTGATTTAAGCCAGAACCAGGAGAGTAGACATGGAAATTGTAAAGTGCCCTCTTCTCCATCAAGAATTTGCCCAACTGAACACAGAATCCTTTGGACTTCACTGTAGAGTTAGTTAGGAAGCTAATGTTTGAATTGTCCTGTAAACTTCTATAACACATGATGTTGGAACCAGGAGTAAACGATTGTTTAAGAGCAGTGGTCCCATCCTTCCTAATGCTGTGGCCTTGTTATACAATTCCTCATGTTGTGGTGACTCCAAGCATAAAATTATGTTCATTGCTACTTCATAACTGTAATTTTGCTACTGTTATGAATCATAATGTAAATATCTGTGTTTTCTGATGGTCTTAGGCGACTCCTATAAAAGGGTAGTTCAACCCCCAAAGGGATTTCGTGACCCACAGATTGAGAACTGCTGGTCTAATCTAATGCTTCTTGAACTTGACCGGGCATCTAAATTCCTGAGGATCTTGTTAAAAGTTGGTCTCTGGCCCCATAGGTCTGAAATGGCACCTGTGAATCTGCGTTTCAGGCAGTGTGACAGGTGATGGCTGCGGGCCCAGCACAGCAAGGGTAAGGGGGCTCTAGTTCTTAGCAAACAGAAAAGATACCCCTCAACGCTGACTCCTGGAATGTGCACCCAGGATATAAGGCTTGTTAGGTCTGGAATGGACCTGGGTATTTGACTTTGTAAATAGGCATGCTAGGCAATGTTGGATGTGTCATCCGTGGGCATCTTTGAAGGACCCATCAAAGATAACCCCTGCTATTTTATGGGTTTGGGGAGAGAAAAGGAGCCATCCAGCTATTGAGTACCTACTTTTTGCTACACACCAAATGCGTGTTCCAATGCCTCGTAAGAATCCTGCAATGGACCCATTGTTACTCCCATTACACAGAGGTTGAAATAGGCCTAAGCATCTAATCTCGAGGAGTAAACCCAGGCTGTGCTAACTCACAAGTCTTAGCTTTATTTCTTCACCCCGTGTACCTCCCATGTTGAGACCTGCTTTAAAGGGGTTGAGGATGGGGAAAGAGAGAGGGAAATCACATATTAGTGAAATGGTTCTGACTCAGTACTTTGAGTATACACGCTCACTTATATGAACATATATGAACCATGCTTGTATCAGAGATTTTAGATACTCAGACTTGAAATATTAAAAGAGAAAAATCTAGAGACAATGCTGGCAAGTAGGCCTTCCTAGAGTCCCTATAATTTATCAGAGGTAGGAATTGGGTTTTACATATTTAGTCCCTTTAGCCCTTTGGGCGAACAGAAGAGTTCTTTAAAGTGATCAAGCTAGAGAACATTCTGGCAACATGGAAATTGTTTTCAATCTTTTTTTCTAAGAGGCAAAGAAAAGTGAGCTGTGAGTTTACAGTGCTTTGGAATTGCAGAATATGCTTGTAATTTTTACAATTCTGCACAGACTTCTTTGCCACATCTGGTTGATATTACCGGCGGGGATATATGGGGGAATAAACCATGGGTTGGAATGTGAAACATCCCACAAAATGAGTTTCTTATAGGTCGCTGCATGAAACATTTTGAGTCTCTCTTGCTTTGGAAGGGTGGCTTAAGTGATTTCATGGATTTAGTATTTTCTTTGGTTGGAAGGTAAGGAGTTTTGTTGGTTTACCTGGTGGGGGTTCCAAGATGGTTTTTTGAGGATGTGGGTGCCATTCTCCAGTCATGCCATGTGCTCTGGTGAGAGAAATCACCCTACAGGGAAGCCAGAGAAACCTTTGTCAAACAGTGCTGGACTGAGGTGGTTCCTTTGATAGTGAAGCCTTCGGAGCAGCTGAATCGCCGCAGGAAAAGGAACTTTGGGGAAGGTATTACCTGTGTGAGGGCTTTGGAAAAGATCCTGAGTCTTGGCTGGTGATGCTGAACAGCTGATGGTAAGAGCAACTAGCTTCCTGGTTCTCGCAGGTGAAAGCCTTTGTAGTCCAATACATTCTCTATGCTGTATATGTAAATAAGTGAGTTTTTCCTCCCATTGGAAAAATGAGAAGAAAAAAAAAAAAAGAACAGATACCTAGCTATACTCTGGATTGTCAATTCCTTGTGACATTTCTTCCCAGTCCCCAGGAACAAGACTGTGTGACCAGGGACACCTGGAATGTTCTGGATACCTACAGGATGTGTGTGTTGCTCCCCTGTGTTGGGGTGTTGAGTTTAGAGCCCAGACCTGTCCAGTCAGCCCAGAGGGTGTGACTGTGGGCTTCTAGCCACCTGGCTCCTTCTCTGACTTCCTTGGCTGAGACCCACCTTCAGAGTTGGAACCCTGACAGCAGAGCTCTTGCTACACAATAGCAAGGCTGCTCTCAGCACCCTGCGGCATGTGGTAGAGTTGGCCAACTTAGGCAGGGATTTGTGGCCATTCCCAAGAATGCGCAGATAAAGAGTGTAGTTTTGGTTACAAATGAGAGCCCAGAGCCAACGTTCATGCACGTCATGGCATCTTCACGCTCTGTAAGAGGTAGACACTGCTCAGGAATCAAGCATTAGGGTGCTATTGCATTCTGCATAGAAAAATAGCCTCTGCAGGTGGGCAGACCCCAAGCACACTTTCTCCTATTAATTGAACCATGCAGATATAGCCATATCAAATAATATTGGAATAGTATTCTCAAACTACATTCAGCACCAACACAAACATTTCTAAAAAGCCCAATCATCTCTCATTTTCAACCAATATTTGGAGAATTCTAATTTGATGTGCCAGATTCTAGCATTATTTCAAACTGTACACACACACACACCTGTAGCGTTCCTTTCTCCTAGCTTTCCTAGCAGCTCACAGTCCTAAATTTGAACATTAAATTCCATTTGTAAGGTTTACAGTTCATTTACAAGTCTTGGAGATTGAGGCCCAGAATGAAAGTGTTGACATAATATTAACAACAGCAAAACTATGATAACACAGCACTGTCCAAACCAAACAGAAATGGAGACGTTTAAGTAAATTTCACATTCCTTGCCTGGATTTGCTGTGCAGGGCCTGTGATTTTGATTCATGGTTTAGAATAATATTTTAATGTTTAATTCATGATGTGTTGTTCTTCCCATCATTGCTCTGTAAGTCTTCCTTACCTTGCGGATGGTGATGAAGTCTGCTTGGAAGCATGGCTTCCCCTTGATTGACACTACCTGCTGTGGAGCCAAGAACTCTCTCCCTGGTTGGCCAGGTAGGACATCCTGCCAGGGAACCAGTGGTTTGACTTCTACTGGTGTATCTAGAGCTCTGGTCTTGAATTTTTATTTGACAAGTCAGCTTTTGATTGAAATGGACATGAAATCATGCCAACATTCCCCTGAGCAGGGAAACGCCTCAGTTCCAGAAGATTATGTAGCCATTATGAGAAATAACTGATTTCTAGGAAGTAACCTAGAACTGGTCCCCCCATGTCTCAGGTGCTGTAGAAACACCACACTGTGGGCCACAGTGTTCAAGGAAATCTAACTTCCGTGAGTGTTTAAAGCTGAGGACCTGGGTTATCCATATGGAAATACTGGGCCACACGTTTTGTTTTTCTAATTATGCAGTAATCATGCTATTGTTCTCTATGCGGCCTACTCCTTTTCAAAAATGCATGGGCAGGGCCAGAGAGATGGCTCATTAGTTAAGAGCACTGGGTGCTCTTCCAGAGAACCTGGGTTCAGTTCCCAGCACCCATAGGCAGCTCGTAGCTATCTGTAAATCCAGTTCCAGGGAATCTAACACCATCTTCTAGCTTCTACGGGTTTCTGCAAGCACATTGTACACATACGTATATGCAGATAAAACATTCATATACATTAAATGAAAGAAAATAAATCTTTAAAAATTCATGTGTATATAGCATGTATACATATCATATAGCACCATGATTATACATATAATATACCATACTATCCATACACATATACATGTCATACCTCACCACACACAGTAATATCACATTACATACATAATCATACGATGTCACACACATAGCAGACTTCACTACATATCATGCTATACCACAAATACCCTTCATCAGAACATGTTCACATATGCATTACATCATACTCATACATTATAACACACCACACACATACATGCATCATGCCATGCCATTTCATGAAGCATAACACATTCACAGAAAATACCACATACCTATATACTTGCTAGAGCACACAGTGTACATATCAGACCACACTATGCCCATATAAGCATCATATCATACCGTGCACAGGCATGTATCATACTACACCAGATACAGACAGGAAAAAACAAGAACAAAACTTGTCTCTGTTGGAGAACTGCAGATGGGTAAATGACATTCCTTTTTAGGCTCTGAACCAAAACATAGGTGTTATTTCACTTCAGTGAAGGGCCCTGGTAAGGCAGCTCCAATTACTGAGCAGTGCTGTGCTGAGTGCCGAGAGACTGGGGTTGTGAAGGCAGCAGCCAGGTAGAGGAGCATTCTTTGTCTCCTCCACTTATAATTGGTATTTGTGGGGCATAGATGTTGCAGTGGTGGGGCTGTGTCAGGGACGGTGAATTGTCACTGCACATGTTTCTAGTCTCTGGAGAGAGCCCCACTTTTTCCTGCAAGAGATTTGCATGGGTCATACCTCTGTCCAAGACCGTTAGGGACTTCCATCCTATTTTAGAACTCAGGACAAGGCATTGTCAGCCACCAGATCCTAAGGGCTCATGCAATGAACAAAATCATTGAAGGAAATAGTCATTATGGCTTTCATTGCTAATGGTGCTCTCTGCAGACCCTCTTCCCTGTGCAAGGCACTTCCTTTATTGAAATGAGAATGAAGGATGGGAGATCATTAGGTCTAATGAGACCGGAAAGCAGCAGACAGACGGAAAGAGGGCTTCCCTGGGAGCACGTGACTCCTTTCTCCCTGTGGACAGGCCCTGGCGTGAAGGGGATAGGGTCAGAGGGACTGTCAGCTCGGCCTTCGCCGTGTATTCCCAGTCAACCACCCTTGGTCTCAGCCACATCACCCCAGGAGCAGCCTTGCCTTTTCTCCAGGAGGTGCTTACAAGGGCATCCTCAGGAGCCAGCCTGTGTCTTCTCCTGGTCCTCTGCCATCTCACCTGTCCAACAGCAACCATCATCATCTTAAGACAGATCAGACGTCCTCACACGTACACATTAAACCTTCAGGTGACTGACTGGTCCGGCCAGCTCCAATACCCTACCATCTAGCCGGTTCCTGCCAACTCCAATACCCTACCATCTAGCTGGTTCCTGCCAACTCCAATACCCCACCCTCTAGCTCCTGCCCCTCTTCTTGGTGGTACCGCAGGCCACTTTTCACCTACTGTGCTCTCCTGGGCCTTCCTCCTGTTACAGTGGCTCTGATCTCCTCTTGGCAGCCTGTTCCTTCTTGGAACATGCAGATTCCAGATGTCAGCACAGCCTAGTCCTTGAAATTCAGGTCCTGCCTCCAACTTTACTTCCTCAGAAATCCCTTCTGGCCCCGTGTGTGGTGGGTGGTGATCGCCTACCTTACTGGGCACCCTCTGTAAGTTGACTCTGTTTTGGTTTCTGTAGAGCACATCCTGCGTGGATTCTCTGGCTCATTTGTCTGATGACTTGTTTACTCCCTGCCCTGTCACCTGTAATAGCGTGTCAGCATCTTGGGAGCAGGGATGCTGGCTGTCTTGTTAACTGCATCTTCTACCCTGGCATCTAGCACAAGGCGGGTACTGGATGAAAACACTAGACACTAGATAATGAGAAAAGAAACCTGGTCTCTTCAAAGTTGACTTTTTCTTCTCATTGTGTGGTCAAAGGGACTTTCTGTTGCAACTCAGAGCTCTTTCTTCCTTGCTCTGAACAGCCCCAAATGACTCATTAAGAGGGTGCGTGCATGTGCATGCCTACTGCATGCACATACATACACAGAGCCATATCTTGCATGCTGGAAAGCACTCACATGGAGGGGAGGATGAAGCAGCAACAAGCAAGATTTCACACTTGGACAGTGGGTCTCCCCTGCAGAGAGAAATAGCCCATGGTAGGATCCCCGTCCAGTGATATGAGCCGGGGCCCAACACTGTGAGCTAAGGAGAGGAATGCTATTTTTGATGGTTATTTCAAAGGTCTCGGAATAATATTCTCTGATAAAATGAAATGAGAAGATAAACTGTTGGCTGCATCTCCAGGCCTCATTTGATTTTGGACTTCTAATGGGCATTGAAAGGGATTGTCTAGTTAGTGGAAGCCTCAGCTCAGTGAAGGCCAAAAAAAAAAAGACCAAGGGTGATTCAAACTGAAACCAAACCCTATTCTGAGGGGAAAGAAAGAAAGGAGGAAAGGCTGGATCACACTCGTTCACTGAACACTGGCCTAAAGCTCCAAATGACTCTTCTCTTGATCTGGGATCTAAACCAGAGGTTGTCTGAAAGACATCTGGTGAATGAGTCCAAAGCTGAAATGAACCATGTCTTCTAAAATGATTGAACCAGAACCACTCGGGGACATCAAAATATGAATGTTTTCCAAACCAGCTCTCTGGGAGACTCTGCAGTGGTGTCCTGTAAACAGAAACACTAACCTGTCATTTGCCACCCTTCTCCCCATCTGCCCCACCCCGCCCGCCCGCTCTTTCTCCTTCCGGGAAACCCACCACCGTCTCCCACACTGCGCAGCAGACTGTGGGCTCTTGGGGCTCTCTTCACAGTCACATGTCAGTGAGAGCTGCTGCTGTTGGGGATGACCTGGTGGTATTGCCATCTTTAAATCCATGTCATGAGGAAGGGGAGAAATGACTCCATTGAGGCTGAGATTATTAAAAGAATGGGGGGGGTAAGGGGAGAAAATTTGGAGGAGGGACAAGGGAAAAGAGAGGAGGGAAGGAGGGAGGGAGGGAGGGAGGGAGGGAGGGAGGGAAGGACAGATTGAGGGAAGATAATAAAACATGGAATGGGACCGCTGAAGAAAGAGACACAACTCAGGCAAAGTAGAGGGAAAACAGGAAACTTTGGGGGATGAGGGAATGTGTCAGGTTTGGTTTTGTCTTTTGCTGGACATCCCAAGGCAAATGAAAGCATTTCTCCTGATCCCACGTGGGGCTCAGTTCTGTGCTAAGCTCGGCATGAGCCCTTGTCTCCTCCACCACTCCACACAGTCATCTTCATCCGATGCCGGAACTGAATGGCACCTTCTCTAACTTTAGAGCAGTGTTCTCATTTTGCTGTTGGAAAAGCTGAGTCATACAGCAGTAGGGGACTCCAGATCTTTAGCTCTCAGGTTTCTGGTCCTGGGGTGTAGGCACAGCACCAGCGTACTTGTCTACCTTAGCCATGGTTTCTCAGAAAGTAATGGGGAAATGTTAGCTTAGAAGTGTGGAGGATTGGCATTTGCTTGATCTGAGCTAGCAGCTAGCACAGCAACTATCTTTTAGGAAAAGGAATATAGATGCAGGCACAAAATCTACTAGTCCCTGGATCTTATACTTCTTGGCCACCATACCCATGAGAAATATGTTTGTGATCTTTATGAATCATTTATCTGTGAATGCAAAAGAGATTGGCCGGAGAAACCAAGTGTTCATCATTCTTACCCATAATGGCTTCTTGGGGGTTCTATGGGAGCATGCTGGTCATGTCACCAACTTGAGATGGGGAATTGGAAAGGCTAAACCTCACTGGAGAGCCAGTCTAAGGAGAGGATCAATGAGTTAGGTGATCAGAAAGAAGGTCAACTCCCCAATACCACTATCTTCACATTGGGAGAATGGTGGGGCCATCCAAAGACATGGTGGGACCAGCCATGATGGAAAGGGTAGGAGAAGTCTTTTTAGGGTAGGGACGGAGAGGAGACCACTTCCCAGAGCTCGCAGCCTTCCAGGCCCGGACACTTGCGAAAAGCCAGCCCCCCCCCGGGGGGGGGGGAGGATCTGGGGTGTTCTCTTGCTAATTGAGTCAGCCCCAGAAGCATCTCCCTCCTTCCTGCCCTAGCTGGTTGCTTCTCCTTTTTCAGAAATCTGTCCATCTAAGAAAAGGTTCCCAGGCTGTGACTACTGAGCGCCGAGCAGGTTTTCCTGGTGGACAGGCTTGCTGGTGTGCCCTCCTCACCAGCCATATATAACCCACTTACCTGCAGCCAATTAGCCGGTCCTCAGTGTGGAGTCCCAAATTGCTATGTTAACGACGGCAGCCCTCCCTCCCCCAGCAGCACTGATTTCCCCAGCTCAGCGTGAGGGACTTCAGTAAGATCTCTTTCCAGTGATATAATTTGATTCCTCCATGGGAAACTGCTTTGGTCCTAGCTCACTTAGCACTAAATCTCTCCATAGATAGTCTCATTACTTAATCTTTTCAGAACCCAGACCAGCCCAAGCCTCTTATTTATTTATCTGGGGCCCTGTTTACTTCCCTGTTGTAAATTACTTCTGGCTCCTGGCGGTCTGATTGCCTCAGTGATAGGCTAATAGCAGGGAGCTTCTGCACATGCCTTGTGTGATGAGGCAAATAATACACTTAGCTTATGGGAGAGAAAGACACCCTCTATTTATTTCAGTGGGGGGAATATTACTCAGAGGAAAGGGTCAAATCATTTACTTCATAGCTGCTAGTGGAAGTCAGTGTAATTATTGACAGAATTATGTGAAACAAATTGTCATGCCTATAAATCAGATTCCCTGGTTCTCTAAGGCAGAGGGGAATTCTGTTGGTTTGAAGGGGCTCTACCTCTCACATGGGGTGGGTTTCTAAGATAGTGTTGGTGGAGAGAAGGTTGGCCAAAGGGGCGTTCCCTTCACTGGCTCTGAACCCTTACAAAAAGTGGGCAAACATGGTCTGTAGGCCTGTCTAGCCTCTGCCACCTGCTGTTGCAAATAAAGTTTTATTGGAACATGGCCATGTCAGTAGTGTACACATTTGCAGTGGCCTGTCTATTGGATGGGGTGCAGTTCTGACAGAAACTGTGTAGCCCCCAAAGCTGCAGATAGTTACAGTCTGACCCTTTACGGAGAGTTGATGGACCTTACTCTACCAGTAAGCCCTCTGTAGGTTCTTGATATCGAGTTGGAGGAATTAATCTGGGTCACTCTTCTGGCCTTCTCTTCTACCAGAAGATTCAATCTCTGAGCAAAGAATTTGGAAGGGAGGTAGACTAGTTATCCCCCCATCTTATCACTTTAGTATCTCTTCATTATGGTGTCTCTCGACCACCTGCCTGGTGCCTTAGTGGACACCATGAACCTGTTTGACAGAAGAGAAAATGGAGGCCCTGAAAGGTGAAGCAATTTGCTCAAGCTTACTCCCTGAGAACTGGGGTTCATACCTTCCTTGTCCAGCTCTGAATTCTTATTGCAGCAGAATTGTCCCGTTTCCCTGGGAAAGCGAGAACTGGCTTTGGCAGTGGAGGAAAATTGATCTGTGCTTGGCCTCTCTCGGCAGGAGAGCTGTTGAAAGGGGGCCCATGAGCAGCCAAGTCAGGGGAGGCACAGGCAAGAGCAGAAGCAAAGGGGTCTTATTTTATCCACTCCACACTCTCTCCGGGGTGGAGAGTGGAGCTGGCCCAAGAGAGTGTTATCACGTTGGGCAACACAACAAGGACGCATCAAGCAACAAGCCAAAACCAGAGAAGGCCTGGACGATAGAGCGCTTATTCATGGGCTTCACAGCCTGTGTGGTGTGGTCTACTGGAGCGAGAATGTGGTCCACGTCACTTCCTTATGAGTTCTTTGTGGCTGAACCGGAAGGCGGACCCTGGTTCTTACACCCTTAGCAACACTTTCCTACGCTTAGGGGAGAGGGGAGCAAAAAGAATTCTCCGAACTTCTGACTTGAATATGAGCACTGATGGGCCCACAAGCCTATGGAAGTCACCTCTGTGTCTGCGGGAGCTGTAGATGCATCAGGGTGAGGACGGGAATCAAATACACCTTTTTTTTTTTTTTTTTTTTTTTTTTTTTAAGTTTCTGAGATCAGAGCCTGGAGGACAAGAGAAAATGGTGAAAATCATAGCAAAAAGAAAAAAAGAAAACAGAAACAAAAAACATAGCCATGTGCAGCATTATTAAGCACCAGGTGTTATTCTCAACACCATGGTCTGCCGAGTCCCCAGTGCTCACAGCCATCTGTAAGGTGGTTATTTCTGCTTTGTTTCATGGAAAAGGAAGTGAGGTCCGGAAATGATAACTGGCTCAAGCTAATAGGCACATGATGGAGCTGGGAAGCCAATATGGCTGATTCTTTGGCCACTTGCATGCTAGGGGCAGGAGGTGGGAGCCACAGACAGGTGGCCAAATTACCATATCTCACCTCAGCTACCAGGGCCCAGGCTTTAGCTGTTTTTGAGTCTCCATTGACACTGTGTAAATGAATATGGCATTGGCCAGAGATGGAGAGACATTCAAGGGGGTGGCGTATTTAAGCCTTCCTGTTGTCTGGCTCACAGTTAGACCCCAGCAAGCCCTTCTTTGTCCTCTCCTTTCTTGCCAGCGATGCTAAGACACAAGCCCAGGCTTTTCCGACAGTACCATCACTGTTCTTTGTTGTGATGAGCTGTGCTGCCAGCGGGATGCTCCAACCCAACCTCAGCGGCTTTCCTGGAGCCACGGTTATGGACTTCCATACCGCAGTCAGAAACTATCCAAGCAAAAGCGGGTAGAGAAGACCTTCTGGTATCACATTTGTTTTGATGGGAATTGAATTCTACCAGTCCAAACTCTCCTCTGCTGAACCTTTAGTTCAGGAGTGCTAGGCAAACCTGGGCTCCTGCTGCCTCTGAACACTTGTACAAAGACACAAGCATGTGAACAAGCTGTGGCACACACTTGCCCTCTCCCCTCCCTAGACACACACTCACTGACTTTGTCCATGCCACTCCATGCTCTTACTGCTGACCACTCTCCCAGCCTTCTCACTCGACCTAGCCAAGCTGAGCAACAGTGCTGTATGGGTTTTAAAGAGTGAGCCTTGTCTGTGGTAGGGTTATGGCAAACCTGAAGTGCAGTAATCCTTGCAAAGCACTTGGCGTAGTGCCTTGCACTCAGCAAATGTTAGCTGCACTTACACAACTCCCAGGGCTCAAAACCTCCCATTCAGAGAAGGCTTTGTGGCCACCTTGCTCAACAGAGATTCTTGCATCCATCTGTCCATGGAATTCTTCAGTGTGGTCATCAGGACCTCGTTGGCCACACCTTTTTTTAGTATTTTTGGCATTATTTCAGCACACTGCTATTCATCTTTGGTGTTACTAAACAAGATGTTTCCTGTGTTTCTGCATTCTCCTTCCAACAGCACGGTGCATAACCATGCTGTCTACTGGGTGGGTAGTACACAGAGGAGCCAGTTAATTTACCAGCCTATTTCAAGGAGTTGCCAGACTAGGTAAAGTGAAGGGTTTGGAGGAAATCGCTCACTTGTGGCTTTTTTCTGCTTCATTGTTGCACATGGATTTATTTGTTTTTCTTCTTTTCAAGAGCATGTGTGTGTGATGCGCGTGCATGTGTTTGTATATGTGTGGATGCACGTGTATACAGTCTCTGCATATGTGTGCATGCATGAGTGTGCGTATGTGTGTAGACTTGTGGTTGATCTCAGGAGTCTCCCATCCTCTTCTACTTTATTATTTGATGCAGTGTGTCTTAGTCAAGCCCAGAGCTCACTGATACAGCCGGTCTCACTAGCCAGATTACTCCTGGAATCCTCTATCAATTCTTTCTAAGGCTGGAATTTCAGGTGTGCCTCCGTGCTAACCTGGTGTTCACTCAGGTTCTGAGGATCCAAACTCCAGTCCTCTTGGTTGCAGGGCAAGATTTTGAGCCACTAAAGCCAGTCCCTGCTGTTTCTTTTAAAGAAATTATATGGGACAGTCCCAAGGTGGAATCCTGCCTACAAAGATATTGCATTTGACCTTCACACTTTTTTTAAAAAAATGAGTTGATTATATTTAAAACTGGAGTTGATAGAAAAGTTCAAGTTTCTTTTCCTACCCGATGCCCCAGGGGTAGCATCACAGAGCTACATCCTGGCACTCTCTCACCCGGGCAGTCTCCCCAGCATTCCCACTGCCCACATGACTCCTTCTTGTTTACCTTGTAGTACTTACGGCCTTTAGGTTTACAAACACTCCCTTCCTCATCCTCTAGTGGTGTCCCACATACCAGTTCCACAGAGCAGGGCCCTGGCCTCCCGGGATG
The DNA here is from genome assembly GCF_949786415.1 of Peromyscus eremicus. Classification (NCBI taxonomy): domain Eukaryota; kingdom Metazoa; phylum Chordata; class Mammalia; order Rodentia; family Cricetidae; genus Peromyscus; species Peromyscus eremicus. The sequence continues at coordinate 19,215,188 of NC_081423.1, forward strand.
AGAAGCAGGAGCCTCGTGGTCTTGGATCCCTTGGGCCGGCTCTGGAAACCAAGAGTCTGATGGGCTTGGTCAATGCCTGCTGTTCCTTCACCCTTGAAAAGCAGGCAGACATTATGGCCTCCCTCCTACAGAGCAGGATGCCCAACCATAGAAGTGCCTTCGGGTGCTCACATGGAGCCTCAGAGCCGTTGGATCAGAGTGGCAGAAGCACGAATCATTCCCATGTGGGAGTCTATGTGATCTGCTGACCTGCACAGAACATCCTCCATCTCCATTCTTGCCAAGCCGTATCCATCATTTGGGTACAGGCAGTGAGGCATAGAGAAGACCTCACTCTAGCATCCCCTCCCCTACCCCTCCGAGTACACTCCTCCCTCCCGGAAGCCCCATGCCAGGGGGAATTTTCCCCTCTGGGGAAGGTACCCCTCAGCGCCCTGCTCATACCATCAGGCAGTTCTTACATGGAGGCTGAAGTTGCCTCATGGTCAAGGTCAGCGCTGATATCCATCCCTCTACCCACAGTCAATGGAGAAATGGCCAGGGCTGTTTTTACCTGAGGCAATTATTCCATCTCGGGGTATTTTTGTGGCCCAGAAGCTTCTCTGGTCTCCAGATCTTAGCAACATTATTGATTGGGGGTGTGCCACCAGCTGAACCAGCAGTGGTTTTTCTGGCAAGGATCCATTTGTGTAAAGACACTCCCCTTGCCAGTGATCTCCTCTCTGGTTGTCTAAACCGGGAAAACTTCTACCATTCTCTCTAGTTTGATGCCTCAAGAGCCACTGGGCCCAAGACATTCTTTTGCAGAATGGTTAGGAGCAGCTAGCCAATTCATTTTCCCTAGTTGTGTCACAGCAGGCGATTCCTTTATTTATTTCAGAAAAATGTGTGTTTTCATGCAGTGTATACACAGATGCACCACAGAATGATATATGAATCTCCATTGAGAGCATCCAGCTTGGATTATGTAATGGTGCCCAGGGTAAAAATGTTGCAAGGATTTCGAGGTCCATCCAAGCCCACAGAGGCTTTGAGACATGGTAAGCTGAGACCCATGGTAGCAAGTCCTAGATTCTGTCACATCTGGTGTGACTCATGCATCCACTTTGAAGATGATTTGACCTGTAGACTATAGGCGATCAGAGCTTCACTTCCAACTTTTTGAACACCCCACTGTTGTAGAATATTATTTTGAGATGTGTTACATTTGTTTATGCTGTGGAACATTTGTTTTAATGATGCAAAGATGTGTTGCATTCCTTCATGTTGAGTTTGTTTAACTCTGTAAAGCTATGTTACTTTGCCTGTCTAAAACACCTGATTAGTCTAATAGAGAGCTGAATGGCCAGTAGCAAGGCTGGGCTGGCAGGCAGAGAGAATAAATGGGAGGAGAAATCTGAGAGGAGGAGGAGCAACAGAACAAGGAGAGGAAGATGCTAGGGGCCAGTCACCCAGCCACCCAGCCACCCAGACAGCCATGGAGTAAGAGTGAAAATAAGATATACACAAGTAAGAAAAGGAAAAAGCCCAGAGGCAAAAGGTACACAGGATAATTTAAGTTAAGGAAAGCTGGCTAGAAAATAAGCCAAGCTAAGGCTGGGCATTCATAAGAAATATTAAGTCTGTCTGTGTGTGATTCATTTGGGAGCTGGGTGGCAGGCCCCCCCAAAAGAACAAAGAGTAAAAGAGAAAAGAGTTAGAAAACCAGCAACACCTCACTGCTGTGGGATGGTCTGTATGTCAAGTGTGTTGCTGATTGGTCAGTAAATAAATCACTGATTGGCCATTGGCTAGGCAGGAAGTATAGGCGGGACAAGGAGAAGAATTCTGGGAAGTGGAAGGCTGAGGGAGAGACTGCCAGCCGCCATCAGGACAAGGAAGATGTAAAGTACCGGTAAGCCACAAGCCATGTGGCAAGGTGTAGATTAATGGAAATGGACTAATTTAAGATATAAGAACAGTTAGCAAGAAGCCTGCCACGGCCATACAGTTTGTAACCAATATAAGTCTCTGTGTTTACTTGGTCGGGTCTGAGAAGCTGTGGGACTGGCGGGTGAGAGAGATTTGCCCTGACTGTGGGCCAGGCAGGAAAACTCTAGCTACACCTCACTGTCTGTGTAACTTAGGAGTCTGTGCTCTTTGGGCTCATACCTCTCCAGGGTCACAGAGCCTGAAGAGAATCTTAAGTCCCTAAGAAACCCCTAAGCAGATTCCTTGGTGGCATGGTGAAGAAAAGGAGACAGGACAGAGTGGTCCCTGACTCTCTGTGGAGCAGAGTCTTGGGACAATGGTCCCAACCCAAGGATCAAGGAGCATCTATAGGGTGCCTCTCTCTTTCCCACTGTTACTTCAGCATGGTCGGGTAGCCAGGCTTCGTCCATCAGATGATTGTCAGGGCTTGAACAGGGTGATACACAGCTGTATGGTTTAAGATCTGTGGCTAGTATGCTTTCTGGTGCTATCACAAAATACCTGGGACTGAGTCATTCTGAAAGAATAAAGGCTTGGTTAGTTCACAGCTCTCAAGGCTGTGTGGTCCAGATGCCTGCTTCTGGAATCTGGTAAGGGGGCATGGGGCTTCTTCTTTCACCATAACCTCAGAAGATGTCACGTGGCCACACAGAGCAAGTATCTTAGTTACTCTTTGTTCCTGTGAAGAGACACCATGAGAAAGTTTACTGGGGGCTTACAGTCTGAGAGAGTGAGTCCTTGACCATCATGGCAGAGAGTATGGCAGCAGGCAGGCAGGCATAGCACCGGAGCAGTAGCTGAGAGATTACATCTTGAGACACAAGCATGAGGTGGAGAGGTGAAGACTTTTGAAACCTCAAAGCCCTGGTTCTAGTGACACGCCTCCCCTAACAAGACCACACCTCCTGATCCTTCCCAAACAGTTCCACCAGCTGAGGACCAAGCATTCCAACATACAAGCCTACAGGGGCCACCCTCACTCAAACCACCACAGCAAGTATGCTGGCCAGGCTCTGTCTTCCATTCCTGTCTTCTTTTAGTGTTTCTTTGTGTGGTTGATCTGTTTTGCTGGCCCACCCAGAACTGACTCTCTAGTCCAAGCTGGCTCTGAACTCATGGCAATTCTCCTGTCTCAGACTATCAAGTGCTGAGGTTATAGGTGTGCTTTCACCATGCCCTGTGTCTTCCTCATCTGATAAAGCCACTAATGCAGAAGGGAGGGGTGCAGGGGGGCTAGAGAGATGGCTCAGTGGTTAAGAGCACTAACTGCTCTTCCAGAGGACCCGGGGTTCGATTCCCAGCACCCACATGGAAGCTCACAACTGTCTGTAACTCCGAGATCTGACACCCTCACACAGACATGCATACAGGCACATAAAATAAAAAAAAAAAAAATTAAAAAGCCACCAATGCAATCACGGGCCTCCACCATTGCAACCACAATTTAATCCTAATTACTACCTCTCAGAGGCCCTGACGCCAAAGAGCATCCCCAGGCCAGTCTGAGGATTCCATTTCTAGTACTTTGGGGTAAGACATTCAAACCCACAGCAACAATGAAAAGCAGACCTGGGTTTGAATCTTGACTTGGCCACTTCAAGTCTTGGCCAACTTCCCAGAGGCTCTGGTTTTTGTCCTTGGTTTTGTTTTCAAGAAGGATCCTAGCACCTGCCTCGTGGAGCTGTTGAGTGTAGAGCTCATGGCCCTGCACAGCAGTTAATTAACACGGGCTCAGTAAACGTTTGCTATTTTTATCGACTGGCTGGTGGAGAGCAGTTTCCCCTGTCAGAAGTCTCCAAGGCACAGAAATTTAAAACCGAATTATTGAGCAGCCCCTGTGTGCTGGTAGTCTGCAGTCTTGACACAATAGAAAGCAAGGTTGTCGAGTATTTATTGTTTTCTAAGAAGTTATTTTTCACCTTATTAAAAATGGTTTCAGCATGCAGGTTTGGAAATGAGTGCTTGGTTATGGTTTCCAAAGGCGTGTAGCTGCTTTCCAGAGACGACTTCCTCGGACAGAGTTGTAGGAAAGGGTGACCTGTGCTTGGAATGAGAGGCCCAGGAGGACATGAGGGATTGAGTCCTAGGGATTTGGGGCAGAGGCTCTCCGCTTGAGAGGAAACTGTTGTCATGCTGGGCTTGGTTACCAAAGAGCAGAACACTGAGCTTCAGCCTCCAGGGTGTGAGGCCAGGAAGTAGTGTTCCAGGTGGGTTGAGTGCAGACCTAGGTCCTGGCCAAGCCACTTTATGGAGTTCACCACCTTTTGCTACTTCTCCTCCTTGGCTGATCTCTAGGTGTACAGCTACAGAGTCGCTGGAGAGGGGTCTTGCTGGCCTGTGGGGCAGCAGGACAAAGTACCAGAAATCAGCCTGCCTGGGTTTGAGTCCTCAACTGCTTAGACAGATTATGCAGCCTTCAAGGCCATGTTGTTTTCATCTGTGCAATGGGCACACTGATAGCTAACTGGGACAGTGACATGGGGTACTACCTGTAATGTATTACAGCACAGCCTAGAACCAAGCAAGCCTCAGGCCGTGATTGTCAGTAGCTGTCTTCTTTTTTTTTTTAATAATTGGTTTTTCGAGACAGGGTTTCTCTGTGTAGCTTTGCGCCTCTCCTGGAACTCACTTGGTAGCCCAGGCTGGCCTCGAACTCACAGAGATCCGCCTGGCTCTGCCTCCCGAGTGCTGGGATTAAAGGCGTGTGCCACCACCGCCCGGCAGTAGCTGTCTTCTTAACATGGGGTTGTGGGGAAAGGCTCTCGGGAGAATGTTCCAGATTCCCCATGTGACATGGAGCACACAGAGACCTTCTTGAAGAGGAAGACTCACCACTTTTTTAAAAACTTTCCTGAGCTTTCAGTAGTTATGGAATAAAGCAAAAGCTAGAAACAAGTTCAATAAGGCCAGGGAGCTACTGGGGTGAGGCTGAGGGAGGCACCCAGTGCTCCTGGGCCTCTGCTAAGTGCTGCCGGGTACTCTAACAAAGCCTAGCAAGTTCTTTCCCTGCCACCGTGGTGGCAGCTGCCACTGCTCAGTGCAAGGCCCTCAGACACCATTCTGATCTGGGTACTCAAGACATGGATGGGAGTGACAAGAAGGGGCCAGCCACCCAGCTACACAGCCAGCCACAGAGTAAGAAGTAAAGAAAGGTATACAGAAATAGAGAAAGATAAAAAAGTCCAGAGGCAAAAGATAGATGGGATGATTTAAGTTGACTAGAAACAAGCCAAGCTAAGGCCGGGCATTCATAAACAAGAATAAGTCTTCATGTGTGATTATTTGGGGGCTGGGTGGCGGCTCCCAAAGAGTAAAGAGTGAAAAAACAAAACAATGAACAACAGGCCTGTCTTGTGAGATTCTTAGTCTGGTAGGGGATATGTGTGAGAAACAGTGAACCATGAGGTAGGTAGAATGTGCATGCGTATGAATGCTCTGCAGGAATATCGTGCACAGAAGGAGGTTTGGGTAGGGGGTGGAGGGTGGTTTTAGGTAAGGTAGTTAAGGAAGGCCTCACAAGATGATAACTCTGAATGACGGCCTGGGGAAGCTGAGGCTAAGAACCAAGTTGGCAGCTAAGGAAAGAGCAATATGTATGAATGAATGAATGAATCAATGAACCAATGAACCAGTGACAAAACAGGGCTATTTATAGATGAAGTGTGAGTGGAATAAAAGTATTTAGGATAGAGCCTGATGCACAGTATGTCCTCAGGAGACGCCAGATATCTTTACATTTAGCAGAGTGAGTAATGAAGTTGCTGCCACTTTCTGTTACCTGAAAAGTCACTTTCTCTTCTTCCCTTCCCCTCTCCCTCTGTCCATCCTTCACTCTCTCCTACATTCCATCCTGGAAACGGAACCCAGGGCTTTGCTCATTCTAGGCAGGTGCCCCATGGGCTGTACCTCCAGCCTGAGGCAGCCCTCAGAGGGTTTGGGAACTTCGGTATGCTGCATGGTTTGCTGCCTCCAGCAGCCCTGTGGAGTTGGCAAGGCAGTTCCTCCCGGCTCACACCTCCCCTTGGAAAGGCCAACGGGTCAGGCTGCCCTCTACCCAGCACACTCATCCACTCACTCTTTTACAGGTAGGCGTCGCCTTCCTTAATCCTCCCGGAGTCCAAAAGCAACCTGTTTGAAAGACTGCAGAAGTGAACGTAGCTAGGACTGCAGCCAGCCAGGGGTGGCCCAGCAGGCGGCTTGCTGGGCAGGGCCTTGGAGATCATGGTACAATATCTGCTGCGGCATGCACAGTGAGTCTGTGTGTCTGTATTTCTCCCCACATCAAGCCTTGGGGTGCCGTGCATGGGAATGCTGGAGACAGAGCCCGCAGCCGGTTTGTAGTTTCACTGAAGTGGAAAGAAAGCTAGCCACTGAGTCAGGACCCCTATTCCTGACAGGGGCTTGCTGGAGATGAAGGCAGCTTGGGCCCTGAGAACAATAGCCACATTCCAGCAGGGAAGGGTATTGTCATCACCCCCAACCCAAAAAACTGTTTTGTTTTGTTTTGTTTTGTTTTTTTATCCAGCAAAAGGCTGGAGGGGCTGGCTGGGGACAGCCCAGAACAAGGCTGAGTCATGGGGTGACAGATCAACCCAGAGAGAACGGGTAGAAGCCAAGGTTACTTTGTGATGCTTTGGGGCTGAGGAAGAGTGTACCTTGAAGGAAGTTGGCACTTCAAACAGGAGGTCAAAATGGGGATGAAGCATACTGCTGCTCCTGTTGGTGAAGAGACTATGGTTCCCTGCCGTGCCCTGCTTCTTGAGTTCAGAAGGAAAGCTTGCTTAGTCTAAGGGAGTTGAATTCAACGGGGCTGTTTCTATCCATCTTCCTCTTTCCCTGCCTTACAGTTACTAGTCTCGGTGGGGAGTCTGAGGGTGGCATTTAGAGGCCTTCCACAGAAATTCTAAAACAATAGGCCAGACTCACAAATATGTGGTCTGTTTAGATGTCTGGGGTTGCTTTCCCTTGCTTTGAAAGAGAACATCCCAAGCATCTTGATTTGCTAAAAATCTTTCCAGAGCATAAATCACTGGGACACAGATGGGCTCGGGGCTGTCAGAGCTCGCTGTGAGATGGGTCTAGATGGGTCTAGTTCTTTCTCCCATGGTCCCTTGCACTCTCCCCTTTGCCCCCGTCAGCTGGGTCCCCAGGCATTGCTTCTGCCCAAGCTCAGGGGAGAATTAAGAAGGCAAACGTCTCAGAAGCTTCACCAGAAAACTAGTCTGAAAGGGACAAGAACGAAAGATGACACGTGACCATGTCCCTCCATGGCTCAGGAGACTCAATACCTTTTTAGCATTCCCTTGATAAGGATAAAGTAACATAGCCAACCTTTCTATCCAGCTCTGGGCCAAAGGCCCATGCTATTGTACTCTGGGCTGATCGCTCATATATCTATCTGTGCATTTACTTTGATGCAGCTCTGGGCCTCCAGAGCAACGGGGAACTGCGGAAAAACCATAAGGTCAATATTTCTCAGCTGTCTCCCTCCACACGTGAGTTAGATCTTACCTATTCTTCCCAAAGAAGAATCCCAACTGGGGCGAGGGATTGAGCAGAGCCTGACACAGGAAGCCTCCATCTGGGATGGGGGTAAACCTTGGCTGTTGGGTTTCCCAGTTTAAGGCCAGGCTTTGTAAATTGGAGGCTGTGTGTGCATTGTAGATACCATAGAAATAAAGCTGTTTTGGTTTGATAAGTATCAGCCAGGAAATACCTGATAATTTCCTTTTCTGATGATCTGTAGCACCATTTTCTTTTCTTCTTTCCTGTCCACGCTCTGAGAATTTTACTGTGTTGCCATTCTCTGTACCTCCCTCCTCAGAGCCAACCCCTTATCATCAAATGAAGCGTCTGTCACTCGGTAGTAGATGTCCATGCTGACCCTAGCCGCTAAGCCCTGTGCCTCTGTGTATGAGGCAGTGGCTCTGACTTTATTTTGCTCTTAGAGCACTTGATCTCACCAGGCGCAGTGAGATTAAGTGACTTTACTAAGTTCCACTTGTTGAGATTGGGGTCTGGCTTGCTTTGACCCGAAGCCTCTGGCTCCTGGTGTGTTGACTTCCAGGGTGGTCTGTGTCTTAGGTAAGCTCACACCCATGCTTGGCTTTTCTACACAGGTAGACATTCCCATGACGTCTAGCACAGTACAGCATATCCAGATCCACCTAAACCTGCTGTGGCCCTGAGCTTACGTTCACTTTGCGTGATGACCTTGGGGCAGGAAGGAAGGGACCTAAGGACCTTCTGCTTAAAGGGGAACATGGTGATCCAGGGCACATCTTAAACGTCCTACCTCCCACTCTCTTGGAGGGCTTGTTACAACAAATTGCTGGATTCACTCCCAGAATGGCTGAGTCAGGAGGTCTGGGTGGAGCTGGGGAACTTGAATTTCTTCCACTTTCCAACACTGGTCAGGGGCTCCAGTATGAGAACCACGATTGTAACAGTAGGTACGAGGCAACATCAAATCCCACCTCGGCAGCTAACCGCCTGACCACGGGAAGCTTTCCAAGACTCTCAGGGAGTCGGGAGCATCCCCAGTAAAGAATGCAGAGTAATGCTACCAAGTCGTGAAAATTTATGGAATAGCCTCCCATTTGCATATCTGCGAGGCACATCACATTTATAGCGTTTCTTTTCCGAGCACTGATGCCGCACTCTCCATGTGCTAGGCGCTGGTTTGCAAATATACACAGTTCCATGACAAGCCCGTGTGGTAGCCCTCTCTCCCTGTTGTCCTTGTTGTGCAGAGATGGAGGCCAGAGCCCAGAGGCATGCTATAACTTATCTGGACTCACCTGGCTAGAAGGTGTGCGCAGCTGGGCAATAACCCAGGCAGTCCGGCTCCTGGTGGCCACATTCCGTCTCTGTGCAGTATGTGGCTTGTCGTCAACAAGTCTTCCCCCTTCCCAGGTAAGCTAAGAATTGCCTGCCGAAGGGCAATGGAACTTCTCTTTTTCTAGTTCCTAGGCAGATTAACCATAAATGACAAAGAGGCATGTTTTATGACCACTACTTGGAAATCCCACGCTTGGCCTCCCCTCTGATACCAGTGTGGTTGGCCCAGAGTAGCTGTTTTCTCTTTCCACTCGCCCTGGCATTGAAGTTTATCATTGCTCAAGAGGAGGGTGCTTGAAAGAGGCCTGTGGCTGGAGGAGTACAGAAGGTGGGTTGCGGGTCAATAATAAAAGCAGAGAGACCTTTGTTGCTCTCCCATCCAGAGCCTTGGGAGTCTGTCTAGCGGGTGGTAAGGAGGCTCAGCCTGAGGAAGGGCAGTGATGGACAGGGTGGGAGGGGAGCAAATAGTTTCAGCCTGGCCAAGTAACTGAAGCTAAGAGGGCAGGCAGTGGGAGAATTCCAGCTATGTCATGGGAAATGGCTATGGCCAGGGCTCTGATTAGCTGTCGACCACAAATCCCCTGGGATCCTGCCAGGGGTCAGGAGACTGGGGCACCCCTCGAATGCCAAATGGCTTGCCTTATTTTATTGTCAGAGAAGAAGGAGGCAATTTTGTGTGTTATCCCTGTATGTATGCCCTGGCGCTGCCAGGAGCTGAGAGATGGGTGGGGACGTGGGAGGGAGAGGGAAGCTAGAAAAATCCGCTTTTCATTCCCGGGAACACAGAGGCAAAACCAGTACATGCCACTGGAGCTCGGCATGCTCTCCAAGCTGTTTTAGTCACTGCCTCAGAAGCAGTATGCCCTTTCCTCCCCTTTCTGCAAGGTGACACATCAAAGTCTCCACCTTGTGAAAACCCTAAAAGGGGAAACGTTGACCTGGATCCCTCACAGTTGAGGTGGCGTGGAACAGTGGGGCTTCAAGAGAATGGATGTCACAGGTGAGTCCAGCAGGGTTTGTTTGCTTGACATCTTGGGCCTGGAACTGAGCGATGACATGTGGAAAAATCAACTGTGACAGCAAATGAGCCCAATGCTGTCCCACACTGGACTCCCGGGAGGAATAAGGTGGTGTCACTTCATCCCTGTAGCTTAAGCCTTTAGAAATGCTTCATTGAGGAAATAAAGGGACAGACTGACTATTTGATTAATTATGTCTAAAAAGATGAGAATTGGAAAACAAATCTCCAGAAGCTCTTTCTGGGATATTTGGTGACTGAAAGTCTTTCTGTGAGCTCTTCATGGTTCCTTGTCATAGCGGGAAGGAACCTTTCTGCTAGTTTCACAGTCACAAGGGTTAGTAGTTCAGGCAGGCCTTTGAGTTAGATGAGTTGGGTGTGCAGTAGGTAGCTGAAATGTGTGACCTTAGACAGATCATTTCTCCAAGTAGTAATTTTCTAATCATTACATGATGAGGATAGCATTAGTGTCCTTCCCTTCAGATTACTAATATAACTCCTGTGAAATGTTAGCACAGTGATAGACACACTAAAGGAACATAACTTTTGGAGCCAGTGATGTTTAGGATACAACTACAAAGGATAGAAGACCCTGCAGAAACAGAATGTATACAAGGTGAAGGTTATTTTCTATGAACTAAGCATCTGCAGACAGGAAGACACGTGACATATGACAGATGCTCCAAGATCCAAGTTGATTAAGCGTTCTGTTCTAATACTGCCATGCTTTGAACTTATCTCAGTTATCTAAGTTTGATCACATACATTTTCCAAAGGCACATGGGAGAAAAAGTAAAGGGGGAAGGTCATGTGACAATAGCATTTTAAGGAAAGTAACCATATAATGTTCTTATTTCACATTAGCTTAGAGTTGGTGCTGCTTTTTCTAAGCTACAATCTCTGTCTTTTAATTGGTGTATTTAGATCATTTACATTTAATGTAATTATAGGTATGTTAAGTCTGTCATTTTAGTTTTCATTTTCTGTTATTTTTCCTTTGGTTTCCTTTTCTTTGTCTTCTTGTGGGTTATATGAACGTATTTTATAATTCTATTTTGACTCATTTATATGTAGTGTTTGGAACACCTCTTTACACAGCACTTTTAGTGGTCCCTCTAGCCATTACATTGTGTGTGCATCATAGTCTATTGGTATCAACAATTTACCAGTTCAAGAGAAAGTTAGAGACCACACCTTCCTTTATGGCCCTTTACTGTCTTCCATTTGAATACAGTCTTAAATACTTCTGTAAATACACTGAGAATCATACTAGTTTCATTGTTTCTGCTCCAAGAACCAAACATAATTAGGATAATTTAGTAAGGAGAAATGTTTACCCGTCTTTGTATTCTGTCCATTGTTCTCTTGTCTCTGTTCTAAACTTCTTTTACTCTTTGTCTTTTTAGGATATGTCTTACTGTGACAAATTCTCTTAGTTTTCATTCATCTCAGAATTTCTTGATCCTTTAGCTGTATTCTACAGGATATTTTGGGGTGTGTATTCTGATCTAACAGTTCTTTTCTCCAAGCTTCCCAAAATAAAATAAAATAATAAAATAATCGAATGTGCTGCTTTCTTCCATTGTCTCTGATAAGAAACCTGAAATTGTTTGAATTATTTTCCCTCTGTAGGTACATGGGTAAAACGTGTTTCTCTACTTCTGTTTTTATGATTTCTAAATTTTACTTTTTGGTTTTCAGAAATTTGACTGTGAGATTTCTTGGCCTGGATTTCTCTCAGTTCATCCTGTTTCTTATCGGTTTATCTTTTGAATCCGTAGATTTATGTCTTTTTCTACTTGGGAATTTTTCATCCCTTAGTCTTTCAGTTGCTTTCTGAGCCCCTCTCTCTTTTTCCTCCCTCTCTGTTGATGTGGACGCTGGATCTCTGAGGTTCTCATCATTTTTTTTTCATTCTATGTTCTCTCCTTTATTCAGATTGGGTAACTGCTGCTATTCTGTCCCTCCTCCCACTGTGGGGTCTGTTGACTGCGTCCTTAATTTTGGTTGTATATTTCAGTTCTCAATCTCCCATTTTAGCACCCTCTTGAAATCTGTTTCTTTGCTAAGATTCTAGTGTTTTGGTTTGTATCAAACATGTTCCTAAGGCTGGAAGGGTGGCTCAGCATTTATGAGCAATAACTGCTCATACAGAGGATACGGGTCCAGTTCCAAGGGATCTAATGCCCTCTTCTGGCCTCCAGGGGCACCTGCATGCATATGGTGAACATAAATTCGTGCAGGTGAACACACAAACACATAAAATAAACAAACAAGACGTATTCTGTATTGTTCATAGAAGCCTTTGGCGTGTCTCCTTGAAAATCCACATTTGATTGCCTTTACGGATTTAGTTTTTTTTTCCTTGTTCACATTAGAATGAGTGATTTTTTTTAATTAAAATTGAACATTTTAGGTATTGTGTTGTATAACTCTAGATCTTCTGGGTTCTGTTGGTTTCCAACCCTGTTCTGGTCCCCATTGATCTCCGAGAGAGGGACTCTCCATTACTGCTAAATGCGTGGGAATTTCAGCTCTCCTCTAGGGCCCTGTTGATATTGCCTGGGTAGTGATGGCTCATTACACTGCCCATGCAGCCTCTTTAGGAAGGAGGTTGCTTCATCACTGCTGAGTAGTGGCTTTCCATCTTCTTGACTCATCCCAGAGGTGATGTCACTGGAAGTGGGGAGACACCTTGTCACCTACTGAGACTAAGCTGCTGCCCACATGGTGTTCATGACACGGTGTAAGGAGAGTGTTACTATCCAACAGGAATAAGTCCCCTCCCCCAACCTGGTCTTCTGTGGTTTTCCTCAGTGAGGACTTAGGTATATTGTCACAGGTAGGTGAGGATAGAAGTATGTTGTCACAGGCAGGCCAGAGTAGAAATCGGGGCTCCTTATTCAACTCAGTTGTGATAAAATTGTAGTCGTATGAATTTCTGTACTGTTCGTAGCTGAGTGCTTAGTGCCAGAAGTTATTTGTTTACCAGGCTGCCCCTTTCCCAAGTCTTTTAATAGCAGCAGCGAACTTCTCCCGTGCTTCTGTCCATCCCCATTGCGTCTGCAGACTGCTGGTTTCCCCAGTTCTTCTCTAGAGCATGGGATACACAAAGAAAACTAAGAAACTACCATGCCTTGCCTCAGGCCCCAGTCCTGAGTCAGCTTGCCGCCTTTTCTCGCTCTCTTGTTAGTCTTCTGATACCTGGTTCATCTAATCCCGGGGCTTTAAATGGAGCTCAGTAAAATGAGTAAGCTAGAATGTGTCTCTATCATCCGCCTTGAAATGGAAGTCATCTAAGATGGCTTTTCGAGCATGTCACCGAGTACCTTGATTGCTCTGGCGAAGCAGATGAGACCTCAGATGCTTTGCATATTTAAGTCCACCTGCTGAGTGTTTTTAATGAGTCTACTGAAACTTGGCATTCTGTGCTATCACTAGTGGAATGTGAGATGCTCTCTATCACACTGTTGGTGAAATCGGCTACAAATGGAAGCAAACAGCACAAGGCAGGGTGGAAGGTGGGGACAGATCGCCTTCTACCACTACTATCGGAATTCTCCTCTCCTGTATGTCTCAGGACCATACTGTGGGGGCAGGAAGATGATGAATAGGATGAGGTGATGTCAGTTAGCTTTCGGGGAGGGGAATTCAACAGGGCTATTGGATAGGTGCTCTCTCTCTCTCTCTCTCTCTCTCTCTCTCTCTCTCTTTCTCTCTCTCAGTGTGTGTGTGTGTGTGTGTGTGTGTGTGTGTGTGTACATATACTCAAGTATGTATGCTTGCAGGTACATTGTGGCTTTCTGTATACTATCTGTCTTAGAGGAGGTTTATGTTTTCAAGAGTTTCCCTTTATGGCCAACCATACTGATTTGTGGGAGGGAATAAGATGTAATAAGAACCACTGGTTTTCCTTTAACAGGCAGAATGACCTGGGCAGCTCCTAATATTGAGCCTGACATTCCCCTCCCAAGTTTCCTGAGGCTTCTGTGGGCTAATAAATTAGTAAGGTTCTGTGGTTAAAGATGTATGAGAAACACAAAGTTAAAATAAAACAAGTAACACAACTTCTTCGTGAGACTATTCTAGAGTCTTTGCTCTGCTGCCTGTACTGGTGTCCTGTGGGTCTGCAGTGTTATGAAGACCAACCAGAGCCTGGATCCGCTGTGTTGGGAACATCGTTCCCCTTAGGTGTCTTCAAGGGACATTTAGTGGGAAACATGGCTGTGGACAAGGTTGAACATTTCACAGCTTTTTTTTTTTCCAAAAGATCTATTTATTATGTATACAGTGTTATGCCTGCATGTAGGTCTGCAGGTCAGAAGAGGGCACCAGATCTCATTACAGATGGTTGTGAGCCACCGTGCGGTTGCTGGGAATTGAACTCAGGACCTCTGGAAGAGCAGTCAGTGCTCTTAACCTCTGAGCCATCTCTCCAGCCCCATTTCACAGCTTTTAAGGGGAGGGTCCTTGGAACTAAGCGTTGGCCTTTCTGTTTCCACCGTGCCTACTTCTGGATTCCAGGAAGTCTGAGAAACTTTGTGCCACTGCCTGAGATTCATGGCCCCACACAGCTTATTTTAAACGGAGGAAGTCTTCAAATTCTGCCTTGAGTTTTCTGCAAATAGTTTCTGCAAAAGCCAAATAGCTCTGGCTTCCCAGAGGCACAAACTCATGGCTGTCCTGGAAGATTCACTGTCTTCTTCCTGCCTTCATCCCAGCCCTCTGCACATTAGCACAGAGATCTCCTCGAATTTAGGGATTGTTCACACTGAGTTGATGTTGCTTTGGACTGAGGTGTTCGCCAGCCCGTGGAGCATTGGGTATGCCAGTCAGTTTGTTTTAGATCCAAATTGTTGGTGTCTTTGCACAACTGCATTATGTGAACGTGACTCGGGCCAGAGGACGGCTCAGATGGCTATCAGCTGCAGACACTGGGGGTTGACAGTGGTGGGAACAGTCTTGCTTTGTCTGAGCAGGAATGCCACTTCTGAAAGCTGACTGTGTTGACTTGAACACATTATCCTTTTGTGGAAGCAGTGTGTGGATGTGTTTGGTAAATGGACCTTTATCTATCTCAAAGATTCAGGGCTGCTCTGTCAGCTACCGCCGAGGCTAGCTGCCGAAAACTGCAACGGCTGTGCGTGTTGTGTTCCTTTAATCAGTTGTTGAGCTGGGAGGCCACAGTGACTGCCTTTAATTTTGTCACCGTCGAGCTGATTCTTAGAGGATTTCTTTGTGACTGCTCACAAGGAAGCCTCCGTTTCCTGTGAGATGTGGCCAAGTGTCAGAGCATTGTTGCTGATGGGGAACCCTAGCAAGGAAGATGGAGATGCCATCATCCTCTCAGCCTGGGCCTTGTCAACCCAAGTGCTGCTGCAGGACGAGTCTGCAAGCAGCCTGTCCCTAGTATCCAGCATGGTCTAGGCCCAAAGAGAAAACGTAGGCCTGGGTATTAAAAATAAAGTCAGGTTTCCAAACAGCATGTTGCAATCTGTTAGTGAAAGTAGGAAAATGTTAGAGTTGGGGTTTATGATCACCACCCCTGTTCTCGCTACCATAAAACACTATCTGCTGCTGCATTACATTACAGATTATAGCATTTGTCAAGACCATGGAGATTCTGCAAAGGGACACACAAGCTACATGATAGAATTCCATGGCTTAGGAAAGGCTCCAAGTTGGATATTGGGCTTGGGGTCAGCAGGAATTATTTGGGGAGAGAAAAATCACAATATTTTGACCATTGGCCAAATGTTCCAGGTCAAAGTAGCATAGAAAAAGTGTTGTGGTGTTCCTTACCCTCCTCTAGGCCCCAAATGAAACCAGGGGTGAGTAGAGAACCTGCTTTGAAGTAACTTGTCAACATCTCACTGTGAGTTCTGACCTGACCTTTGTCAGCAGGAGTGACATCCCTTCCGTACACGCCCCAGGACGTGGAGCTGGGCAGAAGTCAGAGCAGAGGTGGCTGTGGTCTTCTGTAGGTATTTTTAGAATGTTTTTAATCTGAACAAGGGACAGTGCCATCTGTCCTGGGACCGTGGGCTGGGAATGACTCACAGCAAACCCATGCTAACATGTAGTGGTCCTCTTTGGCTCCTCGCTGGGGTTGGCGGGGGTATCCTTTTATGTTCCGACAATGTAGCATGTAAAGGATGGAGGCAACTGTGGCCTCCCACTCTCTTCCTTAAGCCCAAGACACTCACAATATCAGAGGCAGAAATGATAATTTAATTTTATGTTTGTGAATATGGCTTTATGGAGTTTATAAAAAACAAAGACAAGAACAAAAACTCCGGATGCATTGATCAGGCCTGCTGGACCACTGTTAGAATGAGGAGTGTAGGAGCCAAGCTGACATGTCTGCACAGTCCTATAGTACACCCTCAACTCCTGCACTGAGACTCTCAGCTCGTCCCCTCAGCATGCAAGACAAAGAATTAGATGTTTGACTGAATAGTTAAAATCACCCCCTATACAAACCAAATGCAGAGTCACCCCCAAGAGCTGTGTTCTTAGACAGGCTGTACAGAGCATCTTCAATAGACACTATTCACAACAGTCAACTCCCATTCAGAAACCAAGCTACCTACCTTCCTCCCTCCCTCCCTTCCTCCCTCCCTCCCTTCCTCCCTCCCTCCCTCCCTCCTTTCCTTCCATGTCTTGATCTTCAGCCTGCTGAGGTGAATGTAAGTGAGGAGCCTGTAGAAGCTGAGATGGTCTCACGTATTGACAGGTTGAGTGTCCCTCTCCACGCTCACCAGGCATTCGCTCTCTGATTCGTGAGGCAAGCAGCTGTTGCATTTGTCAATATATGCTCTTCCTTGGAGTGACAAATGTACAGTGTTGGCTTTATGAGATTGCAAGATATGAGTAGGCATTGGTTCGAGGTCCCTTGACTTCAACCTGAGGTCTTTCCACCATAACCATGTGGCCTCCCATGGCCTGCGATACCAAGGCTGACCTGTGGTGGTGATAAACGTGATAGCTGCCCATCTGAGAGCCCATCTTCATGTAGCTTTGCACATACTTTGTCTCTGTGGCTCTTAAAACACCGTCTTGAGAGCTGGGTGAAGTGCTACTTGCTTATAATCCCAGACTTTAGAAGACTGAGGTGGAAGAATTGGCATAAATTTGAGGTAGCTAAATCTGCATGGTGAGTAGAGTACCAAGCTAGCTTGGGCTATGTTACATGATCCTGTCTCAAAAGCAAAAACAGCAACAAAACTCAGAGCGTGTGCTCTAATAGTCTCTGTTCTGTGATGAGGAAACTGAACCACAGAAAGACTGAACAAGGTCTCTAGGCTTGGATGAGGCAGGGGCATGATGTGAGTTCAGAGCTAGGTGTCTACAGAGCCACTTTCCCCCATCAGCCCTCTCCCGAGCACTGCTTACGGAGGTAGGAAGAACAGCTCTCTAGACATCTAGCATAACAGCCTTGGGCTTTACCTGGGCTCTGCCTTGTTCTGCTCATAAACCTGGGAAGTGAGTGGCAAATGGGCCTGCCATCCACTAAATTAAGTTCCCAAGAAAGTGACACGGATGTCAGGTGAATGTGCAGCCGGTGCTGACAGGGTACTCCGACTCTGGACACTGAACTCTCACGGATCATTTGGGTCCCTGACAGGAGGGTTGTCCCAATATCGATTTTCCCTCTGCCGGAGCTGTTACTCCAGGTTGGCCTTGAAAGCAGTTGGCTCTTTGTGGTAGTGCACCCTTAAAGAGGTAGGCTGTCAGAACCCTGTCCCCCCAGTGCTCTGACGCTCAGGGACGGCTCAGAAAGGGGAGCTGGGAGCTGCTCCCCAAGAGAGAGGGAAAATGGAACCCTGCAGGCTGGAGGTACGCACGCACGCACGCACGCACGCACGCACGCACGCACGCACGCTCCAGGCTGTGATGATCTGCAAATGATGCAGTTAGAGACGAGAAAACCAAGGCCAAGAGGAGAGCCTTGCTTAGTGAAAAGCAGGGAATGGTCGCTGCTTCTTTCTAAACGTTGACCCCAGTGTCCTTGACACTTAGCCTCCCTCCGTCCCTTGTTCCTAGGCCTGATTCCCAACCTGCCACCTGGCTTCCAAGCCCAGAGTTTTGGTGTTGTGGAGAGAGTGTTTTCCTGCTCTGGATTGCCCTGATCCAGATGTCCAGCTGCAGAGAGCTTAGGACTCTCTCTTGGGGGCAGGAAATGGTTGCCTTTTGTTCTTTCTAGATTGCTAAAGAGTTCATTTCAGTGATGTTTCCAGCACCTGGGGTATGAGTTCAATCTCGGGGTTCCCAAAGGTAAAAGCAAAGTAGTCCTTTAAATCACTGAGCCATTGCTAGGGGCCTCTTCCCCATTCCCTGGCCATTCGAAGATGGTAATGGGACCCATCCTGGAGATGGTCTGTTCTTCAAGGTCAGAGTGCTTTAGTATTGACCCAGAACAGGAGCCAGGTTACCTGAGTCAGCCATTTGACTTCCTGCATCCCCATGGTTCCACAGACAAAGGGAGCTGGCTGGAGTGGTGAGGAGGGACCCTGCTGTTTCAGGTCTCATCATCCCTCTGTGAGGCAGTGGGGGTGGGAGAAAGAGACAGACAGAGGCAGAGCAAATATGTTTGCCTAATGAAGTATGCCGTGTGTGTGCGCGCGCGTGTGCGCACGCAGCTGGAGGAAGAACTATTTCTTGGTTCCCTTTTGGCTGAGACCATTTTCTTTTCCTTATTTAGAACTTTATTTAGACCCAAGTGTCATCTGCTTGTCCCCGAGAACCTGCACAGCCTCATGGCTTTATCCTTATCTTATTTTATATTTAACCTCATTAGCTATTTGTGGGCCAAGCCTGGACCAGATCATAATGGCAGGCTCACAAGGAGGGGAAACTCTGATGTTTATCTCTGCTGTGGAGTGTCTGGAATAGTAATTAACTTTGAGGTTCTGGATACAACAGGATATTGTTTGGGGGGGCATTAAAGTCAGAAGAAAAAAAAAGGCTAATTCGCAGAAATCGTCATGAAGTCAAAAGCAACAGTTTTTCTATTTGTAGCTCATATACCCTCATGTATGAACGTCTGCATAGAGTTGCACAGCAAAGAATTAATTTTGCCAATGAGCTGAGTAACCTGGGGCAAGTTACGCTATCAGTTAAGAGTTTCTTCGTCTGCAAAATTGGGGGTCAAAGGAGATCCATGGTTACAGCCCTTAGCATGGTCTCTGATGTACAGGTAGAGGCAGCAACCCAAGTGAGCTCGTCCAGCCGGCTGTAGCTAGTTGGTGCTGGACCACATCCATTATGCTCATGGCTCGGATTCTTGGTGAGTCAGAGCTGCCTAACTTTGGTCGTTCCTGGCCCCGGAGGAAAGAATGAGTTGGAATTGGATTGTTAAGGACATTCTCCAAGACTGTCCTCCTCGTTCATGACACTATTGTATAAACAAATTTTAAAAACTGGTTTACATAATCTGTGCTCTTGACTTCTCAGGTCTTCCGGCACCAGACTCCTTGTCCCTCTCAGGTCTCATAGTCACCCACAAAGTGGTGGCCCCTTTCAGCATCTCTTCTCTGTTATAGCCACTAGAGGGTGCACCAGGGGTCTCCGGGGTCTGGGTCTGTTGGTGACAGATTTGGACAGTTCCAAGCCAATAATTGTAGACCCCTCTGAGGTCAAGAGCCTGACTGCAGTGCGGATTGTACAGATGACAGGGACGGAATGTGGGAGCTGGAATTAATCAAGGAGACTTAACTTGGGAAGACGAAAGCCCGGGGTGTATTCCTCCATAAGGGCAGACTGGATGCCTTTGTCTAACAAGAGCACGTACAATTTGTTTTGCCCCCAAACAATCACTGCCTACAAGAGGCTTTTTTATAAGCAATCAAATAAAATTTGTTAGTATCATTTCCTCTTAATTTGTCATGCAATTAGCATGTGATTAGAATCTCCCAGGCTGTGTTTCTCCTGTGTTGGGCAGCTGAGCAACTGGGAGTCGTGAACTTTACAGTAAGAAAGGTCTGCCTTCCAGCCCAGCTTCCTCTGGCCACTCTCACAGCTTTCGACAAGTCAACCTCTGTGACTCTCAATTTTCTCCACCGTGAGAGGGGAGTGATGCTACCACTCCTTTGCAGGACTTCTGTGAAGATGTATTTCAAATGTATTGAGCATCAAATCTGGATATAATGGTTTTTCAACAAATGGCCGATGTGACTATTTTGATTTTGTTTTTAAATGAAATTGCCAGTCAGTCACACATGCCGTTACTCCTTCTTAGAGACCAGCTTCTGACTTCCGGGTTCTAATGAAATATTTCAGCTCTACCGCTGCCACGCTTTAAACTTCATCCACTGCGACTCCTTGTTAAACATTTATTAGACTGTTTCACAAATGCACATTTTATAGAGGGCATCAATGCCAAATCACAATTAGGAGCAATTTTTATACCACACATAACCAAGGTCGGGAACTATGTGTATGAGATGACAGCATCTTCCCGAGCAATGTGCAATGCAAAGGCTGTGCCTTCTCGGCCACTCCTAACATCTCATACTGAGGTATTGCATTTAATTAATCTCTAGAAGGTTTCATCTCGGGCTTATTAGGTGCATTATTTTGGGCAAGCAGGCAAACAGCCCCGCTAGCAGCGCCAAGCATGTTTATTCCAAATAGTTAATTAAATTGTGTCAGTTCCTGCCCTGGAGCTTTCAGGCTATTCTGTTTTTCTACCCATGTGGACATTTTGTCATCATTCATTTTTATTTCCTCTCGGCCTTTTAAAGAGAGGCGCTGAGCAGCGGCCCAAGCATGTGCAGAGCTGGAGCATTTTGCAAAGTTAAATTGGTTAAATACGTCTGAGCTCTGCTCCTGGAGTGGGCTCCATTTTTCTAGAATCCACTGGGGGCTTTTCAGCATCACAACAAACCTGAACAGTTCTGACCCTGAACATGAACAATAGAGATCCCAGGGGTTCTTGAACACCCCGCCCCCCTTACTGGAGCCAGGGTACGTGGAGATGTGCTTTCTGAAGCTGTGGTACTTTCTTGACCTGCAGGTCTAAATGGAAGTATTTATGGAGACTGTTTCTCCAAGAAGCATGGGGGACTTCCTTGTGTTAAAGACAGGGGGACTCTAGTTCTTAGACACCCAAGGGCCAGGGATGCTGGACACGTAGAGCAGGTTATAGGAAACCTCCTCTTTGGAGTAGTAGGAGGCTCAGCCCTCATCCCGGCACTGGTAAAGCCAGCTGAGAGAAAAAGGTGCTTGTCCTGGGTGTCAGTAGTCCTAAGCCATCGAGAGCACTGTCTAGCTGTGGTAGCAACACAGCATGTGCATTGTCATCAAATGTCCACGTGGGCATTAACGCTTTGCTTGTCACAAGCCTCTTACATACCAGACCTTCTGCTGGCCTTCAGTGCTGGGTGCTCGAAACCTGTTTGGTGAGAGCCCTCCCTTTCTGTTCACAGGTATGTCTTGCCTTTAATATGGCCCTGAGCTGGGCCATCTGAGAAGAAGCTCATAGATACGTGGCGTAGCTAGCTTCTTCCGAAGCTTCAGGGTGCCAGGTAATAATAACATTATTATGGCATTTATTGAACAAGTCCTCTCAGTCCGGCACTCAGCCCCATAATTTCCTGTATTTGCAGCAAGTGGCTCTCCAGAGGAGGCACAGTTATGTCCATTTCACAGACCAGGAAACTAAGGCACAAAGAAGCCAAGCCATGTGTCCAAGGTCACCAGCTAGTAAATGGCACCTCCAAGATTCTGCAGTGTGAAAAGGTAATACATGAAGCCAGATGTGGTGGTGCACACCTTTAATCCCAGCACTTGGAAGACAAAGGCAGTTAGATCTCAGTGAGTTCAAGGCCAGCCTGGTCTACAAAGCGAGTTGCAGGACAGCCAGGGCAACACAGAGAAACCCAGTTTCAATAAACCAAAGTAAAAGAAAAGGTAATGTTTGTTCCTAGGATTACCCTTGGGTCCTCATGCTTGTAAGTGAAGTGTGGTACTTACATGCTTGTAATGCCAGTCCTAGGGGGCAAAGACAGGAGAATTCATGGGGCTCACTGTCCAGGCAGCCCAGCCTAAGTGGTGAATCCCAGATCCCATGAGGCACAACATCTGTGGTTGAACTCTTGCCTCTACTTGGACACAGTCACAGACTGACACACACTCACACTCTCTCTCTCTCTCTCTCTCTCTCTCTCTCTCTCTCTCTCTCTCTCCCCCAGTGCTGAGGATTAAAGATATATATGTTAATAGCAGCTCAATCCCTGTGCCAAAGAAAACTTGAAAAAGTCCAGTACTCCAGACTAGAGTGTATGGAGAAGGGAAATGCTTTGGGAGCTGAGCTGGGCAAAGGTGACATACACCCGGGAAGTTATGCCAGTTGGGTCTGAAGTACTCCTGGAATGTGGGTAGAAGCAGGGCAAAAATCCAGGAGCCAAAAGGTGTGCAGGTGGCAGTCCAAGGCAGAGGCGCCAGATGATCTGAGCAGGTGGGCAGCGGAGAAGGGCGTTTGGGAGGCAGGGGTGACAGCTATGGCCAACTGGCTAGTAGACAGCTTTGAACTTCACGCCGCAGCCATCAAATCAAGTCAGGGAATATGAGGTGTTATAGCCCTGTAGCTAGTGAAATCCTAAGGGACGGTGGTCTCCCTTGGGGTGGTAGAGCACCTCCTTCCAAAGAGAGAAACTGCCACTAGTCAGCAGGATGCTGGCCCAAGCAGAGTGTCATTGTTATTTGGCAGCATCCACAGATGCTGGAGAGGGAGTATATTTATGATCAAGAGCAAATGCTCAGCAGACTGCCTGGACTTGGATTCTGGTTCTTTTGTTCGCTGTGTGTTTTTAGAGAAATGATGCAATCTCTTTATGCCTCAGTGTCTTCTGGGCCATAAAATGGAACGATGCATTCCATGCTAAGATAATTCACTAAGTGTGAGCTATTGTTGTTGCGGTAGTTTCTGTAAGGCAGGGACATTATTCTAGAACCCCAAAGCTGAGAATAAGACGCTTCATCCCCATATTGTATCGTCCTCTGCTCCTCAGTCACCTAAGGCCATTCATTGGCTCTGTTAAAGGGTGACAAGGTACCCCATGGATGGAGCCAGACCCTTGGCTAGGCAGGACTTAATTGCAGTTACATTACTAGAAGGCTAGTGACATAGGTGGGCTTCCTTTAGCACAGAGAGCCTCATTAAGCTGGGGTCTTGGGGTCTTGCCTGCAGCTCTAGGCTTCCCCAGCCCCTGCACATCTGTGCCCTGTGGATACGTCTGCGCTTCAAGAAGTAGACTTGGCCAGGTGAGAGGCTGGTTGTTGTGCCCTTGTCCTCAGTGGACCTGGTGGGCACGGAGCAGTAATAAACCGCACTTCCTCTCCAGTCCAGGAGGCAGGAAGCTCCAAATTGGACTCTAATTAACTCTGAGGGAACAATGGTTTTCTCCAGAACCTGGCAGCTCTGACCAGGTCTAAGGAGGTGTCACGCAGCCTTGGGAAATAATTACAACCAAAAGGATGCCTCTCAAGCCTGGCTCCTGATGGTACACCTCCAACAAATGTGTTTCTCTTTCTTCACAAGGTTCGCTGCCCTTAATTGCCACCCTGCTTCATTAAGGGGCAATTAATTTTGTGACTTAGTTTTAAAAGGCGGTAATTGTAAGGTGAGGACAAAAAGCCCACAGTTAAACAGAATCAGGCTGGATGTAAAAGGTGCTTTCCCCGAAAGATTAAAGAAGCCAGGAGGCTGTATCCCAGGCAGGCAGCATTCCCCCTACGCCCTCTTGGCTTGCTTTCTGTAATTCACATGAGCTTCTGCTGTGGTAGGATGGAGCCCATTTCTTTCTGTTCAGGTTGTAGGGCTTTGGTTTGGGGATCTTGGCCAGTGGCCATCTTCCTGCCATAGAAGTCACCCTGAAAGACAAGTTGGTGCCCAGAAACCTGGGGCCTTGAGAGGGTTTTGGGATATGGCTTCCAAAGAGACCATGTGGCAGACTCCACATGTTAGGGACACGCTGTATCTCTCTGTCATTCTAGATCCACATTCCTTCTCCTGGCATCCATTGAGAGTGTCCTAGGCTTGGTGTTAAGTGCCCCTTGAGATGAAATTTGGTGAAGGAGCATGTTCTGTGCCGTTGGGAGTTTGTAGTCAAGAGAAAGAACTGGATGCTAAAGAAACAGGAG
The DNA here is from genome assembly GCF_949786415.1 of Peromyscus eremicus. Classification (NCBI taxonomy): domain Eukaryota; kingdom Metazoa; phylum Chordata; class Mammalia; order Rodentia; family Cricetidae; genus Peromyscus; species Peromyscus eremicus. Next base: position 19,239,162 of record NC_081423.1, read on the forward strand.
CCTCAGTGAGTTGTGGGAACCGGCAAGATGTGCAGCTTCCCAAGAAGGAACGGGGCAGGAGAGAACAGGGCCATCAGAAAGGTCAAAGAAGACACCCTCGACAGGGGCCTCCAAACTGAGGGGAGGAGTGGAGCTCTGTTTCCAGGTCACTGTGAGGAGGAGGAGGGGGCACTCTGGTCCCAGGGAAGAACATGCAAAGGCTCTGAGTCAAACGACACCACCAGACAGTAGAAAATTAAGGTGGCAGTGCTGCCGGGATGAATGTCACGAGGTAGAGTGGCAAGCCCATAGTGCCACGGGCCTCAGTGCTTCTGCCCGTGAGGTCAGGATGGCAGCCCTGCCGGGTCCACACCAGGGAAAGACGAGATTCAAGCACAGCTGTGCACATGTATGGTCTGCTCAGGAGGTTCATGGAGTTCTTGCTACACGCTTGGCTTGTCCCTGACCATGGCTGTGGTGGTTTGAGAGGAAATGGCCCCCAAAGGGAGTGGCACTCTTAGGAAGTGTGGCCTTGTTGGGGGGGAAGTATGTCACTGTGGGGGTGGGCTTTCAGGTCTCTTTTGCTCAAGCTTCCCTCAGTGTGACTGCCAGTTGACTTCCTGTTGACTGCAAGATGTAGGACTCTCAGCCATTCCTCCAGCTCCACATCTGCCTGCACGCCGCCATGCTCCACGCCATGATGATAATGGACTGCACCTCTGAAGCTGTAAGCGAACCACCTCAATTAAATGTTTCATTTGTAAGAGATGCTGTGATTATGGTGTCTCTTCACAGCAGTAGAAAACCCTAACTAAGACAATGGCCGTCTACGGCTGGAACACTGATTTGGGCAGTTTGAGACACAAGGCCTTCTCGTTTGTCTTCTGCTCCCTCTGCTCCCTCTTCCCCCTTTTCAAATCATGTTTCCGAATGAGTCTCCCTCTCGTAAACTAACTCTTTTACTGCCTCTCTCACACACATACACACACGCTTCCTCGAACATTCAACTGCTGATGTAGACAGAAATGGAAATCGTACTACAGCAACGCAGTGTGGGTTTGAGCATGGACCATGGTGTGAGACTGAGCTTATACCCTAGCTATACAAGTTGCTAGCCACATAACCTTGACAAAGGTCCTTAACCTCCTTAAGACTTGGGATCTACCAAATGCAAACTGTACATCCTCTATAACAAAACACCGGCATCTCACATTATTGGTGCTGTGTGGCACAGCACCATACTGGCACTTACGTGGTGCTTGGCAACTGATATTGTAGTTAATGGTACCATGCTCTCAAGGAAGACTCTAGGGCAAAGAGGCAAGTAAGCAGCTCACAGAGAAATGAGGACTGCTGGCCACTACGCTCATGATTTTCTCCTCTTGGCTTCCCTTTGTATCTGTTCGGTCTCTTTTCTGATCTAGATGGGCTTCCGGTCAGAGTGCAAGAGGTAGCCTCGGGCAGCTGCAAGAGGAGTTCTTCATCCCCAGCCAACTTAGAAAGGTACACCACTTCCAGCTGTAAAGTGAACACCCCCCTTGGGAACTCCCAGTGATTCTGCATAGACCATGTTTTCATTACAGGAACCAATTGCTGTGACCCCAGCTCTGAGTTGGAGTGATGGGCAGTGCTTGTAGCATGACAGGAGGTGAGGGCGGGGTTAGGAGAGCAGAGGCAGTTGCACCATGCAGGATGGGGATAAGGACAGACGTGGCCACTGGGGAGAACCCCCTCATTAAGGCTCCATGCTGTCGACCCTCCTCCTGCAGCCATATGAAGAGGGAACACACTGTGAAGGGGGTGCATACCACACTTTTCCTCTGGAGGCTAGACAGTCAGGGTTCCTGGTTTACACTCAGTCTTAGCACTAATGAACTGCTTTCCTATCTCTCTGTCTCGGGGCTGAATCCAGTGGGCAGTGACCCAACACCACCGTGATTTGTGGCCCTCCAGGAGGAGGGGAGAACACGATTATGGAGGCAGCAATTCCTCTGCCCAGGCCCCTGCCTGGCAGGGCCTTATCTTTATTTATAGCTAGCTCAGCCGCCCAGGCCCAATTGTTGCCCTTGAGTGACTCGTGCACCGCAGTTTTAGTTCATAAAACACTGTTTGTTTATAATCCTTAACGGGTTCTGTTTTATTAAAAGAGAAGGCTCCATGCAGGGTATAAATAAAGTAACTGGTTAAGGTTGCGTCCGGATTCTTCACAGCAACTGTGCAATGGATGGGAGCCCATGGCAGAATAATGCTCACTCATGACCTGAATTCGTTTGGAAAGGTCTTGTTTCAAGGTCCTTGAGGTTGGGGCCGAACCATTTCCTCGGAGGGTCATAAGCGGAGGCAGAAGCAGGACCTCCACGTGGGCTTTCCTCTAGTGGCTTCCTTTAGAAGCTGATGGGGACTTTCATTTGTGAGGCACTGTGACGGGCAGAATGTCGTCTGGGTTCAGTCCCGTGATTCGGAGGAAGAGGCTGTGACTGTGGTGGACCCGGAGCTGTGGCAGCGAGAGGCAGGGAGCCAGCCTCCAGGAGACAGAGGAGGCTTTTTGGAGCAGGTGGCATGAAGGATGAGCTGGATTCTGATCAAGAAGGAAGCGAAGAGTGGGAAACCGAAGAGTCAGATTGAGAGCAGCAGAACTGTTTGAGATGCTGTGCGTGTGTGTGTGGGGGGGGGGGGGGGGCACGACACACACACAGGGACGACACGGACGGGACGGGACAGGTTGGCACAGAGCGTGGAGATGGCTCAGGAGACTGGGGTAGGGGTCGTGCCCTGCTGCCAGGGATCCAAAGGGTTTTATGTTTGATTCAGAGGCAGAGAGGAACCTCTGGGGAAAGGGGGATGGAGGGAGAGGGAGAGAGACTATTAATATTGATGAGTATGTTGGGCCATGACTGGAGGCACCACTGGACCACCTGATTCCTGCTCTCTATCAGTTTCATTCATCTAGTACCAACCCTCAGAACAACCCTCTTCCCTCCCAGAAGTGATGTCTTGGAAGAATGCCCCCCACAGGGCCTTGATGCCTTCCCACACGCCTACCTTTGTAGTCCCTGCAGACTGAGGTGGTAGTCACTGTAGGAAATGTTTCACTTGGAATTTCAAAGTCTCTGCGATGGCAGAAAGTGCCTTATCCAAGACCTACCACGTACTTCTGTGGCTTCTGGGTAAATACCCCTGGGGATGGGAAAGGTCTGTGGTGTCCTCCTGGCGCAATCTTACAGAGGTGTCGTGTAGTGGTCGCAAAGCCTTTCAGGCAACAAGACGCCAGGAGCTACCAGCATTGCTTCCTGCATGCATCATTTCTTTCTTCCTGCAAGTGCATCCAGTAGGCGCCTGCCAGGCTGTGCGTGTTCACAGAATAGCCTGTTTGTTTTTTTTTTCCCCTTGGAAGAATCTACAAAGACTACCTGGGATAAAAGATCCAGATCCCAGAGTCAAGCAGCATCTGCAGCACTAGCCATAAACATCCAGAAAAAGACCACCAGGTAATTGGCCTGTTTGTGGGGACTCCTCCCGTGTGCCCACGGCTGACACCGTAAATCAGTCGCAGAACACTATAGACCATGGAGTCCAGAAGACGCCTCAGAATCATTCTTGCTCTGGTGCTATAAACAGGACCTTCCACTAGATTCTGCTGTAGTTCTGGCTTGGCACCCTTACTGCATACTCTCTGGGCATGTGACCTTCACACTTGACGGTCCACCATGCTCCGGGCCCACAGGTATGCAGCCTAACCAGCAGTCTCTCCTCTCCTCTCTCATATGTATTACCCACCTAGTACTTTCTGTACCCACTCCAAGTTCACAAACAGACTGGCCACAGCTGGAAGCTGCCAGTGCTGTGTGAGAGTAGGAGGCAGTATCGAGGGCATAAGGATCCATGCCACAGGGCACAAGATGCCAGGGTCCATCCCTGACTTGCCATTTACCATGTGGGACCTTGGCAGCTTAGCTAACCTTCCTGAGGCTGTCTCCTCATCATTAAAGTAGGAGTTTGGGTTAAATGATCTCGATTCTCTTCCAGCCCTGCCATCTTCTAATGTAATTAATTAACTATAACACCTTTAAATGTACGAGACTCACTTCCATTCTCTTCTTTAGGGATAGAGGGAATAACATAATGAGATGACGAGATGAAGCCGTTTCTGGTTTTTATTACTCTGTAAATATAAACAAGAGCTCCATCATCATAGCAGGGCTGGACTCAACTCCGGGTCTCCATTAGCCTGTCAGCATCATTATCAGGGCCCTGGAACACCTCATTCCCCAGGCCCTTGCTCCTGGCCTAATTGCACAGCTCTGCAGCTTGCACATGGAAAATGATGGTGGTCCCCAGAGCTCTTTATGAACAGACCTTGGTTCCATTTCCAGCCTCCTGTACCACTTGCCCATCATCAGGAGGAATTTTTTCAGTATCCCCTGGACTCATGTCCTCCAGCTAGCCTCGGTTCAAAGGCCCTGCGGAGATTCCTCCACTGGGAAGAACAGCCCATTTCTGGCTCTGGGCTGTAGGGAGGTGGCCACAGGCCAGCCAGCCCGCTCCGTGCTGAGTGTGTGTGCCGCTCTTACGGTGTTTGAGCTGCGGTTAATATATCAATATTTGCTCGGGAGGGTATCTGGCACGGAGCAGGTCCCTGGGACACTGGCAGATAGATTGCCTTCTCCCGAAGCATTCTTCATTTGCGCGGGGCAGGGATGGAGGGGTTATAGCTGTTGACAAGCGGCACGGAAAATGATCCCCCGTTTTTCCCAGAAGAGCCTCGGCCTCACAGTTTGGCACAACATGATCTTGTCACTCTCTCGTGCTGTCTCCATCACTGACTTCTTCCTGGTGTGTTTCCCTCACGGCAGCTTTGCTTGCAAATCTTTCACCCACATTGGACTCCGCTGGAAGCCCCAGGGGTCTGACTGGTGCTCCGGGGAGGAGAGTGTAGGAGCTGTGAACGTGAAGCCAGGATCAGACGGCTGGGGATGAAGCCTGTTTTCCCCAGCTAGCCGTGTGTATTGGACAAGTTCACTCATCTCCCAGGGTCTCAGATTCCTTCTGAGACATGAGGATCCTGAGAACACAATAGCTGTAGGAAATGGAGAGCATCATGCATGCAGAAATTATATGCAAAGCCCCTTCTGCATCGTAAATGGCAGTAAATGCTCAGTCTTGTTCATCATCCTTCTCATTCAGTGAATGGGGGCTCATGGGTCCTTTCTCCTATTGTAAGTGTCTCGAGGACAGAGCCCTCTATTTTTCTATATCATCTCTTTCCCCTTAATTGACCTTGGTACTAGGTATCCAGAAAAGGTTGCCCACGGTTTTAAGGTTTTAATGGAACTAACCTACACCAAGGCCAGCATCCAGGGAAAAAAAACAAAGGACTTGTGTTCAGTCTTGGGAGGTTGGTTGGTGCACAGTGAGAGAAAGTAGATCTGTGTATAGTTCCCCTGAAGAAAGAGTCTGGCCTGGGAAAGGTCTCCAGGAAGTGCTGGAGCAGCTCTCCACTGTGACCCACTGTGAGGACCGTGCTGCTAAGAACGGCCCTGAAGCTCGTCAGTTTCTCCAACTGAGAACAGAGTTCTGCGGAATCCCGTCACTGGTGCCGTTTTCATTCTGCAGACGTTTCTTGATGTGCACGTCAAATGCTCTTAATAGCTGGGATTCCCAGAATCCACCATGCCCCTGGGTGTGCTGTGTAAAGGAGCATTAGAAAGCAAGACTGGGAGTGGTGTGGGGGTGGTGGTGCCAAAGAGAGGGAACCCTGAAGACCTGCATTCCCTGGACCTGCACTGTGCACACCCCTCAGGTCTGCCCTCACCTGAGACCAGTGGGCCGGACTTTTTCTATCCATCAGTCCTCCCCTGTAGGCCTGTAATCCCACCTCCCGGGATAGGGATAGGGTGGAGCCTAACTTTCTGTGCGTTTCTGGTTGCATTGTCAGTAGCCAGAGCTCACAGAAGGGAGGGAAAGAATCGACTGACTTTGTAAAGAGGAGCTCATGGCATCTTCTACCGAAGGCACAATGCAGAGCCCATTTTTCGGATAAGGAAACTGGGGCATAGAATGTTTGTCATCCCAGCACTCGGGAGGCAGAGCCAGGCGGATCTCTGTGAGTTCGAGGCCAGCCTGGGCTACCAAGAGAGTTCCAGGAAAGGCGCAAAGCTACACAGAGAAACCCTGTCTCAAAAAACCAAAAAAAAAAAAAAAAAAGAATGTTTGTCATTGGCCCCCTAGGGACCTGGAACCAGGGATCCCACTGAGGCATATATCCTTGTCTTCCAGCCTCTGAAATCAAGGTTGGATTTGGGGTTGTTATTGTGTGACCATCCTACTGTGTCAAGAACATTCTCAGCTCTGACACTGGAATTCCGAATCCTTGGAAGCCCCTTAATGTGGACAGAGGGCAGTTGGTGGGTGGGGGGGAGAGGGAGAGAGGAGTCACTGTGACACCATGCAGTGTGACCGGGCAAGGCAGTTCAAGGGAAACAGAGCTGTGATTCTCTCTGCTCTAGAAGTCACATGCCCTTCAGCCAGTGACTACTTAGGAGATGTGGGTGAGGGGGACTGAGCCAAGCAAAACGGGGCAGGAGAGTATCCTGTAGGGGCCGAGCAGGCAGGGTGGTCTGAGATCCAGGGTGGGCACGGAGAGGCAAGGCTTGTTCTGATGGCTGATCGGAGGAGGCGAGTAAGTTACCAGCCCCCTGAGGCCTCCTCAGGGAGCTTGCCAGAAATAGATACCCTTCTCCTGCCTCCCGCTTTGAAGCAAGCTGTTTGCTATGTGTGCCTGTGAGTGGGAGGGTGTGAGGGGAGAGGGGGAGGGGTGTGGATTGATTGAGAGAGAGGAGAGGATGTAGGTCAGGATTGATCCAATGAGAAAATATCCTTTCAAGTTCTTGCTGCAGCCCATAGGCTGGGCAAGGTGAGATAGGCCACTGAGCTTCTGAGGGCCTGGTCTTCTGAACCAGGCCTGGCCAGAAAGCCCCTGCACAATCATGCCCCTTGGTGAAGCTTTCTGGTCAGGATTCAAGTGAATGGTATGAGCTGGAGTCCAGAGGCCTCAGAGCAAAAGAGGGTGCCAGGGACCAGGACTGAGACTTGGGCTTTAATGGTACAACTCTTATTTTTGTATGTACACACACACACACACACACACACACACACACACACGTATGAATATGTGTGTGTGTGTGTGTGAGAGAGAGAGAGAGAAGGGGGTGGGGAAAGAGAGAGGGGGGAGAAAACACATCATCTCTTTCTAGGCAGAATAATTGATGTATTTTTCCTAATGGGAAAGCTGAATCCAGTCCTAGACCCCGGGATTGGCTTTTTAGGAACTGAAAGAATGGCCAAAGCTCACCATGGTTACCTTGTAAGAGGATCAAGTTAGCAGTTAACCCTGTGGCATTGGCGGCGCCGAGGCCTCTAGTCTGACTGCCAGGTGGATTATCATTACTTGCCATTCCAAGACTGAGGATGGCCAAGGCCACATCCAGGGTCACAGGGCTGTTTATATTGACGTTCTGGCCAGCTTCATTCTTGTCAAATGCCTTGGTGGCACTGGGCTTGTGGAGAGAGCAGCCAGGACTGGGTGTGGGTTGGAGACTGTTGGGAAACACCCGTGCCTTTTGGCTGTAGTAAAACGTGGTCACAGAAAGCAATGGCCCCTGGTCCTTTTGCCTGAGAGATGCTAGGCTTGCTACTGAAGTCACCCTCCGATATTTCCCAACCCAGGTAGCCCGCTATGAGCAAAGCCTGTTTCTCGAGAGGAGGGAGGTGGCCGACTCCGAGCGAGGCCTGTTCTAGAGCGGGGGTGGGGGGGGGGGGTGGGGGGGGTGGGGGGGGTGGCCCACTTCTGGACAGACTGGGTTCTGACTTTGGTGCTGTCTTCATTCCCTGAGCCTCGTTCAGTCAGAGTCAGCTTCTCTCATAGCCCATTCCCGAGAGTTTCAGGGAACTGCCCCTGGAGTGATCAGTGCTAAGAAAGGACAGTTTCTCTTTCCCTGCCTGGGCTACATGAAAGTCAGGACAGAGGGTGACAGCCTTTCTCCTCAGCTCCAGCAGGGATAGTGCCTGTTCCACTTTGATCTGCCTGTCACTGCCCTAGTTGTGAGAGGAAAGCAGGGAGGGACCCCAGAACCCCAAGGCTGGGACCAAGCATAGACCTTAGAGGTTATCTGTTTGAATCATTTTCCAAATTTGTGTGTGTGTGTGTGTGTGTGTGTGTGTGTGTGTGTGTGTGTGTGTGTGTGTGTGCGCGCGCGCGCGCGAACACTGGAAGATCAGAGAGACAGAACAAGCCACAGCTAACCTCACCTGGCCAACTTCTCAGCTGATCTTGTTTCCTCAGACTGGAAGCCTCTGAGTTCTCATATCTGAATGGCTCTCAGCTGAACTGTGCTGCTCAAAACCTAAAAGTTTAACCAGCCAAATGCTCTAGTTTCTGGTCCTCATGCCTTAATATACCTTTCTGCTTTCTACCACCACTCCCTGGGATTAAAAGCGTGAGTCACCATGCTTGGCTGTATCCTTGAACACATGGATTTCTGCCTCTGGGATGCTAGGATTAAAGGTGTGAGTGCCACCGTTTTCTAGCCTTTGTATCTAGTGGCTGTTCTGTCTCTGACCCCAGATAAGTTTATTAGGGTGTACAATATTTTGGGGAACACAATACCACTACACTCTTACCCATTGATCCATTCCCCCAGTGTCGATTTCCATATTTTTGAAACTTTCCAACATGACATGTTTGTGCCTCCTTGAAGGAGAGAAATGTGAATACTTTTGTATCATGACCAGGAAGCACACACACACACACACACACACACACACACACACACACACACACACACATCTCCTGACAGTGAGTATCATGAAATAATACCCTTGTTACCTATGATAAGAGAGAGATTGTTATTTCTGTGTTTCTAGTAGTTTCTTTGGCATTTCATGTCTTGGAATTACTATTAGTCTTGACAGTTGTCGAATTGATCTCATGAACCCAAGAAGAGGGGACAGTCTGTGGGTTAAGGAAATATTGACCCAGTCCGCTCTTATTTTGTAGAGGAAAAGAGTTGACACATGGTAAAGGGAAACAGCTTACTGTTGTCACAAAGCAGAACACATATGTGTTTATCTCTTACTGTCTTCCAGGAATGGCCTGGACTGTGCATACACAGCAGTGAATGAAACAGGTGTGGTCCCTTCCCAGGTTAGAGACAGTGGGGACCGTAGACATTAAGCAAACTTAGACACACAGTTGTGCAAAGTACAATAAACGCTATGGGAGGAATAAGCCAAGAGCTCTAGTATAGAGAGGCTCAGATGGGTAGGGACACTTCTTCTAGAGCATCAGGAAAAGTATCCCTGAGGATATAAAATTTAAGTCAAGTCCTATGGAGAGAATGGGGGCTCTGGAGGATGGAGGAGGATTTATAGGCGCAGGAGATGTGTATTTGAGGACAGAGATCAGTGTACATAAGGCCTTAGGTCCTTTAAAGAAGAACTGAAGTTGGAGAAAGCCCGGAGTGTACCGGGGAGAGATGCCAGGTGGTTGCAGAGAGATGATGCTCACTCTTTCTAGGTTGTCTGCGCTTTCTTCTGGTCGACTGAAAGCGAGTATGAAATCAAGTTTTGCTGTTACCTTCCCCATCTAGAATCGCCTGACAAGAGGGTCTCAGTGAGGAATGGGGACGCTAGGTTGGCTGGTGTCTGGGGGGATTCTCGTGTTAATGCAGAAAGACACATCTCATTGCTGGCTGCAGCGTTTCCTAGGCAAGGGGTCCTGAAATGTCCCAGGATGGAGAAGTGGAGCTGAGCACAAGCAAGCAAAGGAGCATTCGCTTTCCTCTGCTCTCTGGGTTGTGGATGTGATGTGACGGGCTGGGGGGTTTCCACGCTTTCCACCTTCACTCTCCCGCGTGAGGGACTGTCACCTGGAACCGTGAGCCAAACAAACCCTTTCTCTCTTACGTTGCTTTTGTCACAGCGACAGAAATAAAACTGAGATGGCATGAACTAATGGATGGCTCTAAAATCCTGTTCGTTCATGAGAGACAAACAGCACCATGCTCTTAGCTCTGTGCAGTCTAAACAAGTTGATCTCACGGAGGCTGAGAGAAGAGTGGAGATTATCAATAACTGGCGCTGGAGGGCTTGGGCAGAGCATGCTGTCACACTACAGTTAGATCAGAGCAAAGTGGCTACATATGCTTTGCACAGTTGGGTGACTACAGATAACAGTGGCCTAGTGTACATTTCAGACAGTTATAGCAAAGAACTGATAGATGTTTGCAGAGGTATATTACCCAGAATTCATCATGACACAATACACACATGTATTGAACATCTCATGGTACACTATGAATACATAAAACTTTTACAAAATAGTAATAAGATTTCTTCTAAAACTATGATAAAAGAGAGAAGCAACCCATGAATAAAATAAGATGTGAAATGATCTTTGTTACTAATGGCAATCTTAAAAAAAGAAAAAACTTGAAAAGTTTTAAATAAAACATCTGTTGGCTTGTTGGCATTGGAGACTCCACGGAGGAGAGGTGGCGAGGCTCAGTGTGGCGGGATGCCCATCCATGGACCAGTTGGTCCTTGCATACAGCCTGGGGGTGGGCAATGGATCTGCCTGTGTGGTGGCCCAGAGCTTTGCACATTTAGAATGACTGCATTATTAATGAAACATTTGCATCTTAGGAAATGATAAAACAGGCTGCTACATGTAAAAATTAAGTAACTCAATTTGTTTTAACAGCTTGTGCTCTGGTACAGCAATTTGTTTTGGCATATACACAGGACTCCATCAGAACAGTAATTATGCCATGCTAATTATTTTACTGCATTGTGTACATCTGACATTTAATTATGGGAAAGTATGTGAGGGGAGATTTTCTTCCTCCCTCTGTCTGCCTGACAGGTAGTTTTCTTTCCTGTACCTTCTTTGCACCTACATTGTCTTTATGCCAACTTGTCATCTGCGATGGAATCGCGTTTCCATGACAGCTGTGCTCAGCCATGTTGCCTGCAAGTTTCAGACAATCACCAAAATAAACAGTTGACACAGATGTTATTCTTATCCTCCCCATTCCACAGCCCCTTCTCCCCTGATCTAGCGCCCACAACAAGGATTTTCTTTTATCCTTCTCTCTTTTTGAGAAGGAACATGATTCCTGTCAACCCTGAGCATCTTTTGGTATATCCACATATCTCTTGGTGGCTTCTCCTGTCACCTCTGCCCTTCTCCATGGAGATGGTTAGCACACCCACTTGCATATCTGTTTGTATGGAGGACACAGCTCAGAGGATATGGGCAATGGACCAGCAGCCTCCAGGTTGTGTTCCCAGGAAGGTGGAAAATGTGGACTCACTACCCAAGACTATACCAACTCATCCCAAGGTGGGTGTAGCCTTTCTCAGGGTACACAGACAAGTATTCCAGAGCTAAGCAGGTTGATGCCTGGGCTGTGCTCACAGAAGTGAGTCTGGGAATGGAAAGAAGTATGAAGCACCTGCCCATGGACAGGAATACTACATACATTTCAGCTAGAACAAGAGGGAGAGAAGCAGGATAGGAAACTCAGGTACCTCTTACTGGTCCGTCATCTGAACTGGTATAACAAGGTTTCCACAGATGGGAAAGGTTGTGGGTCCCTGTGTTGGGGACGGTAATTAAAATGAGATGAGGAAAGAAGGCTGGAGAGATGGCTCAGTGGTTAAGGGCACTGGCTGCTCTTGCAGATTCTGTTCCTAGCAGCCACATGGCAGCTCACGACTGTCTGTAACTCCTGTTCTAGGGTATCTATGCCCTCTTCTGGCACTGCATACACATGGTACCCATATACCTATGCAGGTAAAGCAGTCATACACATAAAATAAAAATAAATCTTTAAATTTTTCTTATAAGAGAAAAGACCCTTAAAAAGCAGAGTAAGGGAGAAGTGAATGGTTTCAGGGTGAAAACTACCAGAATTGGGAAAAGAAACTGGAATGGAAAAAAAAAGGCTTGTCCCAAGACTCGGCGAAGTACAGTAACTGCTCCCAGAAGCATCCCAACTTCCAACTGTTCCAAGTTTAAAAATACAAAGACTAGAGATGGAGACCCTTCCCAGAGCTAACGCCAGAGGCATTCTTCCTTCTTTGTGTTCATTACAGTCCCTTCTGTGCTTGGTGTTGGCCAAGAAGTTTGGTGCACCACAGGGAAATAAAGAGAAGACACATAAAGACCTTCAGCTTGGTACAGAGTGTGCACTCCAAGCAGTCCTGGTTCCCGCTCGAGTTAGGCAGTCTCAGATTTGTATCTTTTCATTTCGGGTTTGGCTGGTCCAGACCTAAGGAAGCTTTAAGCCCTTGGGCCAGGAATGTGCAGAAGTCAGCATTCCCCATGAGAACCAGGCAGACCCCTGTTTTCTCAAAAGATGGTTTTTGGTGGCATACAGGCCATTGAAGATTTTTAATCATTGTGCTCTGGTTTTAATGTGCACTAAATATGTCTGAGCTGTGCCTCGAACCTGTGCTTTAATGGCTGTAATAAACTTCCTTGTGTAAATGCAGGTTTGGCAAGTCTCCTTCTGTCTCCCTTCCCAGCCTTTCCTCCCATCATAAACTTGCTTGGAACTCATTCTGGCACCCTCAGGATTCACACTTGGCTGCCTTGGACGCCCTTGTCTTCTCTACTACTTCCTCTTCCTTCTCCCAGTTATCAACTCCCAACATTCCATAGGGCCTGCTGCGGCCGAGTTCGCCGGGGGTCCAGCAGACTGGATTCTGTCCAGCCGCGGTAGCAGGAAGGCTGACAGCGGGGGGTGGGGGGTGGGGGGGTGGGGGGGTGTTTCAAGACCTAAAGGTGGCGGAATGGCAGGCACGATGGGCCCTTCCAAGAGGACCTTGAATCTATGTTCCAGATCCTCCATCTTTCCCAAGTGACTCTCAGCTTCCTGTTCACACAAATGTCCCCTGGAAGGAGATTTCTCTAGACTGTGATTTATATTTATATATATCCACGTGGAGCACCCTGTCCAGACTGCCTCCTACTCATGTGCCTAGTGGCCATGGAAGTAGAGAGGAAGCATGGTTTAGGTTTCAGCCTCTGTAACAGAGAAAGGGAAGGAGACCCGAGTTATGGGTGATTTGAGGGTAGCTAAGCCACAGTCAACAAGGAGGGGCATCGTGAGAAGCACAGACAGTGATCTCTGGCCGTGCTTTCTCCAAGTGGGGAAAAATAAAAGGATATATTAAAACTCTTAAAGTTGGCAGACTCCATAAACTTTGAGAATTGGGAATGAATTTGGACCTGGAACATAGTTAATGGGATGAAGAAATGAAATCAGAGATAAAAGGGACTGACTTAAGGCTAAACAGAAAAAGAGTTGCAGCTGCAACCAGGCAGGCTTGTTAGAATACCATGGCCCGGTCCCATCTCCGCATCCCAGCTCATCTGAGTTCAGCATTCAGCAGGCCTCAGGTGGCCTGCGCGCTGACATTTGCCAGTTCCTGGATGATTCTGCTGCGGCCGGTTAGTCGGGGAGACCCCACTTGGTCGGCCTCTGTGCTAATGAACTGCCAATGTGCAATTTACAACCAGCAATCTGCTAACAGATTTTCCTAAATGATGCAGTTTTAATTTCTCCTTCCCTGTGTGTTCTCTAACAGCTAAATAACAGAGTAGCGGATAATCAGTGTAGTGGAAGGGCCAGGCAAGCTCAGTAAGTCCTCAGTGGCCTCGCTGGGAAGTCGGAGAAGCTTTGTTTCTCTAACCTGGCCAGGTCTCAGAGGAGACGGACAGGGAGTGTCCTCAGACACTCTGCCCTTCCCTAGGGATGACCACACAGGCTGAACATGCCTGACCCACAGACCCAGAATCCACAATGCTCCAATGTCAGACATTTTGAGCACCAACAGGCCACCATAAGTGGAAAATTCCACTCAATGAAAAATTTGTTCCGTGCACAAAATTATTAAAAAACATCATATGAAATTACTGTCAGGTTAATTTGATAATAAATGTACATATTGAATATGAAATATAAATGAAGTCCATGCTTAGACTTAGGTCCTAGTCCCAAGATATCTCACTATGCATAAACAAATATTCCAAAAGAAACTCAAATCTGAAATTCTCTGATCTCACATTTCAGATGAGGCAAAATAACCCACCCTCTGCTTCAGTGAACCTTTCTGGCCCATGCTTTTCATTTCTTAGCCACATTAATTATTCTGTCAAATGTATATGGCAATGTTTTATATACTTCCAATTTTCCTAGCATCATACTATGTGTATCCTTCTACATTTACACCTCTCACTTTCCATTATGTTGGGCTCTGTCACACCAACACACATCTGCCAGTTCGTTTATCTCTATAATATTCCGCAGTCATATACCAGAACGTATTTATACTTCCCCCTCTTTTAGGTCACTTTCGGTAGAACTCCTGAGGCTTGGATAGTGTTGACAGCAGCAGTGGGGTGCCAGTCAGAGCAGCTGCCTGCATCGATTGACCCGTGTAGCAGACACTTACCTGGTCTCAGCCAGTACTGTGTTAGGAATAGGGGTTCAGCAAGCATCGGGAAGCCTCATCTTGCCCCTCCTCCCTCATGGCGCCCCTCATAAGACATTTGCAACAACAGGTGGTGGTGGTGGTCACATCTTACAGACCAAGAAATGGAACTCCTGTGAAATCAAGTGGCTTAGCTGGGCTCTCAGTGAAGAGGGAGGATTTAGAATCCAGCCATCCATCCAGGCCCAACTTCCTTCCTACCATTCCACCAAGATTTCGGATGAGCTGAGTAGTTGTTAATATTCATAATCTCCTTAATTCTTTCGAGAGGCCTTGATCTCTTTCAAAATTGACGTTTCAGTTTGAAATAACTTTAGCAAAACTTTCAAAGTTAATACAGAGTGTGCCTGATGGATATCTAGCCCACCCAATTTCCCTGTGACTAACATTGGTTTGTGTGTGAGTGTGTGCAGATGTGTGCAGATAGGAGACAGAGGTATCATCCTTAGGAACACCATCCGCCTCCTTTGAGATAAGGCCTGTTGCTGACCTGGAGCTCATCTATTTAGGCTAGATAGGCAGGCAGTAAGGCCCTGAGAATCCTGTCTCTGCTTCCCCAACACAGGAATTATAGCATGCCCCAATGGCCTGGTATTTTTATGTGGGCTTGGGGGACTGAACCTAGATGCTGGTATTTGCAAGGCAAGTACTTTACCAACCAAGTTGTCTCTGCCCCAATATTTTGTATTACTATGGTATACTTGTCACTAAACTAAAACACTGTTACTTATATATTAACACTGATAATTATATATTAACTTGAGAACAAAAAAAGATACCCAACCAGTTTTTCCATTAATGTCCTGTCTGTGTGCCCCAGGAACCAGCCCAGGGTGCCACTATTCCTTGTCTTCTTGGTGTCCTCTGGTTCACAACTTTCTTAATCTTTCCTATTTCTCATGACTATAATATTATTATTTTCACCTTATTCCAAATGCTTAATAAGATACAAAGATGGAGAAAACTATGCTCTTCTGTTGGAGGGCTGGGATTCAGTCATTGTCCACATCTCAGCAAGGGCACTTTTCTACACTGCTACCCAGATACCAGGATTACAGACAAGGGAGTGACATGGAGCTTGTGGATAAAAGGCCTGGTACCCATGAAGTAGAGCAAGTCATAGGTTTCAGCTAATAGGCAGCTTCCCAAGGAATTGTATGTAACTTAACTACTGATGTCCCAATCCCAGTTGCAAGTGTCCTGACCACACTGTGCTGGACCCCCAGCTCTGCCCTTCCCTATGAGTATGTTGTACCCCTCAAAAGTCAGTCCTGGAGCCAGGGAGGTGTCTCTGTGGTAAAGCACTTGCCAAGCAAGTCTAGTAGCCCGAGTTTGATCCCTAAACCCATGTAAAAGCAGAAAGAGAGAGATGATTCCACAAAGTTGTACACACACACACACACACACACACACACACACACACACACACACACCACGTAATTCCTTTTTTAAAAAACTTCAGTATGACATCTTATTTAAAAGTCCTTAGTTCCCGTGACCCCAAGTACAACTGTGTCTTCATTCCGTAGGGACGGACATGTGCTGCCGTCTCCAGACCCTGTGGCACTGACAGCAGGCAGGGTTTAACCGTTACATTGGTCAGCCCTACCATGGGAGTTGTGTGTCAACACTGAGCGATCAGAGAATGCTTTGAAGTCATCTCCGTGGTGTTGGTGGAACGAGTTAATGTGCTACAGGATGCAAATTCTCAGAGAGAATGCATTCTTAGATCTCACTAGATACCCACCTGCTTACACACTTGCCCCCACCTCCATCTTCCATCACACAGTCTTCACTGCAGGAACTTCAGAAAATAAGACATGCAAGGGAATGTCGTCAACCCACTTCCCAAAGATGGTGACTGCTGATAGCTCACCTGTAATTTCTCTACCACACACTTTTTGTTTTATTTTGTTTTGTGTTTTTTTTCCCCCCCGACACAGGGTTCTCTGTGAAACAGTCCTGGCTGTCCTGGAGCTCACTCTGTAGCTCAGGCTGGCCTGAAACTCACAGAGATCTTCCTGCCTCTGCCTCCGGAGTGCTGGGATTAAAGATGAGTGCCACTGCTGCCCGACTACTGCACCCTTTTTTAGAATATGTGGTCTAACATCATTTTGTATGATTTCATTCAAAATCATCATGAGCATTGTTCCTGTTTCTTCAAATAACTTTTCAATGACTCCACACACAACAGTGTTTCGTTTAAGTAATCTTTGCTCACTTAATTATTCTGTGGCACATTAGATAAGCTGTCAGAGCTTGTTAGGATATTTTTGGAAATAGGGTGTTTTCACTCACATTCATTAGATTTCATTTCTATAAAACAGTATCCTAAAGTGGGATTATTGGGTTAAAGATTAAATAATTTTAAGGTTTTCCATGCACTTTGTGGTGTAAGGAAAGCCAGTTTTATTAGAGATCTGAAGGCACCAAGTAATAGTGTTAAATTTTAGATGCTCTCTTGCGTAAATGAACTTAGACTTGAGCACAGAAAGCCGATTCGCCCATTAAAACATTCATTCATTCGTGTAAGTCTGTCATCAGCCCCTGCCAAGTGCTGAGCACATTCAGAGCCCCACTCTTCCTGTCTAGAACTGGACTTAGGAAGTCCCTTATTGGTCAAGAGAAAGGCATCAGCCATTCCCCCTCCCCCTGAACCAACAGCCACCTCACCCCCGACCCCACCCCCACCCTGCAGACTCCCTGGACCAGAGCCTGGTGGCTTGGTTCACTGGCTTCTTGTTTGTTTTTTTTTGTTTTTTGTTTTTTTTTTTAGGGGAGCTGTTACATTATGAGAAAGATGTCCCCTTCACACCCCGTTCGGGGTCATTCGAAGCCCAGGAGACAGAAATAAAGCGTTTCCCCGGTGCCTGGGCAAATCCTTCTGTTGGAAGGTGGAGGGGACCACCACTGCTGCTGCTCACCCCCTCACCCCCCGCCCCCCTCAAGTACCTGACAGGCACTTGGGTTTCTGAGAACTGAAATTGCGGTCTGGGGTTTTTGCAGTGGTGTGAAGGCAGCTCCTGTGTGCTGTCTCTGGGGCTTGGCTGTGATTGGTCCAGCAGGGGTTCATGTGTCGGAAGCGTAGTTCCCACCATGGTGATAGAGTAGGGCACTTGAGAGTTCGTAGGTTTTTAGGCCTTTGCAGGTATTGCCCTCAGAGGGGATTAACTCAGTTTCTTCCGGGACTCCAGTGAATCCCAGGAGTTTCTCTCTGGCTTCTATCTTTCCATGTGATCTCTCATACCCCTTTCCTCCTTGATGCTGTGGCTACTTCATCATCCAAGGAAACTGTCACCCAGAGACTGAACTGAAGGAGCTGCCTCCTTTGTTTCGCCTCCAAAGCTATGAGCTACTCAAGCCTCTTGTCGTTATAAGGTCAGCAACCTCAGGTATTTTGTTATAGCAATAAAAGAAAGCAGACCAACATAGCTGTTCCCCACACTAGAAAGTATAGCCCTTGATTTTATGACTGTCCTTCCATCCTTCCGCTCGGTCTTCTGCCTTACACCAAGCCTGGTGATAAATCTTTTCCTTCTCATGATGATCAGTGGGTGTGAGAGGTGCCATCTTGAAATGGATTCACAACAGGACAGGAGGAACAAATTACCTGCTTCTTAACACCCTGTTACTGGACCAGCATTAGACTGACTTGCTCCAAATGAAGTTACAGCATCTGGGGAACATTCTTTAAGTGTCTAAATTGCATGCATCCCTGAAGTGAGTGTAAGTCTTTCATTGTGATGTGTGACTCGTGGAAACCTGATGAGTCCCAGTGGGCCGCAGTCAGGAGTGACTAATGGGTCATGGACTCATTTGGTTAAATTGGGGAGAATAATCAGGGCCACCAAGGGCAAGTGGGAGATGAGCCCCTGTCAGTAGCCAAGCCTCTTGCAAATGCTGGCTGCTCCTGTCATCAGGGGCTATGAGTCACCTGGTCTGCATCCCTAGCATGATTAGAACGAGCCACAGACAGTCTGGCAGGCTCACACGTCTTCCGCTTGGCCCCTCGTGCCCCACGCCTCCAGTGGTCGATATTGTTGTGTCAAGGGAGCAGAGTCTGTGTCTCGGAGCGAGGCCGATGATGGAGTGCTGTGAAAGGCACTGTCTGTGTCAGCCATGATGTCACTACAGAGGTCACCCGCCCACGTTGTGCTTTGCATGATGTCACTGCTCAAGTCACTTGGCTCTGAATCAGAGTTGCTTCTGTTACGCTGCTTCAGTTAATTAGCAGAATGAGAGGGAGAGCGTTCTGGGGATTGCAAAGTCTTTTTCCCTTTACGGCCCTGTGCTGTAAACAGTGAGGCCCTGCTTTCTACGGGACCACCCTCCGCCTTCTTTGTCTCTCTGCTCTGGCCTTTGAAAATTGTCAATGCACTTGTTGCCTGAAAGCATTGGCAAAATGTACAAAACCTGTGATTCTTAGAGTAGGAAATTGTTTTGCCTGGAAAGGTGTTCCTTGAGGAGCCTTGGGTTCTAACAGTGGCCCCTGGCATGCTGGGAGTTCTTCCTGGATGAATATACTCTCCTTGCTATGACTCCTTGAGTCCCTCTCTTGGGAGTCTCCATGCAAACATGTCTTCCTGAACTGTGCTGAAAAAAGCAAGTTTTCCAAAATGATGTCCCCAGGGACTGCGACCTTTGGACACCAGTGGTGGATCTCTTACCCAAGACAAGGAGTGTATTTCATTTTTTACCAGCTGGTTTCATCTATACCTGAAGCAAGATAAAGAATTCTGCTCGGGAAATGTGAGCCGCTGTCCCCAGACTTCTCTCCCCCTCTCCCAGCTGATAGACAGGCATGGAAGGAATGCATTTGTTGGCAGGAATTAGTGCCTGGGCACAAATGGACTCACATTCATATCCCCATGCTCTCTCTCTCTCTGCTTAATATGGTATGTGGGTGTGCTCTTCAGGGAGATAGGTGTAGAGCAAATTGTCAGCTGTTACTTAACAATAGATCCCAACAATAGGATATGGTGAAAGCAGATTCGGCAACGGAGACGGGACCAGGAACAATCCTTGAGTGAGGTCTCAAAATGAATGTTTTTCTGCCTCGTGTTCTTCGTGTGTCCCAGCAGTCCTCTCTCAGTGTGAGGTTTAGGGGGTCCTTTGCTTCTGGTGCCCCCAGAAGTCTTTCATGACAGGCACATGAGTAAGGTAAAACTTACAAAATGCAGCTAATCAAAGCCCAACTCAAGGGATTCTGTGCACAGTGATCCAGGAGAGTTCTGAGCCACTGTCCCTGGGGTCTCTCAGGTGGTCCATGAGGATGGACACGATAAAGATGCCTTGAGAACACTGGCGTTGGAGCCTGACATGTCTTCCCATCATGGTGACTGTACCACTCATGCAACTTATAAGTTCGGGCAAGTTTGTACCTGTCTAACTTTGGCCTCCTCATTGTTAAGTGGAGAAAAATGGAGTATGTTCTGTATAATGAGTAGTTAGGAAAAGTAAAAGTGATCCCCCTTGGAAGTCCCTATAAGATGGAGGCTGGGATTCTGAACTATAGGAAAGCTGTGAGAAGGATGCTGGGATGGATGTAGGTGTGGCAGGTAGGTAATCCCAACTCTAGCAGATAGAACAGAAGACTCTCTTCTGGGTATGATGAGCATGGAGAAGATTCAAGTAGGTGTGGGCACAGGGTGGAGTCCTGGATCAAGGGCTGTACTAGGTTCTTACGGCCGAACGTCCAAGGGGACAGAGCAACACAGACGGCGTCTTAGAATTTTGCAGTTTAGAATCTGAAGTGGATTGCTGCAGCCGACATACTGGCAGGACCACACCCCTAAAGGACAGGGGAGAATCTGGGTCCTTGCCCTCTTCTTATCTGGGGGCCACCTACATTCCTTGGCTTTTGATCTCCATCTTCAAACGGCATCTTCGCATTCACTCTCTGCCCCCTCTTAGACCGGGAAACGCTGCTGAGTGGCACCAGGCACAAATCACATCGCACTGATAGGGATCTCCAAAGCAAGTGCCCCGAGCTACTCTGAGCAAGAGATAGAGAGAGCTGAGAAAATCGGGTCCCTCTTTCTTCTCCAGATTGATGCCATCCCTTTTGAGCTGAGCCCTCTCACTATGTGGAGGCTGACAGTGCTTTTTGAAAGATCAAATTAAGTCTAATTTTACATGGGCAGGGAGATAGCTCTGTCTTTACAGTCCCTTAAGTAGATAACGTCCTTGCCTCTGCTCTGGTTCCTCCTGTACGTGGAAGAGGCATTTAAACGGGCTGGTTTTGTAAGCTGAGGAACCTGGCTCTGAATCCTTTCTGATGAAAGGGCTTTTATTGGCCTCCTGTCATTCCCCCCTCCCCTGTTCTTTAAATAATATGACAAATGAGCGTTCTGATACAGTCATCTTTAGTGTGGTTTCATGAGTTGACATAATTAAGAGGCCTTTCTACTTGGCAGTGCTTTGGGAAAACTGTCCACGTCAGATGCACAAGGAAGTTAATTACTTAGCAGCTCAGGTGAGCGCTTGCTCTGGAGAAAGATGTGAAGACGGGAGACCACAGAGGGATCAGAACGGGCTTGGTGGCTCAGCCCGAGACAGGGGTCTCTGCCCCTTTCCTCCTGCCCCACATATTTCAAGAATGTACACCTGAAATCAGATATGAACCAGCTTCCTGCCGCAGCTGCCCACCTGCTGGACAGAAAACAACCATGTCAAGGAAAAATGATTGTGTCTTTGCTTCCCTCCAGTTCTCATGAAATAAACATCACCTGGCAGTTCCTTCCAGAGTGATTAGGCATTATTTCATTGCCTTTGGTCCTTCCTGCTGGGTTAATCATTGTTCTGAACAATGGCTGCATTAATCAGCATACTAACAGTCTCCAGTCATTAACAACATAATAGGTTCAGTGCCTAGAGAGGTCCCTTTATTAAACCACCAGGAAGCTCAGAACTCAATCTATGATGGGTGCTGTTTCCTAGGAGAGCCACAAGGGCCCAAGCTACTGAAAGTTTCCTTTGGGCAATTTAGTATTGGATAGGTTCCAGGGGTCATCTGCAAGGCCAGGCCCAAGAACTCTGTTTGGGTGGAATTCCAAGACTTTGGCTCAGGGTCAGCAGTGTCTTTGACTTCTGTACATTTCAGCTTTGATGCTTTTCAAGGCTGCAAAGACAGTCTGTGTATCATGGTTAAGAACACAGGCTTTGGGGCCAACACACCAGACAAGCCATTTGTAAGACTTTAGGATGAATTGAATACTTGGGAATAAGTCTCGTTGACTGTATCGAATTAATTTTCCTAAGTCAATTACTTGGGGGGAGCTCAGTTGGTAGAGAGTGCTTCTCCAGCTTGCAAGAAGCCATGGATTGGATCCACAGCAAGGCATAAACCTGGGTGTGATGCCACATGCCTGTAATCTCATCACTTGGGAGGTGAAGACAGGAGGATTAGGAAGTCCAGGTCATCCTTGGCTGCACAGAAAATTCTAGGTCCAGCTCAGGCTCTATGGGA
Source organism: Peromyscus eremicus (assembly GCF_949786415.1). Lineage (NCBI taxonomy): Eukaryota > Metazoa > Chordata > Mammalia > Rodentia > Cricetidae > Peromyscus > Peromyscus eremicus. Next base: position 19,261,168 of record NC_081423.1, read on the forward strand.
CCCTGAGTGTTTTTTTATTTCTCTTCAATTAAAAAAATAAGAATTAAAAGTTTTTAAATAAGTATTCTCTTAAAATATCACTGGATTTTTTTTTTTTTTTTATCATGAGGTTCCATCCTATCTTCTGGGAATAACCCGAGGGGAAAAACTAAAAATGTCACAAATACCACTCTAGGTTAAAAGGTGGCCAGTGTGCTCCCTGCTCTAAGTGAGTCACTCTTGGAGTGACAGATGTACCGATGACAGGTTCCTGCAAATTCAGGTGACAAACCTGCCTTTAACAGCTGCTGCTTTCACCCCAAGTGATGCCAAGTTCTGAACCTCCCCCCCAAGACATGTACAGTAGACCCAAATGCCTGGCTTACGTCCTCAGTCCAATTTAGTTCTGCTCCTCAGGCCCCCACCTCCTGAGTCATAGCTGGTCCTGGCCTAGGTCCGTCTAGGATCTAAAGGTCAGGAGAATTGAGCCATCAACTCCTGTTTTCCCTTTCCCATCTTATTCTCACCTGTCAAAAGTCAAGGAACACCCCAAGATTAAAAGGGTGTTGGAGAGATGGCTAGGAGATTAAGAGCACTTGTTGCTGTTGCAGAAGACCCCGTCGGATTCCCAGCGCCTACCTGACAGCTCATCTGTAACTCCAGTCACGGGGGATCGGATATCCTGTTCTGACCCCAGCCTCGGTGGGCACCAGGCACACGTGTGGTACACAAACATGCATGCCGGCACAACAGTCATACACACAAAGTAATAAAATAAATAAAGGGCATCTCCAGCTACTGTGATAGGAGAGCCAAACCCAAGAGGAAGATCAATGCACAATCTCCTCCCTAGCACACACCTATCCAATATTGGGGATATGAACACTCACCACACACCAAAACGGAAAGGTGGGCATTGGTGCATATCAAGAATATCCATGTGGAAACGCCAAGAATTTCTTTGTGGCTGAGCCCAGCAGAGCAGCAGCCACCAGGTTCTGTCAGTTTGCCCTTCGTGTGCCCACTCAGGCATGGGAATCCCTGTGACATGTGAAGGGCACAGGACAGAGTTTCCACTTAGTCTGTTCTCCCTTCTGCCTTCACTGGCAGTATTCAGAGCTCATCTTGCACAGGGCAACAGGAGTGTTCTCTTTTTTGGAGAACACAATCCTCTTTGGGTGGCAAAGGAGAAAATGTATCAGGCATTCCCATGGAGTAGAGGGCCCTGGCTGCAGGTTCAGTGAGTCTTTTCAACAAGCAGAATTCTGTTTAACACCTTCCCCAACGTTCCTAGAAATCTCCATCATTGTCCCCACATCAAGTTCAGGGTGAAGTTGGGGCTGGCAGCAGCTAACATGACCATTGTGTTCAAATTCCACTATTTCTGTCCTGAATTTGATTTTCCTGGCAGGCTTGAACCAATTCCCAATGAAATATATCCACAAGCTTTCAAAATTATAGGCAAAATCCGGCTGGCAAGAGGAACAGTGGGGGGTGGGGAGGGACAGGGGGAAAAGGGCCATGGTAATTATTGCAAAAGGTCCAGCACGGTGGATCTGCCCAGAGGAAGTCATTTCATGTGGGCTCTGCTTACTTACTTCCGGTTTGGCTCTTCCTGCTCCCCAAGACTGGGCACAGAGCCTCACTTTTTATAGACTGCAAGTCCATTGTCAAGTTCCGTATCCTAGTGGTTTTTGAAATCATGTTTTCTTACTTTTTGTGGGTGTGCCAGGATGGGGCAGGAGTAAGGCATTGTTGGTGCCTTCCCTTTATGCAATATTGTGATTAATTTAAAAGTATGGCTGCCCCAGTCCCTCGTAGGAGATTTGATAACTGTAGACCACTAAAGCAGCCTCTGATTTGCTGTGTGCCCCTGGATGAGCACATTCCTTGGGCAATTAGCCCCATCCTAGATGTTGAGGAATGAGGATGAAACCCTTCCTAAAGGATTATGCAAATCTGGAAGTCTCTCTGGACTTTGAAGCTAGCCCAGGGAAACCCCAACAGATCCGCTGCCCCCTGGCTCTTCAGCAGATCCTCTATACAACTTGACTAGGTTTGCTGTGGGAGCCAGAGGACGGGGGTGGGGGGTGGGGGGGTGGGGTGGGGGGTGGGGGGTGGGCTAGCGGGGGATGATCAGCCTTAGGACTTCCCCAGCGGTTGAAGCCTTTTCTCAGAAGACAGCCTCAATGGGCTTGGTTCTCCCTCAGACCTCAGACCTCTGTTGAGGGGAAGATGTACAGTTGGCAGAAGGAAGCAAGCATAATTATCAGAGAGCTCAAGCACTTGGGTCGTCTTCAGAATGACATCATCGGTTGATGCCACATTGTCATCAGCCACCGGCTTCTGCCAGCTTTCTCCTCTACCACTCCAGGACCATTTGGGATTCCAGTCTTTCCTCTAAGTCACCCCAAACGCTATAACCAGGTTGCTCATCCTAGAGCACTGGTTCTCAGCCTATGGTTCACAACCCCTTCGGAGTTGAACAACCCTTCATAGGGGTCACCTAAGACCATTGGAAAACACAGGTATTTAAATTATAACTCATGACAGTAGCAAAGTTAGTTATGAAGTACCAACAAAAATAATTTTCTGGTTGAGGATCACCACAACCTGAGGAATTGTGTCAAAGGGTCGCAACATTAGGAGACTGAGAACCACTGTCCTAGAGCTATATCTTGGCACCTCAGCCTCAAATATTCACTAGCTCCCTACTTCTTTTTGTAGCATGGCGTCCAGGTCCCTATATACTGTGAGTTTCACAGTTGTTTGTTGGCTGTTGTCCAACTCTTCAGTGAGATGCAGACCAGAGAACTCTTGGACCCACTTGCTGTCTCCCATCTTCGCTCTGTGATGATGAGCCAATCAAGGCTCTTCCCTCATGGACAATCCTTGACAGCTCCAAGCATGTGTGCAACCTGGCTGGTACACTCTGTCACTCTTGCATGCTCGCTCTCTCTCTCTCTCTCTCTCTCTCTCTCTCTCTCTCTCTCTCTCTCTCTCTCTCTCTCTCTCTCTCTGTGTATGTTTGTCTGTCTGTCTGTCTGTCTCCATCTCCATCTCCCTCTCTGTCTTTAATTTTCCAGCAGTGTATTATGTAACTGGCTCACGTGACGTATGAACTATGAACCTTGAAAACAGGCACCCTCTCTACCCCTTGGAGGGCCCATATGCTGGTGTGCAGATGGACCTTGTCCCGAATACAAGCTGCCTTCCGAGGTGGTCTGTAACACTAGCTCGGGGAAGTATAGGGTCACGCTGCACTGTACAGCCGTAGGCAGGTTCTGTCATCCATACATAGCCCACTTTCTTCATTGACAATACGGAATGAGATGAGTCCTATTTTACAGAAATCATTGTCAGGACCAGACAGTCTGGGTTAGGCACTTGACGTGCAGTGCTCAGTGTCTTTCTTATCTTTATCATTGAATAGATGTGTATTGATGACTTGGAATTCAGGGAGTAGGATCCAGGTCCCTTCTAAGAACTGTGTTTTTGGCTTGGTGTCTCCATTCTTGGCTCTTGTACATCTAAGTATGTCTTTTTTTTTCTCCTGTGAAAACTGGGGAGAGTGGGAGACCCACGTCCCTGGTGGTTGTAGGAATTACGTTGTTGGAGGATGTGAAATACCTACACATAGAGGAAGTGTCTCTGTAAATGAAAAGCCCCAGGCAGCTGGGGACTCTGGGAGCTGTTGGGACAGAGGGTCACACCATATCTTGACTTTGCTTCATGGCTTTAGTGTCCCCAGTCTTTACTTTCCATCTAATTGAGGTGGCAAAGGGACCCTTCCTTTCAGTTCTGACTTCATCATTCTGCCCCCAGGCTCCCCTCTGCCCACTCAGTGCAGAGCAGGGATGGGAAAGTTCTAGAATTTCAGAGAATGAGACCTTTCCAGTGGCCAAGGTGAATTCGATACCGTGCCTGTTCACACTATCTGTTCCCTTGCAGAATCTTCTCCTTGAACTCAGAACCCACTGCCACCCCCCAAATGTGCTCACTTGGCTGTAGGCTGCAATTCAGAACTATTAGCCTTTTCCTCCTCCAGCCCTCCCCCTCCATTTCATCAGCTTCATCCTGGGGTGGATAATGTTTCTCTAACTGCCTAATTGGGAGAATTTAGCTGGAAAATTGCCATGGTGTTCTTTTAAAGGGTGCCAGGCGCCGGAGGCTGCCAGCTGTAATGTCAGCGGGTAATCCTGGCTTTACTGCCGTGGAGCCAGGGGGACCCACCATCATCCCCTGTCTCCTCCTCAGGTGCTTTGGGCAGACCTTGGCTCTGAGAAGAAAAGACACCAAAGCAAGCATCAGAGGTGGCCAAGAGAGAATCACCTAGTGCAGTCTGTCTCCTCTCCCTTCGGTCGCTCTCCCTATCCTGTACCATTGGGGGATGCACTCCAGTGATGGAGAGACAACCCAAGGTGTCTCTGTGGTGTGGCCATTAGCTCTGCATCCACTGTGGCAACAGGAGTTTAGGCTGTGGCTGGGTTACTTAGGGAGAGACAGACTTAATTGCTGAGGTATATTCATCAGTTGAAGGGATAGTGCAGTCTTTAGAAGAGTCAGCTTTCAGGGCCGACTTCAAGCTTGGGTCTGTGTCTAGCCTCTGCTGCTTCTTGGGCAAGTTAGCAGCTTTCCCAGCTTCCTCATGTGTAAGACAGATGGAAACACCTCCACTGACCTCTGGACCACAAGTAGAAAGACCCAGGCTGGTGAGCTGCTGCTGTTACCATGAGGCAGCCAGGATCTCCCCGTACAGTGCCCCCACACTTGGAGAAGGTATCCAGACTTGGGTGGGGCTGGTTTGTCTGGCTGAGCTTAGTAGGGCTGCATCCAAGTCCTATCACATTTACATTTAGGTTCTAAAATGCCACTACTTGGTGCCAGCCTGACTAGGCAAGGAGGATAGTTTAGCTGGGGCTATACATCATCTTAAGATAAAAAGAGATCACCCCTCAGTCTGCCACACCATGAAGCATTCCTGATCACCACGGATGATGTGTATGGAGTACTCGCCAGGCCTCAGACACTGATAGTTAATTGTGTTAACTCAGTTATTACTGAACATGACACAGGGATACAGGTATGTATTATGGATCATGGGGGTCACATGGAATATTCAGAAGGAGAATTAAAGAGGGTCCAAGGGCATTTGTATTGCCATGTGTACAGCGGGCCAGCTCAGGCATAAACGGACAACCAAAATGTTGAAGAGAGATACAATACAATATTCTTCAGCCGTAAGATGGAAGGAAATTCTGACACATGTAACAGCATTATATATGCCATTCACAAAAGCACAAATTCTTTATAATTCCAGTTATGTGAGTGAGTTACCTAGAGGAGAAAATTCACAGGGCCAGAACGTGGAATGGCGGTTGACAGAGGTTGGGCGTGGGGGCAGGGAATGAGGAATTATTATTTAGAGGGCACAAAGTTTCAATTTTACCAGATTAAATAGGTCCTGGGGACAAATAATAGTGAGATTGCGAGAATGTACTTAATGCTACCGATTGAATGTTCAAGAATAGCTCAAATGGTGAATTTTTAATGCTCTGTTTTCTACCGCAATCACATCGTTGTAAACAGTGTTTAAAGAAGAGAATATTTACAAAGATCCAAACCAGTTATAGGTGTGTCTGGGTGATGATTGAGCCCAGAGGGAGGAGCAACCACAGGAAGTTCCACCCACCACCAGGTGAGCAGAGACAGCCAGAAATTTAGGTATAGCAACCCAACACTTCAACCCCAGCCCAGCAGGGAATAGGATTTGCATGAGGCCTGATTCCCGCCCTCTTAGCCTCTTTCTACCTGTGACTCCAGTGGTTACATCCAGCTGGAAGCCCGAGGTCCCGGATGCTGATGATGTAGTCTGTATAAGTCAACCCTTCTAGGCTCTGCAAAGGGCAGAACATGAAAAAGTGGACTTAGATGATGAGAAGATACCTATGTAGCTACTGTTATCCCCATTCTATGGATTGGGAAACAGGGTGCAGTAACACACCCTAGGTCACAGTTAATGATTCAGTTGGTCTAGAGCAGTGGTTCTCAACCTTCCTAATGTCTCAACCCTTTAATACAGTTTCTCATGTTTTGGTGACTCCCCCCTCAACCAGAAAAATATTTTCATTGCTACTTAATAACTGTAATTTTGCTGCTGTTATGAATTGTGATGTAAATATCTTACATGCCGGATATCTGATATGTGACCTCTGTGAAAGGGTCGTTCGACCCCCAAAAGGGTCTCAACCTACAGCTTGAGAACCACTGGTCTAGAAGGAAGAGAGGACAGGAAAATGTAACAAAGGTCCGTGCTGTGATGGCCATTGAGTGTTCTCTTTTCTGGTGACAGAGAGCTTCATTAAGTAACTTGACCAAGGTCATGCAACTGATAGACAGTGGGCCCAGGATTTTAGACTCCAACCCTGAGCTCTTTCCACTGACTGTGTGACCTTCAGGCTGAAAGTCCCTCCCTGTCACCACCATTATCAACAGCATCAGGAGGCGGGCACTGAGGAAGTGTTGCTTTCTGCTGTGTGTTTGGACAAAGGGATCTACTATGCACAGACCCAGTGTCTCCCACCCCCTCTGAGCCTTCAGCCTGGGGCACAGAGACACAAAAACTCTGGCCCTCCATTTCCCACCAGTAGACACCAAATGCTGGGACTGAAAAGGACATCTGAAACCTTCTACCAAACCTCCCTTTGCCTGGACCAGAATGCCCTGGTAATGCAGCGGACTCAGACACAGCATCCACTCAGCCCCGACAATAAACTCGAAGCTAGAACAAGGCAACTGCTTCCCCTGGGATCTCACACGCCATCTCTTCTTCCCATACGCACTACTGCTTCCTAAAACTAGGCTCCCAAAGCTGTGGTCCTCAGCCAAACGTAGCCTCCCGCTGCTCTGGTAACTAGGGTTTCAATACCACGTCATTACCCCTTTTGGTGTTCTTCTTGTCTTTGATAGCTTTCACAGAGGGCCACGAACTTGGTGGTATAAAAAAAGAAAGAAAGAAAACAAAAACAAAAAAACTCTAGAAATACATTGCCTTCTAGTTCTGGAGGTGGAGTTGTAAATCAAGATCTCAATGGGGTGAGTTCTGGGGGCTGCTAAGCAGGTATTCCAGGCGTCTCTCCTAACCTTGCAGGCTCTGCTGTCCCCTGCAGCCTCAGCAGCCTCCCTTCAGCTGCAGAGCCCTGCACACACCCTTCCCCACTCCTAACTGATGCCTCTGTGTGAGCCGACCCCTGCCTAGCTAGTCCTTCCTTTGACTTCCATTCTGAACAGCATCCTCTCGAGGAGACTTCTAGCACCTTGCAGGCACTTAACAGCCGCAGGGGATGTACATGACTTGGAGTGTTTGCCATCAGATTAGAGTCTCCATGAGGACAGGAACAGGTTGCCTGCATTTCCCAGAAGCTGATGCACACTGCCTGATGATCTGGAAGCTCTCCAGAACCATCCTCCAAATGTAAGGCAAAGGACGGAGAAAGGTAGTTGAGGCCCTGTGCTTGAAGAGCTCTGGGTCTAGTGAGTGGAATCCTTGTGGAAATGGAAAAGAGCCCCAGTATTCTCTGTACTGTCACAGAGCCGACGAGGGCTTTGTTGGGGCACAGCTGTGAACCACCGAAGGTACCTAAACTTAGTCTCATGAGCTCCCTTCCCTTCCACACAGAGGGAGCAGGGATCCGAGAGCTGGAGGCTGCATTTGTTTGCTTTGAGGCAAGTTAGAACAAACTTCAAATCTTTGCATAACGCGTGTACTACCTCACAGTTTATGTGGGGCGGGAACTGGGCACAGTTTATCAGGCTTCTCTGCTCAGTCTCCCACAGGCTGCAGTCAAGGTATTGGGTGGGCCACGCTTTCAGCTGGGGCCTTGACTGGAGAAGACTCTCCTTACGTGAGAGGAGATCTGTCAAAGTATATAAATATGTATTTTTCTTTGACTATACGACAGAAGGTCCTGCATTTTGCTCCCTGTCATCTAGATGCCACTCTTGTGTCCTGGCAGCCACTCAGCATTCCTTGCTAAGTGGCTTTTTCAATATACCTTGCTTTATCTACTAGCAAGGAGACCCTCCAGTCCTTGTACACAGTCTGAAGTAAACAAATGAAACCAGGGGGTGAGAATCTAGCATTTGTCGTGTTACATACTCATAGGAATGACAAACTTTTGCTGACTTTACCTAATCAGGGGAAAGATATTTGGTTACCTTGCCACATTATTATAGGATTTACACTCACTCAAGGGAAGGGGATCATACAAAGACAGATGCCAGTAGGCAGAGAAGGATGATGGTCACCTACCATAGACCTGCAAAAGCATGTGCATGAGGATGCTAACTACTCCTTGGCTGCACAGCTCCTCCCTGGACTAGAGACTGGTGTTGATACTGGAAGCATAGGGAGAACAAATCAGCTGGGCTGGAGTGGGAGAGTGGTCACTGGGGTAGCCTGAGAGCGTCTTCCCTCTGAGAACCTGACATGGAGAGGGCCTTCCATCACAAAATCCTACCCTCTCTGATGTAGCTACTAGGAAAGGTCACTGGCTAAGCCCTTGCTCTGGTCGTTTGCTCTGGTTTGACTATGGTTTGTCTTCCAAACTCATGCAGAGTTTTAACTTTCAATGTCAATCATATGAAGTGGGGGGAATCTGATCTACCTGTAGTAGGTAGAGTGGGCCTTTGCAAAGTTGCTAGGTTTAGACAAAGCCATCAGCATGGAGTCCATATGACTGAGTCCTGGAAGCTTTACAGGGACAGAGACCAGTCATGTAGACATAAACACCTACACTCACGCCTTGCCATGGGATGCTTGTGTGCTTGTGATGTGAGAACTCCCAACTAGAAAGCAATCACAAAACAAGATTCCTAGACCTCAAGTCTCTAGAACTGTTACCCTGAATATGCCTCTTTTCTTTATAAAGTTAGTCTGCCTCCGCTATTTTGTTACAGTAATGAAAAATGGACTACTACTCCATGTCTCAGAGACCTTGGTGTCACAAACATACAGTTGAAGATGCCATTTTTCACTCTTGTAATAAAGGGACTAACCCATCTTGGTCTTTTGCCCTTCTTCTCCCTCAGTCACACCCCCAACCTGGCATCTTCCCTAGCCTGAAGGAATAACTTGGAAAAATCCCTCTGGGCTCCACACCAGAAGTAGTAGGTTTCCTGTTGGCACTAAGGCATGCTGTGCCCAGTCTGTGCATGAGTCTGCCAAGGTTATTTTGTCAAATGTTGTGGTTCCCACATCCTAATGTCATAGCAGAGACTGCCTGCAGAGACTATTATAGCCCAGGCTGCCTGACCCTGAAGGCTTTTGTCTTCCACTGTAGCCTGTGGTCTGAGAGTATAACTGTCTTGCCCCTCTGTCTAGAGAACTTGTTGGGGACCAGCCCCCACTTTTATGACTAGGGTACTCTTGAGCAGGGAGAAGTGGGAAATATTTAGATAGAAAGAGTTACCTTGATGATGAGAGGAAAGACAGAAGCACAGGGTAGCCTCGGGAGGGCCTGGGTCAAAACCCACCAGCCCAGAACTTTATTCAAAAGGGCTTTTTATAACAGTGCCAAGGAGCAAGGCAAAAAGACCTCCCCCTGCTAGATACAACCAAGTGTAGACTCTTCCAAACACCTGGTACCCAATCATACTCTTATGCAGTCCTGCTGGTTAAAGCTACTAGGAAACCTCGGTGGGCTCCAACAAGGGCTTTTCTCACTTATTCCACAAAGGCTCACTGCATGGTTACCTGGTACTGCATGCTATGGTGAAGACACATAACCATAGTGAGTGTGGTGGAAGCAAGACGGGTGGAAGCTGCAGCTGCTGGAAACCTGAAGGGCGAGTGCTGTGTGGTGGTGGGACAGCCCATAGCTGTCTTTCTGGCCAGCAAAGACAGGGAAGGCTCCCCCGAAGCAGGAATACATGAACTGAAATGAGGAGGAACAGGAAGCTAGCTAAGACCACCCTGGGGGGTAGCTGGCACAGGAATCCAGGCAGAGGACACAGTGTGAGCCAAGCCCTGAAGTAGGAGAGAGTTGGGAGGAATTAAAATCTCATTGGCTGGAGAGATGAGAGCCAGGTGGTTATTTTTCCTGCATCTGTAGCCAGACCCAAACAGAGAAGAAGGCTCTAATCCCGTTGTATTCCCAGGCTCCTGTGATGTGGCTGGGGCCTGAGTTTGTCATCCTGAGGAGTCCTTCCTGGGGCTGCTACCCCATGGGAGAGGTTATCACCACACAGAAATCTAAGCAGTCCCCTCACCATACTGATGGCCCACAGCTTAGAATAATACTAGTTCCCTCTAGGGCTTCCGAAATGTCAAGCCCAAGTCTCCATCTACTTGGAATGAAAGACCAGAATGATGACTCTAAGTAACAGGAAAATGTGCCAGCCACAGCTCTTAAGAATTTCAGTAAAGCTGAGAAGTGCAGTTAGGTTAGGAAAATGTGGGAGGGAAGCTGGATTTTCTGCTCCATCCCCGTCCTCCTAGATTCCGGAGTAGAGTTGTACCCTTAATATACAGGGAAACAGGCTGTGAAGACTGCTCCTCCTCCAGTGGATATCAGAATCTGTGTATTCTCAAGTCTTTTGTATAAAATGGCAAACCATTTGCATGTAACTTATGCGTGTCCTCTCATAAGCCTTAAATCATCTCTAGACTACATATAAGACATAACACTCTATAACTAGTCACCATATACCACATTGTTTAGAGAAATCGTGACCAAAAGGCTGGGGGCATATTGAGTAGAGATGCAATTGTTCCGTGAATATTTTCTATCCAAGGTTAGTTGACTCTGTGGTGCAGAGCCCATGGATAGACAGAGCAGGCTGTGCAAGCTGGAGCTGGGAGGGAAATGAACCGCATGGTTGATCTGTGAAGAAGAGAAAGGAGACAGACAGCAGCTTCACTCATCTTTTCTGCCAGCCGTGAGGGGTAGGGTCCAGCCATATGGGCAGCCGAGAGGAGGCAGGGACGGTGGGGCTTGCTCAGCACTAATTATGAGCAAACAGGGCCTGGCTGGAGTTGGCTGCAAGGACACCCAGCAGGGACCATTTCCTGCACAGGGCAGGCAGCCCTGGATTAGGGGTGACAGGTGCTGCTTCCTCTGACACTTTTGGCAGCATCTCCCCCATTCCTATGGCTTGTCCCTAGATGCAGGTGACCTTGGAAATGTTCAGGGAAGCCAAGCCTGACTGGAGATCCTAGAGGAAACCATCTTCCCAGTGCCGTTTGTGGAGCGAGAAGGACTTCTGCTTCCATGGAACTTCAGCGCACGGATGGGTGGCCTGGCAATCAAGCCAGTAAACTGTTGGCCTTTACCGGGATGCCTTGAAGATGGCATGCCTTAGCATACTGTGAGGAAGCAGGGAGGGGTTTGGGGATGTGGACAGTATTATTAGGAATGGGGATACTCGAGACAAAGAATGAGGAGGAGATGGCAGAGTCAGGGGTACATGATGACTGTGTTCAGTGCTGATGAGGTGTTTGTTTCGTTTTGTTTTGAGTATCGTATATGTTGATCCAATAATTTTGAGACAGAGTGACTGTCCACTTGGCTTCCTCTAAATGACCCACTTTTCAGTGGAGGTACTGAAGAAGCTCCTGTCAGACAGAAATCTCCACAGAATCTCCTCTCTCTTCTCCTCTTTCGCGTCTGTAGCGCAGACGTGAGCATTGTCACACGTCATCTCATAGCCAGCCCTGCACCCAAGTGCTCTGCCATCTGTCCTCCATACTGTGGCTTCTACATCCTAAAACAAACAGGAGGCTGCCGACCATGATCCCTGAATCCTGGTCTTCTACTTCTCTTTGCCTTGAAGCTTGTTAGTTTATACAAGGATGTCCTGTAGATTTGTCTTTTTTTTTTTCTTTTCCTAATATCATGTAATACACAAGGCAGGCTAACTTTATAAAAAGAAGTGGTTTATTCAGCTCATACATCTAAGTGTTGAAAATCTGCAGGATCTGGAAAGGAGTCCCCTGGCATGTCACGTCATGGTGGAGGGTAATGGCAGGGAAGAGGTCACACATTGTGAAATAGGTAGCCAGGGACTGAGGTCTTGCATTCCCTAACCAGGAGCATACCCTAAATGACTTTAGGTCACTCTACCAGCTCCACTCCTCAAGGATCTCATCAGTTCCTGTATCACCCCACTGGAAATCAAGCTTTACATGAACTTTGTGGGGGGGCCCATTACAGTGTAGCCAAATCATAATACCCTTGAAGACATCTCCAACATTGAGAACACTGCTGTTTGGGGGCAAGTATTTCCCACGTAGTCAGGCATGGCCCTTCTGCCTGCCTCTACTGCAAACTGCCCTTTCCATAGAAATACGCCAGGAAGTCGGACCCTGACTATTTCATGATTTAAAAAGAAAAAAAGGGGAGCCTTCTTAATCAGTGTGAGCATGTACATGTATGTGCATTAGAACCATTAATGGCTCTTTGGAGAGAGGTTAAATTTATGTGCGGTTTAACCAAATGATGCGTCTCTGGGGGAGGGAGGGGGGAAGCCGTCTCCCACTCCCATTAAACAGTATTTGTGACTCATGGAAAAAAAATAAAAGAAACCCTGAACTCCACTAGCGTGAGAAAACAAAGGGGAAATCGGAATTGCAGATCTGCCAGAAACCTGCCATTCACAGAGCCCACAAATCGCAGGAAAACAAAGAGAAATGGAAAGATTTGGTATTAAAAACCCATTCTCCCCTGAACCGGTGCCAGCACCATAAAACAATTACATGCGATCATACTCTGGGCTTCTCCGAGACACTAATTCTTCTCTTGACAGTCAAATGTTGTGCTTGTTTCTTTCAAAATGTTGTACCCCATAAAGAAGGGCACATGATTAAAAGGGCGGGCCCAGGAGGCTGGGCAGGTCAGCTCTGCCTCTAAACATGGGAATCTCTGTAGGTTCCTTCCTATCCACTTCTTTCGGTTTTCGTTTGAGCTGCTGCTTTTTGACTGGGCTATGACAATCTTGTCTGGCTTCCAGATGGATTTTGTTGTTGTCGCCAAGAAACCAGACAAGGGAGGAGGGGTAGATCTGCCAAGATGACCCCTCCAAACTATGAGAGAAGCTCTCCGGGGCTCCCGACCAGAAGAAGATGGCGAGGATGGAAGCTGGGCCCAAAGTGGGATGAATGCGTGCGGTCAGCTCCTGGGAAAGCCGATCCTCCCATCCATTTGTGGAATCGGAAATTCATCAGCTCGTTCAATGGTTCTTTGACGTAGTATTAAATAAGGCTTCTATGTGAAGTTGGCTGTTAGGTTTTGAAGCCTTTGCGTTTTGACAGGTGAAACCCTCATCAGAATTACCCTGTGCTGAGATGTCAGGGAAAATATACAAGAGGAAATTGGAAAATATGATTGAGCCTGAGCGTGAGCTTCCTCTACCATAGGGTTCTCCAGGGCTTGCTTGTTGGTCCTTGGGATGTTTTCTCTCACTGATGGTTATATGTAGAAGCTCACAAAAGGCAGGTGCTTTTGTATACACTGGCTCCCTGTGGCCAGTTTCATGGGTGCCCCTTGTTCAGATCAAATGGGAGGTTCTTCATAACAGGGCTGTGAGGGGTGGAGTCCAGAGGAGGAGAGGCAAGAAGAAAAATAGGCGAATTAACTGAGAAGCATGTTACAGGCCAATTTAATCAGGCCTAATATATCAAGCCTGGTATTGTTTTTGGAACTGGATTGGGGAGTAACAGGATCCTTGACAAGTTGTGGCCAGCCCCAGTAATGGATGTCTCCAGGGTTCACAGACCTGCCTGGAGAAAACTCCAGCACAGACCAGCAAGTGGCAGGTCCACTCTGGTGGCAGAGCCGGGCACAGGGCCAGCCAGGGCTCATTCTGTCCATGGTCTCACTACCTTTCCCATTGGGTGCCATAGTTCCAGAGGCTTCCCATATGGCTTCCCATAGCATGGATGGGAGAGGGATGTCAGCCCTTGCTTTCAGAAGAGCTCTTAATCTCATACCACAAGCGGTTCCATATTGGGCCTGGAAGATGATGCAGACCTTCACATCTCACAGTGATGGCCAGCAAAGACCCCAGACTTAGAGACATGCTATGTAATCCCTACATTTTACAAACAGAAGGGAACTCCATAGAGTGAGAAAGGACCTGGCCCAAGGGAATGACTCACCGTGAAGAATCAGCTTTCCATTACACTGGAATGTGTGTCTTCGGAGTGCTTTCCCCACACATGCTGAGGCCCCCCCTCCCCCCCTCCCCCCCCACCCCCACCCACCCCACCCCCCCGCCAAAGCTTTGCAAGCCTGTTCTCAAAGGCCACAATTCCAGGGCACAGGAAGAAGACTGGGTATCTGACATTCATTCTGCCTCACACTTGTACCCAGGTTCTTGTCCTGTGAAAGATACCATCAAGGACTCAGTAGTTATCTTGGTGTGACATCCCGAGCTGTTCTGGATTAACTTCTGTGCAGTCCACCAAAGGTCTCATTGCTCCCTGGCTCCCATGTCCATGGCGTTTTTCTTACATGGTGACAAGTTTGCCTCTATTCCTTAAAGGAAAACACTACCTTTAAACATCTGTGGGATCCAGGGGGAGTCCAAGTCATCAACATTAAGTTGCCATTTGTCAAGACAAACATAACTCAAACCCAGTTAGCCAGGATGAGCCAGGGGAAGTGAGACTCCTATGTTCAACGTTCCCTCTTGCTCCTGCAAGCGTCGGGGCATTTGGAGAGGCGGCAGCGAAGCATTTTCTTACCAGCAGGGATGATTGGCAAATGGAGTTTACTGTGTTGGCTTGCTGTAACCCAGTGAGCAAGAAAATCCTGATGAGTCGGACTCTCCTCACACCACCTTTGGTAGCAGTAGTGGGACTTGGGACTGGTCGCAGGACCAGTGAAGATGGACTGACTTAATGTTGCTTGGCTTGAGGATGGATGCTAGGGCAGGCAATTGGGATGCAGGCTGCAGATGCTGGTTCTGGTGTGCTGTCCCCATCTTTCTGTCCTCAGGATCTGACCGGATGGCTGCATAGGAAGGGAAGGACCGACCCCTCACATCATCTCCTCTGCTGGGCCTCCAGTTTCTCTCCTCTGCTTAGAGAGAACATGAGCCAACATCCTTCATTCCCTCCCTTAATAGGACTCCCTTGCCTACTTTATTTGCAAAGCTTGTTATTGGTACTCTTTGCCTTGTGTCCAGGGGAACCTGCACTAAGGATACTATTTTCTTCGTTTGACTAACATTCTAAGTAAGGCTCATCTAGTGTCTTGGGGTGTTTTGGTTGTCATTGCGAAATACCAAAGACTGAAATACCCTGAGTATTTTGCCTGTAGCTTGGTTTTACAAGGTCTGGTCTTGGTGCTGGGGTGTCTGTGCCTATAAATGACCTATTTTGTGCAAATGCAAGCAGTAATTTAGAGGTGTACTCCACATTGAAGGTGCAATTTCCTTTGGCAGATTTATCCCTCCAGAAATAAGGTGGGGGTAGGACATATGAAAATGGGGTAGCAGAGAAATCAGGAGAAGATGGGATTGGGAAGAGACTTGCTCCATCCTCCAGGCTTCCTTCAGAAGGCCAAGCAACAGTAGCGGGTTTATGAAATGGGTTGCAGGCCTCCAAGAGCAGCCTGAGAACCCACACTGCTAACAGGGCAGGTATCTGCCATCTAACCTTGGAGCACACTGCTCTACATTCCCCGTCGGCCCAGGTGTGTGACCCTCCTACCCCCTGGAATGTGGCCCACTGGAGATACAATCAGCAGAATTCCTTTGGCTTCTCAAGAAATGCCCCTTTGGGAGAGAAAAGTCCAAACAAGCTGGAAAACCGTGAACCGGGCTGCTTCTGCCTGAACAATTGTCCCATTATTATGAGCACGTCCGATAAGGGCTTGAGTGATCAAGTAACAGGTTTGCCAGCAGCCATTGTGCTTAACCTTCACATTGTCGGGCACATCTGCGGTGGACCTGTCAGCATCCTCAACTCCAGCTACGTGGGCTTTAGTGCCTGTTTGCTGTGCTATGTCACATCGAGTCAACTGTAGCACACAGCATCTCCCTTTCTAGAACTGTCAGGGTAGAAAATATGCAGCCGGGATCATGCGGTGTATGGAATAGGTAGAGAACCTGCTGATGAAAGAGAATCCTCTGTGCACACCAGGATTTATTCAGCTTCTGGTTCGATGCTGTAAAAACATCCCCCCACCGCCAAGTCTGGGTTCGGGAATAAAACCCTGCCTCTACTAGGAAAAAACGACTTTCAGCGTCTATTAGGAAAGGAGTCACACTGAGGCCAGAAATACACTTGATTGTGTGCGGGGTGTGGGCGCCCACACACATCTGTGGTTTGGGCAGAGGGTGCCCCCGTTTAAAAAGATGAGGTGCTTTGTGCACAGATAGAAACCTAGCCACTTGGCTCCATGGACATTCTTCCTAGAGTAATTTGTGACTGGATAATGACCCAAAGCGTGGAACACCATGCGTGAGAAGTTAACGCTCCAGAATAAACAAAGCCAAGCCAGGCCCCTGGCACTACCCACAGAATGTGAGGGCAGCAGCGTAGTCACGGTGCTTTCGTTAGGGTCATTCCTCTGAAGGTTTCTCCCAAATGAAGAGAAAGCACCTGTCAAGTAAATTTTCAAAAAAAACTTAAGAGCGTTTTTGAATGGCCCCCTGGGGGTCCTACTTATGTTTTGTAAATACCCTGGCCTCCGCAGCCCTGGGCTTTCCAGCTGCCATGAAGCAGGGTGGAAAATATCCTTGATCCTCCTGAGTTGTGACTACGGGAAAAGGTTTGGTCCTAACAAAGTGCAGCTAAGGAACAGTATTTGGGGGAACACTGGGGGTTCAAAGCAAGCTATAAAGTGCCATTGTCAACCCAACAGCCACCCCACCCACCCCCCATACCAACTGTCCTACTAATCCTTGAAATAATCTTCATCCCCTCAAAGGTTAATGCATGTCTAATGAATAAAAAAAAAATGCATATCCATTCCACAGCAGGATTTTCCCTCCTCTTTCCCTCCTGCCTGCCTTCCTTTCTTTGTTCCTCCTCCTTTCCTTCTGTCTGTCCATCCATCCGTCAGTCATGCATCCAACCCTTCATCCCTCCATCACCTTTTTCTTTGTAGGATAAACTGCTCACACTTTAATAGCTCATCTCAAAGGGCTGGACCAAGTGAGGGGCAAGAGTGAGGACAGGGTTGGGAGTCAGTTCCTTGGCCTGATGCATAGGGCGCAGGTGCCTGCTTTAAGAAGAGAAGCTAAGTGATCGTGTTTCAACGTTGGTTCTAGGTGCTGAGCCACATTGGCCCTCCCGGCAGTGATCTCCATTGTATCAGCACTGTAGCAGTGCGTATTCCCAGGGAGATGGTCCACCAGAACCATCAGATTCCTGGGCCGTAAATGATTGACCAGCTTTCTCTCTCTCTCACCTGTCTACATTCTGATTCTTCTTCTCCTTCACAATTGGACAGCATAGTAGGGTCCTGATGAAAACAAACAATAAAACAATCCACAGGCTTGGAGCCCTGTTTCCTCCATATGAATCCCAACTCTACTCAGGAGCAGCTAAAGAAATATTTAATGCCATACAGCTTCAGTGGACACAACGGGTTCTGGTTCTGCAGCTTCAATGAAGAGATAATTGAACTACTAACGTAGGTGGGTGTGGAGCAGTGGGCGTGGCACAGCTCTGTAAATGTTCCTAATCCTTCCTGCTGTGGTATGAAGCCTAGAAATATCCTGGAAGCAACTGATGATATGCTGCCTGGAAGGTCAACTCTACACCAAGGAACAGCAGATTGTGGCTTTAAACAAAACTGTGCCCAGTAGCGCTCTTTGTAAATAAAGGTGTCTCAGGTCATAGCCACACCCATTCATTTGCATATCTGTCCTGTGTTCCAGCCATTCCCTGATCTAAACAATTAGAAAAAAATGAAGTAACGTATAGCATACTGTGGAGAAACACTGCACTAGGAGGCATAGTGCATAGGATGTTTATTACATCATAATTTGACTCTCAAATAGCTGGAAACAATCTAAATATCAATCACAAGAATGTTCTACTTAAGCTATGCCAGTTGCAAAGAATGCAGCTGTCTACAGGGAGTAAGGAGGAAAAATCTCCAGTAGGGATTATTGAGTGGGAAAAAAAGCAAGGATGTTCCCATTTGTGTTAAACATGTGAAACACACTGTTTATCTCCTGCTGGGTCATGTGTAAATATGTAAATGCAGAGAAAGGACTCAGGGAAAAAAATGTATTCAACAGATAGATAACAGTGCTTGCCTTGGGGAAGGAGCTCAGAGGATTTTTGCAGTAGAGTCCAATCCTGTCTGTACTGTGTTTACAGCGTGCATTATGACCAGGAAAATTTATTTGTGTATGTCTTGTTTCATCAAAACTGATTATAGAAACATTGTGTATAAAGCATAGGATACCTGGACAGACTATTGGGGGATGGACGTGGTTCTACCAGGTGGGATGAGGGAGGAAGGGATGTGATTGAAGTAAAGCAGTGTAGACTGGAAAGATGGTCGTGTCCCAGAACAAGGAAGACACAGACGAATGGAGTTGGAATGAGAAGACAATGGGGTAGGCAAGTCATTGTCATAATGGGAAGTCATTTATCACGGTGGAGGGTGCTAGGAGAAATTAGTGTTACACATGATGTCACCATGGGCCAGGCCTAAGAGAGGTAGCAGGTGGGGAGGCCACAGTCACCCTGACTGGGAGACCTGGAGTCCATCTGCCTGGTCAGACTGGGGTAGGGGGATTGTTCTTATTCCTTGCAGTGTCTCTGGCCTTTAATATTTCAATTTCTTCCGATAAGGCCCTGACAGTAGGGTACCAGAAAACATCTGCCTCTCATGGCTTCCAAAGCAGTTGGATTTGGTTTTGGACTTGGTTTCTGTCACTGAGGGTCATGCATGTTTTCAAAATCACCACCGCTGCATGGATGAGTGCCGGTTGGGTGTGGTTTGTGGCAATATTAGTCAGCATTCATATTTTTAACATTAGCCAATCAACTGGAAGACAAATGTACTTCCTAGTGTGGTGTGCAGTTACACAATGAGAACAAAGAAGCAGGGCGTTGTTTGAGATGAGTGGGCCCTAGGTGTGAACACTCAGCAGATACAGGAAGTGGGGATAGTGGTAAAGGCTAACCTGGGCTAACTACTGAGTAAGTACCAGGCCACTTTACCTACACTCCATCTCAGAGAGAGAGAGAGAGACAGGCCTGGTGGTTTAGGCAAACCCAGCTACTGCAGAGGCTGAAGCAGGGAGATCGCAAGTTCAGGACCACCTAGGCCATAGGGTGAGCTCAAGGCCAGCCTGAGCAACTTAGCAAAGACCCAGTCTCAAAAATGCAAACTGTGAAATGCACTGGTGGCTATAGGTCCATTGTGGAATGTGTGCCTGGCATGTCCCGGACCCGACTTCCATCCCTGTGCTGCAGAGAGGAGTTCTCCTGTCTTCATCTCCTGAATGGAAGGCAGCTTCCTTGCTTCTTTCTGCCCCACCCCAGGGTGAACCCTGTGGTTTAAATGATACGACTAAGTCATTATACCCCTGGGTCCAGAGGCCTATTGGCAAGCTATTGCCACAACATACCAGACAGCAAACATGGTAGGCTTTTCAGAACACGTGGTCTCTGCCCTCACTCCTATTCTGTTGTGGGGATGCAAACCTAGTCAGCATGGCACAGGCAGCCCTTTGTATGTAAGTCCCACATGTATGGGTTCAGTCACCTGTGGGTTGAAAATCTTAAAAATAAAAGTCCAAGAAGTTCCAAAAAACAAAACTTGAATTTGCCAAGTGCCAAGTTCTGTGTACATCCACATGAATGAAGTAGTATGTGGGCCTGCCTCTATCATATCATAGACTGTCAGTCTCTCCAGGGCTCCTTATTTGAGCCTTGGTCCCCCATCTGATCCATGTGTGGTATAGTGAGACATGGAGTACCTATGCACTGAGCCAGTACAAACGTTTTTCTTGCCATTATCCTCTAAGCAATATAACACAACTGTTTACAAAGCATTTACATTGTATTAGTTATTACAACAGAGATGATTTAAAGTAAACGGGAAGCTATTTGGGGGTTGGATAATGTACTGTGCCATTTTATAAAAGGATTCAAGCATTCTTGCATTTCAGTATCTCTGGGAGTCCTACGTGCAAATGAGCAGACATTTGATAACGATGCCAGGCTGGCCTTGGCCCTTAGGTCATAGTCTGAACACTTCTGTCCTAAAAGCAAAGATTCTGTCTACCACAGAGTGTCAAGTCTTTTGTCTCTGGATTTGCAGTGTGTGAGGTGGCCTAGTGAGTGGTTAAGACAATGGCCTTGAAAAACGGTCTGGGTGTGGATTCTGGCACAAAGCCAAGCGCTGTTACTTTGCACAAGTGGTTTAATGTCATGAGCCTCAACATCTTCATCTGTCCAATGAGGGGAGAGTTAGTCCAACAAGACCTCAGGAGATAAAGCAGAGATGAGGGTATTCCCAACACTAGAGTCAGGTCCTATGCACAGAAAACATGCCCTGGCACCCTTGCCTCAGAAAGAAAGTGCACTGCCATCCATCTCCTCACAGTCTCCATACTGGCTGGCACTGCTTTTCCAACACCCAGGCTGATGTGTCTGATTGGCTGAGCCTAGGTCACATGACTCTTCCATAGCTGCAAAGGAGGCTGGAAAAGTTCCCATTTAGATTTTAATTTTTAAATTAAAAAAATTATTTTAAGAGTGTGTGTGTGTGTGTGTGTGTGTGTGTGTGTGTGTGTGTGTGTAGGTATGTATGTGCACATGTCCACAGGCAGCCATAGGGGCCAGAGGCATTGGATTCTTCTGGAGCTGGAGTTACAGGCAGTAGTGAGCTGCCTGACATGGGTGTTGGGAACCAAACTTAAGTCTTTTGTAAGAACCAGACTCTCTGACCCCATTTTGGCTTATTTAGTGGCTTTTCTCTGGCACTAAATAAAAAATGATAAAAATGGGACAGGGCAAGACAGGACAGGATGGCCTATCCGACCTGTCCTGCAAACGGTGCCATTCCTCGTGACTACTCGATTTCCCTGGCCTTAGCAAGTGCTATAGCTCCCTGATGTTACCAGCCCCACCCACCTTGGAGTCACTTTCCTGGATCACTCGGTGAACTCACTGGAACATGTTGCCCACCTGGGCTGTCAGCTCAGGCATTGTGCCTTCCAGTAGGCCCTCAGCCTGTCCCACACCATCTGTGAGCGGCCTTTAAATCCAGTGTGAGCACTGAGTGATAACTAATTATCAGGCTGGTCCAGCCGTGCCTTAGGCGTGGCACATGTCTGCTCTGCCCTGTGGAGAAGAGAACTGGGCAAGGCGCAGTGCTGAGGGAGCCACGGCCCCCATCAAGCCTGCCCAGCTCTTTGTCAGTTCCCTGTGGTCTCCCTGGAAACTAATCCCATCCCTCTTGACCAGGCTGCCTGCTTCTGTGATTGTCAAGGTAGCTTATCCCCTCGTTAATTAACTGCTCAGGAAAATGCTGTAAGACACTGTGCTGTTTGGCTTCCCGCTTGTTAACACAGGGGACTACGGAGGAACTTTGACCTGGCTGGCCCACGGCTGCGAGATGTGTGACTCAAGAGAAAAGCCAGATGGAGGAGGCCCCTTTGTTTCCTGTGGCTTACCATTATTTCCAAAGGTCACAGGCTAAATGGATGGGAAGAGTGGGACCAGCAATGGCATTGGGAGGCGGTGCGGAGGACGTGAGTCCTTTGCAGAGGCTTGGGGGAAGAGGCTGGTGTACAGGGGAGAGGTGTGCAGGGTTAAGCTAAGTGGCTGAAAACATTATAATTGGTTAGCATTTTTAAAAAGATTTTGTATTTTCTGTGTATGTGTGTGAATATGTACACATGTGTGTGTGTGGATGTCTGCACCAAGGCCAGTACAGGGCATTGGATCCCCTGGAGCTGGAGTTACAGGTGCATATGAGCTGTCTGGTGTGAGTGACAAGGCCCAAACTCTGGTCTTCTGCAAGAGCAGTAAACACTCTTCACTGCTGAGCCCTTTCTTCAGCCTTTTGGACATCTGAAATAAGAGATAAACCATTTGCCAGTGGCTCTGCCGGGAGATGAGGAATTGTGTCCCCAGGATGCAGTCCCACCCTCAAGGAGGCCAGCAATTGGACCAATGAGATAGTACCACGCGTGCTTTGCCGCAGCATTAAGGGACAGTGGCCCACTAGGGGGTCACAGTGGAGGGTGCCTGCCATAACAAATCACAGCATACCTGTAGCTGTCCCTTCGGCTGCACACTCCCTCTGGAGTCTAGGAGAGAATTTGTTCCTCACTTCTTTCAGGGTCTGAAGACATGAGAGCATCATCCCTTGGCTTTGTGACTGCATCAGTTCAGTCTGCCTTGTTCTTGTTCCACGTCACCTTGTCGTATGTGTACCTCTCTAATGAGAACACATACAACAGCACTTAGCATCCACCCAGAAACTCAGGGAGAAGCACCTCCTCTCCAGCCCCTGAGCCAGTGTTTCTCAACCTGTGGGTTTCGACCCCCACAGGGTCACACATTGGATATTTACATTACAATTCAGAACAGTAGCAAAATTACAGTTATAAAATTGCAACAAACTAATTTTATGGTTGAGGGGGTCACTACAACATGAGGAACTGTATTAAAGGGTCACAACATTAAGAAGGTTGAGAACCACTGCCAGAAGCTAATCACACCTTTTAGGACCTAAGGTAACATTTACTCTTCGGTTGAGTAATGTCATATTCAGAGGTTCTGAAGATTACAGGATGCATATAACTTGGGGGGGGGGGGGGCTTTTTCTACCTGCATAGATCCCCAGGTCAGTCTGAAAGTGCAGAAAGGGACACTTCCTGGTGCTTAGCTTACCTTCAAGCCCATTATCTGCTCATTGGCTGTTCCTCTGTGTCTAGGCAACTCACCACCCAAGCGAATACAGGGCACAGAAATGCATCAATGGAATACAGCAATGGAAATGCATCTTTAGATGGCCAGCCCTGAGGATGTCACCTTTGACGTGATCTGAGAGTTGAGATAGGAGGTCTCTCTGCTCCAGCATTCAAGAGACAGCTTGTAGCATGCGCATGAGTCCTGGTGCAGATTGGAGCTCTCAAGGGTGTGAAGAGTCAAGGTGACTAGGCACCATAGCCCAGAGAAAAGGGTTCACCATCGGGGCAGACAGTGAAGGGAGAGGGGCTGTGTGGGAAAAGGGTTGAAGGCTGTTGTTTTCTTGGAGCAGTAGGGAATGTAACATGTCTTAGCATACCTTATCTGGACCACAAGGACAGAGCAGGGACAAAGACCCACACTCACTCCTGCCAACCCTGTGGGAAGCAAACAGCAAGGCTTCTCAGAAGACAAAGAAGCACACAACACATAGATGGTATATGAGAGAACTAGGAAAAGGTTTCTGGGAGTTTCTAGACATTTCCAACACATAGGGCTCTTTCATCACTCTTCCTTCCTAAAGGACTTGAACCCAGAGCTGACCAGCCGGGAGGAAGATGGAGGAGACACAGGCTGTGTGCGGGAATCACCAACACACTTCTTTAGCCCTTATGTTTGAGCCGAAATAGAAAGTTGACTGAATCACCACCTAGACAGGTGTATTCCAAACACTGACCCTGGCTTCTCCATGGAGAGTCACTCAGCTTTTCAGAGGCAGGGGCTGGCGTCAATGTCCTCAAAGCTCCCTGAGGATGCTGATGCATGGGCGGGTGGAGCCGGAAGGACACATGGTCCAGGTTCTTTGAGAGAAGTCTCAGTTTTTGAGGTGATTATTGTCCCTCCCCACTGCTGCATCCCTCTGACAGGTCTTGCTTACTCTTGAGTGAGCCAAAAATTCCCAGTTCAGCAATGCTGTTGCCATGGAAAGGGTTTTGTGCTGTGATTTCTTTGTCTTCATCTTTTGGTTTTATTATTACTGCTGTTGTTGTGTCAAAGAATAACCTCTTCTAAGAATAAACTTTGGGGAAGAGGGAACATTACAGCCTTTTGCTGCTACCCTGATGAGCCCTTGATAGCACAAGTCACACTGTATCTTCCCAGAAGCCCCGCCGTGCCACAGCCACCTGGCAAAGATGGGTGAGGGCACTTGGGCAGGCTTATCTTAGCTTTTGTGGCAGCCACTGTCTGCTCCCACCCACCCCAGCACCCCACAAACTGGTCCCTGCCTTCTCCAAACAGCACCTGTGTTTCCTGTGTTAGAAACTTGAGACATCTTCCCACAAAACAGCAATGTGCTGTATCCCCAGCGACACAGTCACTTGTGTGTCTTCTAGGGGTGCCCTTGCCCTCTGACCTCTTCAGAGCAAGCCACGCCCTGTCCTATGTGTGTTCTCGAGAGAACAGAGAATAGGAAGACAGAGAATGGGGGCATTGGGGTAGGATGTCAAGTTAGAACTCAGCATATTGGTCTAGGGATCCAACTTTTTTTCCTCATTCATAAAAATTAAATTCTACTTGACTGTCAAAGGTGTATAATCTTCCCTGTAAAGTTTTGAAAAATACAGAAAGCATAAAAGGAACTAGAAAAAAAAATGACTCATGACATCATCAATCATTATCCATATTTTACTAGCTGTCATTAATTGTATTACAAATACCTTTGCGTTGTTGTTGTTGTTGTTGTGTGTATGTTTGCTAACAAAATTATACCAGCACCATCGTGACATGTTACTTAAAGTGTTCTGAAAATAGTGTGGGTGATCTCGTGGAACTCACCAGGGTGACCATGGTTTACCTAACATCGCCTCCTACTGGCCTGGCAGGTAGAGCCTGAATGTCTAAGGTATCAAAACTTCCTGGATGCACAGAATCCCGGAGCAGGCGTAGTACAGACCTCAGGTCCCTTCCCTGCACCCCAACCAGTGGTACAGTTCTGTAAAACAGTGGCAGGCATTAGAGATTTGCTCCCGACTCCTTGGCCCACATCCGTCTAGGAAGAGGGGGCACACACTTGCAACCAAACCTTAGACTGTGTTAAGGAATCATCCTTCCCTCCCTCTCTTCCAGTCATGTTCGGGCCATTATTGTCATCTGTCTCTGGCTCTTACTTATCCCCCCACCCCACCCGAGCCAATCCACCTAGGGGCTGTTTCTCAAACTCTGTGGGAAATGGGCCCCGTGTCTTAGTTTTATTTTTGCCGAAGACAAAATAACATGCTTAGAGGGCGTTGAATGTCAAACTTGTACATATATTTACTCAATTTCCCAGCTGCTGACTCTCACTGCTGGCTGGGAGCAGCTCATTCCAGTCTTAGCTCTGGTCCACAGACCACATTCTGAGTGTGCTGACCTACAGAGCTTCCCTGGTGCTGAACAGTCTCTCCCTCTGCAGGCTTCTCCATCTCTGCACCCACAAACCCGACTCTTCCTGTAGATACTGTAGGAGAGCAGTGAGTGTGCGCTGGGGTGCAGGTCAGCACCCCCCATCTCAAAATCTGAAATGTGAAACTTAGCAAGCATCGATATGACACTCAAAAAGTTCTGGATGTTGGAACGTTCTCGTATTTTTGGATTAAGGATGCTCAGCTGCTGACGTCTTTGCAAAGACTGTAAAACGTGAGAAACTTCAGAGTCTGGAATACATTTGATTCCAAGCACTCCTCATCAGGGATGGTCGACCTTTGCTAATACTGAGAAAATAAGCGTGTGAGCCTTGGTCTTTGTCCTTATTTCTGATCAGAATGGATGTCCAGAAAGCAAATTAGGAATAAAGAACTTGACCAGGCAGTGGGGGCGCACACCTTTAATCCCAGCACTCAAGAGGTAGACGCAGGCAGGTCTGAGTTCGAGGCCTGTCTGGAAAAAACAAAAGGAAGGAAGGAAAGGGGAGGAGGAGAAGGAGGAGGGGGAGGAAGGACAGATGGACAGATGGATGAACGGACCTAGCTATTCTTCAGGCCCTTAATGCCTGTTATCAGACTCCTTTCGGAAAGTTGGTACCAGTTTTGATTCTCAGCAGCAGGCATTAAGAGGTCCAGTTTTATTGGACCCCTGCTAGTATTGACATCCATTTAATGGTTTTCATTCTGTCCTTGCTCTATGGGCAGTCAAAAAGAAATACCATCTCTGTGTGTTTCTCATTTACATTTCTAGTCAGGCTGAGCATATTTCATATGTTCATTTTGTAAATGGATTTTCAGGCTCAGTGGTTGACCAGCAAGACCTGGAGGGGAGCCCCTCGCTGGTGCTTCATTCCAGAGCTGGTCCCTCCGTGGCCCTGTGGCCTGGGAGTCCGCTGACAGTTGTCAGAGTCTTTCCTTAGAGCCCTCCAAGCAGCTGAGTCCTCGGCAGATGTCCAGAGCTTCCCCCATGGCTGCCCTTGCTGTCCCTTGCCGTCTGCTTGCTGAAAGTCGGTCGAGGTTTTTTCTTCTCATTTCTGGCTTTTTTTTAAATATATTTTTTATTTTTAGATTTATTTGTGTGTGTGTGTGTGTGTGTGTGTGTGTGCGCGCATCTCTGTTTGCCCAGGTGCATTCCGCTGTGCACATATGGAGGCCAGAAGAGGGTGTCAATCCCTCATAGCTGGAGTCCCAGGTGTTTGCAGGGTATCTGGTTTCTTATGTGGGTGCTGGTGTCAGAACTCTGGTTCTCACGTTCATGCAGCAAGTACTCTTAACCATCAAGCCATCTCTCCAGACCCTGGTTTTGTTTTGTTTTATTTTGTTTTGTTTGTTTGTTTGGTGTGGTTGTTTATTGAAACAGTGTTTTACTCTTTAGCCCAGGCGGGCCTTGAACTTGTGGCAATCCTCCTGCCTCTGTCTCTTAAATGCTGATGTTACAAGCATGACCTAGCACACCCAGCTTCATTTATGTTTTCTTTTCAGTAAAATGAAGTAGTTGGCCAGTGTGGCTTCTGAGTTTTTATTCTGTGGCCTTAATCATTATCCTGGAAGAAAAAAATATTGATGATAGCCCAGGGGACACCCTGTGTCCTTCTGAAGTTGGCAACAGAGGCGGGTTAGCACCTTCGTTGAGGAATCCAACCTCTGAGAACATGCAGGCCATTTCTGCCTATGGTTTGAACCCTGCCTCTATTCATCTGTTTTCACAGAAGGGGCTTTCTGCAGACTGTTCACCACCCCAAAGTCCAAGGAGAAGCTGGCCCCACATTGGAGCGTGGTGAGCACTGCCTAGTCCTCTCAGGCCTCTTCAAGGTTGCCATTGGCTTGCTGGAGTGGGACAGTAATGATGGCTTTGACGCCAGGCAGCTGAGAGTCACAGCAGGAACCTCCTTATTTCTATATCATTAGTTTTCACTTAGGCTTAAACAGCCACTCCTGTGACCTGGATTGGAGGAATTGGGGTGGATCTGGACAGTTAAAAGACCTTTACACTTTGCAGATTATCTCTCAGTCGTGTCAAGATGGAGAAGGTGAGGGGGGACCTTTTGCCCTGTTGATGGCCGTTAGTTGAAGTGATGATTTCAGGTGGGAGTAATTGACCATTGCCATCATTTGCATTTTATGGCCCAGGTCTGCAGGTTGGGTGAGAAGCCTGAAAGCACAAGCCCCGGGTTGCCGCAGACGACCTCAAAGACTTACTCCACAGAGATGCTGGACCAGGAAGCTCTTTTATCACCCAGGAGTGCCCTAAGCCACTGTGTTTCCAGATGACCTGCTCCAGCTCTGAGTGACAGTTTAGTGTTCCCCCGGGGTCCCGGGAATGCTGGGTAGAAGTGGGAGTGAGGAAATCAAAGAACTGAGGTCTGGGGAGAACTGGCTGTAGATGGCAACCCAGGAGAGTGGGTCTCAGAGGCACAGAGAAACCCGATCTATGGGTTGAGCTTGGAAACAGCTCACTACGGCAGGCAGGGAGTTGCTCCTAGAGGTTAGGTTGCTACTGCTGGGCATGCCAGTAACACAAGTAGGTACAGCTGGGCAGGGGGCAGTGGAGGGAACTGGGCTCCTCCAGCCAACAGGGAGTCTTTGTAAAGACAAAGAAAAGGGTCCTTTCCACTCAGGGGAGGCCCATTTAGCAGGCTTTCATTCTAGTCCTTTGTGGCCTCTCCAAGGAGAACCCTAAAGAGACCAGATTCAGTGTCCTGGCCCCTGAGATAGGGCACCCCTGCTCAGCCTAGGACAACCTGATCACGCAAGAGTGGAGACCCAGTGATAATACAGCTTCCACTAAATTTGTAGAAGTCGTGTGTGTGTGTGTGTGTGTGTGTGTGTGTGTGTCTGTCTGTCTGTCTGTCTGTCTGTCTGTCTTCGTTCCCCATTTTAAAATGGGAGCTCAGACCCACATTTTTGTTTCTCACAAATATCACCGGAGGGAGTCAGCCCAAACGCATGAGTGAACAAGGCTGTGGGTTTGTAGACTCTGACACCGGGATATAAAGGGGTCTCCCTGCACCTCCCTCACCCCACTTGAAGCAGGGAGTGAGGGTCCCAGGGCTTTTTTCTTCAACTCTTATATTCCCACGAGTACATTTCAGAGAAGTATCAAATTAGGAAGAAATGAGGTACAGGGCCTTTAAGGCAGCTGTTCTGAAGTAAGGAAGAGCTAACCATGAGGGGTGATTTTGCTCCTGGCAGGTATTTTAAGTAGTCAGTCAGGAGCTTTCCCTACTTAATTGCCCACCAGACAAGAAGATTCTGGGTCAGTTGGCCCGTGGGTGTCAGCACTGAGGAAGGAGAGGAATACTCGCTGAAGGGCTGTGGCAGTCCACATCCAGGGACAGTTATCCGGTCAGGATCTATCCAGAGGCTTGTGGTAGCTGCAGACAGTGTTTGGGCTTCCCTGCTGAGCCTGGATTGAGTGCATATAGATGGCTCATTAAACTCTGAACTGACAAACAGGCATCCTGCCGAGGGGCCCTTTGAAGAGCTGGAGATCACAGGGACGATTTCCTGTTTGCCGGTTTGCAGCCTCAGATCTGGTCTTTGCGGATCGTGTTAAGTTTTACTAAGGCTTGTTGATGGTACTCAGCACCCAGCACCTTTTGCTACAAGTGCTAAGCCGACACAGGTGGCATTTCCTTTTGCTCAGCCCTTTCTCTTGCAGGTGTGTGTGCATAGAGTGGGAAGGACATGGTAGGTAATAAAACTTGGGGGGGGGGGTGTCCCAGCTCACCCAGAATCTTTTCCTGTGGCTCTATTCTATTGAAAATAGAGAGCTGTCCCTCTGCTCCTGCATACGTGCTGAATGTGTCCAGATTGCCAAGAGTATTTGCCCGGTAAATGCTGATACATCTAGAGCTGGACCTCCATGTCCTTGGGTTCTTCATGGACATATCCAACCAACTATCGGTTGTAGATGTTGAGGGAAAACATTGTGTCTGTCCTGAACGTGTTCGTGTTTTTCTTGTCACTGTTTCCTAAACATGCAGCATACGGTTGTTACTTATACTGTATTAGATATCATAATTCATCTAGACATCAGTAGGTTTCATACATTGTACTGTTTCACAGAAGAAATGTGAGCATCTGCAGATGGGGTGTCTACAACCAGCTACCTATGGGTACCAAGGAAAAAACTGTATCATGCATGGAGTCATTTTTTTTTGTTGTTGTTGTTGTTGATTTAGAACCTTTCTGTGTCCTGTTCCTCAAATTGAGTGACTGGTTAGATCTCAAATAACACTGAAGGACGGTACTTCTCATTAGCAATTGAGGGACCCAGGCTTCCACTTTGGATGTTAGATAGAGCAAGCATTTCACACAATCCATATATCTGACCCTGTGGTCCTTTGATTTGCTTTGGAACCGTAAGAAAATTGCTGAATTCTGACTATGTCTTTGCCCTGTTTCAGGCTATGATGGGAGATGGGTGTGGGTGTTGGGGGAGACTTCATTAGCAAGAGGGTCACTCGCCTATAGTTGATGATGTAAGGTACTGGCGTAATGAAAAGTGTTGACGTCACCATACCTCTGTCACTCTTACACTTTTGTTTCATGGTTTTCAGGTTCTATACTGGACCAATAAAACCACAAGTTTGCGTAACTTTGACTCCTCTTAGTTTTGACACCGTCATTTTTTCCATTCTGCTACAAGTTTTTTTGGTAGGCAGATAGACAGATGGACACTTTTCCAAACCTCTGAGTATTGGGAGGATGGACAGAGTAGAGAACAAGTAACCAAACCCTCGGAAGGCGTTTGTGGTTTCGTCAGTGGGGAGATGGGTTTGCTATTCTTCAATGAACCATCTCAGTGTTCTTGGAGAAATATGTGAGACATACAGTGCTAAAAAACAGTTACTGTGGAGAGGAAGAAATGGTTCAGTGGTAAAGGGCACTTGCTGGCTGGAGCCTGACTCTCTGTGCCAGTGTTGGCTCAAAACCACCTGTGACTCCAGCTCAGAAGGATCTAGTGCCCTCTTGTGGCCTTTGGGAAAACACACACACACACACACACACACACACACACACACACGCTAAAATGAGTCTTCAGAAACAGTGATCACTTCGGCATCTTTTTAACTGGATGTTTAACAGAAACTTCAACTGTAAAGAACGAAGGAAAACAGAGAACTTGAGGGTTTCAGACTGACCACAGAAAACCCTGGTTTGTTCTGCTGTCATGGCAACAAGCTGTGGGCCCACAGTGAAGGACACTTACCGTGTTACCTAGCACACATCCCTTTGCCTCTGCTAGCTTTGTTTTTCTCATCTACAGAGGGAGTGCTGCTTGTGTTGAAGGGTAATGGGTGTCTGTTTCCTGTGCTGTTCGGCCAGTGGCACAGTGTCTGGGACCCTGGGCTCACACATTGTATGAATGCTGGCTTGGTGATGGTGTGACTTTGGGAAAATCACTCAGCTCTCCTGAGCTTTATTTAATTTTCTCAAATAAATCGATGCTTCCTTGTTGTTGTGAAGACCAAAACAGTGCATGACAAAAGAAAAGAGCATGGTCTATCATCCCCCAAACGAAGGCCTGTTAAACTTGGGGCATTCTTACCTGCTTTGAACAGTGTTCTACCCAGAGTCGTGTTATATCGTGCTTGTAGTAGCAGCAGCCCAGGCTTCTGTCTACTTGCCTGCTGGTGAGTGTGGTGAGCAGATCATTTAAAGACTCATGCCTTTCAAGAGCAGGACCTGAGTGTCAGGTTCTTCTCCTCCTAGAAGATCCACATGTATAAATGTCCCCAAGCTCCCAGCTGCTCCAACACATGCCATGAACACCCCAGGGCACAGACCAGGTCAGCCATGGTGCAAGGCACATAACACACACGAGGACCTCGGTCGGCACAAAGGCCCGGAGCTTCCTACCAGCTCCCCAGGGCATGGCAGATACTCTTAATTATGGAGCTAGGGGTCCCTGTCTGTCATGCTGGCCCAGGCTGGGAGCAGAACCCCAACAAAAACCCCTGCCTTCACTGTCTGAAGCCCCATTTTTCCCCCTCTGAGGCACCTCCAGGCCCTCCTGCACTCCACCCTTATCGAAGAGAAAAACATAACATCCTTCTATGAAGACCCCAGAGCAGGAGGCAGAGTTCAGCCTCAGAAATTTCCTTCTTATAAGTGGCCTGTCCCTTTGTAACTGCAGAGTCTCCTGTCACCTTTGTTCTTCCAGGCCATGCACAAGGCCCCCAGACCGGAGGGAGGGGAGCAAAGGGGGAGGGGGCTTCAGCAGCCCCAGAGCTGTCTCCGTTTGTTCCACCCTACGCTGCAGGTGGAGGGCTATCCCACTCGCTCCTCCAGGGTTTCTGGCTTTTTCTGATGTTTTCTGCTTCTTTTCCCCGCCCGCCTCTCTTAAATGCATGGACTCTGATAAATGGCTGTTCAGAGAAGCCCAGTACAAATGCTCTCTAGAGTGACGATGCTTCATAAGCTAATGGGCTTGCAGATCACCCTTGGATCCGAACATACCAGAAAAACCGTACATCCCAGAGGTGATGTTTAGAGACTTACCCAAAGCTTGAAGGATGCATGATAGACACTAAGAAAATCTTCCTGGCTACAGAGAAGGTAGACTAGCCAAGAGATTGGGGAAGAGGGAAGATTATGAAAAATAGCTTCTTTTTATTTTGTTTGTTTTTAAAGAAGAGGAAATAGCGTTTGCTAGCATGAACCTTCTAGCTTCCCCCTGGAAGGCAGCTGGAGTATGTGCAGCTTTGGGACCCTGACGCAGCTACCTGAGGCCTTGGGCACCTTTATTCCCCAGATAGAATCATTTACCTCTGCAGTGATGCTGTCTGGCAAGTAGTATCTCCCTGGAAGCATTATTTTGTTACAGGTTTAATGTTAGACATGTCAAAGGGCCCAGGGCAGTGATTGGCATTTGTATACACAGTCGCCTGGCTGGACCCACTGGCTCCTTAGCCAGGCTGCAGTCAGGCCCTCCTTAGGGCTCTCTGACCTTGGTCTCTGTGCTTGCCTGGGTTCAGTTTCCTCAAGAATCCTAATGGTATGACTAGTGACTAGTGAGTATGACCTGTGACTTGGTGTCTTTATGTTTCTGATTAGTCATTCATTTCCCATCCACTGAGCCCCCACCACCACATCCACAAACTGTTTCCATGTCTATAGAGCTCATTGTTATGTGTGGATGGTGTCATGGAGGTATAGGAATAGTCATAATTTTCCTCCTCTTCCTCCTCCTCTCTCTTCCTAGCCTTCCTCTCTTCATTTTCTTCCTCCTTTTGCCCTTCTTCAGCACTCAAGATCTTATTTCTGACTCTTCCCGAAGCTGGATTTCGACTCTTCCCGCAGCTGGAGTCTTCCTTGTAACTGAGTAAACAGAAATTGTTGTCTGCCTAGAGACTAAAGGTAGAAAGTAGTGTCTTCTTTGTTGAGCTCAAGGCTGTGAAATCTGAAAACCAAACAAACAGGCAAAAAAAAAAAAAAAAAAACAGCTGAAAGGAGGCAGGTGTGGAACATGCAGGGTCGCTGTCACTCTGGTTTATACAGCCATCCAGGTAAACACAGCTGAACACCTTGGGATCCAGGCAGCCTTTGCTTCCCTAGGGAGAGAGGGGAGGGAGTCTGGAGTCTTCATCCTCCAAAATTGTGCTGAGTCACAGCAGGATGAGGGGCCTCTCTGTTCTTCATCTGTCTTGGTGTATTCTTTTATGTTTAAGAGAGTAAGTGGGAAACTTTGTTATCCCCCCTAAGTTCTGTGCTATTGGAAAGCTTGACCTGGAGTCCGAAGGGGTTGTGGGTTCGTGATGCTGAAGAGGTTCATTGACTCTTTGATGCCTTATCTTCTCTTTCTTGGGCTTGCCCATGAATTTTCCCTGCCCCCACCCCGCCCCCTCTCCTCTTAGGTTAATTAGACAGATTACTTCTTCTTCCCCAGTTATACATACCTTGTACAAAGAGCTTTTAGCCAACTAGAAAGACACATAGAGAACGGAAGAAGGAGAAACCAATGGAAAGTAGAACAGAGAACCGGAAGCAAAGACAACATGGCTGAGTCCGTTTGTACTGCTGTAACAGAACACACAAGAGTAAGTGCTTTATACAGACAGATTTATTTTCTGATAGTCCCAAAGGCTCTGAAGTCTGAAGTCAAGATGGAGTCTGGTGATGGCTTTTTGATCACATGGTAGAAGGTGGAAGGTCAGAGAGAGTAGCCCCTCCCATGAGCTCTTTCCTAACAGCATTAAACACTGTCAAGAGGGTTGAGCCCTCATGTTCCAGCCACCTCCTGAAGTTTTCAGTTCCTTTGAAAAAGAGATGTGTTTCATTTTTAGTTAGGTGTAGGTATCTATGTGTCCGTGTGTGGGTATGTGCACGTGAGTGCAGGTGCCTGCAGAGGCCAGAGGTGTTCGAGTCCCTGGACCTGGAGACACAGGTGGTTGTGAGCCACCTGGTTTAGGAGCTGGAACTAAACTTCAGTTCTCTGCAAGAGCAGTAAGTGCCCTCGACTGCTGAGCTGTCCCTTCCACTCCCAGATTTCAGCTCTCAATATCATTGTGTGTCAATTAAATTTCAACATGAACTTGGAAACGAAGAGACTTTCAAACCGCAGTACAGTGGAGGAATGCAGGCAGAGTCGTTTTCCTGACGTCAAAGCTTGCAGAAGTCACTTATCTGACTATTATGGAATGCTTGTTATATGCTAGCTCTGGTTAATCATCACAGCCTACAGAATAAATTCTGATCTCTTATAAATCTAAAGAAAAATCCCTTAATGTCACTGGCCTTTGATAAGATTCCTCATAAACGACTGGGGAAATGCAAGGCTTCTTTTTTCCCATGGCCCCTCAGCATCACTCAGGCCAGGGACAAACCACCCCGGCACAAGTGCTAGCAGCATCTATTGTATGGAACTTCCTAGGGCTCCTTTTGTGGGTAGTCATCCAAGGAGAGGACAGGGCCTTAGCTTTGTTAAAGGATGCTAACCTCTCACATAGCGGATTCTTAAAGAACCTGGAGGCTCCTATCTTGAGCCCATTCTAAGATGTAGGCACCCCCCCCCCCCCCACATACACACACATACAACCCCTCTGTTGGGATTTGTTGTATTAAAGCTAATGGAGGCAGACACCACAGATCTAATGTTAGTCAATAGCCAGTCTCTCTCGATGAGTGGAGCTGGAGAAAGAACTAGCAGAAATCTGAGAGAAGACGAAGAACAAAAGAAGATCTTTAAGACTTTGGAACTCCGAAGACACTACGGAGGTGAATGATGTTTGCAGTACCTCTCTCCTAACACATAGGAAGCTGAGTCTTTTTATTTCTGCCGTAAACGAACCAGGCTCAGTTGACACATGACGGAAAGCTCTCACAGGGCCCACTCTGACCAAGCTGAAGTGTAGATAGGTCCTTTCTGGACCCTGGAGTTTTAGACAACAGTTCTTATTGAAATGCCTCCAGCACCACCAGATTTTAGGACAGGCTTTTAATGTTTCCTGGCATTGACACACACATATACCAGCAGCACCAAGGTGACACCCACAGGGAGAGGTCTGGCTTGGCACTTACTCACGGTACAGAAAGACATGTTCTTTCCAGTATATGTGTATTGTCATTGGTTCAAGAAAATTGCTCAGAAATCCAGACATCAACAGGCCCCTCGTTCCTTCCCCGCCCCTCCCCCACACCCCCCCACACCCCCCGCCTCTGCTGTATTCAGAGATACATTAGACTTTCTCATGGAATGAGAAATGATGATGGCAGCATCAAACCCAGCTACCACCCCCATGTGTCTGGTCCAAAAATGAGAATGAGGAGACCATCAATCACTCCCAGGTGGCCAGTGGTGACCCAACCATAAGCAGAGTCTCCGAGTGATGAATTATGTTTATTTCTTGACTCTCTTCTCTGACAGTTGGCCTTCTGCGATGAGTTTCGTGGGTTATAAAACCACTCCAGATGTGAGAGCAACTCAGTGTCCAGGGCTCTCAGCCTAATTAATTCAATCACAGGGTGGTGATTAAAGAGGTCAGCAGTGACCTGCCAGGGAGCACCTTGTGCCTTCCCAGCAGCTGGCTTGTCCTGGGGCTGCCGCTCTTGGTGGTTTCTGCACTGGGGGGGTTGGGGGGTGGCGGCGGCGGCGGCGGCGGCGGCGGCGGCGGCGGCAGGCAGCAGGTACTTGTTGGTTTCTGCACTGCGGGGGAGGGGGGTGTTGGGGGTGGCAGCGGCGGGCAGCAGGTACTTGAGCCCTTGTTCCACTTGTTTGTATCGGTGACAAACAAGGCCCAGGCCACAGTTTGGTCCCCCTGGGATGATCTTTAGCTGCACATTGGAAGACTTTCCAATGGCATAAATGTTCTCACCCCTGGGACAGCCCCAGGGTTATGGCTTTCCTTTTCATCCCCTGATGAAGCCTGCTTCTTAGGAGGTAGGGCCTTCAGAAAGTTGCCTCTGGGAGCTTCTGCTTCCACAAGCTGTAAAATCGGGTTGCCCATAGGGCCTGCTTGCCCAGATGTGTTTGAGGAGTAAGTGAGTTTTGCATGAATAACATTTTGGGTAGTACCTGGGATGGGGAGACTCTCAGTAGATGTTAGCTGTGACATCTTCATTAGTGTTGTTTATACCTGCAGTGTATCTCTCAGAATTCCTAGTTGGAGGCCACAGAACCAGAGTGTATAGGTAATTTAAATAGAAAATAAATATGTTAAAAAATGACATTGAGTATCCTGTAGAATTACTTATAGACTGAGAAAATGCCATGTAGAAATCCCCCGTGGCTCACAGTACCCAGCATCACCCATGAGTCTTGCCCTGGGAGGGAAGCAGTGACTCCTCATCTAACTCAGGAGACAGTAGAGGGCTTGTCGGACATCTCCAGAGTGGAATGGAGTACTGCTCTCTCTAGCCACTGTTGCCCTAGAGCTGGACCTTCATCGACTGCCTTTAGAGATAATTCTTCCAAATCCCTGCTTCTTTGAGGAGCACCCCTCATTCACATATGGATGTGGAACTGCTCCATGTGATTGGCACGTCCTTGTTGATACATTACTGTTGTTGCTGTGAGAGTCTGGGAAAACACATATCTACCATTAACCAGGTTTCTAGGATAACGAGGCTTCTCTCACCCAAACCCAAAGAGGGGAGAGCCCCCCAAACATTAGAAGGAGGAGGAACAATGACAAAACCTGAGAAAGGATGGCCAGAGGGAGGACTCTTCTTATGGGGATGAGGATGACCAAAGGGAGGGCTCTTCTTATGGGGATGAGGGTGATCAAAGGAAAGACTCTTCTTATGGGGATGAGGGTGACCAAAGGGAGGACTCTTCTTAGAGGGATGAGGGAACATGCAAAGTTGGACTTATCCATGTTGGTGGGTGCCATGTATAGAAGACTGGCCTGTGGGCAACCTGAGACTAGACTCTAGACATAGACTCTGATGTCTTCTTCCATCCCAATGTGTGGGTACCTTTGGAGAGTCAAGAGATGGAGTTCTCCTTCACCCCAAGAGTACCTAGTGGTAGGAGGGGCATAGCCCCCAAGGAAGAATAAGAAGAATTCAACCCAAGCAGAACAATGGGGTGTCAAGAATCAGGTCTAAGGGGTAATTCTGTATGATTTACATGCCCCCTGTGCTGTGTGAGCACTTGCTAATAAATATTAAACAGATGGCTGTCGTCACTGGATCCGCCTCTGGTCACCTGTAGCTACCTGTGTGCTTGGGGGTAGCTACATTTCAGTTGGTGGCAAGAAACCTTACCTGGAGCACTTTGAGCTCCTGCAGAAGAAACTGTTGCAAGATCTCTAGATCAGAAGAGAGGGCATTAGAGACAGAAAAAAAAAAAAAAAAGGACAACAGACAAAGCATCCCAGATACTTGGACCGGAATGGACAGAAAAGTGCCCAAGGGACCACTCCAGCCAGTGGCACAGCTGTGCGTGTGGGGGGTGACGTGGAGTGCATTTTATCATCTGTGGCTGGGCCCCCACTGCTACCAGCTGACCCCTGCCATCTGGAGTCAGAAAACATTCCCAAACCTCTCCATGGGTGGTGATGTCAGGATCATAAAACCACTCCAGACAGGCAAGACCTGCCACTTGTGTGGTGGCTCTGTTTGATCCATCGGAGACGCTTAGCCTTGAACAATAAGTTATATCTTCATTTGTACTCACCTTTCATCACAGACCGTTTGGAGCAGGGGAGAGCTGAAGTGAATGATGAGGCAGTTGGCTTTCTGGGAGTCCTTGGTGCCTGAGCCTTTCGGTCCCCACCACCCTCTAGGGAAGGCCAGCAGCTATTTACACGCCTCATTTGATAGATGTGGCATCTAGGCTTCAGGAAGCTTCTATGGCTTCTCCCAGGTCACACGGCAGCCACTAGAAGACTGATCTGAGCCTTCTCGCTTAGTCCAGTCACACTGTGGTTGTCGCTGCCCCCAGGAGACACCATGCAGTAGGAAGCAGGTGGCAGGATTGAAGAAGAGAATGCATGGAATATTCTTTCCATAGAGCAAGGCACAAAGAGCTC
Source organism: Peromyscus eremicus (assembly GCF_949786415.1). NCBI lineage: Eukaryota > Metazoa > Chordata > Mammalia > Rodentia > Cricetidae > Peromyscus > Peromyscus eremicus. The sequence continues at coordinate 19,298,982 of NC_081423.1, forward strand.
TCAACAATGTGACTCGTTCTTGCTGCTAAATGTGAAGAGCCCTCACCAAGCCCCCATTAATGTAGGAAACCCCTCTATCTTGATAGAATGCATTCACCTGCAGGCAATACTTCCTCTCTCCTCTCCTGAGCTCTGGAATGAGATTTTGGTCATTATCATGTATCTTCATAAAGAACCCTTTGGCTAGCGGGGAATCAGAACTGGGCTATTCTAGTCCTAATTCAGCTCAACTTAGACCCACCTAACATCAAAGAGAGTTTTTATTGCCTTCTAGCATTTCCGTGATATTCCAAGACCCTTGCACCTGTCCCGCCCCCCCCCAATCCTCCTCTAACCGTACTGACCCAGTACCTCTCCCTTGCCTGCCTCATTCCCACCCTCCCAACCCACAGAGCAGTTGAGAAAGCAAGCCTGTTTCCTAAATGAGACGCCACATAAGACCTACTGGTAACTCAAGAACACAAGGTCTACGTGGGAAGGCAGGTCAGGCAGAATTTCAATCCCCGTGGTGATCCTGGATTCTAGGCTTACACACAGCAAAGATTCCATGTCAAAGGGCTACTGCAGAAACCTCCCCTAAAGTCGAGGCTGGTGTTATTAGGAGGAAATGCAGAGCACAGAGGATCCTAACCCTGTATAACTTCATTAGAAGGCTGAGCCCAAGTAAACAAGACCTACAGTATGAGAAAAGCCCTTTCCTACTGCGCTTTCTTACTGTAGCCATTGATCATGCAGTGGGCCCTGGACACAGTAATCAGTATTTTATGAACTGTCTTTCCCTCAAAGGCTCTTTTTCTTTCTCCAGTTTGTTCAAAATAAGAATTTAATTAAACTCTGGGTTTTTCCTGCCACTACCTCTTAGAACAGTGAAATAGTGTTAGAGGTTCAGGGCTGTGCAGAAATGACTTCATCTGGTACTTCAGAGACACTGAGTTACAATGGCCCCTCTTAGGAACAGAAGCTAACACAGTACCTTCTGGAGGACTCAGTATAGTAAAGGCTTTGACGGCGATAACCACACAAATCAACTTGCCACATACACAGCCCATGGCAAGTGGCCTTAAGACTCGCCATGTGCTTGTTTCATAGCTAAGATCACACATCAGTCTCTTAGATGTGTGTCCTGTAAAGTAGATCCTCTTACACGACATACTTTACACGTGGGAAAACTAAGCTTAAAGCAGTTTAAGCACCTGGTCCTGGGTAGGAAGGAAGGAAGCCAGAGTTCACATCCAGTCTCTGTCTCTCAGTGCTAAGTACCTACTGCTGTGGCCTCTGCCTTTTAAGGATGAAGGTTGATTGATGATGGCCAAAGCAACATGTGAGTCTAAAAAGCTTTTAAGGTCAGTTTGAAGGTTAGCGCTCCAAGCTCCTCTGCAGAGGAAGACGCAGTGAGAGAGTCTAGGCTTCCGTTGTGGTTGGTGGACAGGACTATGGCATTCAGCCGATGGATTGGGGAACTCAGGTGATGAATCTGGCCTTTGCATCCTTAAATACCTTGGAAGGTCACATTAGCACAGAAACCCTGACGCTGCCCGGAGAGCTCAGCCCTCCCAGTTGGCAAACATTAGCTGGTTGAAATACTTGCTGATGGAAATACCGATAGCACGCTGACAAAAAGTTCAGACCTGTTTCGAAAGGTCATCTTGGCCGACCAAGCAAGTAGTTCGAGTTTGCCTCTTGTTTTTCTCTGGCGAGAGTCTTGGCCGTAGCCTCCAACTTTAGTCCTCTTTCAAGCTGTGATCAAGTGACAGGAGTTGACTTGAGGTTGTGAAACAGGTGTGCGGTGGTCAGCAACTTTCCTTTCACCCGGGCCGGGACCGCAGATAGATGTCTGCCCTACAGCAGTGGTCCCCTAAGAGGGAGTTAGCGCATTGTACGGATCCCCTGGAATGCCATCTGAATCCTGGAAGCATCTTCCGGTACTTCCTGGACACACCCCTTGAGTGTATGGCAAAGCCTATATAGTATTAGTCTGTTGAAGGGCCCAGACTTCCCTCATTCTGTATATGTCCATCACCCATCCACTTAGAGCCCTAGAAATTAGCTTCAAACCTCCCCTGTGCCCCAAATTGAGTGAGATTGCTCTGACTTCTCAATCGTCTTTTATTTTCCCATTTGTCTCTGTTCTACTGTTGATCCTCAGTCTCGCCCTATCACCGAATTCCTGGCCTTTCCCAACCATCATAGCTTCCAAACTTCAGGAGAGCAGCCTTTCTCAAATCCGCTTCTAACCTTGGCCTACCCCAAATGTAGTCTTCTTTGTGGGTCCCTGCCACCTTCAACTTAAGGAGAGTGTACATTCTTCTGCGGTCTGGCCTGATTCTAGCTGATTCTTCATCATCCTGGTGTACATAGTCACTCTACTTCATTTTTCACACTCATTCTTCACACTGTCTCTCTTTCTCTTCCCTTCCTTTGCTTCTTCTCTGATACCAAAGCGCTTGGTACTCCCAGGCTGGCTCATGTAGCCTGATACCTCCGTACTGTCTTCTCTGCCAATAACATTACAGCTCAGAAGACACACTCACAGACATGCAGTGGAGGTCAGACAACTTCCAGACTCCAGAACCCTAGGCGTACGCTCCTCAGTGATCACTGTGCACAGGGCTGAGTTCCTGAACATCCGTAGGCTAGTGGTCATCTCTCCAGTGATCTGTGCAGTACATGGCCATTGCTCCAGCCTGGACCAGGTGGGGATTGGCAGCCTATGCAAGGCCACTGCTCGTCCCACTGGCTCTGACCCACGGTGAGTGACCGGGAGTGTCCTAGCACAGCTATTTGGGGCCCTTCGGGCTGCCCTTGTCCACACTGTCCACCAGCCCACCACTGGTCACTCTTCCCTTTCTTGTTACATGGAAGCATCCCATTCTACCATTAACAGATCATTCTTCATACATTTTTGTTTTTCTTACAGAAATCTACACCTGGAAATTTTTTGGAAAATGGCAGGATATAAATGTTATTCTTAACATTTCTTTTTTTCCCCTCTCTGCCCCGCTTCTTCCTTCCCTCATTGTCTCTCTTCTTAAAACATAACAAGAGTTCCCTTAAAGCAGGATTTATTGTACTTTTACAACCGAAAAGGGAATACTGCTTACCAGCGTGACTGGCGGAAAATTTCCAAGCTGTACAGTTCACTGGTTTATATTACCTAATAGAGAGATAAATAAGCCATGATTCTTCTTAAGGACTGGCTTTTAATTAGATTTTTAATGGATACTCTTTGACTTCCCCAAGCATAAGTACTGCTGTATTAGTTCATTATTGTGATTAAAAGCAGCCAATAATGATCATAGCTAAATAATTTTCCTCAAGTGTTCTTGCTCAGTGTGATGCCCTGAGTGCTGGCGGCAGCTGGCCTGAGCATGCTTTTTTCCCCCCACTGGTTGCACTTCAGAGCTGCTGGTGAGAGTCCGAGACTGGGAAGCCTGCAGGTGCAGAAAGTGCCTGGCCCTCCGAGCCAAGCTGTGTGTTTGTGTGATGCTACTTAAAACACAACCCACTTCTTTTTCTCTGAAGTCTGAGGTTACTAGAAAGTGTAACCCAATTGGAATATTTCTGGAAGTGTAGTTACGTCACTGGTTGGGATGTAAGTTGAAAAACTTGAATCCCTGGATGTCTGTGAGCTCGCAGCCGGCTGGCTAGGAGGCTCACTGGTCTGAGGTAGAACCTGTGACCTTCTTTCTGCCTTCTGAGACTTGGGGTTTATAGGCGAATGGCTTCTTCTAGGAGGTCCATAACTCATATAGGGTGATAATCTTTGCTTTTTTCCCCTTATGTTTATACACGTGTTTGTGTATGTACAAGCTCACATCTGGCGATGGCTGTACATACAAGTGGAAGACAGAGGTCAATTTAAGGTGTAGATTCCCAGGAACTGTCCACCCTCTTTTGTTTGAGACAGAGTCTCTCACTGGCCTGGGATTTGCTGACTGGGCTATGATGGCTGACCAGCCGGCTCCAAGAGTCTTCCCGTTGATGTTTCTCCAGTACTGGGGTTACAAGTTATGCACTCCATGTGTGGCTTTTTGACAGGCATGGTGGGGCTGCACCTCGGTTCCACACGGCAGGCACTTTGGGACTGCCTCCTGGCCACTGATGTTTTCTGTTAGCGCTCTCTCCTCTGTCTGTTTGGATAAACTGTAGTTCATGTACATGCACACATGCATTCGCTGAAAGGATAATGTGGAAGATGGACATCTTTACAAAGATAGACCCCAAAGGAAGAAGACAACACTCATAATTACTACTAATGTTGCCTTTATTTATTTATTCTGTCTTTTTTTTTCAGGCATGGATTTGTATCACTGTTATTCTTTTCAGAAATGGCATGTTGTTGTCATAGTGATATATCATGGGTGCTTTCCCATGCCATTAAATCATCTACAAAATGCTTTTTGAGATCTGCCAAGGATGCCATTACATAAATATAACCATAACTTATTAATTTCTGCCTTTTATTGAACATTTGGACGATGTTAAGGCTTATATTATTATTGGCAACTTATCAATATATATAAAAAAATTTGAACGTACTGTGATTCTTTCCTTGGGTGAACATTTAGATACTGGTCAAAGGGAGTTGAGACTGTCGGTGCAAGACACTGCCACACTGTCTTCTAAAGAGACTGAGCAAATGGGCAATTTAGACTAGGAAAGGACTGGTAGTTCTTCATGGGTTTTCCAGCATGCAGGATGATTATTTTTCATTTTCTTTTGTAAGTTTCAAGGCATGGAGAATGGCCGTTGTTTTAATTTTGAATTTCTTATTTTGAAAACTGCCTCTTTCTGTACTTCGCCCACCTTGGGATGCTAATTTTAGTGTCATGTATCTTTTGAAGGATTCAGTTCTCCTTTGCCAAAGAAACAAAACTTCCCCTGACTGCCTCTAACACTTCATGCTGAAGAGAAGAGAGAGTCAACCCTGGGTTCAGGATTGCAGAATAAAATGGTACCACAACACAGTCTATCCTAGACAGTCAGAGTCAGCCAGCAAATTTTTTGGTGAGCCTGGGTTTTATTTGTTTTACTAGAGTCAACAAAGTTTAAATCCTGAGTCTACTGTTGACTAGCTTTGTGAGCATCAGCTAGGTTGTCTCACTTCTCTCAACCTCAGTTTCTCCATCGGTCCAGTGGTTAATGACAGTATCCAACACAAGGGTGGCAGACATTGAGGGATGCTGCTGTTACCATCTAAGGGACTGCAGAAATTAACAGGTGCCATTCTCTGCTCTAACATGTCACTTTATAGTTGCCTTGCCTTGATGTAACTACCAGGTCTCCTCCACACACACATGTATCTCTCTCTCACTGTGTGTGTGTGTGTGTGTGTGTGTGTGTGTGTGTGTGTGTGTGTATGTATGTGCGCGCGTGCGTGCGTGCACGTGCAGTGTATGATGTGTGTGTGGTGTGTGACTTCTCTGTCTCTATCTCTCTGTATCTTCTGTCTCTCTGTGTGTCTCTGTCTCTTCCCCTCTCTTTTTCTCTCTTTGTGTCTACCTCCTCTCTGTGTCTCTTATCTCTCTGTCACTGTATTTCTGTGTATGTGTGTCTTCGGTCTTATCTCTCATTGTCTCTATGTCTCTGTGTGTCTCTTGTCTCTCTATCTCTGTCTCTGTGTTTCTCTTATCTATGTCTATCTGTCATCCCCCACCCTCTGTGTGTGTATGTGTGTGCATGCGTGTGCTCTGTCTCTATCTCTCCTGTCTTTGTGTCTGTCTCTTTCTCCCTCCTGAAGGGACAGAGGGAAAGAGGTACATGATGTTTTAGAAGAAGATCTGCCAGCTCCTGGGGAGCTCTTGGAGATTGATAGTCTTCACCTCCACACTGGCCCAGGGCCATGGAAACAGAAATGTTCCCAGGAACCAAGGATGCCTTGGCCGGCCAACTTGGCCTTCACATTCCCTAGCAGTAAGCAGGGTGTGTCTGATGTGGCTGAGTGCAAGGTCAAGGGAAAGGTCAAATTTAAAACAGAGTGGTTTTGATGATTGGGCCCCACTCAAAAGTATTCCCAAGAGATACTGGCTTAGAGCCTCTGGGAACACCAGGACACTGGCGGAAATCTCAGATAGGCTGCTCCAGAGGAGGGAAATGGGAAATAGGCTCTTTGTGATGACTTCCATGTTATCCATTGAGTAGAGGACGTTTCTTCTGTGCATCTTCATTCTAGCACCGTCGGTAGTAGACTGAATGATGAGAACATGTTTGGAGCTGGTGTGGAAGAGTCTTACTTGCTAACGAACACTTTCAACTCCGGAATCCTCCGAACACAGCAGGTGGTATCTGCAGGCTAAATGCTGAATCTTTCCGCCAATGTTGTACAGGACCGTTTACGATGTGAGCCGTTCTCCTCTGAATTCTGATTCTTTAAGGGCCGTATTAATACTTCTCACAGCTCTCGCAAAGCAAAAGTGTGAAGGCTAAAGTGAAGTGGTAACCACAAATGATAAAATTCACATGTCAAGCCAAGCAAATAGATGCGTTCTAATTTACCAAATGCTGGAGAAAACCCTGAAAAGCTCTATTTCCCTTTTGCTAAAACAAGAATGTGGTGATATATTGTGTACCCTAATAAACTTGCCTGGGGATCACAGAAGCAGAACAGCCAGCCACTAGTTCTTACCTCTACAAAATCCCCAGTCTAAAGAGAGTGAGTTCCTGTTTCCTCATGCCTTATATACCTTTCTCTGCCCAGACATCACTTCCTGGGATTAAAGGCATGTGTGCTTCCCAAGCAAAAGCATGAGATCTCAAGTGCTGGGATTAAGGGTGTATGCCATCACTGCCTGACCTCGATGTCTAATCTGGTGGCTGGCTCTGTCCTCTGATCCTCCTGCAAGTTTATTAGGGTACTCAATATATGACCACACAAGGAGGTAGAATGAACAATTCCCTTCCCTGCCTTAAGGCTATGGCATTGTGGAAATCTATGTGCAGTGCCCAGTCTGTCACCAGTATATCCCTAGAACCTAGCTGCTATGCCTAGAGTGGAATCAATATTGAAAGAAATTCCCTCTCCTGGGGCATGAGTTTCAAGAGGGAATAGATCAGGCTGCTGTAGCTGCAGGCAGGCATGAGGAACAGTAACGGTTGAATCAAAACCTCTTAAATCTGGCAAGATATGGGTCAAACTTTGTCTCGGTCTCTTCCCAACCATGTGACCGGAGTCAGAGCACTCACCTTCCTAGCCTCTGTTATATCTCCCTTATAAAGAGAAAATCCTGATTCTCTTTCGTGTAGCAAGTGAGATCACACATCAAGAAATATTCCCATGCCATAGGGCCTGCTGCATACGGGGCCTTCACCAGTGGGACCAGGATTGCTATTATTGGACTAAACTGCAGAGAGTAAGTTTCCATTTCAGCCACCCAAAGAGTCAAGATATGGTTTCTCAGAGCCAAGAAGTATGTGGCTGGCAAAAGTTCTTTCCTCTAATCTCCTTCCCACTTCAGTAAGGGTCCTTCCAGGAAGCCAACGGTGAGTCCCAAGAGCTGAGTTTGACTGGTAAATATATGAAGATGTGTCTGCTTATTAAGAGACAGTAACCAAATGCCATTTGTGACACCGAGCAGAATGAAAGGTGTGCCTTAGCAATGGGCTGGTTTTGTAACTTAAGCTCTCCTCTTATGAAAATAATTTACCCTGCATCACATTAACCAATACGCTGTCTCAGGATAAAGAACTGCTTTTTCAAATCGTTCCATAAATCAAAAGCAGCTCTCTCTGATACATGATTTCGTGGATGATTCCAGAATTTGCGTTGTCAGAATTTATGTTGGGAGGAAATAGAGGAAATGTAGCCTTAAAGAAATATTTTGCCATCATTGTTAACACCTTTGCTCCTCCTGCTCACTGCTTCTAGTACCTTAATATAAACTTGCTAGCTGTTAGCGTGAGATGCACATTCCGGAGCTTCGGGGGCCACCTGCCTGTGTGGCTGACTTGTTATTTAAATTCCCTTTGCATTTCACAGATTTAAATACAGCCAGGGCCCTGATTTATGGTGTTCACATTGCACATATAAAACTTTCACTGCGATCTCCCTGTTTCCCAGGCACACAAAGGAGGAAGTCGAATGTAGCCATAGGTGGACCGGCTCCTGGAGCAAGGAGTCCCTGGTAGGGTATAAAGACAGAGGAGAGTATCCAAGAAACTATTGGAATGTCACAGTGTTTGAGAGCCTCAGTTCGGAGAAAATTGTCCCTATCCTTTCCGTCAGTCAGCCATAAGGAAACGGGGATATGAAAAGGAATGAAGACATAAAGACAGATGAGGGAGGGATTACTAAAAGATGCTGTCCGCTCCTGGTAGTGATCAGTGTTCCCTCCTTTCTGAGATGGAGCTAAGGCGAGGCAGTCAGACCCAAATGACCCCCGAGAATGCAGACGTGATTGTCAAGGTTCTGCGTCTGGAGTGGCCAGTCCTATGTGCACAGCTGGTAATGGGGCCTGACTGGCATTTAGCATGACCGAGGCCTCTCCTGTGGGCCTTTTCAGTCACTGAGCGCTAATTGGTGCAGGTTTTATATCTGAGTTTGGGAAAGGCCAGCAAATACACCAAATGCAGTAATAAGTGCACTCGAAAACACAGTTCAAACAAGTGTCTGTTCCAAAATCTAGCTGGAAAAGTTTTCATTTTGAGCAAGTTTACACACACACACACACACACACACACACACACACACACACACACACACAGGTCAATGTGTCAAATTAACTGCATGGGACTCTTTCCAGCATGACAGAGACTCAGACCCTGCTCAAAGCAGAAGGACGGCCTTTGTTTGTCTGGGCATTTTTCTGTCCAGAGAGCATGCATGGGGGCAAGGAATGATTCACTCATCAGGTTCTTATCTCTCCCGGTTTGAGGGGAGCAGGGATATTTCTTCAGGGATAAGTCGTGCCCTTAGATTAATGGTGACCTAGTGTTGGGAGAATCCCACTGATGTTACTTCAAAGTCTTCCTGGCCAAGCACAGATGAATCCTGTGTACATTGTAAAAGACTCGTTGACAGGAGCGGAGCCATCCTGTGTGGGGACTGGGTGAAACTCTGTAAGAAGGTCAGTTAGAGACAGAGTGGAAGCTCTGACACTGTGAGGAGGATGTCTCTCTCCACAGAGCTTCAGTTTGTGTGGCTAATAGACTGTGCCTACAATCAAAACTAGTGCTTGGTGGATCACGAAGGGCGGGGTTGGTAAGCCTCCACGTAAGTTCAATGGCATTTATCATTCTGACTAAAAGAAGAATTGAGCAGAATAATGCAGACCCAAGATGTGAGCAGACCTCAGCAGGTCCCATCTCAAGTTCCAGGTTGATGCATAACATCTTTTAGAACATGGGAAGTAATAGGTCCAGAGATTTCTCTCCCTGGAACAATGGATCAGTCTGCGGGTGTGTGTGTGTGTGTGTGTGTGTGTGCGTGTGTGTGCCACCATTGTGAAGTAACGTTCTCTTCCCTGGTGAGGTTTAAAATCCTTAGTGAGCCAGGAAGGAAACCTTTATGGGGAAATAAGAGTGGCTTACATCTACTGAAAGTTGATCCTTGAAGCATGCTAGCAGATGACCTCACTGAACCCCACAGCAACCCCACGAGGTAGATCTGGTTACTTGGCACCTGAGAAAACTGGACCGCTGAGAGGTGAGAGTTACTTAGAAAGTGTCTTGAGCCCTAGTGTCTCTGGCCCACAGCAGTTGGACAGCACTGTAGTTCCCATTTAGTGTAAGCAGGAAAGGAAGGTGGTGTGTTTCCCCCAGAGATGTTCAGACAGTCATTCATCTTTCTAACCTGGCTCTGAGTGGACTGGAACACAGGGTCGTCACTACCTCACACACGCTGAACGGCATTCAGCTTATGGTCCACAGCTCTTCTTTGCACATACCTGAGCCTCAAGGTGAACTCTCATGGAGGAGCAGGAACCAGGGTTGTGGTCTGACAGATCTGAAGCCGGGAAGAAAGCTTAAACAGTTCCTCAGGAGACACGCAGAAATACTATTCATGCAGCAGCTGTAGCTTTTCTCCAAGGAGGTGGGGGCAGAAGCAACAGGAGACACAGAGAACCCTCTCCATGGGTTAGACAGATCAACATGGTTAGGCTCTAGTAAGGGTCTATTCCAGGCTGAAGACTGTCAGCTTATTAATGTGAATTTATGTGGTGGAAAGCAAGAGACAGCTCTCTGGGCACTCGAGCGTACACACACACACACACACACACACACACTCACACAGAGGCACTCATGCACATGCACGCGCGCACACACACACACACACACACACACACACACACTTTTTTTAAAGATTTATTTATTATATGTGTACATCGTGTGTGCACGGTCCATGTGGACCAGAAAAGGGTATCAGATCTCTTGGAGCTAGAGTTTGCAGGTGGTTATGAACTGCCCAATGTGGATGTTGGGAACTGAACCCCTGGGTCCTCTGGAAGAGCAACGAGTGCTCTTAACCTCTGAGCCATCTCTCTAGTCCCTGTCTGGGCTCTTTATAAGGGTTCTAATCACATCATGAAGCTCAGTTCTACCTCCTCATGCTGTCACCTCAAACATAAGAATTTCAACACATGTTTTTTGGGAGGAGAGCACAAGAATGCAGATCACACCTGCTCCATGGAGAATTGGTCCCTCAGTAGAGGGGGGCAGCTGCCCCTCAGTGTCCACCTGGTGGGCGCTGTGATAAAGTGGAGTTGAAATGCTCAGGGCTTTTTAAAAAAATCCAGCCAGAAGTTTAGATTTTTTTTGAAAAAGTGAAATTTCATATCTTTCAAATGTTGAAGACTAATTAAACATGGTAATGTGGACTAGGCATACTGATTGCATCTGTGGGCTGAAGGAAACATGTTTGAGACTTCTGCAGTCTTAACTGTGGATGCGAACAAGGGCTTAGCTACACACAGCACTGGATTCAAATTCTTGCTTCTCTGTACAGCAATGCTTCTTAAATACCTGACGTGGCACCCTCAAAGAGTGGCGACCCTAAGGCCACCAGCCTGCTGTAACGTTAAGCAGATAACACTTGCAGAATGCCTCATATGATGTCTAGTCCAGCAGGAAGTGCATAAATACCATGGCTCCCTTTATCCCTGTTCTCAAGTACATGTGAAGGGTGAGCTGCCTCACTCTGCCTGACTTTGCTCCCGGGAAGAGGGAAGAACCTTTATGAAATGGTATGCTCCATAGACTCTCTGCGGTCGAATGCCCAAGAAATTGCAGCCTTCTCATCATCAGGAGGATTCTGACAGTGACTCTTTACCAAGAAGGTCAAGGATGTCATGAGCTTGTGATCAGCTCCTCTGGCCCCAGCTCAAGGACGATGAGAGTTCTGGGGGCTCATGACTGACTGACGAGAACCTTCATCTTGCCAGCTCTTCTCGACTCCCTGGGAGAACTCCCCTTGGTTACAGCACTGCGGCCTCTGTACCATGTTTGGTGTGAGATAGTGACTTCGTGGCCTGCCATATTCCGGGAGCTCTTCTTTCGCTGCCCACTGGAGCAGCAGAAAGTCTTTCCCTGGGGAGGAGCATTTTCCTGATCGAGGAACCTTACTCCACCTTCTAGTCTCAGCCTGTTGTCCAAATCTCTGCATAGAGTACATCCAAAACAGGAAACAGGATTAGAAATGAACACCTTCCTCACAGAGCCAAACTGCCCACAGCCTGTGCCAGCGCAGCGAAGCATTCATACGGGACTGCAGCCTGACTTTCAGAGGGATGCTGCAGACACAGGGGTGCCAGCTCAGTCTTCAGAACCAACTGTACCTCTGAGTTCCCAGTGCCGGACTCTGCTCCTGACTCACGGCTGCATGTCTCAGTTCTCTTATCTCATGCACAAGGCAGCAGTCTCCTCCTCCTCTGCATCTCCCAGATAGTCCATCAAAGGTACGAGTGGCTTCTCTTTGACCTTCACACTTTTAAGACAGTGTGTCTTTCTAACACATTTGCCAGCATTACCCAGCCAATCTTCCTGGCTTCTCCCTAGTATGACAAAGCACCACCTTCAAAGCAAGCAGGCAGGCTCAGAAAATTTGAACAGTGGTAGGGGACTGGAATGGGAATGCGTAGGTACCACCAGTATTTGACCCATCACATTCTTACCAAGGTTTCACAAGGCTCAGGGAAAAGGTTATTTGATGGATAGCTCTTCTGATAGGCAGAAAATATTTGGGGGAATATTCAGAGAAAGCCTTTGCATGAACACACAGCCCCAGCACCTGCGGTCATGCATGTCCCATTTGGTGCAGCAGAACAGATCATGTTTGCACCTTACACAAAGTGAGGGTGCTCAGCTAGTCCCATAACCAGTCTCATCTTGGCACCCTCTATACCAATGAAGGGACAGAGAAACCCAAACCTTCCCCATTCAAACAAAGGCATCTCTTTTTGCTTAGTCTCCTTTCCAGTTACGTATTCTCTTTGGGATGAATTCTGAGTATTTCAAGGCAGCTTCTTGCTTTCCTAACCGAGAAGGCATAGAGGAAAAACCCACAAAGTGCCCAAGGCCAGGGTGAAGTAGCATCTTTAGTTCCATGCCCTGGCCCCTTCTCTCTCATTGGCTGCCAGTTATGGCAGGTGGAACTTACCTCCTTATCAGAGATTTATCCTCCCCAAGCAACTTCTGCACCTGACTCCACCTACATTCCACGGGTTCTCTGAAACATTTTCTGCAGGAACCATAGCTTGGTCCGGTCTGCTTCTCCTTGGGATATACTCTCTGCCTTGCTTTGGAGTCTCATGGTACCCCCACAGGCTTTACTCTGGCCCCTTCGATGTGCTCTACTAGAAACTTGTGAGCATTCCTGCCTCTGTGGGTTACTCGGGTTTTACATGTGGACCATTGAACCTCACTGTGGTCTCTGCAGCAGACAGGACATACAGGGGCAATCCTGCTTACCAAAATGGGGAAGTGTATCATGAATTATTTTTAAAATCCTGATACCATTTCACTTACTCCATGCTCTCTTTTGTCACTGTGGGACCAAATAAGGCAAATAGTGTTTTATTTTCCAAGCTGGAAAAAACTGAGGCTTGGAGAGCGTAAGAGACTTAGCAAGGTCATCCAGCTTGTATGTCGGGGAATAGCGGGCATCCAGGAAGATCGGTCAGTGTTTTGACTCTGGGTAGGGCATTCCTTCTGTGGCACCAGGCCGCCTCTCCTGCTAGGGTGCCCCTTTTCTCCCCAGGACTCTGAAGTCAGCCGTGGGGCACCATCAGCTCCACCAATCTGCTCCCTTGTCTCTTAAAGTGATTATGAAGTAGAAACCATGAAATTCACAACTGCAGGAACGGCAGGAATTCTGCCTCAAATAGGCACAGATCCTGGAAGCCAGCAGCTAATGCTGAAGTCACTGGGAGCCTTGCTTCGTCTTTCCTTTTCTTTCTTCTTCTTCTTTTTTTTTTTTAAGGGATTGCCAGCTATGAATGTCTGGGAGGTAGCCAATGATCCATTGTATGCACTAAATAGTTTGTAAGTCAAACCTCCCTATTGATGGCAATGTGATGTCAAAATCACTCAATTTAACAACGCATGTTGAAAGGACAAATCAATTATGCCCAGCCTCTCCAAAGGTGGTTTGGGAAGACATCACGTGGAGATGTGAATATGGATAAACACACATGTTTAATGGGATGCAGAAGGGATGAAAACTGGCATAGTAATTGAGGAATCTTTTGGACTCTCCATCTCTTTGCTGGGAAGCCTGCCCAGCCAATAATCCACAAGCTCAGTCCTCACCCACTGGGTCTATGAAAAAGTGAGGCTTGGCTAGGGTTGTGGCTCAGAGATAAGAGCCAGCCTGTTCCTAGCATTCATGAGGACCTGGGTGGTTAATCCCCAGTGAGAAAGGAGAGAGCGAAGGAAGAAAAAGGAAGAAAAAAAAAGGCTCCAACTGCCCAGAGCAGAGCTCTGGATCCCAGTCAGACCCAATCAGTGCTCATGGAAAGATCTGAAAAGATCGAATGCCCCGTTCCACTGGCTCCTCCAAGCCTCTGCAGCACCTACCTGGACTTAGGAAGACTCCCAGAATGACCTCCCAGACTCTAACTATGTTCCTCTGCCATCCTGTCTGAGGACAAGCCAGCCCAGGCCATGCCTGTCTGCCCACGCCTGTCTCACTGATTTCCTGTAATTTGCAGACTCAACTCCAACTTCATGCTATGGCTGATGAAGCCCTCCACACTTGGGCTGTTACCTACTTCTTTGACTTCCTCTATCACTTGATGGCCTCAGCCTCTCCTGGTGTTCTTCAACTGTCTTGAAAAGATCAAAGTATTTCTACCTCAGTGCCATGGTTCGGACTCCACCCAAGTGTCCTCTGACCTTATGCTAGTCTAATCTGAAGTGTCACCTTCTCAGAGAGGCCTTTCTAGCCAGTTATTGTCATCTTACTCTGTTCTGAAATGTATTTGATTATCCATCTGCCCATGTACAATGGAAGATTCCAGAAAGGAAAGACTTTTTTGTGTTCACATCTATGCCCACAGTACATACAGTGCTACTTGGCTTATGTTTAATACACTTGTCAAAGTTCTTGATTGACCATTCTCTCTCTCTCTCTCTCTCTCTCTCTCTCTCTCTCTCTCTCTCTCTCTCTCACACACACACACACACACACACACACACACACACACCACAAGGCCAATTGTGAAAGAAGTGATGCCCAACTTATAGAGTTACTGGGAGATGATTAATTCTTTAATAGGGGGCCTAGTGGCAAGGGATTGTAAGATCTACTAAAAGGAAATCAGATCATTGGAGAGTATGTGTGTGTGTCCCTGAGAGGGTTATTGGGACCCTACTGTGCCCCCACTACACACACACACACACACACACAGAGTGAGGTCTAGGACAGCCAGGGATAAATACATAGATAGACCTTGTCAACAAACAAACAAAAGTAGACTCAAACACAACTGGTGTCTCCCTTTTGGAGGAAAAGGAGGGAAACCCGTCTTCCCAGCTCAATCTGTGAACCCTCCGTTCATTCTAGAGCTGGGCTAAAAGAGAGGCTTCTTCGGATGGGAGCCTTAGAAAAGGGTGGCCAGCTCCAGTGGCAGACCTAATTTCAGGAGAACATAGACACGATGTGGAAATTACTCTGCAGGTATAACACTGCCTCCCCCAGCACTGATCTTACGGGGTGCTGTTCAGACAGGACTCATCCTGTACTTACTACCAAGGTGCTTTGATATCCAGACCAAATGCAAGCTGCTCTCCCGTGGGCATGGGTGACTTTCAACATGTTTACCTGGGTGGGGGGTAGTATCATGGTTCTCCACAGCACCCGCCTTTGCTTTGAAACAGAACAAAGCTACTATGGGATGGCAGGGGTTGGGGGGAGGTGGCGGGTGGCAGGGAGCACTACCATGAAAGAACCCATTGAATTTGTAGGCACCAGACGGAGGTGATGATACTGTGTTTCAGCAGTGGTCTGAGAGGAAACGTAGGTGGTGTGGAAGGAAGTCCACCCTCCTTCCACTCAGAACCCAGTCCAGCCAGGGAAGACCAGGAAGTGAGATGGCTTATTTGGGCTGAGGCCTCATCAAGGCCAAGGCCAAGGAGCATGTGACCTTCCACATGTTACACGTTGTTGACAGATGTCTTTATTGATGCTCACACTCTTGGTTCTTTTTGACAGTTTCAGCCCTCCTCCTTCTGACAGTTGGAAAGCCTGTGTGGCTTAGCCCGCCTTGGCAAGTCTGGTGCTGCCCGAGGGAGTGTAGGGGGGTAACCACCTCTGTTCTTGATCGGACCTGGCTAATTGGCCCCAGGGAAGTAAATTATATAGAAAGAAGAGCTGTCTCTGACGCTGGCCGCATTCATCCCTAAGTATAGGAGATACGAAGAATGACCACAGTCGCCTTATAAATCTGTTATGGCCTCTTGGCCTCTGAGCAATAATAAATAGAAACCTCGCAGGCTGTCCTGAAGATATGAAGACGTTTTGTGAGAACATCTGGCATTCATTGACTCAGGAAAAGGAAGAAGAAGGGAAAAAAAAAAAAACCTCATGAGCCTTGGGACAGAATTTCATTTTCTTTTCATGTTGCCATGTGGGTGAAGGAACCCTCTCCTTCTTGAGGCAAACACCGGGCGGGGTATGTGGGCTCCCTTTCAAGTTTTAAAGGGGACATAAAAATGCACATGAATTTCTGTGAAGACGCTCACTGGCGGGGGCATCTTTTTGAAGGGGCTGGGGATGTCCGGTTATTGTAATTTGCTGTCAGTGTTTCTTCTTCCCTTCTGGTCCTGTGAAGTTGGCTGTGCTCTGCCCTCTGGGGAGAAAGGGGGTCACAGATGATGCATTCTGCAGGTAGGCTACTCCAACACCAGGGAGTGTGAGCCTAGAGTCTTGGTTGTGTACAGTTGCTCACGCTCTCCCTCTGACGTTTCCGGTTCTGTAGAACAGCCTGGCTCTAACACCCTTAAATTTAGATTCCCATAGGAAAGTAATGGACGATCCCTTCTGAAGGGTGGAGTTTCTCCTTTCCCATGGGGTAAGCAGAAGCTCTTCTTTGATCAGTGGGTTTAAATCAGACCAGGGCTTAGGTGGCCAAGGTGGCTTAGCATGTTAGCAAACAGTGGGGTCCCTTTTAATTTTTAAAGGGGGCTCCAGTTCTACTCTTTATGGCTTGCTTAATTATCCCAGGCCCCTGAATGGCTGTCTATTGATTCCAATTAACATGATTGACACCTCATGTGGAAGGTGAAAGCTAATCAGAGGCAGGACCCCCACGGAGATTCATTTCCTCCTTGGAGTCTATCCTGGGCTGGGGGAAACTTAAGCAGGGAACTGAAAAGCCGCACCCAGAGCGCCATTTACTCTTTCATATGCAGGCCAGCGGCGGCTAGGGAAGCGGAGAGGCTAGGCACTTTTTCAATGCCATTAAAAAAAAAAAAAAAAAACTACAACTAATTCTGTTGGTTTTCTATTCTTTCCTTTTTGTTCCTCTATATATATTTTGTGCATCTGAATTGATCCCTTGAATGTGTGAATTTTTTTTTCCCTTTCTAATTCTGAAAGGCCCTTGGAGGTCGACTTTTATTATGTCTGTCACCACATTTAGAAGTTGACGTGAACTTCTGAAAACAGCCAACTTTCAGTTTCTCCTTTTTTAAATTCAAATTCAAATGAAGATCTTGACAAGTTTCTCAAGAACACATTCAGATAAATCCAGACCTAGTAAGAGATGATAGGAAGCTAGACTCAGTAGGATAGCGGAGCCCTGGGATGACGCTGAATCGAAATGGACAACATCAAAAAAATAAATAAATAAAGTCAACAAAACAGGCCAGGGATGACTGTGCCTTGTGTCAGGTGCATGGAAACTTCTGAAAGGGGTAGGTGTGATCTGGGTGTGACACCTATGCCATCGCTACCTTTCCAGTACATTCTTCCTAGTCACAGAGAAAATCTCACATTACAATTGGTAGTCAGAGCAATAAAAATAGTGTTATGGGGTTACCAAAAACAAAACAGAAATACCGTAATGGACTGCATAGTATCCAGTTCAAAGGGGGGCAGTGGTTAGATAAATCCTCACGTTAATTGGCATTTGTTTGACTGTAAATTTTTTTTTTTTTTTTTTTTTTTTTGGTTTTTCGAGACAGGGTTTCTCTGTGTAGCTTTGCGCCTTTCCTGGGACTCACTTGGTAGTCCAGGCTGGCCTCGAACTCACAGAGATCCGCCTGGCTCTGCCTCCCGAGTGCTGGGATTAAAGGCATGCGCCACCACCGCCCGGCGACTGTAAATTTCTTAAAGAAAGGCATGATGTTGATTCTCTGATTGCTTCATTCCGACAACAGTGTTTTGCATGTCAGGGACACAGGGTGGGTGCCTGTTGAATGAACAGATCTCCCTGCACAGATCCCGTAGTGGTAAAGAAACACTGAAATACTGTTGTGCTTGGTGAACTGGTTAGAAAGAATATACAGGGAGAGGATGAATGGATGGCTGGATGGCTGGATAGATAATATAAGAAGTGAGATGTGACCCCATTTGGACAAACAACCAACATACATGGACAGACAGAACCCAGTGCTCACTGCCTAGAAGGAGTTTGTACATTTGTGCACAAGGGAAACATTGCATCCCCAGCCACTGTGTGACTTTCCTTTAGATCGACTGGGACACTGAGAAGAAAAGATGACGTTGACATTGATCAGGATGGTCTAGCAAATTCTGGGTCACCTGATGGTAGGTCTCTGCCATTACTTGGCAGGTTAGAGAAAATGTTACCCCTTCCCTCACATACACTTCTTCCTCATCTCCTTTGTGGAGGTTTCCCATTTACTTAGAGGGAAAAAATGGGGAAGAGAAGGGAACCCAAAGTGAACAACAGCTCAACTCTACAGGAAGCCATCAGCTAAGCTTGATACAGGAAGGCCGGCACTTCCCTTAGAAAGATCACTTACTCACGGCTACATTTCATGGTCCAGTTAATGCCAACAACAACAAATATAAACAGTACCACAAACTGACCCTGGGAACTTTACAATACATTTATTGTATCTTTTTTTTCCATTTCCAAACTTAGCTTTATGTCTAACAGATTTAAGGGTGTTGCTCGTCATTTGTCAACCCTAAATGCCAGTTTATATGCCTTCATGTCACTTCTTCTTACCACTACACTAAATCTTCAGACGATTAGAGCCTTCCCAGCATCCTGTGGGGTGTGGGGGCCTCTGAACTGGACCGTGTGGAGAGAAGCTGGGGAAGATGGGATGCAGCCAGTCTGGCCTTTGGAAGCCCTGCGATGCTCTCTGCATTTCACGGTACCCTTGCCTGTTCCCCACTTCTGTTGCCAATTGGCCTTTGTATTTATATCACTTTTGGGGGGTGCGTGGGGAAGGGTATGACCCAGGAGAGGCTAATAACGTAAGAGAACAAAAGTCAAGAAAGGCATTTCTGAGCCCATAAACCTCTAGATTGATTTCTGTTACCTGCTCTGGTCATCCCAGGAACTGTAAAAGCCCTGAGAACTCTACATTTTTGTAAGCTCCCTATCTCTTGCCATTTCAAGTCTAGTATATAACACTTGTGTCACAGTTTGGGTATCAGTCGTCTATAGGAAAATTTAAAAGCTTTGTGTTTTGACTTTGTCCTTGTATATTGAAGCCGTTGGATTTCTGTTCCAACTATGAACGTTTTCCTCTGGCCTCAAAGGGCTCGTGTGACATAGGTCTCGAGTAACATAGGAAATGGCCTGCCTCACCATGCTAGTTTCAGTGGCCTCTCGTGGGCTCCTGGCCTTCCTGAGAAGGTTATCTAATTTACTTAATTCAGTTTGCAGTGAACATTTCTAATGATTTTTCTTGACAGTTGAGTTAGTGGGGCAAGGGATCTGGGTTCCCCGTTTCAGGCTAGGAAACCTTCCATAAAAAAATCCACCTTACCCACAGAGATGAAGGAGCCACCGTATCTGTAATACCTTAACATAGTTATTATTAGGTAGGCAAAAAAATTAATGCATAATGTTGACTCGGCACGCAAGCCCAACGTTGCATTTTATATCCAAAGACTGAAACATCTGCACCATTTTGGGAACTTAGTAGCACTGTGGAAAGAGTCTGTAGACTAAGAAAACTGCTGGGTGGACAGCCATGGTGATGGAGATGCCTAAATTCTGTTGTGTCTGGTTTGAGAACATCAATCTCCTTTTTAATTGTTGCACCTGCCTGGTCACCCTAATTAAATCTCCAGCTTCCACACTCCAGAGACGGCCATGGCAACACAGTCCTGGAGGATTGAGCCTGCCCAGCTAAAGGCGCCATCATATCATTGGAAAGAAGGGACACGAGACAGAAAGGCAAAACAAATGACCATGAAGCTGGGAAGGCCCCTGGGGACTACCAAACACAGACTCTCCAGTAAAGATGTGAGATGAGAGTTGGCAAGATGGCTCAGACATCAAGGCACTTGCCACCAAATCTGATATCTCGAGTACAGTCCCCCAAGAGCCGGATGGTCGGAGAGAACCAATTCCTGCAAGTCAGGCACTGCCCTCCACATGAAAGCTACGCACCTCCTAAAATCAATGTTCAAAATTTTTCAAGGATGGAAGAGTAAGGGCCCGTGTCGGGAGATGGGATAGCAATGATGGGGTCACACGTTTGATCCAAAAGGCATTTCAGTGGCAAAAATCAATAGGCCTGGGAGACAGAGGGGAGAGACGGCTAGGGAGGAGTGTCTGAGGTCTCAGCGGCTGCAGTCTGGTGCCTGAGATTGTTTACCAGTCTGAGGGACGGAGGGCGAGAGGAAGGAGCAATGGCTTCAGGAGTGCCTAGAGGAGGCGATGTGCAATTTTGGACCTGTTGAGTTGAGTGAGCCTACAGGACAGCCAGATAGGGAGATCATACTGTTCACCTATGCATGGATGTGGGGGCGTGTTGTTGATGTCTTCACATTTTTCTAATTTACAAATCAACTTGAATCCTTCTTAAAGAAGTAAAGTAACTTGCAAAAATGCCAGAATTAGTGTGCCTTGACTCTGGCTGAGGTACTCTCCCTCCCCCGCCCAGCAAGGACCAGAGTCAAGCAAGCCCATGGTGGGTGGGGCAGTGTGGTTATAACCTCCACTGCCAAAAAGGAGTTTAGGCCTGAGTCAGGGTCAGGGCAGAATGGGTTTGGAGGAGGGCAAGGAACTGGGAGGGTTAAGACACTTATCTCTGAGAAATCACTTTTGTTTCCAATTTCACACACATGGGGTTCATAATATTTCCAAAAGCAGGGCTCAGCACTTGAGAAAGATGGAGAGATAAGATGAGAGCCCTCCTCCATGAGAAGCTGGGGGCGCCGCTGCCTTCTGCCCAGCAGATTCCCATGCTGAGAGTGTGTTCTCCGAGAGGGCCTGGTCGAGAGTGGCTTCCAACTGTCTGGTGGCTTCCTTCCTGCCCCTAAGTGTGCAGTCCTTTGCTAGGTCCTGATCTGCTCCGAGGTCAGCTAGAGCTGGTGGGTCTGGAGAAGTTCCCGATGTACAAAACAGGTTGTTGATCTCTCTTGTGTCTATTTTCACTAACCTGCTCCTCCCTGGCTTTTAAAACAGTGTTGAAGAACACTGTTTCTTCTGCAGTGGGTCTGATTCCGGGAACCTCACCTCCCTCCTTGTATTGATTTAGGAATGTTTCATTGCTGCAAAAATAGCACTGTGATCTTTGGTTTTCTATGCATGTCTTTCATCTGGCGCTCACAATGTGCAGTACAGATGTTGCTCTGCCAGACCCCAGTGCCCCCTAATTTGCTTTGTGATCCCTGGCTAGTGGTGGTCCCTCTGGGCACTTTCACTTCTCCCCGCTCTAACTGGGCACACATAGGCTACCTAGAGGGTTGATGCCCTTCAGGCACTGCCTCTTAACTCTTTGCCTCGACCTTGCCCAACAGATCCTCTTCATCCTCCGTCTTCCCTATTCTGCCTTTGTAACTCTGACTAATGAAGTAAGTCATTACTTTAGTCCTGCTACTCACTTCAGTCACTTTATGACTATAAATCCAGTCATTAACTCAGTATGTCTGCACTGAATAATAGATTAAGTCCTGTTTGTGTCCTGTCCCTGGAGAGAGAGAGCAGTGAGCAACACCATCAGGTTGCATCCAAGAGCTTTCTTGATGGAAAGCGAGAATAAAGCTGGGGCTGGTGGATGCTGAGTTGGGAGCAAGTGTGAGGTTTCACGGGAAGAAAAATAGAGGCCTCTGGTTCATCATCTTCATTCAGCAGGGAATGCCTCCTGGAGGAGGTAAGAGCTTGCAAGGAGATCTAACCCTGGGTGCCCTGTTTACAAGCTGCTCTACCTCAGGCAGGCCACTTGTTGTGGACCTCTATGCCTTTCAGGCCAGATAATTAGGATGGCCCTTAGCAAAGCATGCAGTAAGCGCTCAGTCCCTACTCACCCATGCACTCCAGTCAATAAATCTCTTCTTTGCACTTACTGGTGCTCTGGAGGGTGCGGCGATGTGCACATTGGTCTTGAAAGATGAGTATTTGTAAGGAAGTAAATGACATTTGTCTCAGCCACGTCTCCTCCGCATGGGTGCGACATTGACTGTCTCTGTGTATTGAAGTCTCTTTTCCTGCCGAGGGGAAGCACCAACTGAGAGAACTTTATCAGAGTAAAGGAAAGCCAGGGAGCTTGGGAAGAGCAAAGGAGGCTGGTCCCAGCTTGCTCAGTTAGAGTTTAATTCTTACCTGAAATTCCAGCCGCCAGGAGCTACCCTCTTCCATACCACTCTGCTGTCACAGCAAGGTTTATTTGCCACAATGAAGTACATGGCTGTATAAACATCCTCTGTGCTGGTGTTTCAGGGGTGTGTGTGGAAATGTTGTGAAATCCTTTACATTGTAATCACCCACTGCTGCTGAGTTCTCGAAGTTTTTAGACACAAAATGCGCTGTGTTCCTATCAGCCTTTCTTGAACCATTTGTGTATCCAACTACAGTGGATACAGTGCCCCCCAACACACACACACACACACACACACACACACACACACACACACACACAGACACAGACACAGAGAGACACAGAGTTACCAAGAGACTACTAGCTGAGACCCACTGGAAACTTCAGCATGAGTCCGTCACTGGGGCTGCCTTGCCCCCCAAAAGCCTGTGCACCACGGAGATGACCTCCTGCAATGTGGAGGGCAGAAAGCAGCTTCTCTAGACCTAAGCTGGGACAGTGGGTAGCTAACTGTAGACGCTGTACAACTGTAGTAGCCAGCGCCGTCCTCTGTCAGGGCCTGGAGTCGGTCCTGGGGAAGCATGCCTCTTGAGGCTCCTCTTTTGAGCAAGCCCCTGCTGTTTCTCTTTCTCAGTTGCCTTCCTTTCTTGAGATACAATACAGACAGTATTCAGTTCACCGCCTTGAAATGCACGCAAAAGTCAGTGCCTTGGGGTATATACTGTGTGTAACAGTCACCACTGTCTAATTCCAGAGTGCCTCCGTCACTTCCCCAAGAAACCTTCTACCCATTAGAACTCCTCTTCCCGTTTATCCTTCTCCCCAACCCCTGGCAACCACAAACCTACTTTGGGGGCTTTTTGGCTTTTCATGTAAATAGCATTGTGTAATTTGTGGCCTTTGGGGCCTGACTTCTTCGGCGTATGTGAAGAGTTTCCAAGGTTCATCTGGGTTGGAGCATCAGTATTCCATTCCTTTGTATGCCATTATATGTACCATATTTTATGTGTCTGTTCTTCAGTCAATAGGCATTTGAATTGTTCATCCCCTTCAATTATTATGCATTTGTTGCTTTGAAAATTTGCGTATAATTTTTTTGTGGATGTGTAGTTTTCATTGCCTTGGACATGTACCTAGGAGTGGGATTTACTGGGTCACAGGCAATTCTTTTAACTTTGAGGAATTGCCACACTGTTCTCCACAGTGACCTCACCATCGACATTCAAACCAGCAATATATGAGGGTTCCAGTGTCTCCATATGCTTGTCAACACTTGTTACTGTCTCCTCAACCTTGAGCATAGACATTTTAGTGTGTGTGAAGTGCTGCGTGTTCACATCTGTCATTGATTTGGTCAGTCTAAGCTCTCCTCATTTTTCTCACTTGGGAGAGATGATTTAGATCTAGGCTCTAGGATTTTTCCTATGGTGGAAAAGAAGTAGTGTTTTTTAGTAGGATGTATCAGCTGTGCTTGTATCATCCTTAAGGATGGCTTGGACAGGATGTGCACCATCCCAATCCCAAGGGACACATTCAGATGTCCCTTGCTCCTATGTGTACTAATGAGAAGGCCTGAATTTGCTGAGGCATGGATAGCTGCCCACCCCCAAATCAGTTCTCGTCCTGCCGAGGTGAACAGAGAGAAAAGAGAAGAAATCCGTTGCTTTCCCCTGAAGTCCCTTGATTCTCTTTATTTTTAAACCAACGAGTTAATGAAAGATACAAAGACCTCTCATTGGGAAGAAATTAAAATTAGAAGGCAGTCTCACAGAGGTTTATTCTTTACTCTTGATCCTTTTGATAGACCCCAAAATCTAGGGTCTCAAGTGGGCGCCCCAAGAACCCAGACTCCAGTCCAGTTGATGCAACAGCACGAGGTTTTTATTGAAGCGACTGTACAGACGGGCTACTCTTGTCCTGAGAGTAAGAGTCGCATCTTACTGTAGCCACATGGGTGCTTTTAAAGGAAAAACCCACAAAAGCCATAAGATTACAATTCCCATACAATTTCGTTTCACAAAATCATGGTCTGATCACAGAGTGAGTACAGTCACGTCCGCATGTACATTCTTTCTGAAACCTCAAGGGGGGTATCAGGGCGGGAGTGGAGTTTACACAAAGGTCACAGTGGTCCTTCCTGGAACACTTGCAACTATCCCAGTCACAGTTGAGCACATCTCTTAACAGAAATCTTTTTACATTGTTACATTGTTACAGGGGTGGTTGAGTAATGATTGAGTCAGCTTGCCCTTGGAACTAGATTTTTAGTTTCTCATTTCCTGGGGCTTGGGGGTGTAAGCCTGAAGGGTTAGGGTCTTTCACTTTAACCTAAGCTTATGTAGACTTTCCCCAAAGGAGAATTTGAAAGGCAAGTTACCTAGTTATGCTTAACAAATTTAAGGGAATAAAGTGTTTTCATTAATTTTAGTTGCATGTTTCCATTTTTTTTATACACTGGGGCTGTGGTTTATAATTATTCTTATCACTGAATTAAATCCTGAAGGATAGCCAGCAAAAAAGCAAAATCACTCAATATATTGTGCATACTTTGTGGGTAAACCTGTAGATATTTTGTAATTTAAAATTTTCTGGGAAGTTGGAACCACTGTGTGTCTCAGCTAGCTCAAATGAATGGGGCTGTAAGTATGACCATCAAGTCCTGATTTCTAACAAGACCGGAACCAGGGAGCACAAAGCCAGCTCAGCTTTGGCTTTGAATCTCTGTGTGGTGCTGGGTAGCTGACTTCAGACAAGCCAGTCTTTGCCTAGCATGCCATGAGGTTGTAAGAGGTAGGCTTCAGGAGCTATTTGAAAAAGTGAGGTTATGAAGTGTCAGAATGAGGATAATGGCATTGATAGCACACATTCAAGAGAAGGAAGCCATTAATAGTGACACAGCCAGTGTATCAACCCTTAAATAATAAATGCATTGCAAGTTAAACATTCATTTCATTTTTTTGTAGATAATTAAACTTGTTAACTAGAGGTTTGAGAGATGAATCAGTAGTTTAATGCCCTTATTCTTGGGGAGGACCCTGCCACAGTTCCCAGCATCCACATGGCAGCTAACAATTCTCTGTAACTTCAGTTTCAAGGCATGTAAGGTCCTCCTTAGACTTCTTGGGCACTGGGTATTCATGGGGTGCACACACATATATTCAGGCAAAACACTTACACTCATCAAAAAATATGCATAAACCTTTAAAAAAACATTAATTAAACTAAGAAACTGGTTTTCCAGGAGCCTCATGGTGAATCTTCTTTTGTAAATGGACCAATCACTGTTGTATATCCTTTATCTTATTTTTGAACAGCAGCTTTTCCTGAAATGGGGCATACCTGTTTGGAATACTAAGGATTGTCATCCCCACCCCTCACTCCCCCATCTTATGCCTCTGCTTGAGCATACCTGTTTGCTTTTCTGGTTGGCAAATATTCATTACAAATTGCAGAGGCAGCAGCAAATTCCACTGGGATCCTAGGGCCTGAGCTGAAGGGAATACTAACTCCCAGGAGACAGCAGACTGATTCCCAGATTTCACCAATCTTGTCCTCCTTTGGGCATTTAACTGAAACCTCACACAACATTTAGGTTAAAATTCAAGGGAAAGTGCTCAAACCATGATAAGAATCTCAGTTATAACCCTGGGAGAGCAGACACGTGCCACATTTGATAGAGAGGGCCCTTCTAGGACATCTGTCTTTGATAACTTTTAATGCAAAGAGTGGATCCTTTGAAATTAATTGGTCGGTACAAAGCCGTGCTTTTAATAATGCAGTGGAGAACTTTTTGTTATGTAGAGCAGCCCTTAACCAGTGCCGACTTTGAGGACTGGATTAATTTTTCATGAGTTCCTAGCGCTCTGGGCTACTGTCCCAGCATCTTCTGGTTTCTCAGGGGCCCCCCACCCCACCCCCATACACACACATTCAGGGTGATGTGTTTTAAGTGCTTCTGTATGAAAGAATAATTGTGGCACTCCATTTTTTTGCCTTGGGTCACAATCTGGAAAAGTGATTCTGGGGACTTTTGAGAATTCTCAGGTAGACACTTGTGAGCTCGAGACACAATCTTACTTCCATAGCAAATGTTTTTTTCTTGGGCTTCCATTTTCCTTACCTGCAGTGTACACAGTGTCATGGCCTCAGGAAGGCAGGTGGAAGGAAGCAAGCTTCACTCCTACAGAGCTGCCTTCTCTTAAACCCGAGATTTTATTTTAAGGAGGGCTGAGACTGATAGCTTGTCTTGCACCACCCTTTATCACCAGGAAGGGATCCGGGGACTCTTTGTCATTCTCTTGGCCTCTGAGTCTGGTGGCTAGTCTCATCTAAGGGACGTGGAAGATGCTAACTTCATGGTTAGCTGGCAAGCATGGTCTGGTTTTCTGGAGCAACTCCCTGTGTGCCCACCCACACAGACTGCATCCTCTCTCCGAACACCTGTCATCTGTAAGTGTGGAAGGGAAATACACTAGAAAATTAACTTCAACCTGCTTTTTCTTTCCTGACACTGCATCATAAGTGAATGAACTGAGGGGTGTCTGACATATATTTATATAACAGTCTTAGAGAAGAAAGGGAGGGAGGCAGAGAAGGAAGGAGGAAAGACATGATGGTCAAAAGATCTGGTCCAAGTGTTGAGGCAACTGTAAATGAGATGCACAAGGAGGAAAGCTCTGGAAATCCTTCCCCCGAGATGAGGGAAGTGAATGTCCCATGGATCTCAGCTCCATCAGCAGTGACAATCCTCAGTGTTTCCCTCTGTGTGTCTGGTACCCTGGCCAGACTGAGATCCGTGAAATGCAAAGACAATGCCATATCTATGCCTAGGGTTCAACATACTGCCTAAGCGTCGGTAAATGTTTGTTGAATGGAACTTTGAGCAAATTAATGAAAGAGCCATGTAAATTAGTCATGCTCTCCTCTCAAAAGAAATGCTGCTAAAAAAATAATTGATGGGTCTGGAGAGATGGCTCAGTGGGTTAAGAGCACTGGATGCTCTTCCAGAGGTTCTGAGTTCAATTCGCAGCAACCACATGGTGGCTCATGGGGTCTGAAGCTCTCTCCGGCATGCACGCAGACAGAGCACTCATACGTAAATAAATAAAGTTTTAGAAAAAAATTAGTGGATATTCTAGGTACGCAGAATAGCTTCATAGAATGGTGCTGTACACTTTTACTAGTTTAGGCATGTAATATAGGAGACACAGCAGAGGGTAACACTTGAGATTATTGGTCCAATAAAGAAATTGTGGAACAGCTGGACATTTTTGCAGCCTTCTTTTCATATTGATTAATAGTACAACTATTAATCGCCACTTGCTCCAGAGTTTACCAGCTTCATATTAATGCACCAATCGTGCTTTGCAGAGGGGTGAGCAGAAGCAAGAAAGCCTGAGATTTTTAGCTCACTTTCAAGTCTGAATCAACAACAGCCTGGTGCCTGTTGGCAGGACATATCAGGTCATGATATGTATGCACAAACCCTTTTTCTCCCTTTCATTAAGGGATAATTGATTGAGGTTAGAAGATTGGAGAGTCCGGGGAGATTTTTAATCCAGTGCCATCATGGAAAGCTCACTACATCAATATGAAGCTTCCATAGGGAAGTGGGGGAGTAATTGAGATGCCACGCCAGCTGGAATCCAGATGAAGACACATTTGGAAGCTTAATCACAATCATGTTCTACACTAAATATTCATCCGTCTGTCTCCCAAAGAGGACAGGAAATTAAGCTGTCAAGGGCAGGAGGGATGAGGGCTTACTGAAAGAAGAAACCCACACCTTCGCCTTAATCTCGGAACAGGCAAGGGTGGTTTAGAAGGTGGAGGCAAAAGCCTCGACTTTGTGGTTTTATTTCCTAAGAAATTTTGAGCTGTTTATACACAATTTATCAGCTTTACAGTTTCCAGAATGAACTGTTAAAGCAACTTAGTCTCCTTACTGTGGGAGAAATATGCATGGGCAATGCCATCTCAACAGAAAAAAAAAAATGCTTTATTGAGCCAATACGGAGATATATTAAAGTTTTGTAAACACTCAGGAGGAGCAGGGGAATTCCTAAACAGAGCCATGGGCTGTAACTGCACGGGCCTTGATGTGCAGTGTCCCAGAAGTTAACTAAACCCTGAACATAGTCGGTAGCAATTACGTGGCATGCTCTAGGCTTTTTCTCAAATCTGTGTTTGAATGCAAATTTCCCAAGTTAAGCTCTTTGTAATTCCATCTAAAACGGTCCCTAGCATCTAACCGTCATTTCAAAGAGCTGTTTGGGCAATGTCTAGCTGCCCCAAATTAAATAATTTGTCTCCTTTGAAATTCTGGCCAATGGTGTGAATGAAGCATTGGCTTCTGCTCCAAGCTGGTGAAGCTCTGTATCGTGGTGTCACCGTGTATTTTGAGGTCCTATGATGTAAGGTGCTTTGGTCGCAAGTAACAGAGCAGTTCCTGCTGGAGTGACATGTACAAAGATGCCTTCTGATGTGGTCAGGGTCAGGTAGGGGAAAGTTAGGTTCCTGCTCTGCCTCCTTGGTGCACTGGTCTCATGCTCCGTCTCTGTACAGGATAGAAGGAATGCCCAGCACAAGGGGAGATACTGTCTCTGGGCCTTTGTCTCAGGAATGAGTAAGGTTCTCCTAGAAGTTCATCCTCAGAACTTGTCTAACCCATTCCATTATTTTATGGGCCACTTTTGATGGTCAATGGTGATAGAACACTTCCATCTCCTTTGTATAGGTATTGTCAAGTCAAGCAACCCCTTTACCTGAGCCCCATTTCCATCACTAGATACCCCCGTGACCTTCAAACAGCCCAGTGAGCTTCTCTGCCCGTGTTATAAAACAAGACTGTGGGCTCCAGTCCCATGGGGAACTTTCGGGAATGGAAAGATGGAGCTAGGTATTGCTCTGTTGTCGTTACTGTGGACATGGTTTGGAGCCAACTTGCTAATGAGCTTACAGTCTTTTTTCCTACATATAAGGAAAATACTACCTGGGTAAGAAAGCTTAGAAGCCCATATTGTTTTGTCTAGTTCAGTATGAAGTGTAATTTAATTTATATGTGCGTGTAGCTATTTTGTTTAAACGCATCGTATACTTGCATACACATTATATATAAACACATACGCACACACGCGTGCACACACACCCAGCCATCAGTCACAGGGGAAATCTCCCAGGCTGTCCATTGTTCCAGGAATTCTTGGTGTTCTGGTCTAGCGCTGTTGAGAGTGTCACTCACCAGCTGGTGCCAGTTGGCATCCTGTGTGTTCCTGGTTTGTGAAATAGAGAGTAAACGTTTTTAGTAATTTGACACCTCTGTGACACTGAAGTTGATGTTCATTTTTCTAATACTTCCTCTTCACTGTATTATACTCGGACACATTGGCCATTCATTTTTATTTTTTATTTTCTTATCTACAGTCCAAAACTTAGTGAACAGCAGCCTGGCCCTTCACAGAGGGTGGTGAGAAGCCAGTCTGGACAGACACATACAGAAAGCACTCCATCCTTTGCTCAGCTTTATTTGGAGTGAGAGAGGTGGTCACACAAAGTTGTCAAACAGCACTGTGAACAAAATGATGTAGAGTAATGTCATCAGGAAGTCATAGACGGCCCAGTGCCACATGAGTGGCTGGGATAACACTTGCCAGAGATTTCTGCTGGACAAAGTCTCAAGGTGGCCGTCAGAGGAAGAGTCTTCCTTAAGCAGGTAGATTTGTTTGGCCTTCCCTTGCATCCTGGGCCTCCTGTCAGAGCCGTCTCTGTCCCTTCTCACAGCAGCCTGCCGGGTTAATCTCCTGGTGAGCCTGGGCCTGCAGAATGAAGCCGGATGGGGTTATATGTCAGGCTGCAACAGACACACACTATCTTGCTCCATTATCCCAGACGGGGCTTTGATGTCAGCGTGGAACACGTCCGATTACACGGGACGTTATGTCATGTGTCAAATCAGTGTTGGGGCTCCATCCTGACACTTTAATTAGTGCCGGGGAAGCGGGGGGGGGGGGGGGAGTATATTATTTTTCAGTTTCAAGGCAAGGACCCTAACTCCTGTCGAAAGTAGCCTTCTCTTTACGGATGCAACCTGTACACACCACTAGGGTAATGGCCGTGTGTCATCTAACTAAAGGAGCTTGAGCCAGGAGACAGAAAGCTGTGTGGAACTCTAACCGATAGGAGCAACTGGTGTGAGTGAGCCACACTGGGTGTTCTCCTCCAGTGACATCAGTGTTTACTGTCTCCTGTGAAGATCTGTCGGCGTGGAAAGGAGGCTTCTGACACTTGTATGTGTCTCACGGGCACATCAGTTGCTGCAGTGAGACCGACCATACCTGTATTTTAGTTGTAGTAAATGATGCTACATGAATGAGTAGGCATGGGGGTGAAGGGAGAGGACACGGGCTTCTAAGAGCTCTCAGTTGCTTGGAGCTCGGACTTCACACTGTATTTTGCTTGTTGTCTGTTGGTTGATGCCAGTACTTCTCAGTTCTGTAGCTTGAGTTCAATGCTGCCCTGAACCCAGAAAAGTGTCCAGGCATGACTGATAGCCCTTTGGCATTTGTGAATGTGGCCCCAAGTAATGAGAAACCTTCACTTTGCTCTCTGCTCCCAGAAGAAGGTCATCCAACTTAATACCGAGTGAAGTCTCTGAGCGTCAATAAGCCGCATTCATTTTGACATCTAGACTCTGTGTAATTAAGACCTGGGGTCTGGTGCTTGGTTTATCAGCATGTGTCGATTCTCATTTACATAGACTTTGGTTTTTCCATCTCCACATCTCCACAGAACCAATGCCCCCATCCTCAAATGCTTTTTAACAATGAAAGGGCTGAGGATAGAGTTACCGCCCATCTTGTCTCTAATCCCTGCTTAACATTTCCCTTAAAAAGGAACATTGCTCCATTCGGAAATTAAACGCCCTGTGTTTAGATGTTCTTTATGGCAGGAGAAAAGAGGTAGATTTTCCATTGCTTTCTTCTGAGTTTGGAAAACATCCGATTTCATGCCCTTTATTCAGCTGTGAAGCAGAAGCTGCAGCATGATCACAGGGTGGCTTTGTGATTTCTCTTATACACCCCCCTTGGTGCTGTGTGCTACAGACCCAGGCTGGCCTCCCTAGGTGTGCTAATAATGTGTGTGTGCAGGCCGAAGACTGCCTGCGTAACTAGGTTCTAGAGGAAGGTGGTGACTTCTAGGGCTGCTGGCAACTGCCCTTTTACCTACTCTCCTGGACAACAGCATTCGGGATCCAACCGTTTGAATGCTTCTTCTCTGACTGGATACCTTGTACCCATTAGCCAGAGAATTGACCTGGGTTCAATTCCCAGCACCCACACAGTGGCTCACAACCGTCTGGAACTCCAGTTCCGGGGGATCCAATGCCCTCTTCTCCAAGGGCACCAGGCACGCATGTGGTTTGTTTCTCCAACTGGAATGAGAAAACCCATATCCAGGAGACATTAGCGCAGCTTCACAAGACCATCTATGCACTCAGTTCTGTGACCAGGGAATAAATAGTGTGGCGTCTGTGGATCTTCATTTTCTCATCTAAAAGAACTGCTCGTCATAAAACTTAAGAGTAGGGAGACAAGCCTGATAAGAGGCTCAGAGAAAGATCCGAGAGTGAAGGAAGACAGCAAGAAAGCATTCACAAGGTGGCACTGTGGCACAGTGGCAAGGTGGCACATACATGCTGTTCCACTCTGCTTATAGAAGACTATAATAGGACTGCTTGAAATTAGGAGTTCAAGACCAACCTGGACAATGTAGTGAGACCCTTCCTCCTCCTCCCCCTTCCGAAAAAAATTGAGGTTGAGGGTTGCTTTCAAGGAAGCTACTGTTCTATTTGTGTCCAGCACTACCCTTGAGAGAATTGCTACACCTTTCTGGTCCCCTGATAGTTTATCTTAGACATAAGTAATAGATAATTACATTGCTCACTTTGGGGTTGCTGCAGTGAGTCAGTGAAATAATTCTTATAACGTGCTCAACACAGTGGTTGACATTGACTCTCAAGTCACGTTGCCTATGAGTTCTGCTCTCGCTACTGATGCTCTATTAGTTGTCAAGAAGCCATCCTGTCCTGAATGAGACAGACTCAGTCTACCAAGGGCTCCTTGGTAGCTACCCTCAGTCCCAGAGTTCCTAGGAAGTTTTTACAAGCAGCCAGGAATCTAGGATAGTACCTCTCTACCTCAGTTCACCTAAGAATGGTCTCTAGGGCTTCAAGTGATGCTCTCTCTGGCCCTGAGCAGAAATGTCTGCTGAGTTCTACTGAATCCAGCTGTGAGGTGCTTGAAAAGCTCATTAGGTGATTCCAATGTCAAGCACCACCGACCTGATAGAACGACCCATTGAGTTTGATGTTGAAAAAAACAAGTGTTTATCGACCCTGATGTCACTAGTGGTAGTATTGTTTACATTTCCTTAAAACTAAAGCCTGGGTGCTGCGGTGTGTGGCTCTGAATGGCAGGGTGCCTGGCTAGTGTGTACAAAGCTCTAGGTTCAACCTTCAGCACTGAAATCACAATTAATTATTAACTAACATGTGGAGAGAAACTCGTATAAATTAGCTATAAATAAGCACCAAGTTAAAAATTGCATCTTTATGGTAAATACTTAAATGAGGCTTGAGAAGTGTCCTGGAACAAGTATGTTTGTAAGTATACCTCATAATGTACACAGTCATTAAGTTGGTTGGGTAAGGAAGTGGAGATGATCAGGGAGGAATTGGGGGAGAGGAAACCATGATCAAAATATATTGTATGAAAAATTTTAATTAAATCTTTGAGTGCAAGTAAGAATTCTGAGTTAAGAACAGAATTGGTCTCAACTTATTCTCTCCTCCTCCTCCTCCTCTCTCTCTCTTCTATCCTCACTCTCCCTCTCTGCCCCCTCTCTTCTCCTGTCTTCTCTCTTCTATCCTCCCTCTCCCTCCCTCCCCCCTCTCAGTTTTTTGAGACAGGGTCTCACTCTGTAGCTCTAGCTGTCCTGGAACTCACTGTGTAGACCAGGCTGATCTCAAAACTCACAGAGATCAACCTGCTTCTGCCTCCCAAGTGCTGGGATTAAAGGTGTGCGCCACCAAGCCTGGCTTCTAATAACTTTTCTTCAACCTAGATTTTAAAAGATGTCATTCCATATTTACTCAAAACTGTAATTTTATTTACCTGGTAAATATCAGCACAGTTAACGATAATAGTATCCCACCTTTTCCTTATGCTCTACCACCGGCAAAGCACTTTACGTGGGGTTCCTAAGAACCGGGGAAGCTGGACTTTTGCCCTCTTGGCACAGATGGGGAAATTGTGACCCAAAAAAGTGAGTTAAGTTGATGTCCTGTTACACAGTTCCGTCATAGACGTGCAGGATGGGAGCCAGACTGTCTGAAAGGGGGCACTTTTATTTTCCCCTCCCCTGCTAACTGGTCCATGCTGCCTGCTCTGCCTCCGCATTAAATTATAAAAGCCCCTAAGGGCGCTTCTGTGACAGAGGAAACCTACCCAACAGCCTCCCCGGAGTGTCTTCTTGTATTTGTGACCAGCTCGAGTCTTTCCTCGGGCCTTGGCCATCATCTTTCTGGTTATCAGTCAATCCTGACCCTGCTTACTGAAATCCCTCCAACAGCTTCCTGGCTTGCTGTACAGAAATCCACAGGCCTGCTCTGCTTGACCCATGCCTCCCGTCCCCTGCTGCTCTGTTCTTGCTCATCAGGCCCCTGGCAGCTGCATCTGCTCTGGATTCCTCAGCAAGGCCAGGCCCTTGACCCTTCCTGCCTGGGCAGTACTGTGTTCTGCAACAAAACGTGATTTCTCTTCACTTTGCCAAGAAAACCTATCTTCACGTACTGCAAGCCCAGCTTCCTCATTGGATGAGACCTCTCTTTGCCCTTCCATGTCGCCAACAGATCTTGCCTTAGTTGCTCTTGTTCTGATTTGGATTTGTTGGGGTGGGGGTGGGGGTGTCAGTTCTATCCCAAAGTATCACCTCCCTATTTTTTTTCTAACACTCTAGTCTCAGACCCTAGCATAGTGCTTAGCACCTAGTAACTGCTCACTGTGTATTGACTCAATGAGAACATGAATAAGTGGATGGGTAGTTTATTCATATTCTGCTGAGGACTGGTAGAGTTTTACTGTCTGTACCTGTTGCAAGCCAGAAGGTATTAGTACCTGCACGAACTTCAAGGTTGTTCAGAGCTTCCCTGACTATATCATCTTGAAGCTGCTGCTTAAGGTGTGTTTGCTCTTTGACTGTATGTGCATATGCGAACGTGAGTGCAGATGCCCGAAGCGTCCACAAGAGGGCGTCCGACTCCCTGGAGCTCGAGTTACAGATGGTTATGAGCCACCCTACATGGTTCCTGGGAACCTAACTCTCCTCCTCTGTAAGAGCATTTCTGTTTTTAGCCACCGGGCCAGCCCCTGTACTGGTTATGTGGGACAGGAAATGTGAAATTGGAAGTGGCTTCCAAGCCAGGGAGGGCACAGCTTAGTTAAGCCAGGAGTAGAATGCCCGGAGCCCAGCCTGCTCTCCTTTTCCCTGCTTCCCCAGAAGTCCCTTCTGATGACACTTTCAGAATCACGGAATCTAGCAGATAAATAACACAGCACCAGAAACCAGAAATCTGTGTTGTCTTCCCAGTGACGCCGGTTTTAGGTAAACTGCTCCCACTAGCTTAAATTCAGTTTCTTTACCGGTGAAGTTGGGTGTGCTATTTCATACCACACTTAACTCATTGGATCATTTGGTGGATAAAATAAGGTAGAAATGAAAATGTTTTGAACAGGTAGAAGTCCTTCACATTACTCCTTGAACTTATGTTCCATGGATATGATTTAGTCTCCTTAAGGATTTTTAAATGAAAGAAGATGCACTGATTTCCACAGGTAAAGACATCTCGAAGACAAACAAGTGAGGATCAAATGTATTTTTCTTTGGTGTCAAGGAATTAGGGGGATGGGCAGACAGCAACAGCGGTTTATACCAGATCTCTGCCTGCCTGCGGATCAGGATGTTGTTTGGAACCTATCCTGTCATCTATTTGTCCAGCAGTTCGAGTTGGTAGGTCATATAACAAACATCTGGAAGCCGAGATGGGGCACTGTGTGTGAGTTGCAGAGTGTTGGGAGGGTAGAGGTGGAGTGGTGGTCATGATGGTGGGTGGAGGCGGAGTGGAGTAGAGAGACTTAGCAATGGACGGTATCAGCACCATTTGGCTGTTTAGTCATGAGGAAGAAAGTTGTTGTCAGGGAAGGCTGCCCACAAGAGCATGGGAGTGACAAAAGTGAGCTGAGTCACGTCAGGTGGAGGGCAGGTCTAGTGAGGCAGCCGGCGCTTCCTCCTCTCCAGGATAGAAAGAATGCTCAGTAGAGGACTGATTGCCCAGAGGCTGTCTGGGTATAGCCAAAATAGTGGCTTTCCTCCTTTCCCAGGAGCTGAAGTGACTCCCACAAGCTCAGCATTAAAGGGGAGGACAGCACTGGGGGTGTGGTGGGAACAGAATAAAGGAGACCTAACTACAGTCAAGGATGTTGGCTTTGGTTAGTATATAAAAACTACCCGGATTGATGGAGCCTCTGGATATAGAATGTGTGGACGCTAATTGCCCCTAAATTACAGTGGATTCCATTGAAACAGAGTTCTCAACACACCAGCTCGGCCCTCCTTTCTGCCTCCTTCCCTCCCACACAATGCTAAAATCAATGTGTCATTGTGACTGGGATGAAAGGTTTTGGATTTGTTTCCCACTTCCCTCCAAGATCTCTTGTTTGCAAAATACAGGAGGGTCTGGGCTACTAGTCTAATTCCAGTTTTATTTCAAATTAAAAGAAAAAAAACCAAAGGTACTCTAGGGACTGGCTTTTCTAGAAGGCTGGTCCAAGCCCCTAGCCCCGGCTTGGTTTCTCCACCACACCAATGACTCTAATTAGTGGTTCTCAAAGTTGATTGTACCTCTGAACCCTGTTAAATCAGAGGCCACCCCAGAGCCTCCTCAGAGTAGGTCTGAAAGAGGGGAGCCCCAATCTGCATTTCTAATGAATAATCCTGTAACCTTGCTGCTTCTAGTCCCAGGCTTGACCACAAGGGCTTTGCTTTGAAAACCACGGAGAAATGAGGAAAATGTGAAGGAAAAGTAAGGAACCTAGCCTTAGGAAAGGAGTGTGAATCCTAAAATCCTAAAGCTGTGTCTCCTTGGGGGATGAGGCAGACCGAGACATTATTTCTGAAATCAACTGTGTGTGTACTCTCCAGGCTCTCAGAAGGCACATGGCTGTCATGGGATCAACACATCTTGCTAGAGATTGGGAGATAGAAAGGGGTTTGGAATGCAACAGCCTGCCTGTGGCCTTGAAGTCCTTCTCCCTTATCCGCTGATAGTTACTGTCAAGGGTTTTTTCCACACTTCTCACACCTCCAGGCTGCTGTGTATTTCTTTTGCCTCGAGGCCACTAATAGGTGTCCATGCCATCCCACTTTTATTGACAGGTCACTTCTGTGCAAGGCTGAGTAACTCCTAGGCTGCTTTTGGTAATGTTTCCAACACTTTTCAAGACACTGGACAAAGTGCGTCAACGGATTTGGGGTTTTAGTTCTGGCCTTGCCTCTGGCTTACTGTGCAGTTGTGAGAAAAATATTGCAACCCCTGGGTAAGATTTTACTCATCAATTAGAGGAGAGAGTTAGTCTAGCTGGCTTAGTGGTTATTCCCTTTGGGGGAAAATGAAGATAAAATATATGGACCTCTTCCCAGAAAAAAATGCACAGATACACATAGATGCAGAATGTTGCCTCCAGCTTTTAGACTGCCTAAATAGTAATAATAATAATAATAGTAACAATAGTAATAATAATAATATAGCAGTAATAAGAAATAGCAATAGCTAGTTTTTCTCAGGTGCCAACTATGTGCCAGGCACCCTATTGCCATACCCTGGCAACAATGCACCATGAAGCTGCTGATGCCCGTCACAGTGTGAGAAACCATGGCAGGAATTCTACTCAGGTCGCCGAGCTGGTAAGCAACAGAATGTGGTTGGAGGTAGTCTGCACTCTTCTGCAGGTGATCAACTGAAGTTTGGGTGTTTATTACTCTGGGTTATAAGTGGAGCCTACTCGGGGTGATATTTCAAGTTCTGAAGTTTAGAGGTCACAGATTTTGTGGGTTTTTTTTTTTTCCTCAAGCACTAACACACACCAGTAAAATGATCCACAGTGTCCTTAAGGCTTTGATGTATCGAAGGTGGTCACAAAATTTAAAATTTAAAGTATACTCGGGAATCCAACTGAGAAAAGCAAGCAGCCATAGAGCCACACCTCCCTCTTTTGTGTGTGTCTTAAAAACGAATGCTTTCTTATCATAGTTTCTGACCAGAGGTAGCTTCAAGGCTGGAGAAGCAGCGATCTCTGCCTTGGCAGGTCAGTAATGTGACGAGATAAAGGGCAGCCCGTTAATGAAAACCACGCTGCCTCCTGCCAGCAAAGGAGTTTTCTTAGTGGATTTCAAGTCCTCTAACACCTCTTCCCAGATCAATGGCTTTTCATAAATGCACCGGGAGATCTTTGAACCACTAATGCTTCAGGGGCTGTTTAGGTTTGGAGTCAAACTGTTTAATATAACTCTCCTCCAAGTCTGGTTCTATTGAAAGGTCTCGGGCAATGTCTTAAAAAGCAGAACCGCCATGGCCAAGTGACGTCCCCTGCCTTGGCCTCCTGTTTATATAAGCAAATTGGACCAGGCTGATTACATTCAGCATGGGGGGAGGAGGAATGGAATGGCATGTGGGTCATAGTAAGGAGTTGAGTGAAAAGGATTTAGATTAAAGGTGCCTTTTGATTGGAGTGTACAAAGTCCTTTGCCAAGGAAGAGGGGGAAGGCTTTGATTGGCTTCGTCAACAGAGTAAGTCAGCAACAGATGATGCACTTCAATAAAACTGCGTGGTGCCAGAGAAGGGTGGGCCAAACTCCCAAGTGTTCTTGGGAAAATGAGTGCCATTTAATTTCAATAATAGCTTTAGCATGTAAGCCGATTCAGGGAGGATCTCTTACAGAAAGTGGATTGTGAGCAGCAAGAGATGTCCTATGAAAGGGCCACCTTTCTTCTGCCCGAAGCTGCTCCCACGCTAGTTTCCATTGAGCCTGTGGTTGGGAATAACAGAGAGAAAACAACAGTAGGCATCTCCTAATGTGCCCTCCACCATCAGATGCAAAAACAGTCTCAGCACAGACGACCAAGTTGGCCAATATCACACTTCTCTGGGATGGTACCCACAGTTATCTCCTACTCTTGCCTACCAAGCCATGTGTGTCCACCCATGTGGACATGATCCGCTGGCATCTCTATAAAGTTAGCTCAAGGACCCCTAGAAATCTGTGGCTCTGTTGTTCCATGTGGTCACCCATAATGTCCCCTTTATTTAGACTTCTCATTTATGGAGCAGATGGTCTTTTCAGCTTGCTTCTCACCATAGTATGGAGCACAGTAGAGACTTCTACCTTTTTTGTTTGGTTGGTTTTTGTTTAAGGGGTGCTATGGGGAGAGGCAGGGGTTAAACCTAGTGTTTCATACATGCTGAATCATTTTCCTCTTATTTTTGAAAAGTCAGCGATGTGGCTTGATTTTTAACATTTATTTTTAATGTGCATATTTTGCCTGTATGTATGTATGTATGTATGTATGTATGTATGTATGTATATGTACTATGTTTGTTATACCCCTGGAAGCCAGAAGAGGGCACCAGGACCCTTGGAACTAGAGTTACAGATAGTTGTAAACTGCCATGGCCAGGTGGGTGTTGGGAACTGAACTAGGGTCCTCTGCAAGAACAGCAAGTGCTCTTAACCACTGAACCCTCTTTCCAGCCCCTTGATTTTTTTAACTATAATTATTATCATTATTATTATTTTGTTCATATAAGCTCACTGCATAAACTCCTGTCTTAGTCAACAGAATTGAAGATTAAAAAGAAAAAACAATTGTTAGTATTGTGGCATGTCTGCTTTTTTGCCTGTGTGCATACACGCATTAATAAAACATGTTGTTTTGTAGCTTGATATTTTTGCTAGCCCTACACAGTTCTCATCTTTCTCGTCCAAAGCTGTAGAACTTCTGTAGTTTATGTATCGCAGTCCCACGTTATGTTCTTCTAAGTAATTGTGTTATCGTCTACTCCATCTGCAGTTGATGAACTTGGTATCTTTTCCATGCTCGTCTCTACACAGATGTAGCAGAGGTCTCTGTACTTAGAACTTGATGCTCATCTTTCTGTCCCTGTTTTTGACTCGGCTCTTTGGAAACTTAAGGCCATTTGTTTGAATAATGGTTTTAGAAATGACAGGACGTGGCTTTTGTCTACTTCATGGTGCCTCAAATTGCAACATTCAGATTTTAATGTAAAAATTGGATGGAGGTGTTTGAGTTAGAATGGCAGAGATTCATAAGTCTTTTTTTTTTAAATGTATCCCATCAAAATATTCTAAAGGCCAGCCTGGGCTACCAAGTGAGTCCCAGGAAAGGTGCAAAGCTACACAGAGAAACCCTGTCTCGAAAAACAATATATATATTCTAAAGCCCCGCCCCGGGTGGTGGTGATGCATGCCTTTAATCCCAGCACTCTGGTAGCAGAGACAGGTGGATCTCAGAGTTTGAAGCCAGCATGGACTCTGTCCCAGGGAATTAACACACCAGGGAGCATGGAGTTATTTCTGTAAATGTCCTGACTGTGGAACTGCTGTCTATCAGTCATCCTGGAGTCAAAACTTACTGAGTGCCAGCAAGAGAACAGAGAGGGTGCCGACTGGACTTCCATGGATTGAGGTGAAAGCCACTCTTTTAGGCTCATGGGGATCAAAGATGGTTTGGACAGAGATATCTCAGGACCAAGCCAGGTACACAAGTAGAATCTGAGAGAATTCAGGGTGATTATAGCGAATGATATGGTAAATCACCAGGAGTCCTATTTATTAGTTTCCATCAGCCAAATGAAGCAATTTTTAGATTTACATTTAGATTTTTTTTATTTGATGAGCTATCACCATGGTGATGGAATTGAGAAGCCTTGACAACATTTCTGTGAAACCATTTGTTTAATTATTTGCATACTGTGACTCTGGGAGGCCCCCAGACGTCTGTGCTTCTCCCCCTACCAAGGAGTGCTTGATTTCAGCCCCTTTTGCATTCTGCACGGCAGAGGCATCCAGGTCTCCATATGCCAGGGCTCTTCCAGCAATGGGCTGAGACTCTGCGGCTTCCCACAATCCATCCCAGAAAAGGAACTCGCGAGTGAAAAAGATCAGAGAAAGGGAAGAGTGTGAAAGAACGCGCCTTCTGTTCTCCGGGAATGGTTCTGAGTGTAGCTTGTCTACACCCGGCTGATTTAGTCTCGTCTACACAAGCTCTCACAAAGGGGGCCGCTGTTAGAATGAGATGGTCAGTCAAAAATTACCTTCCAAGGTGATCCCGGAACACGGGGGCACCTAAGTTGCCCTTTTGTGGTGGTTGTGGTGGTTCTAGAAGTATTTGTGAATTCACCCTTCCACACACACTTTCCTTAAAGTAGTAATTTCAAGATTCCAAATAGATTCAAGATAGTTTTTAAAAAAAAACACAAAAAACTTAATTCTCCAGTGTTCTAGAACCTTACATAGAAGAGTCCCTTCTACTTATTAGCCAAAAAGAACAGATTGTTTCTGGAAACGTCCAATGCTCCATCCTGACCTGCACTTCTGTTTGGACTTCGGTGATGTAGCAGCTCCAATGAGCAGTGCCCCAGTGCGTAGTCATTGGGTCTCACAATCTGGCCTCCACATTGTGAGGCTTAGATATGTCTGGAGACTTTAGGAGTCAAATCTTTGTCCAGTTAGTGGCTCTGGGCAGATACTGCAATACATGGGCTGGAGCAGCTTCAAGCCAAGTCTCTGTCTTGGATTTATACCTCTCCTTCCTGTCTCTGCCTTATTTTCTCTCTTCCCCTCATTACTTTCCTTTATCGCCTTCTTGAAAGGGGTTGGTTTGTTTCTGGTAGTTCGTGGTTTGCTCTGGAGAAAAGTGCGATAGCTCCCGCAGGACACGGAGCCCAGGCTGTTTGTGTCACACTCCATTCCTGCCAACGAGCATTGCTGCTCACACGCCTGTGTTCATCCCATATTTTGATGAACTAGCTGTGTCCTGTACACTGTTGCTCTTCGGGAACCAGGGATGCCGCAGGATTCCAAGTAGGATCCTGGACTAGTCAACCTTAAGTCTCAAAGACATTTTGACAGCTTCCAGCAAGTAAAAAACACATATCCAGCTCACTGCCTGTGAAGAGGCTTTTGATTGACAGCTCTCTGTTTTAATGTTAGAGAATTTGTATCCATCCACACACAGCATGGGGGCAGCATACTATATTAGAAGACACAGCGTCCCTGCTAAATGCCAGTTCTGTTGTTTCCTAGACAAGTCACGTGGATGATGCCCCATGACCGCTGTTATCATGTGCATTCCCAATGCCCATCCCCACTCCAAGGGGGAGAATGATCATACTCATATTGGCCCATTGCTAAATACTTCTGTTGTGTTCATGTTTTTACCACGCCCCAATCCTTGGACTAAGTTACTGGCTCAGGGATCTGCCAAGTGGAGAAATGTTTGTTCTTTGCTTCTGCATAATACCCTTTTCTAATGGAACAAAGTAGGGCTGTAAACTGGGGTGGGTGTCTTCTTTATTGCACTTAGATGCTGAAGTATAGAGCACACTCTTTTTTTTTTAATTGGCTTGGCTCTTGTTCGCCTTGGGAAAGGTATCACGGCACTTCCTTCAGGACCCTGACATCTCCGTACCCTGTTTCTTCTTGCATTTTCCTGCTATCCCAAACCTATCCTATCCAGTAATGGGCTTGTAGATGGAGAAATTGAGGTTGAGTTTCATTGAGCTTTTGCTTTTTCACTGTGTTCAGCAGTAAGAACATTTTCGGGCAAGACAAATTGAAGAAATATATAGTGGACATAAACTCAGTCTGCAAGCGTCAGTTTCCAGGAAAGGTGGCTTAGTTTATAAAAAATGTTTCCCTCACATCCGCTTTCCACAAAAACCAAACTGCAGACATTTCAAACTTCAGTCCCCCTTCCTTCTTTCTGG
This sequence comes from Peromyscus eremicus, assembly GCF_949786415.1. Classification (NCBI taxonomy): domain Eukaryota; kingdom Metazoa; phylum Chordata; class Mammalia; order Rodentia; family Cricetidae; genus Peromyscus; species Peromyscus eremicus. The sequence continues at coordinate 19,341,284 of NC_081423.1, forward strand.
GGGGTTGGGTGGGGTGGGGGTGGTATATATGAGTTTCCAGGTGTTTGGGTGTTGCTCAGCAGAATGGAGGCAGAGAAGATGTAGTTCAGAGGTGTACTGTCTAGTTTTATATCAACTTGACACTGGCTAGAGTCATCTGAAAGGATGGAACCTCAGTTGGGAAAATTGACTCCGTCAGATCTGGATGGAGTGCGTTTTCTTAGTTAGTGATTGATTGAGGAAGGTCCAGCCCGTTGTGAGTGGTGCTGTCCCTGTAAGAAAGCAGGCTGAGCAAGCCATGATGAGCAAGCCATGATGAGCAAGCCATGATGAGCAAGCTAGTGAGCAGCACTCCTCCATGGCCTCTGCATCAGCTCCTGCCTCCAAGTTCCCGCTTTGTCTGAGTTCCTGCCCTGACTTCAGTAATGAGCAGTGCTGTGGAAGCATAAGCCAAATCAACCCTTTCCTCCCCAAGCTGTTTTGGTCGTGGTGTTTCACCACAGCAATAGTAACCCTAACTAAGACAGAAATTGGTACCAAGATTGTGGGGGTATGTCTGTCTGTGACAGACGTGACCGTGTGTTTTAGGAAGGACTTTGGAACTTTGGGCTGCAAAATTCATTGAGTGTTCAGAGCTCGGTGAGCCTTTCTGTGGGAGCGTGGATGATGAGAATGTTGAAAGCAATGGGGACGATGGAGGTCTGGTTTGTGAAATTTTCAGAGAGAAGTTTGAAGGTCCCTTAATGACTCTATCAGGACCATTTGCTGCTATTTGGAGTTAAAAATCTGTGGTTCTGCTTAGCAGAGGCTTAAGAATCATCTGTGATTAACAAGATACCAGAAACACTGAAATAAAACCTTTGCCTTACTGGGACAATTGATGTTGGTTCACTGGAGCTGAAAAATTGGCAGGGATTAAGAGACCGGCATCATTGAGGTGAAATCTTTGGGGAAGCATTTCCTCAGGGTCAGCATGCAGAGAGCTATGTTCCAGAGGCCACCAAGGTTGTACTTCGTGCTGGTGGCCAAACTTGGTAGTGTAAGAATCACACAGGTAGTACTGGATTTGGAGGCCTGAAGAGGTTATGGAGAGCAGCTGAGGCTCGGCCCTGTGCGGCAGGTCTGGAGACCCTGAGGAGAGTTCAGGAGAGGCTCTCTTGGAAAGAGCAGAGCCAGTTGTGGCAGAAGACCTCAGCATTTTGGAGATGCCAGTACCATAGGATGACTGCCAAAAACAGCAGCAGATGTGGAGTAGAGCCTAGAACACCAGCTTGGGCGTGTCGCAGAGGCTGGAGGAGCCCAGATCGTGAGTGGATCCCACACATTAGACAGTGAATTGTTTACACTGTTGGAGTTTGGTTTTGCTCTGTTCAGACTGTGTCTGTGCCCTGATTCTTCCCTCGTGAAGAAAGGAAGTATTTGTTTTTTATTTTACAGGGGCCCACCGTTAAGAGACTTGAACTTCTAAATTTTAAAAGAGAATGAGTATTTTAAAGAAGCTGACTTTTTAAGTGAGTTTTTAAAGACTGTGTGACTTTTAAATTTTGAATATTTATATTGTGCTGTTTATATTAATGTGTGGTTCTGGGGATGAACAAGAAAGGAAAGGTTATGGTGATGTGTGTGTTTGTGAGGTTGACAAGAGGTCAGTTGTGCTGTGTAGGTTTATGTCAACTTGACACAAGCTGGAGTCATCTGAAAGGAGGGACCCTCAATGGAGAAAATGCCTCCATACGATCTGGCTGTAGGCATTTTCTTAGTGATTGATAGAGGGGGTGGTTCAGCTCATTGTGGGTGGTGACACCTCTGGACGGGTCGCCCTGGATGCTATAAGAATAAGCAGGCTGAGTAAGCCAGAGCCTTGATGGCCTCTGCGTCTGCTCCTTCCCCCAGGTTCCTGCCCTGTTTGGGTTCCCGCCATGGCTTTCCGCAATGGACTGTGATGTGTAAACCAAATTTATCTTTTCCTCCCCAAATTGCTTTGGTCATGGTGTTTCATCACCGCAACAGAGATCCTAAGAGGTAAATGGCTTGTGGGTGTGCTTCCTCAATGGCTTCTTCCCGTTAGCTCCTGCAGGCACAAGCGATCATCCTTCCGCTTACTTCAGAGGTGCTGCGAGAGGCTGAAGACGATTTTGAGCCAGGCAGCTCATTGCCACCATGACGTCATGGCTCACGCCATGCTTCTTTACCAGGACAGAGAGCCAAGGCAGGTTTGAGAGGCTTTTCTGCCTTGAGTGGCCCCGACTAGTAGAGGGACTGTGTCTCCTCAGACCTCAGCTTCTGTCTGTCATCCATTGGTCTGACCTGCCTCCAAGCCTGTGTCTGTCACAGGGAGCTAAGGTGTCTCCATATGTGCTCATCATGTCTCTGGTGCCTTCACTACCTCTCTTGTCTTTCCCTGAGGTGGAGGAATCTTTGGAAGGATTGGAATCCTAATTCTGGTGGATCCAGTAAACCTTGGGTACACTTGGGTTCAGAGCAGCACTGTCTGGTAAAACTTTCTGCAGTGATGGGCCTGTTGTCCATGTTCTTTTCCCATCCTTGCAGCCAAAGCCACCTGAGTGATGAGACCAGGGTCCTTGGGATATGCTTCACTTTCATTCACTTAGATTTGAATAGCCGCATGTAGTTAGACGCCACCGTATCAGACAACATAGGTCTAGATTTTTGAAACTGAAAAGACCAAGAATGAGTGTTTTTGTTCTCTACATGGAGCTGGTACAATCCATCCTCAAAGCAAAGGTGGACTGTATCCTGTCTTCCCAGGCAGTGTGCCTTTTTAAGAGTGAGTTTTGTGCAACATATCAGTTAACACTTCAAAGTACTACATACGTAAACAGATGGAAAAGGTGGTATTTTGCCACTCAAACCACTGCGTAACCCAAAACCCTGAACAGTGCCTAATCTGCTGATGCTGTGCTAATGGACCACAGGCATCCTGGCAACTTGATAAACAATTGCTCCATTTCTGCCTAACATCTAGTGTGGTGTGTTGAGATATAGACTTCCATAGAAAATCATGGCTTCAAAGAGGTGGTGACTTGCTTTAAGGATGCAGTTTCTGCCAGGATGGTCTCAGACCAGGTCTGCCACATTGTATTGAGAATTCATCCCTAATACTCCACTGCCTCCTGTAGCATTCTAACCATGCTGCTAGATGTTACATCTGCCCTGGAAATGATTATCTCCTGGAGAAAGGGCCACACCTCTTGCTCCAGCCATGTGTGTGGCAAGACATCCACTAGTCAGCAGGGGGGATATGACAAGCTCCCTCTGCCTTTGTAAGATGGAAGTAGAGACCCCAGGCGAGACTAGTTTCCACACCCACTACCCTCCCTGGCTCTTCCATCTCCTTGCTCATACCCCAAAGTAGCAGTGGTTGGTCCCTACCCTCCTGGCTCATGGTTTTAGAGATGCCAGGGGTGTTCTGAATAAGGCAAAGACTCCACTCTTTAACTCTCTCTAACTTCTAGCCTAAAGGAGGATGCTCAGTATTTAAATTAAATTAATTCAAGCTGCTGTAACAAATGGACTTAATATAATGCATAAAGACTCAAACTGATTGAGGTTGAGTTTTCTCTCATTTAAAAACCAAAATAGCCTTTCCTACTGGGTTAACACTTTGCCTCCAAGTAAGAAGGAAGAGACCAGAGTCCTGTCAGCAAGTCATGATTATGAGTAGAGATTATGAGCCCCAGTACCTTCAGGGGACCTCCAGAGTCAATGCTGGGCTCCTGTGCAAACATAGGGAAATTGTACACAGGCTAGAATCTTACAGTTTTTTTACCCATCTGTTTGATCGGATTCAGTTATAGGAGCATGCCTCACCGCAAGGAAGGCTGGGAAATGTAGTGTAGTTTTGGAACCAGGAAGAGGAAATGACCATGTTTAAGGGTTATCCAGGCTTTGCCACTCATCCAAACTAACAAGTGGCAGATTTTTGTTATAAGAGGCCAGATGGTAAAATGAAATATTTTAAGCTTTGTAAGCCACTCCATCTCTATGTTACTCGCTCACTTCTATGACTGCATTATGACTACAATATGGCTCGGCTGTTCTGATAAAGCTTGATTTCATAGACAGACAATGGCCTATTATGGCCCCCAGAACCATAGTGGATCAGCTACAGTTGTAGTCCAGGGAAAATGCTTTCCCAGCAAAACACCAAACAAGAATAGTTGAGATTATTTGCAAAGAACTACAAAAGGTGTCAGTGTTTCCTGGAGCAGAACAGGAGGTAATGGGTGCCCGTGGGTGAAGGGGGCAGAAGAGGGGCCTGAGAAAACATTTCATTAGGACATTTTTTATAAAAGAGATGGTTCCAGCTATGTTTCAAAGGAAAATAGTGGGAGTTACCCCCCAAAAAAGTTGTTTATTAAAAAGTGTACGTTTCAAGTGTCACACTCAGTATCTTTGGTGTGAGACCAAAGAATGTATTTTCAGCATGATTCTCTGCTGATTAAGCAGGCAGTATGGGTAGTATGTAATCCGTGAACTAAAAAGCCGTTAGTGTCCCTGACCCTGGCATGAGCATGTGGAGAACATAAAGTAATATACAGCGTGTGAATGAAGCTACACATCTGGGGAAGCCAAACTTTCCTTCAAAGAAACTACCAAGACTGGAGAACGACAGTGGTCTCACAGGTTTCTCTAATTTTTTTTTTTTTAATTTACTTGGGGCTCTCTGGGTTTGTGGTGATCGTGCTCTGGGGTAGTAGACGATGTGAGTCACAGGAAAGTGTCAAAACTTCCAGGCCACACGCCTTTAATCCCAGCACTCGGGAGGCAGAGACCGGTGGATTTCTGTGAGGTTTTGGACAGCCTGGTCTACACAGTGCATTCCGATACAGCCAAGGTTATGTAGAGAGATCCTGTCTCAAACAAACAGACACACACACACACACACACACCCCTCGAAACCAAGCTGTGACCCAGCAAGCACTGGGGCTTCTGTCTGCTCCTTCAGCACTTACTTCCCTCTCCAGCAGTGTCAGGCGGTCACTGTCCCCCAGGCTCGGGAAAGGGACTTTGCGGGTTCTTCTCGAATGAACTATCCCTGCTGGAAGACTGGATTCTTAATTCCTAAAGTGACTCTTGTCCCTATCCCTCTGTCAGGATGCAGCTAAAATCTCTCTCCATCTTCTGAAATATTTAGAGCTGCTATCCCGGCTTCCCTCCTGTTGCCTAGCAACCTGCACGAGGGAGGCTGATTGGCCAGGAGAGTCGGGGAGTGGCTCCCTCAACACTGGTCGCCAATGCAGGGTCCTAAGAGCACCCCAGCAGGGGGATGTAAAACACACATTGTGAGTGACCTTCAGAAGGTCACCTCTGGTGTGCCTAGAGAAAGCAGTCACATATGCCAGTCCATCTGTTCATGGCCCAAAGATGTAGTGGAAACAGAAAAAAAAAAAAAAAAAAGAAAAAGAAAAAAGAAATCCACCTTCAAGACCCTTACTTTCCTAGAAATAGCCAATTGCCTACCTTCAGAATTGATCGGAAGTTTTGAGTCTCTGAGCAGAGAAATGCTAAGCATTGATGAGTGAATAACAAATCAATATGTGTATTTCTGTAGTTCACCACATAACCCAGAGATAAGGGAGAAGAAAACTGAAAAAAACATCCCCTGAGATTTCTTTTATGGTAAATGATGGAGTTTCGTGTTCAAGTCTGATTTCTGAGCATGGAAACTTGCCCTTAAATGACCAGATCTGCTCATTTCCTAAGTCCCCATCTCCGGTGAGTCCTGGCAGCGTGCTTGGGAATATGGAATGCCTAAGCCAAGTCCTGTCCTTGACTCAACATTCAGGCAATGTCCTGGCTCAGGATATGGTCTGGCAACTTAAAAAAAAAAAAAAAAAAAAAAAAAAAAAAAAAAACCTCCTTTTCTTAGCAAGGCAGCCTTGATTTTTATTGTGCATTCCAGAAGCCTTCAGGTGAGTTTGGGAAGGATGTAGAAAACTCAGGTTGGAGGGGCTTGCACAAGCCTTGGTTCACTCCCCAGATGCACACGTGGGCTGCCCAATGACCTCAGATCTTAGGAGACTCACCTTGGGAAAATTGTGAGTAATGACTATCCCCTTGGCTAGGAATCCCAGCTCCATATGTACTGAGGCCTGAGAGCTTGCCTTTCTATAAGCTTCTCCATGCTTCTGGTGCAGATGTGTAAGTGATTCAGGTCACACTGGGGCAGGAGGATAGATGGGAAGTATGGGGGAGGGTCAGAATCAGAATTGCCTCTTTTTTGATTTTCGGCAGCCGTGATCTTGCTCAGCAATCGATTCTAGCGGTCCTAGTAGCTCAGATTCAAAGCATCTCTCCCTGGTTTACTACCGTTTTCTTCCTGCTAAAGCCCATTTCCCTTTCTGTACATCCCAGTGGCTCTGGATTAGTGCTCCAACTCCCCCGCTTGAGCACATTCTGGAATTAGGTTTTTGTTTGTTTCTACAGGCAGAATAAATTTGTTGATAAACACAAAGTTCGTACACCTAAACCTCCTCTTGGGTCTTATTCTTGGTATTTTTGGTCACCCTTCCCAGAGTTACTGCTGCAGCACACACCTTCAGGATCATCCATTTCTCCAGGGCATTCTTGTTTCCATCATCATGCTCACAGGTACCCGGGAAGTAAGAGGCTGGCTGCAGAGTGGGTACAGTGTGCTTCTCTGCCCAGCTCTACTCATCCAGGCGCTGCCATGAATGCTGTAAACCCTGCCCAAGCTGCCCAAGAGACTGATTTCTTGGTTTATTTTGGTGACAGCTGCCAGCATTTTCATGTCAGTACCTGGCTTTGTCCATTCCACACCTTTGCTTTTCTTGCTTAGACCCCCCCATCGCCCGATGTGAGTTAAGTCACTTGCAAAGGAGTGGAAGGAAATGTTACCCGGAGAGTGCAAAATGGAAGCTGGATGGGGAGTCGAGTTTCTAGAACCACAAGTAAAGCACAGAGCAGCCCAATTGGCCAATACCAGTGGAAAGACTGTAGCGTGTGTCTAATTAAAGACTGCCTGTCTATGAGGCAAAATTGCCTTTCATCTTCCCATGGATCAATGATTTGAGGCACAGGTCCATACAACTTTTAAAGGTAGCTTGCAACACAAGTCACATAGACAGTACTAATTCCCTTGAACTGCATCGTTATTGCCATTATCAACCCCATCTCTTCGTAGTGCAGAGAATCAAACCAGAGCCCCCCACCTGCATGCTAGGCAAGCCTTTGCCGTTCAGCTACACCCAGAGTCTACAGGAAATGTCTAAAGATGTTTCCACCACCAAAAAAACTTTGGTTTTCAATGATAATTTACATCACAAGAGGCAACACAGCATCAATCTTACAGATAAACAGAGCTACATTCAACCTACACAACTACACTAGCTTTGCATCAGACCCATCACTCACGTTCTGTGGAAGAAAAATGATGCAACAAGAAGGAATATTCATAGAACGTTTACTATATTGTCACTGTTGTTGTAAATGCTTTACATCAATTTTTAGTTGAAAAAAATCACCCAAAGCCTATGATGTATAAAGTACAATCTCTTTCATTTCACAAATGACTAGGGTGCAGAGAAATCAGGTCCTGTGACTGAGAACATACTCCTTCCTGCTGTGCATCGGTCCCCTACTTTATGGCGGATTAGGTGACCGATGTCTCTAAGAGCTTGGTGAAGCAGCCAGTGTCCAATAGATGACCATTGCGGTTACTGCATATTTGATGGACAGGTCCATCCCAAATGGAGTGATTTCTCAACTTATAGGGATAGAGTGCTGATGAAAAATTACGGTTTTAATTAGCAGCTTTTGCTAAGCTTGCGCACGCAATGCCCCTGTCCTAACAAGGCTCCCTGGATCTGTTAAATTCACCCCAGCGTCAGCAGCGTGAACCCTTACTTGCAGCCATTCCATTTGTTAGCCTTGCTTTGATTTCTGGGCCAGGAATGTTGCATTCGTGCATGAATCTGGGCTTCTGGATCAGCCCGTGCTGATATGGATGGAGGGGACTGTTTGTTACTCTGGACCCCCAGGACCTTTTTAGACCACCTTTGCTTGCTGACTGCCCGGTTTTCTTACTAATCATTCAGCGAGGGACTTAGGGATTTGTCCTGGTACCTCAGAACTAGATAGACAGATCAGCATAGGATACCAGCCGCTCCAGATCTGGGGTTATAGTTCCTGGCTTGCTGGCTTCTAGGGTGTGCTGATGGGGCTTGTGAGGTAGATGAAGGAGTCTTGACAGAGGGAGGGGTCAAAAGAAAGGCAGAAGAAAAAACTAAGAGAAATAAAAAATTAATTTAGAGAGAAAAGACCTTCGTAGATAGAAACCATTTTGTACTGGGAAATTATTTGGGGGCCTATATTGCAATGTCTTCTGTCTCTCCTCTCTCTCTCTCTCTCTCTCTCTCTCTCTCTCTCTCTCTCTTTGTCTTTTTTGCTTTCTCTTTGTTGTTGGAAAGTTCCTGAGATGAATTCCACAGAGTTACACAGATATGCATTTGGCGTGATTCCTGGATGAGGACATCAGAAGCTTCTCCAACATGTCCCTACTTGCATGAAACCTGTGCATATTGTGACACTGTTTTGAGGGGACTCCATTATTGACTGACTTTGGGAGCTCAGAATCCCAGCACCCCTGGGCAGGGACTCACAGCTATCAACATGTACAACTGTACTCTTGCTAGATGCAGGGTCATCAGAGAGCATGCCCCAAACCTGACTTTGTAAGTGCATGTATGTCCTGACCATGAGAGCAACCACCCAGGGGAGAGCAGGGATAACGGGACAAGTGACAGACAGACCAAGCGCGCCCTATTTTGTTCTTTACTCATACACAGAAAGGTCACACGAGGCCCAGTACATCAGCTTGTAGAAGCTGCCGCTCTTTTACTTGGGCTGTGCCTTTCGCTTTGTTTTTATACGGATGGGGAGCCCTTGCCCAGCCTTGGCCTTTTCCTCATCACAGAAGCTTTGCTGTGTTGCCAACCGAGTCACCACCACCGTTTGAGGTTGTCTCTCATGCTCCTGCAAAAGGCAGCCACCCACTTTTTCTGCCCTGCTTCTCCCCGCTGTCTGAGGCCCTCTGTGCAGAGTTTTCCCGTACAGAGGAGCCCTTGGAAGCAAGCATGTCTGCCTGTGCGAGGAGGCTAGCTTCACATTGCTTGACCGGCTGAGGTGCAGTCTGTTGGGGATTCAGCCAAAGGAAACTCCAGCTTGTTACCAGCTTTTTCCTAGTGATACTTTTTCCCTCTTCTATCTCACCATCTTTCCCCCACCAATACTTATTTAGTTTCTTGACTCTCATCAAATTTGTATTAAATCTCTACTCCAAGTACCTAGATCCAAACTCTGGGTTCAGAAAATTTGCTAAGTCTAGGAAGAGAGGAGAGAAGTATGAGGAGAAGGAGGGAGAGAGGATGGGCAGGCAGACGGGAGGCCGGGCAGGGGGTGTTACAGAATATCATGGCAAGCCACACTTCCAGAAATGTTACCTCCTTGAGTCGTTTAGTCCTTGAGTATCGTGTTCTACGGATCTCGGCCAGTCTGTGACTGTGTCATAAAGTTTGATTATCAAGATTAAAAGCATAACTGTGTCTCCTTCCTTTTCTCTTTCCCTCTCCCTGCTCTCTCCTTCCCTCCCTCCTTCCTTTCTTCCTTCAACAAAACAGTCTCTGTAATCCAAGCCCCACTAGCAGGCAGGAGACGTCTTAGATTTCCTCTGGTGTTTGGACTTTTTTCCTCTTTTCCCTCATGCACTGACTATAATATTTGTGGAGAGCTGGGCTACCCTGTGAACTACACAGGCTGCCTTCTTGTCCTGGAGCCCATGGTCTAAGGGGCATCAATCAAGGAAGCTGGTAGGTACAGGAAACACGGGGTTGCGGTGGGGGGGGGGGGAGTACCAAGAGAAAATAGAAAGGGGAAGTGTGTCAGAGGTGGAGGTGTGTGGCTTTGTATTTGGGGATCCAGGAAGGTCTTCCTAAAGAGTGTTTAAACGGATATCTGCACAAGAGGGAGTCCTGCTCCAGGTAGATCCACGTAGGATCCACCCCGAGCTCTGACTGCCCCAGCCTTCTATTCAGCCAGGGTTGAATTCCACAGAAATGTTTACCCCCAAACGGGTGTGAGAGGCAGAGGTCAAGGGAGCTGCTGAGAATGGAGTGACCCAGTCCTGGACACAAGTCAGCCTTTAATGAGAATCCAGGTAACCCTTTGAAAGATGAAACCTGTGGTCAGGTCTCCCCCAGCAGAAAGTCTCGGGTTTCAGTCTTAATTATGGAACCAAGGAGATGGCCCAGCCTCCATTCCTGTTCAGCTGGGCTTCAGCTTTCCTGGGAAGAGGCCTTCCTGTCTCCAGTCCTGCAGGCCCCAGGGTACTTACCTCAAGCAGATGCTGGCTGCCCGTTAGTCAGTGCTCACCATGGCACTGAGTCACCGGCTCACAAGGTGGGTAGGAGGGAGAGGTGCTGGACAGTGTGGAAGCAGGACTGGCCCTGAGGGTTGCCAGCACTCAGAGCTGCAGGCTGCCGCTCCAATTATGATGTCACAGAAAGATGGATCAACTCTCAAGGCCAGTGACTATAAGCAGGCCTTTCCTCTCCTTGTCCTCACAGAATTGGTGAAACTCAAGGTAGGGCAGTAGGATCACAGAGAGAGAGCCAGCAGAGGACCCCTGGTAGCAGCTCCCAATTTGGTACTGGATGTCTATTGTCTTAATCATCTCCAAACCTTTTATTCAATGCACATAGCAAAGGCTGGCATTCCCTTCGACTATGTGCTTGGCATCAGAAATGGTCCAGGCCTTGGAATGTTCCAGGCTTTGGAATAGTTGCATATCCATAATGAGATATCTTGAGAATGAGGCTGGTGTAGACATAAAGTTCATTAATCTGCTTCATGTAGTTCTTATGCATAGACTAAAAGCAACAGTATTTGCCTGTGACATAGGGTATGTATATGGAATGTTCCACTTGTGGCCAGATGTGAGTGCTCTTTAGAAAATCTTGGATTTTAGGTTTTTTGGAGTAGGGAATTGCCAATCTGTAGTACTATTACTGTTTTTTTTTTTTTTTTTTTTAATGAGACTTCAAGAAGTTGTAGAGTGTCCAAAGTTACCTATCAGGCAGTGGTCAGGATCCGTCCTGCATTGACTTAAGAATCTGTGTACGTCACAATTTGGTCTTACCAAATTCTTCCTCTTTTAAAGGTCTATTTTTTTTTTTGCACACAAGCATGTGCCCACGCATGTGTATGGTGTATATGTGTGTGGTGTGTGTTTGGTCTGTGGTATGTGTATATGTATGGGGTGTGTGTGTGTATGTGGTGTGTGTGTGTGTGTGTGGTATGTGTATGGTGTGGGGGGGTATGTGTGGTATGTGTGCGGTGTGTGTTTGGTCTGTAGTATGTGTATATGTATGGTGTGTGTGTGTGGGTAGGTGGGTGGGTGTGTGGTATGTGTATGTGTGGTATGAGGTGTGTGTATGTGGTGTGTGTTATGTGTGTGTGTGTGTGTGTGTGTGTGTGTGTGTGTGTGTGTGTGCTGGTGCCTTCCCAAGAGCTGGAGTTAATGTGATTGTGGGCCATCTACCATGACTGGGATTTGAACCTGCCTGCAACAACAATATACTCTTAACCACTGAGTCATCTCTCCTGCCCATGCTTTGCTGGTTTTTGTTTTTTATGGAACTGGGGCTTGAACCCAGGACCCTATGAATGCTAGGTAAGTGCTGTACCATTGAGCTACACCCCACAGCCCTCTGCTTGGCTGCTGGGTTGTGCAGGCTCCAACATAACATCCTAAGACTAATTGAGGAGGAGCCCTACCTTCTTGAAAGTGTGTTAGAAGTGATTTCTAGAGATATTTGATATGGACAGTTTTGCAGAATTAGCCCAGTTAATGGTTTAATGACATCGAAGTTGGAGTGGAAAGTTGTGAAAGGACATGGCAGAGCGGAAAATAGTTCCCAAGGCTGTGTGTGTGTGTGTGTGTGTGTGTGTGTGTGTGTGTGTGTGTGTGTGTTTTCTTTTGATTCCAGTAAATGTTAACGATTCCTTCCTAGACTCTCGGGGTATAGGCTGTGTGGGCGGGCCTTCACTTTTACGTGTGACTCACTTGAGGTGCAAGAAAGGACCCGTGATCTCATACATGAGTCTTAGTGACCCTTCCTCTGGTTTCGGGATCCAGGCATGTGAGAAGAAGCCCCACACCCTGGCAGCACACTGGTCAGATTGACCCAGGGTCCTGACACTGATCCCAGGACTTGCCTATCTTCTCCGAGGTGGCCTCTTCCCAAGGACAGGGCTGAAGTTAGTGGCCACCAGTGAGTGAAATCCTGGAAAGGAGAAATTAGACAGGAGCAACACGGGCCAGGAGCAACACGGGCCAGGAGACCCCCTGCATTTTTGCTTCCAGATCACAAAGCCATGAAAGTCCTTGTCTCGTTTGACCACTGAGGAGGTGCCTCCCCTCACTCCCTCCAAAGTGACTCCCACCAATAATAAGTGAGGTTGTTCGTAGTCACGACTGATAATAAATACTACTCACTCCAAGGTATTAGAAATGCAAAGTGACAATAAAGCTGGTTCCTATCTTCTAACACCTAATTTGAAGAGAAGAGCATTTATATCATCATCCTGTTTGAACATGCTTTACAGAGTGAAAACCTGAAACTTTTATCAAAGCGAGAGTGTGTTTTCTTCATTCCACAACACAGGCAGTGCCCGCTTTTGTACCGGCGAAACCAGCTGTGGCCGGTCCACAGGCAGCAGCCACATGCAGGTAGCTTTTAAAGTGTGATGGGGGGTTTCCCTTCCCTTTGACCTGATGTCCATAAGTAAAGATTTTAGGACACGGAAAACCTTGAGCACTGACAGAGGGGCCCTCCCCCCAGGCGAATGGCTGTCTTGAGCATGCTTGCTGGTGCATTCCTCAGCCTCGCCTCCTCAGGGATCCCCAGGGCATCCCCAAAAATCTGACCTGGCTCTTTGCACATATCTCTTCTCCATAAATCACTCCCCACTCCAGCTTCCTTGAGCTTTAGAGGACTCAAGCTGTCTTTGCACAAAGGTGTGACCTGGCCCAGAAGGTGAAGAACGAGAGACGTAGTAACAGGCCTTCCGAGGATCCGCAGGCAGTGGAGGTATGACTGGCTGCCTCACTAAATAAAATGGTCTGAGTTCAGCTCCTCTGCAAGCCCAAGAGAGGAAGCCTGGAAGCAGATGCACCTAGAACTTCATGGTGCCCACCATTTTGGGAGAAACAGTCTGGAGCTGAACTTGGTGATGTCATTTTTGGGACGCCGGAGTCGGAGCTAGGCTGGGACTCAGAAATCAACCAGGGTCCCAGAGCCAACCTGAACTGGACTCTGTAATGGGTTTGGTTACAGCTTTGGCCCGTGTGAACTTGGAGGCTTCCGAGGGGCCTAGCTTCCCGGAGCCTGTTTCTTTTTCTGGAAATAATTAGAGTCACATTTCTCATCTCACCGGGTTCCTGGGAGAATCAAATGACACAGACTGTGTGCAGGCACTTCCTACACTCCAAGGTGCTCTAAAAATAAAAGGCATTATTCTCTAATGAAGATGAATCTCAGTTCACAAATTCAGTTTTACGGACTCAGGGATGAATTTCTGTCCACACTGTATCATCAACTGACTTTCTATTTCAAGCGCTCTCTAGGGTTGCTGGGTTTAGCAAATAAAAATACCAGACACTTAGTGCAGAGCATCCTGTATTGTATTTGACAACTTTACCTCCTCCATCTAGGCCACTAGGAATCTCTGGAAAGAATGACCCTCCTTCTAGGACACAGTTCTAGGGACTTCAGCAGTGTTAAATCAGCCATCAAAAATAGATGGAAAACAAACTCAAATTAATAGTTCCAAATGTGTTCCAGCCATAATTAAAATGTTTTCTATTTACCATACACTTAACTATATCAGACGTAGTGGTATCTCCTCCCAGGCTTTATTCTACATCTGTAACTTGGGGATGGGCATACTGAAGACATGAAATAAGACTATATTTTATCTTATTTTTCAGTAAGACATACTTATAAAATGACTATGATGCCAAGGAAAGGCAGAAATCTGTCTCATTTGAGAAAGATATACTTATTTTACTGAAAAGTAAGTGCTCGATTAATGCATTGGCTTTTTGGTTTTGTTGTTGTTTGGTTTTTTTGTCTTGCTTCTTTTTAAAGGTAGTTTTGGTGGCCTGGAGCCACTCAATAGAATTTTAGGATTCTGCATCAGTCAGCCGCCTTTGCAAGAGAGGAGCTCCTGTCAATAATCGAAGCTGATCAAATGCTTCCTCCCTGCATTACTGTGGTCCTCCTGCTTTGCTGTGGCTTACACTTCACTGGAATAGATGTCTAGGTGGAACTAAGGAGCTGGCCCCCAAAAGTGCACCTGGGAAGGAGCTGGCGGCTGCACACAATGCTTGTTCTTAGGCAAACAGGGAAGTGCTTGTAACCGGACTCCCCATGGTGACATTTGGCGTCATTTCCAACTAATGACATCTTTGCAAGAACCCTGCAGAGCTTGTCTGCTGACTCTCCCAAGTTATGATCACCCAGAGACCCAGCTTCATGGGATCTGGAAAGTGAATTAGCAGGTTGCTGCTCCCCGAAGGTGCAGGGTGGGTGTGATGTTCACAGAGAAGGGAGGGCTGCCTCCTCTCTCACCTTTCCAGGACCTTTCACACTTGCTGTGTGTGATCTCTCTCTCTCCTAATTAACCTTTCTGCTTTTTCTTTAAAAGGCGGTCATTTTTGCTCACACTGACATCTTGCCTTGAGTGTAGAAAGGTCAAACTGCCTTTGTGCAAATCCCAGCTCAGCCACTTACCAGCTGTGTGACCTTCCACCAGTTACTTAATCTCTGAACTCCAGTTTCCTCATCAGTTCAGTGCAGATCATCACAGCACATAAATACCCGACTGGGAGGGTCGGGTGAGAAATACGCCCAAGTGTTTCTGCAGCACGTGGCACATACGGGCTCGGTAAACAAGTTGCTGATGCTGTTTCTGGAATACAATGACTGTGAGGCCATGGAAAGGCAGAAATCTGTCCCAGTTGAGAAAGAAGACAGGCAAAGAGTCCCCATGCTTGTCCATTCTAATTAGAAAGTCACAATCCATCTTCTAATAAAGAAATCCAGCCAGGACCTCAGTTCCAGTCCCTGACCCACCTGACTGACGACACTGTATTTCTCTAGCTTGTGCCATGTGCTAGCTTCTGCTGTGGTCACAGCCTCTGCACCAAGGCTCAGAGCTTCCTTGCATAGCCAATGCAATCGTGCCCCATGCTTCATACACTCCCCCTTGTGGCAGGATTTTCAAAGGCAAGGAGGGTAATGGTGTGTTTGTGTGTGCACACACCCACATGCTTGTGCATGTACAGAATAAGCACAGTGCAAAAGGCCATCTTCTGCTCTGACAGAGTCGAGGGAGAGAGGCTACCGACGAAGCGTTTCTGCTCTGAGAAAGTCAAGGTTGTTACAACTTTAACAGAGCTGGTTGGGAACCACCAGTGAAGCAAATAGGTTCCGATATGCACTCCAAATCTTGCACCTTGAGGTACACACACATGCACGGGTGCCGTGCAAACACATTTACATTCTCACCTATCCAGAGACACGTGTACCAGCACTAACTAGTGCTACATTAGAGTCTATTACTTGGGGCTCAACAACTGTGTAGAATAAGGCTGGGATGAAGGAGCAGTCTGATAGTTCCTGGAAACTGACGGTGAGTCTTGATGACGAAATAAGAGAATGCCCCAGAATTCTGAGGTCTGGAGAGTGCACAGGCGGCTGTTGGGGGTAGTGAGGGCATAGCTATATGACATGAACAGCGTGCCATAGCGCATACATGTGGTCTCTGACTGAGGAGGCTGAGGGTCCAGGCATAGTGTCCAGGAACTGGAGTTCTCGGGTAAGAGACACTCAGATCCTACCCAACAAGTTCTCTCTTAGGGGATTTTAGAAGGGAGGAACCAAATGGAAGTGACAAGGTGTTCTCTTGTCAGATTTTTGAAATCTTGTTTCTAATAGGAACCAACAGATGGTTACCAGTTCTCTGTGCTCAGAGATGTAGGAATAAGTGTGTGTGTGTGTGTGTGTGTGTGTGTGTGTGTGTGTGTGTGTGTGTGTGTGTAAGAGAGAGAGGGGAGGGGGAGGGAGAAATGCTGGCTTTAAATTTTAATTGGTCTGCAATGAAAGATTGAACTGTTTAAAAAACGCACCGCTCTCAGTCCCAGACCACAGCTCATGTGCTGATGTGGGATGCTGGGGCGTAGTGAAGAAAGAAGTGGAGAGAAGCAGCTTCCGAATGGATCCCATGAGGACTTGTGTCCTTGGGAACCAGCCTGTGGGATACTCAAACAGGATTCAGGTCCAACTCTTTAGCTGTCCCATCCTTTCAGTGGGGAGGTTAACCTTTGCCCTCCTTATTGTAAAGATAATCCTATAAACGAAATAGATGGTTAGAGAAGAGAATGGCTGGGTTGAGAGTTTACAGTTGCTCAGCTTCAAAACATGGCTGTTGAGGGGGCTGCTGTAAGTACCAGGAAGACAGCAACATGGAGATGCCCTGAGGCTCAGCCATCACTTGGAAGGAAAGGTGGGTTGTCAGTCTGTCCTTTACACATATGTGACAGGCCTAGATGAGGCTGACACTGGTCCTTCCGTGGCCCCCGTGGCTCTCCTAGATTCAGCACAGTGCCTAATATTGAATGGAACTTAGTAAATACTGGTCAAATTTTCCACAAGCATTTTCAGAAAAGCTATAGCTCCTAAGTTCCCACAGACCTGATGCATCTGTGAGCTGAACTTGAGCAGTGAATTGGGCTACACCGTGCCCTTGGCACTGTGCCCTCCGAAGCTGTCCATCCCTGCCTTTGGTGTCCTAGTGGCGCCGCTCTCCTGAGGAATTAGAACAGTGTCTGCTTTGCGTATGGTTCATCCGTGATTCTAGAAGAGTCCTGGGAGCATCAGAATACAGTCGGTATTTGTTGGGTGACTGGATGAATGTTTCAGTTTATCTTTTCTTTCATCCTAATTATCAAGTTCAAGAACAGAGGCAGGAGTTATCCTGTGAGTGACACCTGCCTGTCCACTGGAAATGGCACTGAGCTGGGCTGCATGGAGTGTCTCTGTTCGCATTCCATTGTGGCTGAGGTCATGGGAAAGAGGCGATGGAGCCATTGTGGGGTGGGGTTATGCATGTGTACACACATACTATGCATATGGAGGCCCGTGGCTGGCACTGGGTGTCTTTAGGATTCAGCAAGACCACCTGACCACCAAGCCATGGGCATCCCCCTCCGTCTATTTTCTCAGTACTCGAGGCACACACTACTGTGCCTGGATTTTGATATGGGTACTGGCTATCCGAACTCAGGTTCTCATGCTTATATGCTTACTGAGTCAGCTCTTCAGGCTCTAGACTATGTATCAGACACAAGTATTTACTTCCCACCCTTCTGGAGGCTGGGGTAAGATGGGGGGCGCCAGCATAGTCGGGCCTGGTGTAGGTCTCCTCCTGGCCTATATACCAGCCTGTTGTCCCACTGTCTCCTTAAGTTCTCAGGGCCCGCCTTAGGAGGTCCTGAGGACATCGTGAGTGATCTAGTCTCCTGACTTCATCTAATGACCAGAGCTCTCACCCCTAAATTCCGTCCTATGGGACATCTGTGTTGCCGCTGTCTGATTTCTGTTGGAAACACAAACATTCAGTCCCTAGCTGAGGCGTGAACCCATATGACCAAGACTGCCTAGTGAGCCTGGCATCGGGGTACTGTTTGACTCAGATCTATTTAACTTCCCCCATGCCCCTCCTTACCATGCTGGGGAGTATCAGACCAAGCACTGAGGGAGGCCCAGGGGGTCCATAAAAGCAGCCAAAGAGAACCAAATTATAGGGAGTCTATTATGGTTGATCTTAAAAGCCTCATAATGGCCTTATTTTCTCCCAGACTTTGAAAGCCAGTGATTTACCGTGGCTCCCTGCACGGAGAGATGTCCAGCCAGCCAGTCCTCCCCACCTGTGTCCTAGGCCCCCCCAATCCTTAGCCAGCAGAGATGCAGGAAGGGGCGGTCCCTGTTCCCTTTACTTCTCTGAGACACAAGAATATGAGCCTTTGGGGTTTTGGTTTTTTTTCCAGGTGGGTCATGGGCTTCTAGCCAAAAATCCTTTCAATTAATGGACTGGGAACAGCACCCATGAAGAAAATTAGAAGCAGATAAGGAAGGAGGTGCTCAGCAGGCGCGTGGGGAATCGTTCTTGGATTGTGCTGATGACTTCCCAGTGTTTTCCTAACGTGAGAATCAGTCAGCAGGGGCCTGGGTTTTTTTTATGAGGGAGGAACCTCTTCCAGACAGCGCTGTCCTCAACAGCCCCTGCAAATCCCTACACCCCCACTTCCAGTGAGAACAGTGCGCTCTCCAGAGTCACCGTGTCAAAGCCTGTTTAGCTGTTTCTTACTTATCAGCCCCAACTCTAACATTAGTTCATGCTTGGAATATGAAGCCATTTCATATTTATTCTTGTTATATCTGGCAGGGAGCCTTGGAAAAAATAAAAGAGTCCCGTGATGGTGCTGTTCAGTGCTTATATCTTTATGGTGTCTTGAATTGATTTGACAGAGCAATCACGGGCACGAGTGAGTCCAACTCTTCCCCCAGCAGCAGCAGCAGGCTGGGAAGGACGGACACACAGCTGACTTCTCCCAGTTCTGCCCTGAGTGCGCACGCGCTGGCTTAGCCGTTTTACAGACACGAGACCATGCTTAGTAGCCCCGTAGAGTTCCCTGAAGGCCAGTGCTGAGTGAGAACCTCCAAAAAGAGTGAGGGTGGCTGCAGAAACAAGAGGGTTGGTTTCCCTGTAGAACTTTCTAGAAACTGAGTGAGTCTCCCTCCCCCAGAGGGCACTGAAGACTCCTAATAGG